>NW_026294535.1:24002878-24716628 GCF_007827085.1 Peromyscus californicus insignis | reverse complement strand
TAATCATGAGAGATGCTTGGATAATCACTTCTTCCCAATCAATCACACTTACTGAAGTAAAAATATATATGCTCATCATTGTGATAGATTGTTTTGATTTTGAGGAATAAACTGTTTTTTCAGCTTTGATTTGGTGACCACATAAACAGAATCTCAGTAGAAGGTTAGTATTAGTTAATAAGCCATGAAAGGAGTATCTCTAGGGTTTTCTGTGGTCATAAACATAAATCTTATGTTAAAGACTTTTAAAGTATAAAATGCAGAACCATAAAATGGAAGTCTATAATAAAAACATTAAAATGTACTAATTATATATTTGAATAGAGTTTATAATAAAATACAGTAATTGACATTTTTAGGAACATTCCCTGTGTAACAGTATTTGGTCAGACAGTCTTATTTAATCTTCACAGGAATCTTGACGTAGAGAGCCTGTTATCATTCCCAAAATGACAAGTGAAGAGGAAAGACATGCAATAACTTGTGTTTGAGCTGGTGACAGCACCATGCTCTTTGATGTTAGTTGTAGAGCATATTTTTATAAATGCACAAGAAGCAATTACAACAGAAGTAAAGTTCTGCACAACTCTCCCTGCAGAAATCAAATCAGATGATCTTCATAGAGAAATGAAAACTTTGAGTCAGAATGCCCAGTGGTATTCTGCCTTTTCCAATCATGCATTCTAGGTAGAACAAAAATGGATAAAAACGAACGTTAGAGGAGCATAGGACACTGACTTAGTCAGTTCCAAGGGTAAAATTACAAAGCACATTTCGGGCAATTTTTTCAAGTCTATCTTTGCAGAGTGGGTGTTGGGAAACAATAGGACAATTCTGAGCAAAATGTGGCTTTCTAATACTTGCTTATGAAGGGTACCCCCACCAATAAAAGACTGATTGTCATTGGACCAAAGTAAAGTAAAGTTCTACCGCATACGGAGCGAATCTGGGTTGCAGAATGAACTAATATGAAAAACACCGGGGTTTCAAAGCCACACATGCTGGGAGTGAAGCAAGTTTTAGCCTAATAACCTTGTGACCATGAAAACATTATATAACATTTTAAAGTCTGTTTTCTGGAGTAAAATGACAATGATTGCAGTTCTTGTCCATGGAAGTGTTTGATGATTTTAAAAAGATGCTAGGTATAAGACCATTAGACAAGAGCCTTGAACATGCTCTTTGTTGGAACCCATCAACTATCATTACTGTGAAAATGCTTCAGGTAGTGTTAGACACAGTGCGCCTTCAGGAAATTGTAGCTTCTTTTTTTGTGCAGATACCAATGTCTTTATTAATCTGATTAATTATTTAACTCAGTCATAGCAGCAGAGGGTGTCCTAAAGAAAGTATTCAAACACCAGGCTAAAAACAAATACCAATAATAAACAACCCTTGCAAATTAGTTTTTCGTACATGAAGAAACAGAAAATAAGATCCCATCTCCTCCATGCACCCATACAAAGCCCCAGCACTCCCACAAGAAATCAAAGACGTTCTCATGCATTGTGGAGAAGGAGCAATCAGATGAAAGCAAATGGAAAACTGTGTGGACTGTGGATTTGGAGTAAAGCCTGGCATGTTACTGGCACAAGAATGTAGCCTTTAGACATCCCAAATGAACAATTCTCCCACATTAAAGATGTTACACAAAACGATAACAGTTATCAAGGCAAGGAAGACAGTACCATGAGAAAGGAAAACGCATAGTGGTAATTTAAAAAATATCATGTGTATATAAGATTTTAATCCCCTAATACTTAAAAATAAATGTGGCATATGCACACATGCATGTATCAGTTGAACTCATTATAAGCAATGGAAAGGTCTCGAAAATACTTATTTCAAGAACCTAATAACTTGGAAACTCATTTGATAGGCAGTCAGAGGAGCCACTGTGTAAGATTGCATCCGTGAGTTACAAACCAGCCTGGGCTAGAGAGTAGGACTCTCACAAAGAGACAACAACAAGAAACAAGGAAACACACTAAAACAAAAACAGCAAATACCTCCATAATTGGCAGGTTACCCACTAGCTTTCTCAAGCATTGCAGCACACACAGGCATCCATTATATCTATTCATAGCTGCTTGTAGCCCCAGGACAGATATTTTCTGGAGTATTCCCAGAGGCTCTTGCAAAACTTCACATTGGCTTTAATTCCCATGTATTCCACTATTGCCTCAAGAGCAATAGACATTTTTAGCCTGCTCCCTGCTTTTCATTTCTCACATGAGTGAGTATTATTCGTGAATCTAGGGTAGTATCATATAGACAAGAGTGGTGGGGGAGACAGAAAATAAGAATCAGGAAATCTACTAAGTTGTGAACAATCTGTTCTTTTCTATTATATATGTTTGCTAATTCTGGCAGTATGCTGTCTTACAACAATCATAAAAATTTTAGCCGGGGCCTTTTTTTTTTTTTAAATGAGTAGTGGAATATTTGATATTGATTTGTGTGCTTTTGGCACATTTGTTGGTGTTCAATATATGCATGCTCCACAGATGAGCAATAAACAGAGGTGCTTCTCACTGATATTAACAGCTAGGACAGTCTTTTCCACAAAGGTGGTGGAACATCTGTTCAGAGACATGCAGATGAGTAAAGCCAAACCAAAACGTTGTATCACAATAAAAGCGAATTTTAAATAGAAAAAAAAAATGAATTTTAAAAGGTACGGCACCAATTTAGCTAAAACACTCAAAATTTTCAGAAGGAAACTTTTATGGTTTTGGATAAATCCATTTCTTCTCAAGCAGGAGAGAAGAAATACAAGCTTCACAGGCCAAAAAAAGTAAATTAAAAGGAAAAATGTTGTCTTCAAAGGCATTCATAAAGTAAAATCATCACAATGGGGGCAAATTACTCACAAATCATATCTAATAAACGACTTGTAACTTGTATCTAGAACATATAAAACTCTTAAGAATTCAACATTAAATTGGCAAGTGATCTAAATTAAAATTGGCAAAGGATTTAAATAAACATATCTCCAAAGAAAATGAACATATGAAAATATATATGCAAAAATAAGTTCAACCTATATCCCTCATGAAGGACATGTAAACCCAAACCACAGGAAAATTACTACTTCACATATCCAGCTTGGCTGAAAAGAAAGGAGAAGATGCCAAGTGCTGGTTAGAATGTAGAGAAACTGGAATCCACATATATTCCTGATGTGGCTGTAAAATGGTCTAACTACATTGAGAAGCAGATTGGTATTTTCTCAAATGTCAAATATAGAGTTATTATATGAGACAGCAAGTCTTCGTCTCCATGTATACTCAAGATAATAGAAAACATTTGTTCATAAAATGTATATATACATGATTATTATAGTTCTATTTATGATTCAACCCAAATATCAATGTATTGATGAACTGTCAAGTAAAATAAGGTTTGCCCATACAGTATTATTTATTCATTAAAAAAATGCAATATTGAAGCATGCTTCAGCGTAAATGACTCTTAAACATCATCATGCTTGAATGACATCATACACAAGAATGCATGTTACATAAGTTCATTTTAATGAAATGTCTAGAATAGACATACAGAAATTAGGTAGTGGTGTCTAGTAAAGGGAAAAATGGATGGACAATAAATGCTGTAAGATTTCTTCGGGGAGAAATAGAGTTTTTCTAAAATTATACAATGGTGACTATACTAAAACCCAGTGAATTGCACCCTTTAGGTGATTGAATTTTATGATATATGAATAATATTTCAGGGTTGAAATCTGAAAAAAAATCTTAGAATAGAATTATAATGATTTAACTTATGTTAACAAGTTAACATTAAATATCTGTTGTGAAATGAAGAAAATACCATACAATGATAAAAAAGATTACAAGTATTCATAGGTATGTAAAATGAGGAAAGATTTAGACTGTTTCATGCATTAGATAATGTACATTATATAATATATATTATACATAATATAATGCATATGGACATAGTAGATGACAGATTGTCACAGGACAATGATTGAATATTCTCTGCACTGTGATCAATGTGGCGCACCGTGATCAATGTGGCATCAATACTATGTGGCTGCCTGACACACATTTTTAATGATTCTTCCTTCATCTGCAGCTTTGTTGTTTTGAGAACATGAATTGCTAATCCTTACACCTAGTGAAATTAAGGCCCTCGCAAAGGATTCTAAATTTTAAAAATCCATCACATTTGCATAAAATATGCACCATAAAATACGTACTATAACAGATATAGCATAAAAAGTGAACTATAAAATAAACACAGGTAAAATATCATAAAATAAGGTCATAAAATGCAAATTTTAAGATGTAAAAAGAATTAGTAAAAATGTTAACTTGAAGAGAATTTAGAGAAAAACATTTTTTTTTTCTGTTTATTTTGTTGCAGTTGAAAAGAGTTGATCTTCCAGCACTTACCCCAGTATCTGGCTCTGGGTTTTTATTATTAAGACCAACTAGAATTGGTGCTACATGTTCCCAGAAAAATGGTCACTTTTAGTGCAAATAAAATAATCAGCATATTTAAGTGTTAAATATATAGATTTTTGCACACTTAAATTTCTAATTAAATCTCTATTTTCCTTATCATCAACACTGTAGAAAAATATTATTTTCTTATTTACCAATAATTAATAAATAATCATTGGATCTTTTCTCTTTGATTGTTGCTAATTTAAAAGTGAAGCAAATTATGACAGGTAAAATGACTCTTGACTAATCTGCCATTCATGTGAAACAAATTTTAAAAGATAGCTGGTACCAGTTTTCTTTCGCCTATCAAGATTATTTTATTTTTTTGGTTCTCCTCTGCCAAGAATAATTCACAGTTTTGATCATTTCTCCATTTTATAAGGCTTTGGGTTCACTCATTTGATGGTAATCTTTGAGTCTGGTAGGGAGTATCCTAGAGGTCTTGCAATGACACCAGTTACCAGAGGTAGGCGGGATTTCTCTATCAGGTGAAATGGAGCTCTTTGAGCTCTTGGTGGTTGAGTCTGAATGTCTTTTCCTTTTCAGGTTGTCAGCAGACTCATCATTGGGCTGACCCGATAACTAAATCTCTGTTATAGGATCCAGAATACTGCATCTTTCCAAGAGTGCCACTGATTCTGAGTCAAATGAGAGGATATACCCACACCCATGGGATTTACCAACCTTACTAGGGACTCCTCTGCCTTTAAAAGGAAATGAGCAGGGTAGCTCATCTTCATACTGCTATCTCAGTGCCTGCTGGTCTCTGTGTGAGGATAGAGCAACATTCTTATGAAGCTAGAAATTAAATTTGCATCCTTATTGGTTCATGGTAATGAACCAACAGCCAAAGGGAGGTCCCACTAAATCGTTTGGACTGAATGATTCTGATTATTAAGAGAAAATGAGGTTGTTGTTATGCAATAGTAAGGGATATAAAAAAGAAAAAAATTCTCTTGAAAACTTTCCCTGTCTCTTTCTGCAACGAGGGACGTTAATAGGAGATTATAGCATTTTGATGTAGATAAGGTTCTAGGATCTGGACACCCCACACTGTTAGAACGATAGCAGTAAAGACACAAGCTGAGGATGAGGAAGACAGCACACAGCCATCAGAAACAAGAAAGCTAATTAGCACCAATTAGTGCTTCCTAATCAGGTTTAGAAATAACTATAGTACCCAGCCATCCTTCCGTAAGCTATAACTTTCTTTGTGCATGTTAGCTTATATAATTTTATGTGCTGTAATTTGCACATAAAAAAATGCACAGCCTTATATCTTGTGTTAAGGTTTGTGAAAATGTGTGGTTACTAAACATCACCCTGATTTAAGTAGCTGCTAGAATTTAGATTCTTTTTTTTTGTAGAAGAATCCCTCTTTGTTTGAATAAGAAACAGTTGCAATACAGTAGATTTGAGGCTGTTGTTTTATTGTTGTCTATAGGTTCTGAATAGCCACAGTAGTGAGTTGGTTACATAATATTTTCAAGAGCATAATTAGCATGCACTGTGGTTTCTTTTTCTGGCTGTCTTCATTTCACAGTGACTGGAGGCCTAAGAAACACATTATCCAGAATGCTTTGCCAGCAGCTTTCTGCTTTAGAATCTGCAAAACAGAGGCCAAAAACTTGGAAAGGTCAAAGACAAGAAGAAACCATTACTCTCCATTCAATGGAGAATCCTTGTGGGTTTCAACAGATTGCGGTTCTTTTGTAACTAAAAACCCTGGGAATTATTCTCTGGCTGCTTTGTTGAACTGAGAGCATTGGGAGAAGAGTCCTCTGATTCTGGAACAATACTAGTCTTCTCACAGCAGTGAATGAAACTGAGAAAGAGTGAGCACTGTGTATGGCCTCTGTTGCTCCCGCCCTTCTCATGTACCTCTTAACTACCTAGTTGACACATTTAGTATTTTCCTGTTTACAATATCGAGCGCACAGTTACTTTTTCTTTAACTAAATTTTTTTCTTTTTTTAAAAAAAATAATAAGTTTTACTTATTCTTTGAAAATTTCATGTATGTGTGCAATGTATCCTAATTGTATCTTGATGTGCACACTGGTGCAATCGTAGCATGACTATGGGGATAACCAATTGATTTCTTGTTTGGATTTGCATCCTGCTCCACAGGAGGGAATTCATGTCTGGTACTGTAAGCATTATTAAAACACTAAGATAGTTGGGTATAAGCCCTTGGGAGGACTCTCTTGCTGTTGTTTTGCTAAATAATTGTGTTGTCAAAATTTCTTCTAAATATATATTTATTTCTGTAAAACTGAGGTTTTATTTTTTTTAACTTTAATCAGGGAAGTTTCTTATTATAATGGATACTGGTGTATTTTTCTTCTTAAACCCTAACTAATATCACAATGTTACTGGAAACAATTCTGAAAATATGCAATTTGGCAATGGTACTAAATTTAGCTGTAGAATTTCAATAAAAATGGAGAGACTAACTCTTCACACTGAGAAAGTCTTTTAACCAGGCATTACAGGATAAGAAATGAGATAACAGATTCATGGGAAGTAACATCAAAATCCCATGCTTTAGGAGATGGCTTTGGCAGTACAGTGCTTGATGTATAAATATGAAGACCCAATTTAGATCCCCAGAACCCACATAAAAAAGCCAGGCACATTCTTATAACCTCTGTCCTGGGGAGGTGGGATGGGATGACCTCTGAGGCTCAACAACAGTCACCCAACCTAGCCTAGTGGGAGAATCCCAAAGCACAAGGTGGATGAGTCATCAGGAGCAACAACTAGGTTGACCTTTGGCCTCCAAATGCACATGCACATAGTATTGCATGTACCTGACTCATACCAGTGCACTCGCACACAAAAGAACATACACACATACACAAACCTATACTTTGTAATATAATTGAATTGACTTAATATTTCTTGAACACTTACTTGAACACAGGACAGTGCCAGACTGTCCTGAAAACTTCGGACATACTATAATTTAATTTAAACCGCACCATGACCCCATGTAAAAGGTACAGTCTGTCATAAATACATGCCCACGGAGGCATATAGAGGACGAAAGAAAGGAACTTACAGATGTCACATAGTTTGAATGTGATGAAATGCATTGTGTTCAGGCATTCTGGAGACGTCACTCATTTTTAATTAGAGAAGACAGGTACTGTGTTCACTCAGACACTGTAACTGGGACAGAGCTAGAAAGTATTTAAAAAGAGACTCTCCCAAGGAGATGCTTTGGTCCCTCTATTTCTCTGAAAGCTTTTCCTCCTGACCACTTCAAGGTGCTGCTTTTGAAATAAACTAAAAGTCATTCCAAAGAAATACAACCAATAAAAAAGGTGGTTAGAGAACATCTCTTTAATTAGACATGAAGCCCTCTCAACAAGAGGAAAATAATACTTGGTAGAAAAGGTAGATATATTCTAAGAGTCGGAGGAACAAGGATTTTGCTATGACATTGTGTCTCTTAGTAATGTCAGGCACTACACCTATCAAGTCTCACTAATACGGCTGCCTAAACATTAGCAAATCAAGGATGCCATTAGTCACCAAAAGAAATGCTCATGCAGAAGGAGGAAATTTAATGAGTCTTCAACCCTACACAAGAACTACAGGCAGCTAACCAATTCTGAGAGCAGAAGAAATAGTCTTCTCTAGGAAAGAGCACACAGATTGATTCCCCAATACTGAATGGTCAGCCTGGAAAACACATATACAAGTAACATGATACTGACTGAAAAGGCTGTATTTAGGAGTGTGTGTGTGTGTGTGTGTGTGTGTGTGTGTGTGTGTGTGTGTGTGTGTAACAAAGAAAAAGAGGTCATGATTTTGAAAGAGAGTGGAGAAGGCATACATGGGACAGTTTAAGGAGAGAAAAAGTAAGGGGGTAATGATGTAATTATATAATCTCAAAAAAATTAAAAGAACTAAATAGTAGTTAAAGTACATCACAGAGCTATGTATAGGTTTTATATAAATTGAAGTTTCCAGAGGTTGCTTTGGAACATGAATACATAAACTTCCCCTGCATCTTCTCAAACCAATCTCTCACCTTCCCTGATACACGGGCTAAGTTGACAGCTGAGATTTGTGGAGCATGTATTGTCTTGGCACTGCATCAATCATTTCATGTATGTATTCTGTCTAAGTCTCCGTATCACCTAACTACTGCCCACATTTTATAGACTGGGAGATTGGGGCTCAGGTGACTTATTTGCCTGTTAGAAATGGCACAAAAATGGGACAAAATGGAGCCTCAGCCCAGTCAGGGCAAGCATGGCACCTACTTGCTAGTTCAGCATCCTCACCAATGCTTCCTCATGAAGGAAATGCTCTCTGTTCCTTGGAGAAAGGTCTGATCTCTTCAAGGCACTGGAGAAGGACAAATTTAAGGTTCTCTCTTTTTTCTCCTCTATAAATACTTTTGCGAAAAGAAACTCATACTCAGGACCTAAATTAAACTAAAGTGGCAAAGAAAATGAGGACAGTAACCTAAAATAAAATCTACTTTCGTCTTTGTGGATAGTGGCTGCATGGGAGTCTTCTGGTTCTCAAAAATTCTGGATTTAGTTCCTACAGAAGGAAACCTCTGTTCCCCTCATTTAAGAGAAGATGGAGCCAGCTTGGAGAATGAAAACCTCCACACTTCTAAGGCAGAGTTTTTCATAGGTCTTGCTGTTTGAAGCAACCTGAGACGTTTATTTGTCTTTTAATTATTGTCTTTCTCAAGGGATGTGAAATGCGTGTTTGAGGATGTGTGTGTGTGTGTGTGTGTGTGTGTGTGTGTGTGTGTGTGTGTACACTGGACGGCTTTTCAGCTTCACAACCTTGAGAGGCAAAGGTTAATGAATGTCAGCAGATCTACTTGTTGCCCATTACCTTGAGTTTCAGTTTGATCTGTATCAAACATACTGGCTGGAGTTCTGCCCTGTATCCACAGCGACCAGTCTCATGGGTTGGGTTTTCAACGTTAGCTACCTCTTTAAAGTCCATTTTGCTTCCTTCCAAGGCAGTTATCCTCCAAGTGCCTCATTATATGTCCTCATCACTTTCTGTTACACATTGTGGAGTTCAGCACAATCAGTATGGATTTATGAAACTATTCATTTCATAGTCAACATCTTCTTTGGCCTGGGGATTGTATTCTATTATAGAGTAGGGAAGTTGGCTTAGCCACAATTTCTGTAAGTTAATGATGGGAGATTATAGCCACATAGTATAATAAAGGCAAAGCGAAGCAACATTTTTAATTTTTTTTTTAAAGAGAGAAACTGGAGAATGGAATTTCTTGTTTCAAAATCTCGATGGATAAGGAAAATAAAAATCATCAGACTTAGAGCAGGATTTAAGAATAATTCTGGTCATGCAGGTATTTTAGTTAATACATGACAGTATTTCACTGTCAAGCAATGAAGTTATACAACAAATTTACTTGGAATCACTTACTATGTGCACACTCAATTTTAATGTAAATGGTCCAGAATTTTAAGCTTCTTTCTGCTTCAAGATGGCTTAGATAGAAAAGGCACTGGGTACAGGGCCTGAGGAACTGAGTTCTCTCCCCAGAACCCACATGATAGAAAAACTCATTTCCAAAAGTTGGCCTCCTACTTCCATACTTGCATTGTGATATGTGCATGCAATATAATAAATTAATGTAAAATTTACAAACCTCACAATGTGTCAAAATAAGCTGAAAATAATCTAAACTATAGTCAGATATCCAGAGTTTCCAGGTAAAGGGACAAAGTCTTAAAATCACAGTTATTAGCTTCAAAGTTGATATGAAAGGTGGTGGATTCTTTTCTGGATCAATTACCTGTACCAATAAGTAGAAGAGATTACTAAGTATCATAAATTTCTATCATTTGGATCATAGAATGTATTGCAAAAGGGAAAAATCAACTCTGGTTTGCTTTAGGAGAAATGAAATTGGTAGAAGTATTTTAGAAACATGTGAAATAAAATTACTATGAACCAGTGTCCTTAGGGTCAATAAAAAGGCAGGCTTGGGTCAAAACTTCAGTAACTTGTAATCAGCTTAGTTAATTGCAGTCACCTTTCATTTTCACTGCCAGATTGCAGCATCACTTTGAGAAACTAAGAATCTATGATGGTTTAGTACATCAAAGGACTGGACAAATCTTTCTCCAAGGTGCAGTTATATGGATGAGTGGTAACAAGTCCATGTAGGGAAACAAATAATTAAGTCCAGTGTTTGAGCTAATATATTGAATCATCAATCTCCAAGATGTGTTCTTGTATTGACAACAATTTGAAAGTTCATTACTTCCTACTTGGCTAAGTATTCTTAGCATCTGCTTTCATTTATAATCCCTCACATTTACAGATACATTTGCTAAAGTTCTGAAATTTCTCACGCTAGTTTCTGCTTTCGTCAGAATTTCAACTCTGCAACAGCAACAACATCAACGACAAGGTCTAAATTACCTAAGGCAGAATGGATTTACTTCAGCTTATGATTTCAAAGTCCTTGGCTCTAGACTATGCTGAGAAAGGTCAACCTGACAGTAGATTTACTCTCCTCATGGTAGATAGGAGGGGGGAGGGAAGGAGAGAGAGAGTCAGAGAGAGAGAGAGAGTCAGAGGGAGAGAGAGAGGGGGAGGAGAGGGAGAGGGAGAGGGAGAGGGAGAGGGAGAGGGAGAGGGAGAGGGAGAGGGAGAGGGAGAGGGAGAGGGAGAGAGAGAGAGAGAGAGAGAGAGAGAGAGAGAGAGAGAGAGAGAGAGAGAGAGAGAGAGAGAGAAAGGCTAACTCCAGGACAAGATATATCGTGCAAGGTCACACTATCAGTGAATTATTATATCCAATTAATATCTACTTCCTAAAATTTATTTTCCAGGACCTCTCAAAGGAGGAGCCCCCTCTGGGGACTGTTTTATTTTTTTTAAACTCCACAAGGCTTTTTGAGACTAACATACTGTGTGCTGCACTGAGACAACAAATGAGACTTTGTGAGGGACACATTATGTACAATCATAACATATATCTTAGGCTCCTAAAAGGCCAATGCACATTTCATAATGCACAATGCACTTCATACATCTCCTAAAGCCCAAGTTGTATTAATCGTTCCAATAATACTCAAAAGTTTGGCCCCAGGTATCTTTTAAGATTCAAGGAAAGCTTAATTATGAGTCCTTGTAAAATTTAAAGAGCAACTGGGAACACACAATAGCTCAGAATAAGCATTACCCTTTCAAAAGGAGTTGGGGGATGCAAAGGAGGGATGAGACCCATGCAAGATTGAAAGCCAGAAAGACATTCAAATCTGGAGATCCATCTTGAGTGTTTGGAGCACATCATGGTATGTTGTGAGCCCTGAATGACATAAGGAGCCTACCCTATAGCTTGGCCATTGTAAGGCCATAAAGTCTCCTTCTGAGGTTGGCTCTACTTGCTGCCTGTGTCTTCCTTTGGTAGATGTTCCACATCTCCTCCAGCTACGTAGGGTCTTTGACTGCTTCACTATCACAGCTGAATGAGTCACCCTCTCAAATACTGTCTGCATGAATAATGACTTCCAAACACGTTGCCTGGCCCCACAGGTTTCCCTTCAAAGTCTAAGTGAAGCCTTTATAAAACTACAACTTGTAAATTTTGCATACTCGAAAAACAAGCATTATTTGGGTCACATCAATGTCTGTTCAACCTTGAACAGCAGAAAGAACATGACTCAGTGTCCTCTGAGATCATAAATGAATGAACCTGTAGACCACATTCCTTAGACAAGGTTTCCAAGCAGCACCCTCCTCTCAAGGGAAAGTCTTTCAAGTGAGTTTATTCTCTCATACCCTTGAACCTGCAATGGAAGAAATTTGACCAATTCTTGACATATGGACAAGGCATCCTTTACATTTCCTGATGCAAAGTACTTGTTTCCTTTTAATGACAGCAATATTTTCAGAACCATTTGTTCTGCAACTCCAATTTTGCATGGACTTTTCTGACATGAACTTCAAGTCTGTCGATGTTTCTTCTCTGCCATTAACTCCTAATTCTCAATGTAAGCAGGGATGAAAGCAACTGATTGTAATCACACCATAGTCTCAATGCTGAGTTGCCTTAAGAGACCATCCAGTAGATTAATTTTTCTCTTGGATAACTCCAACAAGAACATGGCAGGTGATCATTTTGATATATTTCTGTATTTGGTTTGCAACGATTTTATTGAGAATTTGTGAGTCTATGTTCATGTGGGATAATGACTTGTAGTTTTCTTTTTATGTTGTATCATTACCTGGTTTGAGATTAGAGTAATACTGGTTTTGTAGAAGTCTGGAAATGTTCATGTTTATTTCAATAGTTCTTCCTTTCTTTCTTTTGAAAATTATTTAAGAAATATTGCTTGTGGGTCAGGTGTAGTGGTACACACCTTTAATTCCAGCACTCTGGAGGAAGAGGTAGGTGGAACTTTGTGAGTTCCAGGCCAGCCTGGTCTACATGGTGTGTTCAAGAACAGCCAAAGCTACATAGTGAGACTCTGTTGCAAAACAAAATCAAATAAATAAAACAACAAAACAAACAAACAAATACAAAAAAATCGATTGTGGATATTCTCTGAAAGTCTGATAGAATTCTGCTGGGATTCTCTCTAGATCTCTGTTTCTTTTAGTTGAAAGGTTTTCTACTAATGCTTTAATCTCCTTAATTACTGTGGGTCTATGTAAGTTGTGGGTTTCTTCTTGGTTTAATTTTGGTTGTTTGTATGAATTTAGAAATTCCTTTCTTTTAGGCTTTTTAACTTAGTGGAGTAAAGGTATTTCACAGTATTTCATTATAATGTTTAGTTTCTGTAGTGTGCAGTATGGTGTTTCCCTGTTCATCTCTACATCTGCTAATTTGGGTTTTCTTTGGCTTTGTTTTGGTTAATTGGACTAAGGGTCTGTGGATCTTGTCTATCTTTTCAAAGAACCAACTCTCAGATTAATTGATTTTTTTGTGTTGTTTTCTTTGCTTCTATTTCATTTCCGATTTCAATAAGTCAGTTAAAGAAAAAGTATCATTAATGATGAGGAGATGGTTCTGTGGGCAAAGTGCTGATTAATGTGAATCTGAGTTCAGATTCCCAGCACCCACATAAAAGGCTTGGATTGGCAATGCCCTTCTTGTAATGCTATTACCAGGGAAACAAGATAGGAAGATCACAGGAGCCCACTGGCATGCTAGTCTATATTGTTCAGTGTAAGATGTCATCTCAGCAAGTAAGATGGAGAATGGTCATTGGAGATATCTCATGTTGACCTCTAGCCCCTACATGTACACAAACATATGTACTAACACATGCATGCAGCATACGCACAGGCAATGGAACAATGTGTTGTTAATATTTTGACATGCTTCTCTGCCTGGGAGTGGTATTTTTCGAGCTAGTCTGGCCAACTTACTTGGAAATTGTAAAGAAAAGATCTTTCCAATTTTGTCAAATGTTATTCTAACAGAAATTAATTTTTTGAAGATTATATTTATTTATCTTTCTGTGTGTGTGTGTGTGTGTGTGTGTGTGTGTGTGTGTGTGTGTGTGTGTGTGTGTGCGTGTGTGCCACTTATGTTCGGGTACCCATGGAGAATACAGCATTGGATTCCTTGGAATTGCAGTCATAGGAAGTTGTGAACCACTGACTTAGGAGCTGGGAATTGAACTCTGGTCCTTTAGAACAATAGCAAGTGTTCTAAATTAACTCGTCTTTTAAAACCCTGAATAGTTATTATTTTTACTTCATAGGAGTTATAAGAAATATGACAATGCTATAAATGTAAGGAACATATCTGAGGAAAGGAAGGCAACAAATGTAAGGAACATATCTGAGGAAAGGAAGGCAACAACTTTTTGTTTGTTTTTATTTTGGTAAGAATGCTTAATGCGAGACCAGCCATCTTGACAAAATTTTTGCAGCGCACAACATAGAATTGTTAGCAATAGCCACCATGTGATGCAGAAACTCTAATTTTGGTGTTGCCAGAGACTTAAATTTCTTAAGAAAAGAACTATTTAAATCATTTAGTTCTTACGATAGTGTAAACAAACAGCAAACATCTTTGTTAGAGTACTCAGGCAAGAGTATTCAAAATTTGTCTTTTTTTTAAAATATAGTCACAGAACTCCACCATTTATGTTAATTTCAGTGCTACTATGCTAAGATACAGAGCACATTTTTTTTTTTTTTTTGGTTTTTCGAGACAGGGTTTCTCTGTGTAGCTTTGCGCCTTTCCTGGAACTCGCTTTGGAGACCAGGCTGGCCTCGAACTCACAAGAGATCCGCCTGGCTCTGCCTCCCGAGTGCTGGGATTAAAGGCGTGCGCCACCACCGCCCGGCGCGTGCGCCACCACCGCCCGGCGCGTGCGTCACCACCGCCCGGCCAGAGCACATTTTTATTGCCATTTGTCATGTCATCGCTTTCAAAGACTGAGGAAATTATGTGCACTATGCTGCAATGCCACCCGTGTTTCATTTTTCTCTATGCAATGAAATCTGAAAACAGCAAGCTAGTTTAAATGAACTCTGCAGGATCAAGGAGCTATGCAAAAACCTCATCACACCAACCCACAGAGTCTCTTAATCAACAAGAATGTATGCGTGACATAACACAGCTGAATTCTGACCCAGGGGCTAGCAAGTACGTAACCATGGAAAACTAGGAAAAATTGAAAAATGAGTTGTAATCTAATTCTGATTGACTCACAATGGAAAATGCCACAAAGAAAATCAGGTGTGAAATACTGCAAATGCTAGTCTAATGTTCCATGTTTTTCTCATCTGATGTATCAGCATGAATTTTAACCTATTTAAGAGTTCATTGGTAAGTAAAATAGTATTTGATTGAGGCAAAGTTCAAGTCATAAAGTAAAAATAAATCTAACATTACAAAAATCAGCTGTGATTTTGTTTTCTGTCTATATATTATAATGAACTTTTATTAAATGATTTCTATGAGCACATTCGGAACACATACTATTAAATCATATACCTAGGTGATTAATTCACCTTCTGTACAATGATTTGAAATGCCAATTTGGTAAATGTGTCCCGGATGATTATATTGCAAGCATTTGGTGTAATCAGCTGGCTAAGTGACTTATCTCCACCTGGCATATAGCTACTTTCCTTATCATGTATCAGTCATAAGTGCCAAAATGAGCTATGACTCCAGCTGCTTGGATACTGATGCCCCCACCTATTATGGCAAAGAGTGCTTTGCTCCATTAGACACCAAGATGAACCTTAACTCGAAGAACCCCGGCGGTACTTGCAGCCTTTATTTCTCAAGTACTATGCGCATCAGACAATCAGAAAAATCAATATGAGCAAATATAATTGATGTTTTTGCTTCTATTGATTTTCTATATAATATATATAGAATCAAATATAAAAGTCTGATTGTCCTCTCTATTTGAAGCTTAATATATATTGTAATACATATATATTCTACATGTATTATAGAATATACTAATATATTATTAGAATAATAATATTCTAATATGTAGAATATATATTCTAATATGTAGAATATATATTCTAATATGTAGAATATATATAATATGTAGAGTATATATATATATATCTATATATTAGAACACTCATGGTACTGAGAAGTGAGTCACACTGAGGATGCCTGAATGGGGCAGTACATCTGACTGGAACTAGCAGCTTATTGCTAGCACATTTGATTTATTGTTCTACCTCTTCAAACTCTCATACTTCGTAGCCAGTGCTCACCTCATCATTAAACTAATAGTTAAAGATCTGCACTATACACATGAATACAAAGTACTGAGGTCTGCATTCATTCTTCTTCTGTTTCAAGGCTTTTTTCAAATGTAGCTTGACAAAACTGTATATATTAAATGGGATTATAGAAATTTGCAAAACAAAAAAGATCCTACTTTTTTGGTAAATTAATTTAAATGCTATGCTGCTTGACACAATAAAATATTTTATCAGGAACGTTCTTCATTACACTTTGATGCCCTTGCCCAATACTTTGAATTTTATCCCATAATGTCTATCTCACTCTAGGATTGGTTTCCTGTTTTTCCACAAAAACTTTTAGTGAGAACCTAATCTATTCAAGGAAATCTAGTGTTAGTTGCTAGAGTGTCAGCAAAGACAGACATTATCCCTGAGGTCATGAAACCACATGGTGCTTCCCCTCACTACTCTTGTGATAGGAAGCAGACAAGGCAGAAAATACATCCATTAGTAAGATATGTAGAGGGCAATAAATGCAAAATACAGCAAAATAATTCAGGTTAGATATGTTGCATATGTTCTTTTAAGTAGGATGGTAATGGAAAGAATTTCTAAGAAAATAGCACATCATAAAGTCTAGAAAAAGAAAATAATCACAATTCATTCATAAGAAAATGAGTGATTTTGAATTACATAAAAATGAAGTATTTTTAACGTCATAGAAATATTAGCATGATAATTATATTATTTTAATACTTTGTCTAAAGTATTGTTAATTCTCATAAGTAAATTTCATGTGATGCTTGCTTCATCTGAGATTTTTACCAGTTTTTGTTTTCGTTTTCCTGCCTCAATCTCCTAAGTGCTAGGATTAAGATAGGCATCTGGATGCCCTATTTTAGTATATATGTTAATGAAGAGAAACACGGTCAAGGTTCAAATTTTCATGATTTTGAAAACAGACTTTAAACGAAGGCAGGATAATCACAAGTTAAGGCCAGCTTTATGCTATAAAGCAGACACTGTTTAAAGAAAAGAGAGAGATTATAAAACATGGTCATTTCCTTGCTCGATTTTTGTTGTCTGGAGGACTTTTCTATTTGAAGCTTAATAGAGTTCAAGATTAAAATTTTGATTCGACTACACACATATAAATTAACTCTATCAAACTCATTAACTCTATCATACTCTACTCAGAAGTAGTTCTGGATGTCATAGGAATGAAAGACTAAAAATCGGTAAACCATTAGAATGATTTCCTTAGGATTCTAAAAATTGAAAATGTTGAAATAACTCATTGTGGTTTTTTTTTTTAGATTCACATTTATTTTTTATCATTATTCTACCAAAAGTCATGCAATTCAGCTATCATTGTAAGTTCAATTCCCTAGGCATAAACTCTACTTAACTTTAAAAATTTTAATCACACATTAAATAGGCTCAGGATGCCTAAACATTAATTAACTTAAAATAGACTAGTTGATGAGAAAGTTTAACTTGACATTACCTTTAGTAGCAAGAAGATGCTATTAAAAGTATATTAATACATATTAAGGAGTAGAAACCTCAGCAGGGAGGAAAATATCTTCTGTCTTAGCAAGAGTAACACATCATAAGTATTCCACAAGCTCAGTCTTCCAAAAGCAGTGGCAATGGCTTCTCCTTCCACAGATCTCCTAAAATCCATATTAAAAAATCAAGGAGAGTGTGGTTAAGGACAAAGGGGTTACAGACCTCCTCTCCATATCGTGTTTCTAGGAAACACAGGGATTCTGAGAACTAAGCGTGTGAATGGAATTGTGTGATACTCATGGGATCTGAAGGAGGAGCCTGGTGCAGTGTCATGGAAGAACAAACTGCAGTGTTTGAAAACTTGTTAATTTTAAACATCCTCTGGGTAAATCATTGCTCAGATAAAAGATTAAAAAAATCTCCATTCACAGATTACATATAATAAAGGAAAGCATTGGAATGTATGGTACAACCCAATCAGCAGCCAAAGTTAATGACTTAGAGGGTCTTATGATCTTAAAGAATAATAACTTTACATAATAAAATTATGTAAAATAAATGTAAAAATAAATTTATATTTTAATAAGAATAATAATAAAATTTATGTAAAATAAAATAAATTTACATAATAAAATAAATTTATTTTCCAAGAAATAAAACATGATAAGATAGCTTTAAAAAACATGAGAGTGAAAAGATCAAACAGAAGATTGTTCAGCAATAATTTTTTTAGGAAAAATTCCTATCTAACTATAAAACCAAAATTTGTGATTATGTTTTGGTTTTTCTACGAGTTTGGAGGGTAAGGATTGAGAGAAATTGTAATAAACCAGAATATAAACTGACAAGTACAATAACAGAAAAATATAAAATAGACAGTGCTTTAGACATAAAGCAGACTCCTTTTCATAGTTCTAATACATTAAAAAATTCAGATGGAAAGACATTTTTCTGAAAAATAGTACTTCTGTGTTTGAATCTGAAGTGTCCCCCGGAGGCTTTAAACTCTTGTTTTAAACACTTGTTCACTCGCATGAAATTATCTGGGAGACACAAGTAGGTTTTGGCAGGCAGAAACAGTTCACTTCTTTGGGAGGGATTCTGGATACAGGAGGGCCTCTGGTCCTGCCCAGCTCTCTCCTTGCTGGTGGGCAGGCTGTGGTAAGTGCAGCCTCCTCCGCAGGATCCAGTTACCATTAACTGAACTGTTCTGCCATGGCTTCCCCAACATGATGGACAGAGAGCCTTTGAAACTGCTCTTTCCTTTTGTAAGTTGTTCCTGCCAGATAGTGTGGCCAGAGCAACATGAAAGTAACTACTGAAATTATGAAGATTGGCCCTAGGCTTCCAAAATAAGCTCTGAATAGACTACTAACAATGACGAAGAAAATTTGAAATATTATACCATTGCTATTAATGACTGTATTAAAGTATGAATGAAATTTTCCCTAATGGCTTTATTACAGATACATTTGGATTTATATAACACCACAGAATAGGAAAAATAAAATGTGCTTCATTATTTTTTAAAATTAAGATACTTGTGAGATCAGAATGTAGTAAATTTTTCTATCTCATTTATATGTACCTGCATGTGAATAATGTATATTTATATTCCATAAGAATAAAAGAGTTCATGGAACTTATTAAAACCTTAATAAACTAAAACCTTGTACAGCTACGTATCTACAGCTATTCATAGTTAAGGATAGACTGCTACTATGATATATGTTGATATCATTAATGTATCATAGAAAAGCTATTTCAATCCACTTACATCAACATTTTATTTATGATATAATTAAATGCTCAGAATCTATTGGACTAGGAAGAAAATGAGGCAAATGTGCTGCTACCACAGAGACTTAGAATTCACTGGTGTTGACTTGGGAGGTGTGTGATACTAATTTCAAATATGGTGCAGATGGAATGCAAGCCACTGCCCTGCAAAAGGTGGAAACCTTGTAAACAGTAAAATGGAAACCATTGTGCGGCTGGTAGTTTCAGTAAAATGCAGGGATAAGAGAAAATGCAGAGAAAGTGCTCCAGGGATGTGTGTTTGTCCATGAGATTAACAGAATGTCATTGACTGAGGTGGCAGCCAACTTGTAATCTTACCCCTTGATGTTAATGTACACTAATTCTACAAAATAACGGGCTTCATAAGGAATTGGGGTTACATTTGCCCTTCCAGTACCTGCCTTCTCTTCTCACTCTTTACCATTCCTTAATAGTTCCAGTTACGTTTTCATGACACATTAATTCCATCCATGAATGAAAACTTCATACTGGCCTTTCTGTGCCTGCCCTACTTCACTTAACATAATGACCTAAAATTCAATAATTCTTATCTTAATTACATCATTGCTTTCTCTTAATGGATGAATAGTACCTTGTTTTGTATATATGCTGCCTTTCATTTATCCTTTCATTTGTTGATGGACATCTGGGCTGATTTCATGACTTGTCTATTGTAAATAGTATCACAATAAACATGAAGGGTTAGGGATCTCCATTATTGCTAACTCTAATTCCTTTAAGTGCATACCAGGTTTGGTTTGGGGGATCATATGATAGTAGTAGTTTAAGTTTTTTGTTGAGGAAACTATATACCCATTTCCATAAAGGCTGTCCTAATTTACGAAAAAACTTAAGAAACTAGCATTGCTATGTGTTCCTTTTACTTGGCATCCCTGCCAACATCTGTTGTTGATTTTTTTTTCTTGATGATTACCGTTGTCATAGGGATCAATGAAATCTCAGCATATTTTTGATTTGCATTTTCTCAATGGTTTAAATATTGAATATTTTTATATGTTTACTACTTTTTAGTAATTCTGCATTTGAAAAATGGCTAGTTTGTAGTCTTACTGATTGATATATTCCCTTAGTGGTTAATTTTTCAGTTCTTCATATAGGCTTTTGTATATTGTGGTTTTTTTTCTTAACATAATATTTTGATTTGTTTGTTGCATTAAATATATTATTTCACTTTTGTTCATATTCCAGTGAGGTGATAAAGCAGTACTCACAACTCATGTTACTATTATTTTGAATGTAGTATATCTTCTTCTCATCTGTGCTCATCTTTCATTTATCACTCATGCTTTAATTATGTTGTTATTGAGTGTATTGTCATATAATTTTCTATTGAATTACCTTTCTTTTTTTTTTGCACCAAATTTATCAAAAATTCCAAATCTTGTCTGCGTTATTGTTCCCTGATGGGTGATATTGTACTGTCTGCTGTAAATGTGCATTGCTCTGATTGACTGATAAATAAAGCTGTTTGGCCAATGGTGAGGCAGAATAAGGTTAGGCAAGACATTCTAACTAGAGAGAGAGGAAGGAGAAGAGAGAGCAGAGAAGACGCTGCAAGCTACCACCAGGAGATACAAGATGTAAATCACTGGTAAGCCACAGCCACGTGGCAAAGTATAGATTTATAGAAATGGGTTAATTTAAGATAAAAGAGATAGCTAGAAAGAGGCCTGCCATAGACCATACAGTTATATAATATAAGTAATATGAGCCTCTGTGTGTTTAATGGAGTTCGAGCAGCTGCAGGACTGGGTGGGACACAGGAAAACTTCCAGCTACAGGTCTCACCTCTTTTTCTAGAACTTCAGTTCCATGTATGTCAGATTTAGTATTTATGAAAATTGACTGAAATTTGTTTATTTCAGTTGTTCCTACGCCCATTCCCTACCTTCAGATAGCATAATTTCAGTTGATATGTGCTACTTTCTTCTGTGCTCTGCAGCCTGTTGTTAGACACATTGAAAATATGCCCATTAGCTCCTATGAATCCTCTGTCTGCTGTCTCTAGCACTGTGACCACCTGAGAGCCTTTTAAATGACATTTAACATTGACTGACAGTGAGTCATCTTTTGTCCCTTCTTTGAAAATAGAACTTTTCACTCCATGTTACACAGTGTGCTGGAAAGGTATCAGAACTGCCTTGTGTTATGTTCCTAATAAATAGTTAAATTTGTGGTCATTTTCTTGGCTGCATGGAGATTTGCTTAATATTTTCTTACAGGCTTTTAACATCTGAAATGTAGAGGTTTAATGATGATATGCTAAGTCCAGCTGAGGGATGCTTAAGCAGAAGCTGGGAGAAGAAATGTGCACTACTCACGGACCGAAATACTTGAAAACTCTTCTGTAGTCTTCCCTGAGCCTTGCTTCTGCTTTCCAGAATTTGAGCTACCTGGGGTCAATTATTAGGGTTTAGAAGCATTGCTTGGAAAAATCTGAAAAGTGAAAATACATCCATTTTAAATGGTTATTACAATATATTATTAGAATGGATTCTTCTGTCTCATTAATAATGTTTTAATCTTTTAGTGTACCCTGTTTATAAATTAACCCAAATCATAGGTATTCATGTGAAAGGGATAATGCACTATAAATAGGATTTGTGACTACCTAAAGATTTTGGCTTCTATGGGAGCGTTTAGAGTTGTCTCCTGTGGAAAAGGAGAGACTACTGTCCATTCAAAGTGGTAGAAATGTGAAGAAAGCAATGCTCTTCACGCACCACAGCAAGTGAAGCAGTCTCTCAGACTGGCATACACCATCACCATTGCCCCACCCAGACAGTCTCTATATTTTTCTCATTCCTGTCTCATTCTACTAACATCTAGCAGTAGAATTTCATTCATGTCAAAGCTCTAAGCTTTTGCAAGTACTGGTTTACCACAGCAGGGATCCTCTGGCAGTTAATATCTTTTAAATGCCACCCTCATGTGGCTGCTTCAAAAACCTGGCCTGATTCTTAGACAACGTTGAATCCTTCACATTGAGATTCCCCACAATACTTTCAAAGTGTCTATTATTGATCTTGTTCACCATGTCTTTTGGGAAAGGTTTCTAAATTGTTCACTTAATAACTACTCTGAATGTGTAAGATACATGGCTTTGGTCTGGACTCGAGGCTATAATGATGAGTGCTTTTAGATACATCTTCTCACCACACAGTAGTGTGGGCATGGCATCTAGATGTTTTGATGAGATGCAGTCTCAGATGTGAACTCAGGGCATGGATCTGGAACTAGCTTCCATTGTTTAGAGCTCATCTCTATTTATTGAGCCACATGTCTGTTCATGCTCAAGGAAATTACTTAAATTCTCTGAGAACATGAGTGCTCGGTACTAAATGGGAAATGTATGCCACCCCCTCAGAGTCCCAAGGAGCATCTAGAAAAAGAAGGCAGAAGGAGAGTGGGAGCCAGAGTACGTGGAAGAGTAAAGTGAAGAGCTGTTTTCTGGATATGACATACCAACATAATCATGAACATATAGCAACTATGACCACCAGCACAAGGTACACACACACTCAAATATACACATTCCAACATACACACACAAAACTCCACAAATACATACCAACACACACACACACACACACACACACACACACACACACACACACACACACACACACAAAGGAAGGAAAACTAAAGGAAAGGAAAAGAGGGACATAAACATAGGAGGGGTAATATTGTGAAGAAGGCTGTTAATAGGAGTTGAAAGGAGAGGATGTGAGTACTAGCAGCAGGGTGTAGATACAATCATGGTGTATTGTTTACAAGAATGAAATTGTCAAAGTAAATAAATAAATATGTAAATAAATTATTTAGAACATGATAAGCATTTTACTTGTTCTTGGCACATAAAAACAAGAGCCATTTGATGGGATGCCCTTTTTCTCTCCTATAGTGTCTAAAATATGATGAGTGCACTCAATGAATGAATGGATGGGTAGCCAGGCTTCTAGACTACAAATGTCATAGGTCAAACTTTATGTTGTTTATCTACCATTTAACTGTATTTTACATAAGAAACTCTGTTTAGGAAATACTATAAATGTACAATGACTGTATTGATTTCATTTGTTCAGTAATAACTGAATTAACCCCTTCTGTACTGCTATGTTATTTACTCATCCATTCTTTAAACATTCTCTGTACATTTATCTTCATTATAAACAGAACGATGTGGTAGTCTTTTCCATCAAGAGCTTATAAAATATATGAGAAATTGGTGTGCTTTTATTTGTATACAACAAAGTTGAGAGCACATAAAAACCAAAATGGAATCAAATCATCACACAGTCAAAGGCACATGGAAAATACTTTAGCATCTCTTAATTTTAATTGTATAAAACTGCTAACACTTTAATGATTTTGCCTATTCACATGAAATATTCACATGGACTAAGACAGTAGCAAATAATAAAAAAAAAAATCACATGAATTCGAATAGTGTCAGTTTTAAGAGAGGGGAACTTTTAAATAAGATGAACACTTAAGATCTTTAGAAAGAAGGCAGTTGGAATAAATCAGAAGAAAAGACTAAGGGGTAGAAAGTGATTTTAAAAAGTGAGTCTCTCAGTGTGGTCCCACAGTATGACATGAACATAGCAAGTAATGGTCAGAGAGAAGCTAGTGTAGAGGGCATTGTTCCTGTGCTTACTAAAACAGTGACTTCATGCCATCCATTTAATTTCTTATGGTATACAATTCCCTGAAGCTGTGGAGGTTAAACACAAACTAACAAATAAACATGGGTGTGGACATAATAGCTAAAGACTGAGCATTTCCAAAATAAGGAAATAAATATTGCTATAACTGGTAAAACTTTGCGAGCATAATAGTAATTTCAAACATCTAAGAGTGTGTTCTATGTTGATAAATAATATTTCTTTGTGATTTTTTTTGCATAATCTACATGCAAAAGTTCAAATGAGTAAGGTACATTTTTAAAGTTCTAAAAATTGTCTAACACTAAAATATCCACTTCTCAGTCAGGAAAAAAAATACAGTTTCTTGATTTACTTAGATACTTTATTTACTACAGTGCAGCTACATGTCCTGCAAAGTATAGTCTCTTTTATCCAAACAATTAACTTAATGAACAGGAACAAGGTAGAGCTCCAGGGCACTTCACACATATGTGTTACATGGAATTAAAAACACTTAGTTTAACAGAAACATTTTCTCTAAAGTGTCATGCTTTAAAGTACAAGTAATTTGAACTCTGATTAAACATAGACTCTTGATCTTTTGAACATTTGGCCTGAATTTATGCTTTTCTCAAGTGGAAATAATGTGTGTGCGTGTGTGTGTGTGAATTTTGATTAGATTTTATATTAATTTCTATTCAATACTTTTAATGGTATTTTTATATCTGCACATGACATGGATATAGCTATTTGGTTTTTGAACAAAATGCTACACAGCTATTAAAATCATGGGCAAATTCAGAAACCTTCAAGATAATTACCCTGACTGACCAGTGCTGTATGCTCTTTGGTATATCAGTGGTATTCCTGAAGACATCTACAGGGAAAATTGAAAAATGATACACTAGAGAATGAATATTTTCTACTAGTTAATTGAGAAACAAACTAGAGCTACAGCAGCATTTGAATATCATGAGATGTAAACGGATTTCTCTTTGGGTCACTAGTTCACAAATAATGACTTGGAGACTTATTATTAATTATGAAAGCTCAGTCTTAGCTTAGACTTGTCCCACTAGCTCTTATAATTTAAATTAACCCAGTTCTATTAGTCTACATTATGTCATGTACTGCCCATATTTCTTCTTCTGTGTCTCCTCTCTGTGTCTCCTGACACCTCTGCCTTTCTTCTTCCCAGTCCTCTCTGTCCCCAAAAGTCCCACATAACCTCTTCCTGTCTAGCTATTGATATATTGTCAGCTCTTTATTAAACCAATCAGAAAGCACCTTTTCAAAGACACATCTTACCATTGTATACAAATATTCTGTAACATTGCCCTTTTTTATCTAAATAAAAAATGAAAAAAATAAAAGAAAAAAAATGAAAGAGTTTAACTCTAAGACAATAAAACTACATATAATAAGAACAACTATCAAGTAAGAATTACATTTACAATGTCGAGTCCATTTGTATTTGGCAATTTCAGAGAAAATACTCTATTATCTTTTGTATCTCGATGAATCCAAAGTTTTATACCTAAACTACTTTTTATCGTAACTTGTATTACCATTTAAAAAATAGCATTTTAGATCTTAAAACATCTTCTCAGATAAACAACTTAAGCTTTTATGTTTCACAACTTTTTAAACTTTACATATCTTATATAAGTTTTTTTTTCTGAATTTGGAAACAAGAAAAATTATAAAACTGTAACTATCTAGTCTTCAACTCCATCAGAGACCTGAGAACGATACAATATATTACCTGAATAAACAGGAAGTGCAGAGCAAGCAACTTCCAAAACTATAGAAACTGCAGAGACATCTGGCTGCCTAGACAGTTACCCAAGTTTCCTCTGTAATGTTGGGGCATCCATCTTCTGCCTACAGGCCTAGAATATCTGATAGACTTCTTTTGTGAAGCAGGAAACTTTTGAAGGCCTACCCTGTTTTAGGAAAGTTTGGTAGTTGCCGTCTTTTGTGTCCTGCTTGTCCAATTTGGACAGCGTGTTGTCAGAAGTTGAGGCAAGGGGAGTTTCTTGCTCAGTGGCTAACTTTGTCACAATAAAAGAAAACTCCATATGGAAGATCTTCAATGCCTATCATTCTTTTTTGAAATAAATTGGTGCTACCAGGAGCAGACATGTTTCACTGTCATAAAAAGCCTTATGTTATTAAAACATTTTAAATGTCATATTTTATAGGTCTTCGAAGTGTTTGAAGACCATCTATTTATTTAAAATATATCTCTGTTTCACCTGGAAAACATACCTAATATAAGTTTGATTGTTACAGATGACTACTAACCTGTATTTTTTATTATTCTAAATAACTTTCAAGGACAGGAAATTTACATTAAATTGTTAAATGAGGTGCATAGGTGTAATACCTTAAATAAGAGTAAAAACATATATACAATATATCAAAAATAACCTTAAATTTGTATCAATATACAAAAATGTATACCAATGTAAAATGTTTGAGAAGAGTATTTGCTTTTTAGTGTAAAAGTAGATTCAATAATCTACTCTTTTATCTCATCATTCCTATAGCCCCCCCCCTTTTTTCTTTTTGGAAAGAGATCCCTGAATCTAATCTGCTGTGTTTAGCTTTTCTCCTAAACATGACCAAAACCAACTTGTAATCAGCACCCTCTAATTGATGACAAGCATCCATATGTCACCAATTTACCAAAAACCACCCACCCCACCTATTGGAAATGTGAGTGTCATGTGCTCTAGACTGCTCCCTGTTGTCTGGGGGTACCAGCATCTTTAGAGGAACCTGAAAAAAATTGGTATATTGGTCAAGTCCTGGGAGAGCTAGCTGTGTTTTTGTTTGTTTGTTTAGTCTCTGTGGGATGGGAAAGTGTAGAGCTTATCTGAAGTCTTGCCTGGGTAGTCTGTGAGGCTGGACCCATGTCAGCTAGCAGCTTTGAAGTTGTTCTGGGTGCAGCATTTTTAGGAAACTGAAACAGAGGCATTGTGAGAGGCTGGATCACTTGGGCTACTTGTCTTTATTGGTGTCTGGTCCTTTTTTTCTGGAAACATAAACTTTTAAAGGTGATTATATATATATATATATATATATATATATATATATATATATATATATATATATATGCATCTGCATTAACAAATGCAGTGTGCACAAGTCAGTTAAAGATGAGTTTTTGTTCTGTGTTTGAGCAGGTAAAAGGCATCTGTTAACTTTGTAAGGCTGTATGTACTGTATAACCAAATATCTATCCATGCTGTATGAGAGGATGGAATGTATTAATAAGTCATGAGAACTCTGTAGCTAAAAAGATTTTTTTCATGTCTCATCCAGTCTCAGAGCTATTCCAATAGTAGAGGGATCAGCATATATGTTACCTGTCCTGTAGTCTTTCTTGGTTTCTTTTTCCATGTCTATAGCCAAGATTTTCAGGAGGTCTTTCCCAATCAAATCTTATCTTCATTAATTTTGAAGAGAACCATAACTTTTTGTTTCCTGTAGAAACAAAAGGCATAACTTCTCCCCCAATTCAACACATTCTCTGACTTCCATTTTGAAGCCAAGACATCTCTAAATTATATAGGCTGGTTTAATTCAGAAGTCCCTTTCATAATCCAGTGTCTCTCAGCAGCTGCCATTCATTCGCTCATCAGCATTTAAAAAAATTCAAAGTCAACAAAGCACTATACAGGATCTAGATGCCCTGTGTATTTCCCATCTTTGTATGGCTTTTTGCTTTTATACTACTTACTCTCTCTTTAAAGACTTAAATTTTAAACTTTTTTTTTAATGATTGTCTATACCCATTTTTTATTTAAAGGTTTTCTTGGTCTGAACCACTTTACTGTGTACCTGCAGCCTTCTCTGACCATATGAGCCAAGCCTTAAAACTGCTTAGTGGCTTCACACATGGTGCCTACATGGAGCAGCTGGGAGCTGTGTCTTTGTATACTGCAGCCCACCTGAGAGAAGACTGCAGCCTGCCTGAAAGACTGTAGGACTAGGAAGTTACATCTGGCTCCATGTGTAGCTAGAGTTTTCCTGCCTGGCCCACAGGCAGGACAAATCTCTCTCACCTGCTAGTTCCACAGCCTCTCAGACCCAACCAAGTAAACACAGAGACTTATATTGCTTAAAAACCATATGGCCATGGCAGGCTTCTTGCTAACTGTTCTTATAGCTTAAATTAATCCATTTCCATAAATCTAAACCTTGCCACGTGGCTCGTGGCTTACCGGCATCTTCACATGCTGTTTGTCATCATGGCGACTGGCAGTGTCTCTCTGACTCAGCCTTCCACTTCCCAGCTTTATTCTCCTCCTTGTCCCGCCTATACTTCCTGCCTGGCCACTGGCCAATCAGTGATTTATTTATTGACCAATCAGCAACACACTTGACATACAAACCATCCCACAGCATCCATGTTTGTGTGTTTGGAACTCTTAAAAAAGCTTTTTCGGGTTCTATGTGGAAATATGTGCCCCCATGGTGGATGCCATATGGAGTGAGTCTTTCTCTGTTCTGCCAGCCAGCTCCTAAATAATGATAGAGACTTCTTATTAATTCTGAAAGCTCGGCCTTAGCTTAGGCTTGTTCCCCTAGCAATTATAACTTAAATTAACCCATTTCTGTTAATCTACTTTCTGTCATGTACCGCCCATGATGCTTCCTCTGTGTCTCTTGATGACCCCAACTTTCTTCTTCCTAGGGTCCTCTGTCTCCAGAAGTCCCACCTAACCTCTTCCTGCCTAGCTATTGGTAATTCAGCTCTTTATTAAACTAATCAGAAGGTGCCTTGGCAAAGACACATCTTCACAGTGCAAACAAATAACTCCACAACAATGAGATCATCTCTGAACTGGGATGTAGAAAGCCTTGATCATCCCTGGAAATGAGGCACTTAGCTTTATCCCACCTTTAGAAGGTTTAAAGTTTTGTGTTGTAATACTAGATTCACAGACAATTTGGAGATAATACAGAAATGCTAAGTGAAAAACACAAAGCTTGTCTTTGCCAGAAAACAAACTATGTTGTGTCTTGTCTATTTCTTTTACTTCCCCATGTTAGCCTTATTTTCCATAGATATCCTCTATTCGGAGAACCCTTTATATTCATAAAAAGTGATTTCTATTTCACTAAAATCCTTTAAAATACAGTGGGAAAGAGAGTTATTTTCTGCATTTGAACAATTCATAAGAAAAGATTAAAAAGCCATCTATTAGTTTGTTTGTAATAGACAGTTGTCAGCGGACCTCACTTATAAAACAAATGTGTATGCACAGAGTGAATTGTGAGCAGAATCATGAAGAATCTACAGGAGATGCCTTCCTGAGCCAAATGTTTACTCCTAAGTACATCCTTCCACTGTCCCCACAGCTTCTTTAACTGAGGCATTTGTGATCTTTCCCAGCTTCTCCTGGAACAATTTCTCAATTGACCCTTTCCTGTAGAGCAGCAGCAGAGAGCAGTTGAAAGTCTAGTTAACCAGTGATGGATGCATGGATCTTATTCTGGGAACTCAAGCAACTGAATACTAAAGTGACAACATTTCAATATTATAGTATATTTTCATACTCCTTTCTGTCATCAGACAAGCAAGAAGACAGCTACAGAGAAAAGCTGCTCATGCGACTGTAGCTTTGGGTTAAATTTATGCAAATTTTCTCTCTTGAATTTTGGGCACAAACCACCACTCATAGGCATTCAAAATAAAAGATTTACAGGCATAAAACTGTATGTAATAAAGGACTACAGTGTATGAAGTGGGCTATTTGGTAGGAAAAGCATGTCCATTATTTCTATCACCTTAAACATTGACAGATGTTTTTTCTAACAGAGAAAGGAAAAAATCAGGATGATTTTCATATGATGGGTGAATTTAAAAGTTTTAAATCCAACACATAGTTGAGGACATTCAAATTGTAGTTTGAATACAGCCTTGTCTCACACACCCTCTGTGTGAATACTGATTAATTTCTCCAATAATATCCCACATTCTTCAAGAATACCCAAAATAAATGAAAAATCTGACTATTTTTACTTGCCTGTGTTTTTTTTCCATCACTCTACAAAGTAAAGTGAAACAACATTTATCTTTACATTTTATAAAAAAGTAGGTATCTTTTTTTCTTGATTAGATAAGGGGAGAATATAGTATTTACAAAGCTAGTTTCAAATACACCAAGATTTTAGTAAAAATACAAAGGTTGCTGATATATATATATATCAGCCACAGATTCCCTTGTTCTCCCCCCTCCGGCCCCCCTCACCTTCCCCCCGCCACCCCCCATTCCCACCTCCTCCAGGGCAAAGCCTCCCCAGCGGACTGAGATCAACCTGGTAGACTCAGTCCAGGTAGGTCCAGTCCCCTCCTCCCAGGCCGAGCCAAGCGATCCTGCATAGGCCCCAGGTTTCAAACAGCCAACTCATGCAATGAGCACAGGATCCGGTCCCACTGCCTGGATGCCTCCCAAACAGATCAAGCCAATCACCTGTCTCACCCATTCAGAGGGCCTGATCCAGTTGGGGACCCCTCAGCCATTGGTTCATAGTTCATGTGTTTCCATTCGTTTGGCTATTTGTCCCTGTGCTTTATCCAACCTTGGTCTCAACAATTCTCACTCATATAAACCCTCCTCATTCTCGCTAATTGGATTCCCAGAGATCCACCCGGGGCCTAGCCATGGATCTCTGCATCCAGATCCCTGAGTAGCTGGATGGGGTTTCTAGCACGACAATTAGGATGTTTGGCCATCCCATCACCAGAGTAGGTCAGTTCGGGCTGTCTCTCGACCATTGCCAGCAGTCTGTTGTGGGAGTATCTTTGTGGATTTCTGTGGGCTTCTCTAGCACTTTGCTTCTTCCTATTCTCATGTGGTCTTCATTTACCATGGTCTCCTATTCCTTGTTCTCCCTCTCTGTTGTTGATCCAGCTGGGATCTCCTGCTCCCCTAAGCTCTCTTTCCCTCGACTCTCGCCCTTCATTACCCCCACTCATGTCCAGGCTGTTCTTGTAGATCTCTTCCATCTCTCCGTCATTGGGCGATCCCCGTGTCTTTCTTGGGGACCTGTTTTCCAGGTAGCCTCCCTGGTAATGTGAGAATTCTCAACAGAGGAAACTCAAATGGCTGAAAGACATTTAAGGAATTGCTTAACATCCCTAATCATCAGGGAAATGCAAATCAAAACAACTCTGAGATACCACCTTATGCCTGTCAGAATGGTTAAGATCAAAAACACTGAAGACACCTTATGCTGGAGAGGATGTGGAGCTAGGGGAACTCTCCTCCACTGCTGGTGGGAATGCAAGCTTGTACAACCACTATGAAAATCAATATGGCGCTTTCTTAGAAATTGGGAATCCATCTCCCCCAAGACCCAGCTATACCACGCTTGGGCATATACCCAAGGAATGCTCAATCACACCACAAGAGCACTTGTTCAGCTATGTTCATATCAACATTGTTTGTAACAGCCAGAACATGGAAACAACCCAGATGCCCTTCAACTGAAGAATGGATAAATAAAATGTGATACATATACACAATGGAATACTACTCAGCAGAGAAAAACAATGACATCATGAGGTTTGCAGACAAATGGATAGATCTAGAAAAATCATCCTGAGTGAGGTAACCCAGACTCAGAAAGACAAACATGGTATGTACTAACTCATAGGAGAATATTAGATGTGGAACAAGGATGACTGGACTGCTACTCATATCACCAGGGAGGCTACCTGATATATATATATTTTTTAAGCATGAAATACCTGGATTGGTGAGAGGATAAGTGAGTAAGGTAATGGTGTTTGTTGCAAGCACATTTACCTGAGTTCAGACCCTTGAATCCATGTAAAATGAGGAGCACCAGGTTACATTAGAGCTCTTGTCTCAAAGGGATAAAGTAGAGAGAAAGGGGGCCAAGCAATGACTCTCCTCTGTCCTCTGCACTTATACATGGCCATGTGCATCAGCATACAGGTCTACATATACCTACATATGTCACACAGACATATGCACAATGTAATCTGGAATATTAAATGCACAAATTCAACCTTTCTGTCTCTGTTCTAACCAACACACGTTTTAGGGATCAGAGTTCCACTTGGCATGCTTGTATCTATGAATTTGTACACAAGAAAATGAATTGCTGGGAGAAAAGACAGTGATAAAGAGAGAAATCTGAGTGAACACACCAAAAATACTTATTTGAAAATTGGTACTACAAACACTATGATAAATTTAATAGGGAAACGTTACATTCATGTAACAAAGAGACACAAAAATATGCAAGATGCTATGGAAGTCTTACTAATTTGACTATATCTTTCACAAAGTAAATGTTTTATTTCTAATAAAAACTCTTCAATTAAATATGACACTTGGTTTTGTTACTTGGATGGAAACATTTAACAAGAGCCAAAGAAGACTTTTGGTACTTGAAAAAAGCATACTAAATATTAATTTGTGAATCCTCAAGTTATGCTAATGTTCCTTGCCTTCTATTCTGCCTTTTAATTCTGCCACTTAAAGAGAAAGAAAAATAAAACAAGCCAAACATGATTATTTGACTTGTAGAAAGTATACATAAAGAAGAACACTTAAGTCAACATACCACATGTGTTTGTGCATCCACATTTATTGTCACACTATTGACAATAGCTACAAATTGGAGCAAGCCTAGCTAGACATTTGATTGATAAACAGAGTGTGGTACCAGATATAAGATGAATTGCTAAACGGTCCTATTAATAAAAAAAAACCCAGAGCTAAATATTGGTCAAAAACTCAGAGATCAGAAAAGCAGAAAGAAGCCAGCCATGTTCTTACCACTTGAAAATCCTCAGCCAAAGAGACCTACTTCCTGTATATCCATGCGTATATGCCTTTCTATTCTGCATCTCACTTCCTCTCTCTGCCCAGCTACATTACTTCCTGTCTGTCTGTACAGACCTTCAGAGCTCCATGGTTAGTGCTGGGATTAAAGGCGTCTGTCACCATGCCTGGCTCTCTTCCCCAGTGTGGCCTTGAACTCACAGAGATCCAGATGGATCTCTGACTCCCAAATGTTAGGATAAAAGAAGTGTGCTACCATTACCTGACTTCTATGTTTAATATAGTGGCTGACTTTTTCCTCTGATCCTCAGATAATCTTTATTAGGGTGAACAATATATTGGGGGACACAATATAGCACCACAACCAATATATAACAGAACTTTATACATCTGTAAAGAAGGATAAAATATTACCATTCACAGGAAAATGGATAGAGCTGAGGATCATTATATCAAGTGAAATTAGCCACATCCAGAAAAGTGAATGATCTATGTGGAATGTGGGTATAAGTATCTTTGAGTTTATATATGATATGTAAACTGAAGGGGTTCTATTCGAGCAAAGAAAACAATATTAAGAGAAGAGGAGACAGGGGAGTTATAACATATATGTGGCATAAACATAGAAGAGGAATCTACGTTAGGAGAGGAAGGTGACCAGCAAGAGGACACAAGGTGACAAAGACAAGTCAGACCAAAGGACAGTGGAATGTTTTCATTAAAATGCCACAATGGAGCACATTACTTTGTATACTTTAAAAATAACTTTAAAATTTTTGAAACTAAATCATTGACTAAAGAGCATGCAGGCAATAGCGCTTATTTAGGTATCTCTCAGTCTTGACTTAAGCTTTTCAGAACAAAAATTTTGTAATGTAATGGTTTCTATGTTTAGGGTAGAAGTCATAAAATTGCAAACCACTTTCTTCAATTTGCATATTGTTGACCTATTCAACTGTGCCACCAATTAAGAAAGGAACGCATGGGGTGGGAGGTTGAGATGGTGATACACTTTAGAAATCATCATATTTATGAGCTATAAAAATAGTTACTTCAGTAGCTTCAGAAATCAGGAATGTAAAGAGGGCCTAGTGCCATGGTGGGGATGGGGTAGGGTAGGAAAGCAATAAAGGGGGGAATAGCATGGTACAAATGATCTGATGGGGAAAATTAGAATAAGGAAGGACCATAATTTAGGAGAGAGAGAGAGAGAGAGAGAGAGAGAGAGAGAGAGAGAGAGAGAGAGAAGATGGCAAAAAATAAGGGTCAGGATGATTGAAAAAGCCGTAAGGAATCTTACTATTAACTTTTTAATGCAAAACAAAAACCAAAACCAAAAAAAAACCTAACACACACATACACACAAGAATGTGTATAAGTATGCATATATAGTTTAAATGAAAATTTCCCATCTGGGTTGATGATTCTTTCTCCAATAGTCTAAGATCACCTAACAAAACCCCCGTCACCATGCATGGGAAGACTCTTTTTGTTGTTGTTGTTGTATTTGAATTGGTGGTCAGGTTGACCAAGATATTCCCCCAACACTATAGACTAATGCTATTGCCCTCAGTTGTTCCCCAAGAGATGGTAGGTAGGTCCCTTTTTTTGAAGACGCTATGAGTTTCAGAGACAGGGCCAGAGGCCCCTGATCTAGAACTGATTTGAAAGCTTACTCCTTGGGGATTAACTTTCATGGTACCACAGGACATTATACAAGTTCCCTAAGGAGGGAAGAAAGTAACAGTCCTATAACAACTATGATGCCTATAAACCATAACAAACACAGCCTGGAACGATAGCCCTAAAACAAATAAATAAATAAATGTTATATTTTGATAACAACCTATAGATTATAAATAAACATCTCTAACACAGTCAACTATAGTGCATGGGTCTTGCCTCATTAAGATTTGAACGTTTATGTTTATGTCCATTGGCTAGTTGTAGTCCAAAGCTCAAGGGCAGAAAAGCTGCTCTTTTGTAGATGATGACTGTGAAGGCAGAGACTCATATTTGGTCAAATTGTTGAGAATGTGTGATTGATGAGCACCAGTCTCATCTATATCATGACCTTCCCCTACCAAGCCCAGGCAATACCACATAAGGATGATTCTAAAGAACATAAGAGCCAGAGGCTGGAGAGACGTGTCTAGAAACACTGCCATCCAAATATGGCATTGCCATTGCAACCATGAAGATACAGCAGCTGTGCATTTTTAAAAAGGTTGGGCCTTTCAACTTCCCATGATGGATAGACCGATGAGGCCCTGCTGATTCCTCAGAAGCTAATGACTATTGATGGTTACGGGAGGATGGGGTGCCATTTTTTTTCTAATTGGAATAATACATAAGATGAAGAAATGGTTCAGAGAGGAAAGAAGGGGGATCATAGATGATGAAAGAAGTGAATAGAATCAAAATTCATTTTATATATACATGAAACTATCAAGAATAAATAAGTGAATAATACCCCAAGCAAAAGCAAATTAAGGAATGGAGATTGGCAGCTCAGAATTCAAGGTACAGTCTGTCATGATAAGGAAGTGAAGCTTCAGGGGTCAGAAAGACCTGTTGACATTGCAGCCACAGTCAAGAATCAGGCATTCATGAAGGGATACTTGCTTACATTGCTTTATCATTTTTTATTTTTCTTTCTTCTTCTCTCATACAACACATTCTGACCACAGCCTCCCCTCCCTCCCTTCCTTCCAGCCCCACTCACTTCCCTCTCCCCCAGATCCATTGCTCCTCCATTTCCCTTCATATAAGAGCAGGCCTCCCAGTAATATCAACCAAACATGCTCAAGAAGATGCAAAAAGACTTGGCCTAAAACCTCATATCCAGGCTGGGTGAGGCAACCCAGTAGGAGGAAAAGGGTCTTGTGAGCAGGCTAAAGAGTCAAAGATACCCCTACTTCCACTGTTAGGAGTCCCATGAAAACCCCAAGCTTAACAACCATAACATATATAGAAAGGGACTACTGTAGACCCATGCAGGCGCTGTGGTTGTTGCTTTAGTCTCTGTGAGCCTCTGTGAGCCCGCTTAATTGATTCTGTGGATTGTGTTCTTCTGATGTCCATGACCCCTCTGCCTCCTAAAATCCTTCCCCACCTCTTCTGTGGGGTTCCCTGAGCTCCACCCAATGTTTGGCTATGGGTCTCTGTATCTGCTCCCATACCCTGCTGGAGGAAGCCACTTTGATGATGATTGGGATAGGCACTGATCTATGAGTATAGCAGAGTATCATTAGGAATCATTTCATTGCCTTTAAAAAAAATCAGTAGTGTTTGGTTCTACCCTAGGCCTCTGAGTCATCTAACTTTTGGATCCTGGCCATCCAGGCAGTGTTGGGCATGGTGTCTCTTCCATGGCTTGAGCGTCAAGTTAGAACAGTTATGGGTTGGCCACTCCTACAAACTCAGAGCCACCATTGCACCAGTGCATCTTGCAGTCAGGGCAGGTTGTGGGTCATAGATTTTGTGGCTTACAAAATAGATTTTGTGTAGTTACAAAAGATGCAGTTCAGGCTCCATATCCTCCATTACTTCAAGTCCTCACAAGGGTCATCTTCACAGGTCCCAAGAAGCTTCAATTATACTAGGTTTCTACATCAACTCCTAAATGCACACCTATTTTAGTCATCTCTCCCTGAACTCTCTCCTTCCCCATTCTGATCCTTTCCATTCCTGCTGCCAGTCCACCCACAAAATCTATTCCATTTCCCCTCCAGCTATATCACTCTTGGGCATATACTTAAAAAATGCCCCATCTTACTACAAGGACACTTGCTCAACTTTATTCATAATAGCCAGAAACTGTAAGCAACCTAGAAGTCCCTCAACTGAAGAATCGATAAAGAAAAGGTGGCACATTCACACAATGAAGTATTACTCAGTTTTTAGAAAAAAAAAAATGACATCATGAAATTTTTAGGCAAATGGAAAAAAAAAATCTTCTGAGTGAGGTAAGCCAGACCCAGAAAAACAAAGATGTTATGTACCCACTTATAATTAGATGTCAGCTATAAAGTAGAGGATAATCAGGCTGCAATCCACAGACCCAGAGAATTTAGATAAAGAGGAGAGATCCAGGTGGCGTGCATGGATCTCTCTGCAAAGGGGATATAGAATAGACTTTATATATTTTATACAGTTCGGATCTCATGCTTAAGGAATCTTCCTACCTACCACCAAGGCCTGTCTTCCCACATCAACTAACCTAATCAAGATAATACCTCCTGACATTCTGAAAGGCCCACTTTACTCTGGATAAACTTTCACAGGTGCATCCAGGGACTTGTTGTATACGTGAGTCGAGATCCCGTCAATTTGGCAATTACCACTAATCATGGCATAAGGTGTCGTACAGAAGCAGATACCACGATTGGAGTAGTTCTGAAAGAGATTATTAGAACACAGAGTTAGAGAAGATTAGCAGAACCTTCAGGCCTGTGGTGGTTTGGATGAGAATGTCCCTCATAGGCTCATATGTTTGAATAATTTCCCCGACTTGGTAGAACTGTTTGGGGAGCATTAGGATGTGTGGCCTTATGGGAGGAGGCATGTCACTGATGGCAGGCTTTGATGTTTCAGGACACAGCACCATTCCCCAAGTGCCTACCTTTCTCATGACTCCTATTCAGTTCAAATTATGAGCTCTCAGCCATTGCTCCAACACCATGCATGCCTGCCATGATGGTCAAAGGCTTTAGCCCTCTGCAAGCATAACCCTCAAATTAAATGCTTTCTTTTCTATCTTTCCTTGGTCATGGTGGTTTACCACAGCAATACAAAAGTAACTAAGACACCCCAACTCCCATAAAATCAAGTCCAATGTCTACAGGAAATAAGGAAAGAGAATTTGGTTAAGGGCTCCAAATTGCAGCATAATTCCAAGAACGGTTTGTTCTAGTTGACAAAGTACTTGTCTTAAAGCCAAAGCTACAAGAAAGAAGAGGCAGGTCCATGACTCTCACTGGGATGAGTTGCCATTCCCAATAATTAGCTACAAACCACCAGAAGTGAGGTCTGAAATGTTCACATTCAAAATTAATGCATCACCAATATTGATATAATTTGCTTATACTTGAAACATTTGAATGTACAAATTAGATAACGTATATTTATGAGAGTTCACACTGATCACATGACATTACATTTTCCTATTATTTTGCTTTTGCCTTTGAGAAGTTCATTTTAATAATTATCTACCTTTTCATTACTGCTTACATCAACAACAATTGAAAATTTACATGATTCTCAATCATCAGGTATAATTTTAGGTTTTTGATTATCCAATTATGGAATTGGTAGTATCATTTATATTCATAAATATACCCTAAAGGTGCAAATTATATACTCACACAAACTCATAACCCATGAATCTTGGGGTTTATTTGATCTAATCTTATTCTACAATGCAGACAGGGAAATTGAGGCTTATTTGTCATAAATTACTTATTTCTACAAGAGTACATTAAAGTAGCCTGATGTCTAGTCTAGTACTATAATTTGACCAATTCATGAACTATTCAAGTCTTACTTAAAACTTAAGATGAATATTCTTTAAACATTTAACTATGTTACAACAAGTTCCATATTCCTCTGGAATTCATATATATTTGGTAAGATCTTAGTACATTTGTGTTGAACTGTCTTAAGAATTTTTCAAAAATATACTATTATAAGAGTGAAGTCATTTTTAAAAACTTACATTTAAGATATGAGCTACTGAAATTTAATTGATTGCTTAGGTTTTAATTTTGTCAGATTAGAACACTTTCAAATTATAAAAATATGGAAAGCTTCAATTTAACTTTTTTTGGGGAAAAATATCCACAGCATCACAGATGGATGAATGATGACGGGGTGCTGAAAAAGTCAATTAGGGACAATACTGCTCTGATGCAGTGCAGACAGTAATATGAAAAAAGACTTTGATTGTCTAGCCCATTTAAATGTTTTCTAACTCTGATTGGCAATGCATGAGACTTTACCAATGAAATGTATAGAAACAAAAGTGTTTTCGAAAAATAAATTAGGAATGGGACATGGGTTAGTGGTATACTGCTAGTGGCATACAAAGGTTTCTGAGTTCTATCCCCAACTTTAAGGAAATGGGGTAGCATACAGAATGCAAATGAAAACTTAAATTATTTGATTATTGGTTATATCTAATTAGCTATCACAAAGATATCTATGCCAATAACTAATTAACTTTTTGTTTGTAGTTGGGGGTGGTGGGATATTGAAAAGTCTTTACTAGTTTGATTTGATTCCATTAGTTGGAGATAATTAAGACATTTGCAACTAATGAAGTCAGGAAAGTGCACTAGAAAAATTCCTTAACAGAGCAAATTTGAGCAGGGTGGTAGTGGTGCATGCCTTTAATCCCAGCACTTGGCAAATAGAAACAGGTGGATCTCCGTGAGTTTGAGGCCATCCTGGTCTACAGAGTGAGTTCCAGGATAGCCAGGACTACACAGGAAAAAAAAAAAACCTGTCTCAAAAAACAAAACACAAAACACAGCAAAAACCAAACCAACAAACAAACCAAAAACAAAGAAAGAAAAGAAAGTGAATTTATCAAATGTAACACAAATAGTGTCTAAAAGTCCTTTATCTGGTGAAGAATTAGAATTTGTAACTTAAAACTTTCAATGTTAAGAGAGTAGTTCTTATTCTACATGCTCTAAACATAAAAGAGAAAACATATACACACATACAGGAATCTGAAGCAACTTAAGGGGGTGATGGCTGTGTCTACAGTACTGAATGTGGCATGATTTCACAGTAAAGGTCTATATCGAGACTCAAAAATTTGAATACAGAAAATACATATAATTCATTACATATAAAATTTAGCCCAATAAAACTGCTTAAAATAGGCCGGGCGGTGGTGGCGCACTCCTTTAATCCCAGCACTCGGGAGGCAGAGCCAGGAGGATCTCTGTGAGTTCGAGGCCAGCCTGGGCTACCAAGTGAGTTCCAGGAAAGGCGCAAAGCTACACAGAGAAACCCTGTCTCGAAAAAACAAAACAAAACAAAAAAAACCTGCTTAAAATAAATATGGTATTTACAAGAATAAATACCAGATTTTATTGATTAAACTCTTTTAAACATGTAAGAAAAATAATATCAAGCTGTGAACAAATTTCCTGGACATTTAAAAGGAAGGAATACTTTGCAATGCATTTTATGAAGTTGAAATAGATCTGGTACTAAAGCTTGACAAGAACCATAAAAGAATGAAAATTACAAGCCACTATTTCCCTTGACACGAAGAAAAAAATACTACCATGCCAATAATGTAATATATGAAATATACAATGCATTGTGTAACAAGGAAGGATTTATTCAGTAAAGGAGGCATTATTTACTCTTAGAAAATTTAACATTCCGACTATCCACATAAGAAAAGAATTAATAAACATTACATGATAATCTCCATTTGACTCATTAATGATAAAATAGCTTTCAAAATCCAAAAATGAAAGGAAGCTTCCAAAGTCTTATGAAGCATATTTATTAAAACAAACACCCAAATAAATAAATAAACCCTCAAAGGTTCTGGGAGGAGCTCAGTGGTAGAGCAATTGCCTTGCATGAGCAAGATCAGAGGTTTTTTTTCAATCCCTGAGCCCCCTCTTGAAACCTAAATATTAACATAATATTTAATGGTGAAATATTGAGTGCTCTACACCTAGGCTAAGAACATGGCAGGGATGCTGCTCGGGCACTTCTATTAAACTTTAAACTATAGGTTCTATCTGGTAGGAAAGCCCATATATAAGACTAAGTGAAGAAGTGAAGTGAAATAGATAACATGATTTTATACATATGGAATCTTATAATACCCACCACTAAATTGTCACAATTAGTTTTGCAATATCGCTAAGCTCCAAAATCATATACATTTGTCTCTCGGTGTTAAAGAGGAATTAGGAAATAATTATAACATTACTTATAGTAGCTTAAAAAATCAAATTTCTAGGAAGAAATATTTCAAAAGATGCATGAAATGTCTATGAATGTAACTACAAGATAAAGCAGAGAGAAGTTTAAAGTAGCATGGGTACAGTGTGGTTTTCTGCATTGGGAGACCACTGCTTTGGAAAAGGAAGAATCCCAAAATAGGCTGAATGATTCCTTGATCTTTACTATGGATAGAACATTAAAGTTGCCTCTAATCATTAGAATATGGCAAAGATGAGAGATGTATGACACATGAATAAGTTATGATATATGGCAAGAGTGGAGGCATCCTGCAGGTATACTTAAGGCCTTAATGAGTTTAAGTCAAACCAAGAGTTATTATAGATGTGATCCCTTTCAAGGCTGTTTCGACGACAGAGAACAAAATCAGAAATTTCTGTGTCATCCCAAAGCTGCTATGAATTCCATACATTTAAGGAACAAATGCTGATAATAGTATATGTGTCTTAGCTATCACTGGAAACTCTGATAACAGTCTAGCTGTAGTGTGCAAACTATAGGCACAGAAACCAGACCACCTGTGTCTAGAATTCTGAGTGTAGAAAATGTGAGGAGACAAATGCGTATTGTTTTAATACTCTATTTTTTGTAATTTGTTTTAGAGCATTAGAAAATTAAGACACTAAATATTCAATAATTCATAGACTACATACAATACAAATCAAAATCCAAGTATATGTATTTTTTAAAATTATTAACAGTCTAATTCTAAAATTTATAAGGAAAGGCAAGGGATCTATGTAACCCAAAGAAATTTTGTACAAAAAAGTTGAATTTATTTATTCTACCAAACATGAACATGTCACAAAACTATTTGAATTGTGTGTGGTATCAGTGTGGACACAGGTAGGAATTGATGACAGACAAGATGAAGATTGACCCACCACATATGTTCATCTGTTTTTGATATACTACAAAACTTTCTTGTGAAAAGATTGTCTTTTCAATAAATGATGCAAACTCAAATGGGTATACAAATGTAATAACTGACTGTAACACATAAAAAGTAATTTTAGTTGGGTCATTGCCCTACATATAAAAGAATAAAGCTTCCAGAGTAAAAATATGGACCGCTTTCATGCGCTCAGGGATATATATATATAAACAGTTAAATAAAACAGTATCTAAGAGAAAGGATTGATGCATCCTCTTTGAGATTAAGAATATAAGGAGACGTATGAGAGTGAAAATACAAGACTTTGCTGAGAAAAGACAATGGCTTCACATAATGAAACACAGAACTCATCTTACAGAATACATGTCCCATTCAACTGATGAGTTTAAGACCTTCAACACGTAAAACGATAAATCTCAAGCATATAAGACAGCTGTTCTACAAATTGTCAGATTTGGGTGGCCAAACGGCATGAAAACCTGTTCAGCATCACTAGTTCTGAGGGACATGTAATTTGAAACGGTAATGAGATTTCACTGCACAGATACTCCAGTTGTTGACTAATGGTACCAAAGACAATATCCTTACACATTTTTTTTTTGCCTTTTCATCAAGCAAGTGCGTGTGTGTGTGTGTGTGTGGGTGTGTGTGCGCGCGCGCGCATGTGCACGCACGCACTCTCAACATGAGTTAGAGGGAGAGGGACAGGGAAAAGGAGGAGAGGGAGAGGGAGGAGAGGGAGAGGGAGGAGAGGAAGAGGGAGGAGAGGAAGAGGGAGGAGATTCCACAGTACAGAAGACATCCTTCCTCAGGTGTTATCTCAAGAAATGCCATCCACCTTTTCCAGACAGGGCTTACTTTACCTGGATCTCTTATTAGGTTAAACTGGCTATTCAGTGAGCCTTCCTGGTGCAGAGATTATAACGGAGCCCCCCATGCCTGCATTTTTATGTGGGGTTTCAGGGCTCAAACTCAGGTACTTATTCTTGAGAGTCAAATACTTTATCCACTGATCTATCTCCCCAGCCCATAAACACCCCTTTAAAAGAACCTGTATATTTGGTATGATTTAGATCCATGACTTTAGATTGAGTTTGAATTGGCAATGAAGGCTTAATATTCACAAACAGATAGTATAGTTGACTCCATGAAAGAAAGTCTGCCATTCTTTACCTTAACAAGAGACACTGTGGTACTGTTCAGCATAATAAAGAATAGCCAAGAACAGCAGATACTTCTGGATAAGTATTGGTCACAAAAAAAACACCCACAGTCTGTTAGCTTTTATGAAAAGATATGAAAGAATTTTTATGAACATTTTGTCCTAGGAACTGACTAATGGACATCTGAGTAAAATTCATTGCTTTATGGTTGTTGTTTATTGTTATTCTCTTTCATGTGTTTATGTGTTTTAAACTAATGAGTATAATGGTAATATTTCCATATGTCTACAGTCCACCATCTCACTGTGGTTGTGTGAAGGTGGCCACTTACATGATCTTCAGTCTCCTGAGCATAAAAATCTGAACTCCTCTTTCCCATGAAAGTTTCCATCCTAATATAATGTAATAATAACAGAAATAGTCCTCTGATTCAAAGGCTAAGAAGCTGAATGAGAATGATTCAATTGGTACCACAGAAAAATTAATTAATGAGCTATAAGCAATTCATTGATTTCCCATGCTCATTACTGAAGCATTTGCTAAGATCCTCAGACATTAGCTAAGAAACTGTCTGTAACAGACCTCGCTTCCTTTGTGTCTGACATTTGCTGATCTTGGCATGTCCCCTTTTCTTCCAATCCTCCTATGCTCTGATATGATATCCCTTCTTTTTATAAGAGACCTTGGAACAGCAAAACTAACCGGCCTATAATAAGCTTTATTCCTGATTTTTAAAGTATAAGATTCATCTTCTTGAATAGATGAGTGAATCACTCATGAACACTTAACCTCATCTGATATAATACAATTTTCTTTTCCAGGAATGTGAAACTATGATTCACAGAGGTTGGCAGTTGATGTATAAGTGAGTCTCAAATTTCAAGCCCTGGAGATGTGGGGGTCTCTGTGCATGGGCAATCATAGTCAATGCTAATTGAAGTGCTCCAGATTTCCAGATGTAGAATACAGCAGGTGTGTGTGTGTGTGTGTGTGTGTGTGTGTGTGTGTGTGTGTGTGTGTGTGTTGGTAGATGGGTGGGTGAATGTGCGTGTGCATTCTTTCTCATGGGAAATTATTTAAACTGAAAAGAAAAGCAATTATGAAACATACCTTACTGTAAAAGATGGACTTGTTCAATGTTCCACAATGATGGGTGTGCATCCTTGCGCACATCGAAAAGATCATTAAAATCTTTCACAATAAGTGCCACTGTCAGGATTAAAAGAGTTAATGCATATGAGAGACTTCAGATAGTCCTTGACAAATAACAGCTGTTATAGAAAGTGGTGTTGGATGAAGGGAAACAGAAACCCTTGCAATGAAGAAAAGAAGAGCGGGAAGAAATAAAGAAAGGGGAAATATAAATGACAGCTTCATCAGAACGTTCTTGAAAATGTTCCCAGAATGGAAAACAGAACCACAGTGTATGCAGCCCAATTCTTAAGTGGATGTTCGACTCATGGTCAAGTAAGGAGTTTTCTTCCTTTCAATGGTCTGAAATACGCTTTTTTTTTTTTTTTTTTTTTTTTTTTTTTTTTTTTTTTTTTTTTTTTTGGTTTTTCGAGACAGGGTTTCTCTGTGTAGCTTTGCGCCTTTCCTGGAACTCACTTGGTAGCCCAGGCTGGCCTCGAACTCACAGCGATCCGCCTGGCTCTGCCTCCCGAGTGCTGGGATTAAAGGCGTGCGCCACCACCGCCCGGCTGAAATACGCTTTTTTAGTTGTTAAAAACTACCCATTTTCTTTTAAGCAACTTCAACATTGTTTCAGTGAAGGTAACTGTGAACACATACCACTTCAGAGTGAATGCATAAGCTTAGGCAATATCTGTCGTCGGTATTGACAAACCCAGTGCTGGTGAATGATTGAGATCCATGTTCCATGGCAAATGAATGACAGTGCGGTAAACATCACTTGAACTGATATTCATAACTCTTCTCTTCATGTAAACCAAATTCTGGACATAAAACAACCCCAGTCTAATTTAGTTATCAACCTGAGTAAATATTCTACAAAAATTATTTCTCACATAGAGCATAATATATTGCTTTGGGGTTTTATACTGTCACTAATCAAAGATATCCAAGCAAAGTAAAATATTAGAAGCCCATTTAACGTTTATTCATTTTTTATTGTGTCACAGAGTCTCTGCCAAATGTCTGACGCACTGTTTTCGTTTGTTTGTTTCGCTATACCCGTCCTCTGAGATGGCCTGCAGAGGACATTGATTTCTGCATGCACTTGACATCTCTGTCTCTTCCACCATCATGAAGGCATTATTCAGTTCAAAGACAAGCCTACCCCCTGACCAACAGAAGTCCAAACTGGTAAGCATACTCTCTCATCTTCCTTCTGTCATTGAAATGTTTCTAAGATCAGCTGCCTCTAGACCACTGGGTCTCAACCTTCCTAATGATGCGATCCTTTAATGCAGCTCCTCATGTTGCAGTAAACTCCAGCCATAACATTATATCATTGCTACTTCATAACTGCAGTTTTGTTACTAATACAGATCACAATGTAAATATCTGATATACAGGATATCTGATATGAGACCCCAAAGGAGTCATAACCCACAGGCTGAGAATCACTGTTCTAAACAATTCTATCTATATGCTTTTATTTGACAGTTGAGCAAGAATCAATTTTTCTTATCCTTCAGGGAGTACCATGAGATGAAAGATTCAACATAATTGTTACCATTTGACTACTCTGCAGACCACTATGACTTAAACAGAAATCTAAGAAAGTGGAACCAGATCTGACCTGAGATTCTAAAAATACTTAAAATTCTGAAATTTTTATTTACGTGGTCAAATATATTTTGGTTACTGTTGATTTGAGTTGGATTTTGTGATATGAGTAAGCATCACAAATTACGTATTATCCTCAATATGCACATGAGGAAGGGGAAATTTGAAAATGTTATGTGATCACCTAAGAAATTAGTTATAATTCCTGGAGTTAATATTTGTATTCTGGAAATCTTCAGAGCCACGGTGTATGATTAGAAAGATGGCCTTCCTAGACCATAGGACACATTGTGCTATTTACTATCAATTTGTTTAAAGAACTGTTTTCCATTTCTTCAATATACGTAAAATAAATTTTATTCATTTTTTTAAGGTAACACACAAAATACTAGATTATATTACAGTGTTTCATACATGGATTGCAGTGTATGTTGCCCCATTTTCTGTTTTTCTGGGGTGTGTGTGTGTGTGTGTGTGTGTGTGTGTGTGTGTGTGTGTTAATCTAGAGTCTGCAGGTAGACGAAATGTGATATATATCTTGTTTTTTTCCCCTAGTGCTCTCTATTTTCCTACTTGTTAGTCTCTTTCCAATAACCATAGTCCCAAATCGTACTCCTATTCCTGTGTCTCATATATATATATATATATATATATATATATATATATATATATACACATGCACACATATATGTGTGTGTGGCATATTCTAAATTCCTAATATGAGAAAAGACATGTATACATTAGACTCTGCATATGAAAAGAAACGTGATTTTTTTCCGAAACTGACTTATTTTGCTTAATATTATGATCCCCAGTTCTATTAATAATCCTGTAAATGTCATAATCTGTTCTCCTTTGTGATTGAACCAAATTCTACTGTGCACATTTACCAGTTGGTGAGGCAATTTTTAATTATTTGGAAATTGAAAGAGATGGTTCAGATAATATATGGGATGTTTTGAAATTCAAACACATGGGTGAATGTTTCGAAGAAGACAATTCATGCACAACACAAATAATCACAACAATGTTTCAGTTTCTCTAACTGGAAATCACTGGTGTACTGTGGATGTCCGCCACTGTTAATTCATCAGGCAGTCTATTTAAAAAATTGGAAGATGCGAATTCAGGTTCCTTGAAGTTTGGAGACCTCTAACCAGATGATCAGTCCTTGAAGGGCTATGTGGTGCCAACCAACTTTGAAGCTGAGGATCTTCCTGTTATAATTAATTAATAATACTCGCTTGCTTGTTGAACCACTGAGACGTGATAATACAACACCGAGTAGTGAAAAATAATACCTCAACAAATAGCATCTAAATTATAAAATATTTTATAAAAACTGTAATACAGGCCCTACTGAGATTGCAGTATTTTTAAATCCCTAGGCAATTATTTTTAGAAGTATAAGAATGTATATACATATTATATAAATATAAATACTTAGGTAAATATTGCTGGCAGCATATTTGTGATTTCTCAACAAACAGGACACTCAGCGCAAACTCATATTGAATATATCTGCACAATTTTGTCTATGTCTCTGTTGCATAGTGTATTGGAAATGATTTTGCCTGTGTAGACGGAATGTACAGAGTTCCACTCTTAACTCTGGAAACGACTGGCTGTAGAAATTGGCTAAGTTGCTGTTTTCTCTCATGCCACTTGCCAAAAACAGAAAGTATTTTTGTGGAATAAATGCATGGATGAGAAGAGATCACTTTAACTGCACCAACAGCAGAAGGAGCATATGCAAAGAGTCTTGCGTATAATAGCGATTGCTTCGATGTTTACTCAGTTCTCTCTTCTGGCCTGCCTCTCACTGTCACCACTGGAGCATCACCTCTGAATTTTTTTTTTTTAATCTGTAGAAAATCAGCATTTTTTAAAGTGACTCACACTGATTTTCTTTGAAATTTGAGAAAAAAAATCAGGAAATACAAAAACATCCATCTGGAAATGCTGAATACAGTTCAAAGAGAGGTTTAAGATGAAACCAAAACTATGTCTCTTGCGCTTCTGATACACTCATGAACTTCTGAATAGTACCAGAAAATGGTTCAAAAACTTCACCTAACCTGGAAATTTAGGGCGGGTTTGGAAGACTTTGCAGAATTTTTTTTTCCCCTGAACATTTAAAACCAAATGTTTTGAGCAGTAAAATGCACGAATGATCATTTTGTGAAGTTTTACTGCATGTGCATGCTTGCATGGAGTCACACACAGAGACATTCCATAAGATAGCAAAGCTAAATTACTAGATCTTAAATATATCTTTATATATATATGCATATATAAATATATAGAAATAGTTCATTTTAATAACATAAATAATTGCTTCAGCTCTCCATTTTTCATGGGGTTCAGTCAGCCTTAGATTTCACTCTTTTAAATTAACTTTGTTGGTTCTCCCAGTCGATTAGCATGTAGCATATATTAAATATGTAAAAATGATGCTTTATAATGCATTATCTGCACCACAGTAAATTAAAACCCTCTCAAAAGGACAGGAGGTATGCATAGAATGTTAAGAAGTCTAATACAAACAACATTGGTTCTTTAAAAAAATCATGAAGGAAAAGATGGGCAGAACAAAGCAGTAGCTAAGAGGAACGTGTGAGCAGGTGCAGAGTACCACAGTATTCAGGGCACAGTAATGGCAAGCTCTCCCTCTGGGCATTTGTGGTTTACATATTTAGCATTAGCACAGTGTCTGTGGAAGACTGACTTAAAAACAGATAACCAAGCTGGAGGTAAAAACTCCTGCAAACGGGAGCAGCACGTGGGGCCTATCTATCATCTAGCGCTCCCAAGATCAGTTCTAACAAGGGGCCCTATTAGAATGCAGACACTTGTCTTTTCCTTTTCCAGTTTTTGTTCTTGGAGTGAGGTATCCCCATGAAACTCATTAAATCTCTCATCTCTGCAGCTGACACTCCACTCAGGCATGAATAATCAAAGGGGTAAACTGAATGTTGATATAAATATGCAAGTGTTTTTGATGAAACATGATATAATAGGTAACTTAGGCAATAAAAAATACAGGAAGAAAATGAACTTTGTGCTATTATTATGGGTAGTTATGGGAAACTGTATTCGGAGGCTGAAATGCTTGTCAAATTGCATGTTAGGGCTCATAAACTGTCAGGTCATCATAGAGGAGTCAGGTATTAATATAGTGAATATTTGCTGCAGGGAACTGAGAAGATTCAAATAAATAGATGTAAGTTTCATTTCCTTGATTATGACCTGTCATAGTCCTAGGAAGGTATTTGGATACTATCTTGAAAGAAATAGTCTTGAGTTCACAAATTTATGTGCACTCAGAACACCACCCAATCATTTTGATAAATAATTTTGTAATATATCTTAAGGAAACAGATCAAAGAAAAAATGACTTCATACAGCAATTGATACATATTTAACATTTGATAACACTTGTAGTTGTGTAGAATTCAGAGTCTATATGTAAAAATGTCAATTGGAGAATTTCCTCACAACAACTGGTCGCTAGTTAATATGTTTGAAAATAAATCTGATCTTCACCTCTGCAGACCCTTTCATAGGTGCAACCACAGAAAATTTGTCAGTGTGTATATAGGGATGCCAATTACTGAGTTGCTTTTATTAGTGAAAATTTTCTTATAATCTGTGTATTATTATATCAAAAATAGATTGAATCATCACTCACATTACGTTTAAAATCTGTTCCTCATGAAGGCTCACTTGTAGAGGCAGTCCTTGGTAAATTGTTACCTAAGAGATACACATACATTTTTCCTATTGAGCAGTAAAGAAAAAAAGCACAAAATACAACAAAACATGTCAAAACATACATCGACTTCAGAAGGCATTGTTTTTGAAAGAGACACAAAAAGGAAAACCATCTCTATCACCCCACACCAAAGCTCTGGAAACATCGTGGAAGAAAGAAAGAATAAAAGAGCCAGAGGATGTGGAGGTGTGCTCCACATGAAATGACATGACATTATGCTCATGAACTCATAGCAGTTGTGATTATTTGGGCCATACTCACATGAGATCAAGCCAGTCAGTATTAGAGCACATGCGTGTGTTCCAAGGTACAGGAACAAAACAGTCAGTGTGTAAAAGTGAAATCTCATTCATTTTTGAGTATTGTTAGCTTACTTTTGAGTTTTTCTAAATCAAATCTCATGTTGTCATTTTATGTAGTTCTTCCTTTATTGCTTGATGATAACTTGTTTTGAAATAATAGGTACAATTTGGGGATTTGTTCTTCGCCAATGTGTGTATAAATGTGAACATGCATGTATCGGTCTAAAGGATATCTTTTGGGAGTCCCTTCATTGCACGGACAGTATGTTTTGCCTTAGTTAGTTGTCATTTATATTTTTATGTGAAATTACCTGTCTTGAAATCTTGTCTGTTTGCAAATTTTATTTTTCTCATTTCTCAGAGCTCCCTCTGCTGTTTCCTGTAGCAGTTTGCTTCCTGGGATTCCTGCCTCTAGGACTTCCCAAATTCCTCTAGACATCTGCTTTCCTTCTTTTCTTTGACCTAAGTCATGAGTTACTTCCTGGGCCCCTGTTCTGGAATTCCCATCAGCAGATCATTATCAAACCTTGGTGAGGACTACTTGTCACATCTCTTTGGATTTCCTTTCTACAAGTTTCTGTATTTACCGACATTTAGTCACAGCAAGCTCCTTCTAGATTCGTTTCTGATGGTTGTCTCTCAGTACTTTTAAAACCTATGGCCCTGAGGGTGTTTTAATACCTCAGCCCTGTCTGTGGACTTATTGTTTTACTCTCTTCCTTTCTCCCCAGTGCTCTGCTTTTCATCCAAAAACACACATAATAGCTAAATTATATACAACCAGCTACAGCCTTCCAGGTAAATATTTAAATGATATACCACAGAAATATTTGCATTTCCATGTCTTTTGCTTCACCATTCACAATAGCCAAGATATGGAACCAGCCTATATGTCCATCAACAGACAAATAGTTAAAGAAAACAGGGTATATACACACAATGGAATTTTATTCAATTTTTAAAGCAGAATAAAATTTTGAAACATGTTGAAAAATGGGTGAAAATGTAGATCCTTATGATAAGCAAAATAAGTCATACTTATAAAGGCAAATGTGCATTTTCTTTCGTATGCAGAATCCAAATTTAAATGTGTGTGTGTGTGTGTGTGTGTGTGTGTGTGTGTGTGTGTGTGTGTGTGTAAGACACGAAATAAGAAATGGGAAGGTGAGAGGGAAGCAAGAGATCTAAGGTAAGGTTGAAGAATGAACAAGAGAGGATGTTTGAATATAGATAGCATGAAGGAAGAAGACAGAGAACCAGCAAAAAAGCTGACAAACATGGAGGAGAACAGTGGCGGCATGAATTAGAACAAAGTATAATGACTATATGTAGGAAAATGTCACTGTGAAACCCATCAATTTGCATGCTAACTTAAAAAGGTAATACAAATGTATGCATAGATCTTGCAACTCCATCTGGCTTACTTCCTATTCATCTGTATTGGGAATATTTCATACACCTTGCCAAAGTTTATTTTTATTTCAGAAATTGCCTATGGTTTGCCCACATACACTTTTCCTGGTTTTCTGTAAGAATTTGGGAAGATTGATAAACAAAGCCAGGATTATAACTGCTAACTCCTCGCAGATGTTTTAAGTGATGTAATTTTAAAACAATGGAAATGTTCAGCAAGGAGGAGGCTGGGTAAACAGGTTACAATGTGCAATGTGCAGAGAATACTGCTACAATTAAAAAAAATGGATTAACTAAAGTATACCTACATCAATCCAGAAGCCTCATTTTAAAATGTGGGTCTTTTAATACCAATGTGACTGAGTGGGATCATCATCTTTTTCGTGTCTTCCAAGGATGATTTAAAAGCAAAAGGAGAAATGTGAATTAACCTGTGCGTCTATTATGTCCACGACAACACAGAACTCCATGGCTTAAAATGGCAATCAGTTACGATTGCTCCCACACCTGCCTGCTGACTGGGCTCATCTGAGCAAGCTGGCTTCCTGCTCTGTGGCTGTGACAGCTGTGCTTTGCACAGCAGATCCCCGTGTCACAGGAGGTTGTTCTGTTTCATCTGACCTTTATCTTTTTTTCTTCCTTTTTTTAAAATTTTTTTATCATTCTTAAAGAGCTCTCAGGCCAGGTTGTAGTAGTGACTGGCTTCAACCGCAGAGTTGGGAACGCAAAGACTGTGAAGATCTCGGTTTGGAACTGGCAAACCATCTCTTCTGTTCTTACACAGTTAATGAAAGCACATTCCACAGCCCAACTCCAGGTTAACGATGCCAATAATAATGAGAGGATGAATGTGGGGAGAGGAAAGTAAGTGAAACCAAACACAAAACATCTTGAAGACATATATTCTATTTTTGGTTAAACCTGTGATTATAAAAATAACCAATTTCTTCAGCATTTCCTGTAAATCTTCCCTCAGCAAATGGGCTCAAACAGTAACATTATGGAATGAACTGGATAAAAAGCAGTATTGAGAAATTACAGTAGGTTTCATGCCATTAGATTCTAGAGTGTGTATATATATATGTGTGTGTGTATATATATGTATGTATATAGAGTTATATATACATGTATATATGTATGTAAAATCTAAAATGGGTTTATTTACAACATTAACAGTCAGATCCTTTATTTCTCACTGCATGTGGAAACAGGTGTCTCCATAATTTTAAAAAGTTGAGGCATATCTTCAAAACAAATCACAAAAAGTACCCACACCTGGAGGAAGATTGTTGTTTCCAACCCATTGGGAATGAACCATTCTCCCGCTGTGGACACTAGAGAGCCCATAGCGCTAAAGATTGGTAAACATTTTAACCTTTACTACAAAATGAACCTTTACTACAAAAATGTAAATATAAATCACCCAAAGTCGTGAGTCAAAAGTTGATTCTATATTAAAAAAAAAAAGAGCAGTGACTTTTGTAAAGAACATACAAAAAGTACACATGGAAAAACATTAAATATAGAAACCACAAATGATGTACCATAACTGAAAATCATAGTAGGAAAAAGACTTTAAAAGATCAAGAGAATAAAAGCGAACCAAGAGGAGGAAAGGAAAGATAGAAATTCTGGACAACTCAGGGGAGAATAGACGTGAGAAACATAAATATGACAGAAATTGAGAGATACAAAGGATTAAGGAACAAAAAAATATAACCAGAGTTTTAATCAGGTTGAGACAAAGTTCAGTTCAAGAGACAGCCCCACCAAATGATATCAAAACAATGAATAGAACAAATATAAGAATGTAAAATTCAATGGAGTATTATTCAACCATAAAGAGCAGAATATCATCCTCTGAAGGAAATCTATGAAACAATTAGTACATGTCAACCAAAGTAAAACTAAAACTTGACCTCATTAAAACAAAAGGAATAACAAAACAAAAATAAATACATTTTATGAATGATATTATATTAACCTAATAATTCCCATCTCTTAAGAAATATCCCAAACATTCAATAGTGCCTTTTATGTTGATATTATGTGTAGATAGACATCAATTTGAATATTTCATTGTGCAATATAAAAAGAACCAATAAATGCAAGTGAAAATACACACAAGACAGATAGTAGTTTGATATTTTAGTTAGTACTATTTATGATGTGAACTTCTACCTCTACAGGTGCATAGACAGTATCTAGATGGCTTCACTATTGAAGAAAAAAATCCTTCTTTCTTTTGGTAACCATTAACAGTAAATTTTTGGGGAGCAGTGTGGTTTCATGAACCTTTCTTCTTTGTAACTCTTGACTACCTGTGAATGTTGAGAAAGCATGGGGTCTCTTGAGCCCTTTCCCCTGGTATAAATTATAAATTCTTGGTGGGGGACATTGTATATTGAGGCCTCACACTTTCCTGAGGGAAATTTAATGGGCCCATTTCTACAGGTCTCCTTCAGGCAATTATTGCTGTTGACAATTCAAGAGGCCAGGCAGTATGGCATGCCCAGAGGACAGCATTCCGGAACATTCATGCTGCAGGTTCTGGTATTTTAATTGACATGATTGACAGATCTTTTGTGGCTTAGGTGTGTTTGTTTGCCTTTGGACTAATATTTTACAGATTTTAAAAACATATATGACAGATAGTTTTAGCTTTCTGAAATTATTATTTTTGTGATGTGTGTGTGTGTGTGTGTGTGTGTGTGTGTGTGTGTGTGTGTGTGTATACAGTTAAAATGCAGGTGCCCGATAGGTTGTAGAGTGTTCTCTTTTGTTGCTACCCTCCTTGTTTCTTTAGGACAGGGTCTTCTCTGAACTTGAAATATACTGCTACAACTAGACTGCCTGGCTAACAAATGCCAGTAATGCTCCTGCCTCCATATCCCCGTCTCCCGTGCTGGGGTCACAGGCATGCATTGCTGTGCCCAGCTTTCCACAGGGGGGCTGAGGTTTTGTACTCAGTTCCTTATACTTGTGCTGTGATCACTTTCACCCCCTGTGCCTTCTCTTTAGAACCCGTGCTCTGCTATTAATTACTAATTTCACTGCATTGCAGCCATACAATGTTGAGTATCATATTTCTGTTTGGAAATAATGCTTTAGATCTTATTTATGTCATACATGAACCGAATTTGTCCGAGTATTGTATAGATATTGGAAAATTATGTTTTAGATCTTCAAAATGGAGCATTTGATATACACACACATTAATATATGAAGGTTGTTATTGTTATTATATTAGGTATGACATGTAAGATTGTACTCTGCATGCGTGTTCCAAGTTGTGAAAATGATAAGCGATGAACTAGCCTTTTGAAGACACAAACATTATCAATCCTCTGCAGCCCATGCAGGACAATGCTGGCACAAGCAGAGAACAATGTCACAAAGGAGGAAGCCCAGGGGCGGAACAAAATGCACTAGGTGTTTGTTTTTATAGGCAGCATATGAAATCCATGAAAAACTATGTATTATTCCGCAACTGCTGTTGACATAACTGAAAGCTGGCATTGGATGTACTCTTTCCCTTCATGTTACAGTAAATTCCGAGTAAGGGAAAGATAAAGTGCCATAGAAGGAAATGATAAAAAGGAAAAGATGATTTTTTTTTGGGGGGGCGCGGTTCGAGACAGGGTTTCTCTGTGTAGTTTTGGTTCCTGTCCTGGATCTTGCTCTATAGACCAGGCTGGCCTCGAACTCACAGAGGTCCACCTGGCTCTGCTTCCCGAGTACAAGTGCTGGGATTAAAGGCGTGCGCTACCACCGCCCGGCTCAAGAGATGATTTTTATGTGTGACATTTTTATTAGGAATAATAATAGAAAAATTTGATGTTTGATAAATATTCAAAATAAAAATAAAGTCCCCAAAGTAGAAAAAGAACCAAGAGAAGCTGAAATGCAATTGATAAAGTGAGAAAATTTTTCACAGCTCTCACAATATTGACAAAAGACTTAAAATATAAAAATCCCCCTGTATTTTGATATCCCAAAAATGTGATAGTTCAAAATAATACAGGACAGTGTTGATGGGAAAAAATACAAATGGATTTTTAAACTATAAACATGCACAGTTATTGTTGTCCTACCTAAAATTTCAATAGGGAAAGCACCTGCAGTTCAATAATGTATCAGAAATACATGTAGAAATGGGCACTTTCTTATATTGTTTTTGAGAGTGCAATTTGTTATACTTTGGGCTGAACAATTTAGTGATATCAGTTGTAATTTCGTATGCAGAATTGACTTGAACAATTATCAGTCTAAGGACTTTTATCCTGAAGATACAGCCACGCTACAGCTAAAAGGGTTCCAGGAATCCTCCTCTGGATGGGCCCTATGGAATCACAAGACCATGAGTGAGATGGACACACTAACCTCTCATGAGTCATATGTGGTAAGACAGTGATGACATATGACTTCAAAGGTAAGATTACCTAAAAATCCTCTCTCTCTTCTTCCTTCTCTCACTCTCTCAACTATCTATCTATCTATCTATCTATCTATCTATCTATCTATCTATCTATCAGCTACCTGTCAATCATCTATTTATGCTTTCTCTCTCCCACTTATTTTTTTCTAAATACTTTCAATAATCATTATTTGAGAACAGATTTTTGCCATAGTCAAACCTTTAGATTAGAACATAGGCCTAGTTAACCTCAAATTATAGCCTAATAAGCTTTACTAAGATAGAAAGAGTTCAGTCATACTTTCCTAGATTTTCAGCCAACAGAATTATTATACCACAGAAGGCTATTAGTACCACATATGTACAAAAGTATGTATTTATACCATATGTATTTTTAGTAAATTATATTTCTTTGTTAAAGAAGAAGAAAGAACCTAAAATTGAGTCAATGAAAACTGAATTAAATATTGTATGGCCCATTTATTAGAAAAGTAGGATGATTCTACATGATGAAGAAAGGGATCTCCTTTGAGTCCTGAGAGGAAAAAGATAACTCACCAAATATTAACAGCAATGCACAGAACAGGGCACATGCCAAGCTGCCATTTGTTTATGCATTAAAATATCTCTGGAAGAACACGCTAGTAAACAAGGGTACCTAGTTCAGGGATGAAGTGGGTGGAAGCTGGTAGTTGAGATACAGCAGTGGGAAGACTTTTATCTCTAACATTTCCTACTTGTTGACTTCACAATCATGTGAATGGCTTAGGTATTCCACAGACTGTTTAAATGTTTGTACAAGGAAAGAAATACCTAGGAGGCGTTTGCTGGTTTAGGACAGAAAAGCAAACTTTGAACTAGAAAAAGCAAATTGAATGTTGTGGGGTACATTAAGCATTTACTAGAAAGCAAATCAGAAAGAGAAAGAGGTGAACAGGTTGAAGAGAGCCCAGACGGCTCCAATTGCATCTTTTTATACTTTCAACTTCAAATGGGGTCAGAGAGATAGAGAAAGATGGGTCGATGAGTGAAAATATTGATGATTTCAGATACAGGAATTGATTTAGTCTCGTCATTCAAGTGTATTTAAATTCTTTATCCAGTTTATTTATTTGTTTGTTCATGTGTGTGCATGTGTGTGTGTGTGTGTGTGTGTGTGTGTGTGTGTGTGTGTGTGTACAGTACGTGTTTCCTCTCATGCTCGTCATGTGTGGAGGTCAGAGGACAACTTCACAGAATCTGTTCCCCCCTTCACTATGCAGATCCCAGGGACTGAACTTAAGTTGTCAGTCTTAGTGAAAAGTGGCTTTACTCCCCGAGTCATCATGACATCCTCATTTAAGTTTATTTCATGACTCAATAATTTTCATATTAATGTGATTTCTTTAAAAATTCACATGAAATTGAAAGTAGCCAATAAACGAAAATCATTGTGCTGATGTAAGAAGATTCATACAAAGAAACATAGAAGCCCATGCAGGGGTCTTCAGTTTTGGCAACTATGTGAGTGAAAACGTTAGCATCATTAGGACCCATTGGTAATGAGTTACACTAACAAGATGGTCACATTTCATGTTCATAATAAGCAAATCAATTTGAAATATAAATTAGAGTTCACTTGGTAAAAATAAAACAGCTCACTATAGAGGGAAGCAAAGTGAACAAAGATTGCGATTTTTCTAACACAAAAGAGCTAACAACACATGTGTAGGTTCACTTTTACCACTTGGATAATCTGCCTAATGTCAGCGGCTTTCCTGTGCCACACACTAACCCCAAATGGTAGTGTGTATGGCGTTGCTGAAGGATGTTTTTCTTCCTTCTATTTCTCCTTGGTTGATCCTCATTATGCCTTCCAAGAACCACGCAGAGCAAATTCAGTTTCTCTTGCAGCAGTCCTTTAAACATTATGAACTCTGTAAAGTTTCTTCTCAATCTTCTATTTCCAAAATCGATGCACATTATTCTTAAATTGTTGTTTTTATGGTAAGTGGCCCAGCCTTTGGTAAATCATTCTTGAGAGGCTTAGCTTTCTTATAAACTTGGCACGCAAAACATAACTGTCATTGAGGCATGATTTAGAGTAAAAGTATCTTTTTTTGTGTTAATTGAAAATAGATTCTTCTCTCATACAATATATCCCAACCACAGTTTCCCCTCTCTCTACTCCCGTCAGCTCCCCACACCAACTCCCCTGGCTCCCAGATCCACTCCCTCTCCATTTCCCTTCAGAAAAGAGCAGGCCTCTAAGAGTCAACAAACTAACAGGACAAAACAACACACAATAAAACAAAGCAAAAGCCCTCATATCAAACTGGACAAGGCAACCCAGTAGGAGGAAAAGAGTCCCAAGAGCATGTAGAAGAGTCAGAGAGACACGCCTGCTCCCACTGTTAGGAATTCCACAGAAACACCAAGCTCACAGCCACAACATATACAGAGAGGACCTGGTGTAGAGTAAAATAGCTTAAGTGTTAATAGGTGTTTGAAAGATAAATCATGGTGATCATTGTAGCTAGAGTTTCCCTGCCTGGCCCACATCAGGACAAATCTCTCTCACCCGCCAGTCCCACAGCCGCTCAGACCCGACCAAGTAAACACAGAGACTTATATTGCTTACAAACTGTATGGCAATGGCAGGCTTCTTGCTAACTGTTCTTATCGCTTAAATTAATCCATTTCCATAAATCTATACCTTGCCATGTGGCTAGTGGCTTACTGGCATCTTCACATGCTGCTTGTCCTGGCGGCGGCTGGCTTTGATTCCTTCTGCCTTCCTGTTCCTTCCTTTCTCCTCTCTGTTAGTCCCACCTATACTTCCTGCCTAGCCACCGGCCAATCAGTGTTTTATTTATTGACCTATCAGAGCAATTTGACATACAGACCATCCCACAGCAGATCATAGTGAATTACATTGTTGGCAGCTGTCAGGTTATGTTAACTGCAATAACTACAATCCACAAATCCTATTAACTTAGTAAAATAAGTGTTGATCTAATATGTAACTTATAAACAGGATTAACATGAGAAAGGAACCATGGGGGTTGCAAAGTGCTGTTATTCAAGGGGACATGGTAAAAAGGGTGAAGAACAGAGTGGAGATCACTAGCTGGGAAAGTGAGTAGAGAGAAAAAACATGGAGACAGGAAGGAAATGGGAGGAGAGTTAACCAAAGCTAAGGCTGTATGAAAAAACTGTATGGAAACATACTACTTACTACAAAAAGAGAAGGGGCTGGGGAGATGGCACAGTGGTTAAGAGTGCTTACTGTTCTTCCAGAGGACCTGAATTCAGCTACCAGCACTCACAACCACCTATAACTCCAGATCCAAGGGGATCAAATGTTCTGGCCTCTGAGGGCACCTTTAGTGAAGGGCACATACCCAGGTAAAACACAATAAATCCCCCTTATGAAGGAGTTTAAATGGAGGTAGGTGAATAATGTTCATCACAAAAGCTACAGGCTATCAATTGCATATCCTAGTGCCCCATGAGTTATTGGTCAGCAAGGCCCCTGAAGCACATATAGTCTATTGCCACTGCTCAGAACTAGATGTAAGACCTACTGCTGAAGACATTTCACACTTCAGTGGCAGAACACAAAGAGATGAAACAGAAGCCGTGCTAGTAGCTTCCTGCCTGCTGGCCAGCTTTTACAGTGTCAGAAGACACACTTCGGGTTGTTAAGAGAGAAAAGGCATCAATGGTATTACTCAGCTGTAGATCCTTGGTGTACAAAACTGAATTGTCAGGTGCTTTGTATACATTGGTATAATAGTCCATGAATATTATGACTGTAATCATGTTTTTTAAATTGAATCTGAAGCCTATTACATAGAAGAGCATCTTTGCTTGGTACTGGCCAAAAGTCTTGAAATATAACCTACTACTTTTGCTATGCTAAATGGTTGTGTTGTGCTCAGAAAACTGCCTTATAAATATTTCTGTTTATGTCCATAGACTAGTGATATACTCAGCTTTGGTCAGAGAAGCCTCATTTTGCAGTGAAGGCAGTTAGTGTTAAGACTGATAAATAGTCAAAGTGCTAAGAATACCTGTCTAAGGTTTCAGCAAGAAACAGGACATCTATATCACCCTGTCTAAGGCTCAGGGGACATCACAGAAGGAGGATCAGAAAGTAGGTAAGGGCAAATAGGTGACGAGTGCTGCAGAAAACTACCTTCCAGACATGACATAGCTGTTGAAAACATTAACTTACAATAGCTATGGCTATCATCATAAGGCTTCCACAGGGATGTGCTTGTCAACATTTTATCATGGATGGGGGTGGGGATCGTAAGACCCCACTCCTCCGTAAAGTATTATATGTAGCTAACAATTGATGAATAAGAGGGAGACATTTTCTTCAATAGTATTGCAACTGATAGTTTGCCCATGCTGCAGCAGCTAACCCTTCACCTCATGGTCATGGAAGCAAGCCTAATTAAACTCAGTGGGTCCCATTTCATAAATAAACTACATGAAAGTAGACTGGAGTCTAGTTGAGAAGAAGAAAGGGTTCTGCTGGAGAAGGTGGAACATAGGAGAAGGTGACATGGTGAATATTATGAAAGTACATTATGCACATGGATGGCATTATAAATATAAATCAATAAAAGACATTTAAAATGAAAAAAAAAAAAACAAGTCTCTCCACACAGTAAGCGGAAGTGTAGTTAATGAAAGGCTGGGCAGGGATTCTGGAAGCTACACTAACTTTTAAGTTCTTCCTTAACGAGTTCCCTGTTGGCTGTAGGCTGCTAATTATTTCTCAATCACCATTCAAACCATTTTCAGCTTTAGCTAGATATATGACTATTATTGCCTTTCCATTGGGCCACATGGTGCAATTGTAGCTATTAATAGTAAATGTAAGAACAAAGTGTTCAACTTCCAGGGCATTCCAGCCATTTCAATCTCTGTTCTTGCTGGGTAGAATGGGCAATTAGATCTGGAACTTCAGCAGTTATCAAGGGTTGTGGATATAATATCGGACCCAGAGCCCTGACAGCCCATCACCACAAAGCTAAGGACCTTGGAGCAGAAGCCTGCTCATCCCTCTTATGGGAGAGGTGTTGCCTATTGATTATTCCATACCTACTCTCTTTATTGTTTTCTCATTCTAAATCCTGAATAAATTACCCTAATTCCTTCCACTGGAGAAATGAAGACAGGTTTATGTATTATCTAAAGGATGTCTTTGAACTTTATCATTCTGTATCATTCAGCAGAAACATAATTGAAAACCTGTTTGAATAATTGTGTTATGTCATAGTTGTTATAAAAAAACATTATGTAAAAATATGATAATTCACCCACTTACTCAAGGATTTCTTTTTAAAGATATTTCTCTCTAGAAAAGTATGATATTCATCAAGTTTAAAATGGAATATATTTCAATGGGAACTGAAGCACAAAAGTATTCCAGTTTTCTTCACTGAATGTCACACTTAAAATCCAAAAGTAAACTTCTCATAAAAATATAGGAGCTTTAAAACAGGTGACTGACAGCTTCCACTAGGCTAACATTCCCAAAGTGTACACCTTTAAATTCAAGTCTTAAACAGAAGTGAACGAAATCCATATACCAAGATAAAAGAATGTTTATATCAATGCCAAAAGTTGACAAGTAAAATCTGTGCACATCCTTGGAGTATTCTGAGATGGTGGATGGTGGCTCTACTTCTTCTTGGAATCATTAGCTGCATTGGTCCACGAGGGTGGGCGAGCAGAGGTGGGGTACAGGGTTTGAATGGCTGTAGGTATGACAGAGACAGCCCTCCAGGAGACAGACTTCAGTAAATCAGCTCAACTTTATTGCAGAGTATAAGGAATACATAGGGTTAGCGAGCCTGGGGACAAAGCCTAATTTGCCTTAAGTGGCATGGTCCTATCGTAAGGCTCCTAGCGAAAGTCTTAGTTATCATATGTGCAGTAAAGAAGGCTTCTAGCAGGAATCTGTGCTAAGGGTCAAGCTAAAGATAAATCAGGCTTAGAGACAGCATTCAGATAAGGTCAACCCTCAGGGCCAAGCCACATTCTCCAGATAAGGGCAGGTAGAGAGCAGGAATTTTCCCTGGGCAGGGAGGGAGAGTTCATGGTGCTAAGCTTTCGGAAAAAGCTGCCAGGCCATGATAGACTGCAACCTAAGACCTTCCAACATTGGATATCTGTGTACATGGCAGAACAATTAAGCTTTTACTCATATTTGTTCAGACAGATTCACTAAGTGCATCAGTGAAGGAAGAGCCCTGAGCCATCTCAAAAAGCAGATAACAAAAGCATTTTCCCATTGTTAAATCAGATATTTCTACATGTTTGTCCATTGCTATATTTTTCTTTAGGAGACTTGGGAAACAGTGTTACATAGCAAACTTTTCCAGAATCTTCTTTTTGCATCTTACTGCTTCTCCATTTGGGGAAGTAAACAAAGCCCCAAGGTAGTAGCTAAGTTTAAATGGGTTTGCTATTTCACAGCACATTCCAAAAGAAAACTGTTTGTAAATCACAGCTTGAGGCTTGCAGAGGAGAACAGGGATGATCAGCAGGCTCTGTTCAGGCATCATAAGCTCTTTTGCCTTTGGGGACGGGCTTCTTGTTGGTGATGCTCTCCTGTTGTTACTCAAAAGTCTTTTCACTCTGGATGACATTGGACACATACACCCTGGGCCTTTGTGTCTGTGGATAGATAATTTAAGAAGGAATTTTAGTGATTGTCTTGGGCCTTTCCTTAGCCATCAACCTTACAGTCTTACATGAATGATAAAATATTTGTTTTTCTTTGCATCTGTTAAAAAAAATTGAAGCAAGAGTCTAACGCGAATGAATAAAGAGCAGCATGATACCAAAATAGACTCAGCACTTGGAGGCATGTTGCTTTTGGTACAGTACCATGTTTTTTTGTTCTTTTAAGTGTTTTGTCTACCAGGAAAACAGGAGTTTTCAAGGGAGACCAGGAGATACCATCTGGTAATTTTATACTATATTACTACAAGAAAAAAAGGTTTCTTTTTGTCAGTTGTTAATGTGTCTAAAGACTCATTTTTCTGAGTTTTCAGACATTATGTCTATGAAACTAGGCTTTTTTCCCCCTGGTTTTGTTTGTTTGATTTTGTATCTAAAACACCAAGAAGCCAGAACATATCTGTAATACCAAGTAAAGAATGAATAGAAACTAAGGTACGAACCAAGAAACATAAACTCTTTGAGTTGCTCATAGTCTAACACCTTTGGAGAATTGTTCTAAAAATGATGATAAACAGACCCATGTATTTTGAATATGATGAACAGATGGCAGATTTTCATCTCATTGAACTGAATTGTTTTACAAATCAGTGAATCAAACATCCAGTAAAATTTTTATTTTAATTTAATTTGCACTTACAATTCTAGTTACATATAATGGAGTGTTAAGAACAGTTAACAGAGCACCTTTTTAGAAACAACAATGAGGATGTAGGATTATCGGTTCAAAGATATTACTAGGAAGACTCAGAAATCAGTCAATCACAAGGATAAGAAAACTTTTCTCAGAAAAAATTGGTCAGCTTCATGTTTTAAAATATCTGGGGGTCAGTTATAGATGTGTTTGCTATTGATTAGCACTGATAAACCTGACAGTTAAAATACTGAATAAAGTAAACGAGGGACAGATAACATCTGTAAGAGATCACATAGCAGGCAGCCCCCTATGATTTTTAGTAAAATTGAATTCCACAACAACTTGAGGGGGATGGAGCACTTTGTATTTATTTCTGACACTTTCACATTTTACACGAGTATAAAATGTGATGATGCATATATAACCCAGAGTGGAAAATACATTCTGCTGTGGACTGCAAGGGTTTCAATTTCAGTTTGAATTCAAATATTACATTGCCTAGAGCAGTACTTTGTTAAGCCCTTGAACTTAGGAACCCATCAATCTACTTGGATGGTTTAACACGCACAATGTTTGATTGTTGTTTTGAATAACTGCTTATGTTAAGATGTGTATACACTCCAGAATATTCTATTTTGAAGTCCAATATAATATTTCATTTCAATCTTTTTACTTAGCTCTCTAGGAAAGCTAGAGATCACTACAATTTCAAAGCCTCTTGATGCCTTTCCTATATCTGGTAGAAATGACCAACTGAAAATACCCTCCTCAGGATTCCTCAGGGGCTTTAGCTGTATCTTATTGTATACTGTCCACTTTCTGAAGAATGATATAATCACGATTAATCTTAGACTTCAAAATCTCTGCACTAGCCTTTGCAGACTATCATTTAAATGACACCAGCATCTAAAGGTTTCTAAATATACAACGAAACTCTTTCTGTTAAGGTCATATACCTGCTGCTGTAAAATACATTGCTTTCCATAAGTGAATTTTATATACAACAAATTATTTATACAAACATCCAGTATAATATTTTAATGGCATCTATGTTAAATACAAATCCTAATAAATAAAAACAGAATAAATAAAATAAAATTCCTACAAAGATAGATACCTACCATCTTGCTTTCATAAATAGAAGAAATAAGAACTCTAAGAATTTAGTAAACTGCCTGGTATGCCTTTAGTGACACCTCAGTGGACAGCAAGGTTGAGTATGCTGATTAGCAGATAAAAGAGGACAACAGATGAATGTGTAGTTTTCCTCTTCTCCTACCTTGTATCATACCTGCCATGAAGCTTTCTCCAAATCTGTATGCCTTAGCAGTAGACAGCATTTCTCATTCACATCACACAGGACGTGGTAGCTGTTATGACACTACTCTTCATGAAAATGAAGTATCCTAGCTCTTGCACAGAAGTGTTTCTCATTGAATTCTCTACAGCTGGAAAAGACAGAAGAGAGAGGTTATATACGGTCCCCAAATCTTATTCAAGCTTTGGGGAACACTCTCAGAGGTGGTACACAACTCAGGTCACATTATATTGATTGCAACTTTATGAATCAGTTTTGTGGATGGTTAGAAAAATACTTTTGTGGCAAGCATAACAAAGAGGAGAGGGGGAGATGTTAGACTCTTGTGAACCTGTATAGAAATTCAGGAGACTTGGTTCAAATTCTTGTTCAAATTTTTTTTCTGACAAGGTAATAATAAGATATTATCCTTTGTAGATGTTTGTATTGTTGGTTTTATTCACTCTTTATATTTAGTTATAATTGATATGAAATTATTTCTTGTTAACTGCATGAAAACCTTAACAATCTTGTATACATATTGGTCTAAAGCTATTATAATAAAGAAATTGATTTAATTTTAGTGAGAATCAATTAAATAGTTGCCCAGGTTCATTGGAATTGTATTTAAATCCAGTTTCTGAAGAAAAAAATTCTCACATAATTGACACGATGCCAATGCTATGGTAGCAAATGTAACCAGAAAAGGCTTCACCCAAACCTAGATGGTACCATAGCTGACTTGTAAGCATTGTTTAATCCTTCTCTTCTGTTACGTAGCAAGATAAAAGGGCCTTGATGGTTGAGTATTTTCAACAAGACACTTACGCCAATAACTTGGTGTTTCCTATACTCACAAAATATTATAATTAAATGTACTGGGAGATGATTCAGTTGGCAAAATGCTTGCCATGGAAGCATGAGGACCCAAGTTCAGATGGTCAGCACAAATGTAAAAACTGAGTGTGATAGTGCATATCTATAAGGCTAGCTCTGTGGGGAAAGTTGAGGGGGAGACGATTCCCGGAGCTTGTGAGCCAGTTAGTCTAGCCAAATCTGTTAGCTCCATGTTTGGTCAAAAACCTGTCTCAAAAAATAAGGTGGAGCGTGACACCTCACATCAACTCCTGGCCTCCACATGTTTCCATGTACACCACACACACACACACACACACACACACACACACACACACACACACACACACACAAATAGAATTATTCACGATTCTGCTTGGGACCTCTAATTTATTTTAACTAACTCTGCAATAAAAATGTCGAGATTTTTGTGATAGTCACTCTTAATTTATTCACTCAGATGGGATAGGAGTAGGAAGTAGGCTTAAGCTGATAAGGGAACTGGGGACAATATGGGGATATAAGAGAGATGAAGAAAGGTAGTTAAGATGGTCTGAATCATAAAGGGCTTTGTCAGACAGGCAGAAATATTTGGAGTCCATTGGAGAGTGGTAGGTAAGCACAATTATCTGCATTTCCCTAATTCTATCTGGGGATCTCAGACGTTTTCTTTTGCCATAATTTGATTTGAACACCTTTATGCAGTCATGTTTCTTTTGCCATCTTCTTCAATAACTATCTCATATTTACTCTTTTAACCCTACTTTGCTTGGTTCATTTTGCTTCTTTCTGTGTACATTGAGCTTCTAGAATTACAGTTGATGCCGTCTACACACAGATCACCAGGCTGTCTGCAACTTAAATTGATCATTTTCAACGTTGAGCATTCCACCTATGTGTCTGTTTTCTCAGCAGCCTGTAAAAAACCCATTGCTGTTCTTTTTTACTCTCAGAGGTAGGTTGGTACTGTCTAGATAAACTTCAGTTAGGGGAATAGTAACCCCTCAAAAATATCAGTCACCCATGCACACTCAGACACAAACACACACAGACACACAGACATGCAAACAAACAGAAAATCACATCCACAAGAATAAACATATATACACCTAAGAACACACATGTACAACCATTTTAAAACCTTCAGTGGGTCCCAGTTACTGTGAATATGAGTTCCGTCCTACTTTCTGTGGCTTACAGAGTAGTAGTCTCATCTCATAAGTCCTGATTATGCCTTCAGTTCACAGATTCACTGTATGTGCATGAGGTGAGTTGGGGCAGACAGAGAAAGAAGAATGCTCCCAAGAGATGTTATAGCATATAAAAAGAATGAGAGAAGGAGTTTATGAGAACATATATCCAGCTGTAACTATAAAAGATTGAAGAGATTTCCAAATGCTATTTTCTTGGCCTAGAATAATTTTCAGTCTTGCTATTTTCTGCCTGGTCCTTGATCCTTACCTGTTCCTGCAGCCTTGTCATTCAAAACCAAAGCTGCAAGCAGCATTCTCTACTTTACCACAGTTCTCCACCCTCTACTAGAATGGGACATGCATGCCCACTCTTTATTGTCTTTCTAAATTATAACTTTGATGATGAAAATCTAGTTGCTGTTATATTTGTGGTAGCCATCCTGGTAAATATCTGTTGAGTGCTTGAATGGAAGACTTCATCAATTTAGCACCACATTTAAACTAAGCATTGCACTGACTGTATACACTATATTACCCAGATCCCTAATAACATTGTGGATAATAAATGTTATTATCCTTACTTTACACATCCCAAGGAAACTGAGTCTTAGAATGAGAAACTTGGCCAAAAATCACATGACCAGTAAAATAGAAAGCACAGGTTGAAATAATGATGTGACTGGACAGTCTATGTTCTTAAACCTTATCATGTAGTAGTTCATTCTTGGCATTTGTTTTTATATTTATACCTTTGCTTTTGCTGATCTGGGCTTTTTTGAAATATACCAAAGGATAGCATAGTGGTGAAAGATTCACACCATTAAAATGTCTTTATTCTTTTCTTTTATAAAATTAGCTTTACATACCCATTATGAGTATTTATACCTACTTCTCAGTCATATATTCATAACATGTAGTTTTAATTCTGTTGGTTTGCCTATAAAATGACTATAAGACACTTTGTTGAACTTTTGTTAAAGAGACAGCAGATATTTTTAAATAGAGTGGAAATAGTTATGCCTCCAGTAAATCTTTCATATTGGGTAATGTATTAGAAACTTTTTTGTTGCTATGGTAAAACACCATGACCAAGACAACTTATAGAAGAAAGAGATTTTTTGTTTGTTTGCTTGCTTTGTTTTGTGCTTACAGTTCCACAAGGTTAGAATCCAAGATATCAGAGTGAAGGCACAGCCGCAGAAGGAGGAAGCTGAGGGTCTGCATCTTGAATTACAGGCAGGAAACAAAAACACACTGGATATGGCATACAGCTTTGAATTATCAAAGCCTGCCTCCAGTGACATACTTCTTCCAGCAAGGCTACACCTCTTACATCTACCCAAACAGCACCACCAATTGAGGACCATGTATTCAGGCAACTGAGCTTAAAGGTGATGTTTTTGTTCTAACCATCAAAGATAGCAGTTGATTATAATGTTTTTGACCAATGTTCTCTGTCCAAAGAGAAATTTGAGGTAGATTGTTTCCTTCCTTTGAAAGCTTCTGATTCTCTTTCTAATTTAAATTAATTGTGTATGTTTTTGAAAGGCACTGCCTACAAAAACCCAATAATATTGTCTAAAAAATCTGTCTCATATCCAAATCTTGCACAAAATTGTAACTAACTAAAAGCAAAATTGTAGAAGTTCATTTGAATATTTATGCTGCATTTTAACGTGATGAAGATGTATGTTACAGTAAATGTCTTAAATGATACCACTTATGTTTGTAAAGAAAAGGTAGATCTGTTTGTTTTCAACAGAAATCATACACATTGTTTCAGTGCTGACCACTCTGTATTGAACAGCCAATTAGCAGGCTCATATACACACAAATAACAAACATGAATATAGCAGGTTATATTTATATATTTGTGCATACGTATACATACATATATATGCATATAATGATAATAATCGAAGAAAAAGAGGTCATCAACTTGTATATGAGGAGACAGGCATGGGAAGGTTTGGAGAGATAGTACCTGTGTGGGGTTGGAAGGAGGAAAGGGAGGGGGGAAGTGTTATAACTCCATTTGAATTAATAACTGTTTTTCAAAGATAAGGAAGTCTACAGTGTTCACCCAGAACAGTAAAGCTGCAATCATGGGATTTTTTGAAAACCTTGAACTTTCCCAGACATCCTTAGAAATAGGAAAGCCAATTTGGGAAAGATACAAGCTTAAAAAACGTCTACATAGAGAGGATGGAATCAACCTCTCTCTTCTCTCTCTCTCTCTCTCTCTCTCTCTCTCTCTCTCTCTCTCTCTCTCTGTCTGTCTTTTGTGTGTGTGTGTGTGTGCTTAATCTTTACTGTCAACTTTACTGGGTTTGGAATCACCCAGGACACACACTTTTGGGTGTGTATATGAGGGGTGTTTTCATAGTAGTTTAACTGAAGGAGAAAGACTGCACTGAACATTGGTTGTACCATTTCACTGGCTAGGGTTCAAGACTGAATAAAGAAGAGCCAAGTAAGCTGAGCTCCAGCATTACTTCACTCCGCTTTCTGATTGTGGATGCAATGTGAGCAGCTGCCTCATACCCCCACTGCCATTTCCCCACTAGGATGTACTGTCTTCTCAAACTCTATGAGTCAGATAAACACTTTTGTTAGTTATCACAGCAATGAGAAATGTCAGGAGCACAGCACATGTTACATGTTGACATGTGTTTGGGTGTTCATGTTGTGTTCTGAAGCGTAAATATCCCCCAAAGGCTCATGTATTTGAACACTTGCTTCCCAGTTGAGAATGTTGCTTGGGGAGTTTATGGAACCTTTAGGAGGTGGACCCTTATTGGAACTACATCACTGGGATGGACTTTGAACAATTATAACATTGCCCAAGTTCCTGTTCTCTCTTTATGTTTTCTGTGTGAGGATGAGATGTGATCTCTCTGCTTCCAGCTCCCACTCTCATGCCGTCCTCATCATTATGGACTTTCTCCCTCTGGAACTGTAAGCTACGATAAACCCTTTCTTGAAAAAAATAAGTGCACATAAATGTGAATAAATGTAAATCTTTTAATAAAGATTAAAATTATTATTCCGAAGTCCTTAACACATCAAAATGCCTAGAAAAGTGTAATTTTGTTACTGAAAAAGTCCTTTTTCTCTGCATTATTATTTGGCATTTCGTAGAAATTGGAAGATTTGATCATGGATCGTGATGACAAGTTACTTAGGGCCGTCATTACTTCCTTTAAATCAGCACAAATGTACTTACATTGTTGAAGATCAATTTTATTTTTCCTTTATAGAAACTTGGACTGTGACTATAGGCAACACTGTTAAAATGAATGGGGAGTTTCTGTGCGTATACTATACACAACTATGTAGTAAGTCTTAGTTTATTTTCTACTGTCTTTCTCCTGTAGTCTTCAAAAGGGTAACATTTTACATTAGTGAAATGTTCTTTTAATATTAACATTTTATTCTGTTATTGTTGTCTCTCTTGTGGCATTCAGATCTTAATTGCTCTTGGATCAAAGTAAGGTATTCCTTCAATTCTTATTCATCTAGTCCTAAGAAGATTAAAATATAAAGGAGGTGACCATGTAGCCGAGTGTCTGCCTCTTCTTGAGTTAAAATTTCCTGTTTATTGTAGTGGGTAGCCATTCCAGCTTTGATCTGGAAGTTCCAACCCCCACTGAGACTTCGGCAATGTCACGCCTACAAGGCGGGGCCAAGGGAGGCGCCTGGGGACCTGAGATCTGGATCAGGGGGCTCTCTCTCTCTGTTGCGGGACCCTGGACTAGAGAGGTGTACCAAGCAGAGCTCCAGAGAACACCGCTGGACTGCGATACACCTTCCCCAGACTCCGCGACCTACCTATCCCTTAATTTGTAAGTTACGCCATTAAATAAATCTCCTTTTATCTACGTGGAGTGGCCTTAATAATTTCACCAATATCTGGCGCCCAACGTGGGGCAAGTTCCAAAGGCCTGGGTGGCTCCCGCCCTCAGCCTTCTCCCTGGCTGGTGGGTACCTAAACCCGCCTACAGAGTTCCATAGAACCAGGGAACGCCTACACGGTTCCATTCCCGAAAAAGGGAGCAGCTAGTCCGGTCTCAGCTCCCTAGCTTAGCCCCCAGACCAGAGAAAAACCGCTGTGAGTGAGGCGATCCCCCTCCTCCCCGAGTGCGGGCCCCGGCTCCCGCCATCCCGGCTCCCCGCCATCCCGGCTCCCCGCCATCCCGGCTCCCCGCCATCCGGCTCCCACCATCCCGGCTCCCGCCATCTGGCTCCCCGTCGGGGAATCGAACCCCGGTCTCCCGCGTGACAGGCGGGGAGGGGAGGTGCTGTGGGATGGTCTGTATGTCAAATGTGTTGCTGATTGGTCAATGAATAAATCACTGATTGGCAGTGGCCAGGCAGGAAGTATAGGCGGGACTAACAGAGAGGAAAATTGAGAGAACAGGAAGCTGGAGGGAGAGACACTGCCAGCCGCCATCAGGATAAGGAAGATGTAAAGTACCGGTAAGCCACAAGCCACGTGGCAAGGTATAGATTAATAGAAATGGATTAATTTAAGCTGTAAGAACAGTTATCAAGAAGCCTGCCACGGCCATACAGTTTGTAACCAATATAAGTCTCTGTGTTTACTTGATCGGGTTTGAGCGGCTTGGGACTGGCGGGTGAGAGAGATTTGCCCTGACTGTGGGCCAGGCAGGAAAACTCCAGCTACAAATGGCGCCCAACGTGGGGCAAGAGATTCCACCTAAAACCTGAGAAAAAAAGATTCTAAAACGGAGCTAAAAACAGTTCCTAATTGTCTCTCTCAAATGAGCGGCAGCTGCCGGTTTGAGCTACTGGCGGGTTGCTGGTGTGCGCGCTCGACCTGCAATATGGCGGGAATGAGGCCTCTGCAAGTGACACATTAAGCTACATTGTGGATTTAGCCTTTGCTAGTACAAAACAAAAGAGGTTTCTGGGCTATACGCTGCTTTGATAGAAGCATAGACCCACTATTTCTGAGAGTTGATGGCTCCCAGAGCTGGCGGAAAATGTATCACCACCATTTTGAGAAGATGAAGTGGGCGGAGCCAGCAGCCACAGCACCAGCGCCGTTTCAGGCTTAAAAGACTACAGTTTAAAGCAATAGGCTCAAGCTAATATAAAAAAATAAGCCACGTAAAGATGGCTACCACACAGAAAATCTGGATTATGTTCTCTTTGATATTTGTAACTAAAGAAAAACATTTGATTGTAAAAGCTGTTGAGTTATGCCAAAATGTATATTTTAAAGGTACCTTAACTTCAAAATTTGGATATAAAGATATGTTGCTTTAAAAAAGAGTCTCTTTTGTTTCCACAGAAAGCAAGAGGCTATGGATTTGTTCCAGAGTAAGATACATCAGGTTTGACCAGCCAAGACCCCCTGAAAGGTCTCCGATGACACCATGGCCCAGATGATCCAACATCCAGAACCGGTTCAAGACAACTGGCTCAGATGATACAGCCTCACGGACTACTCCATGATCCTAAAATTTTCTTTGTTTCCCCAGAAGATACAGCGCCCCCCTCCAGCAGGAAGTAGTAAGAGAAACTACGCCCAAATTCCCAAATATACCAAGCTGACTTTGGAGATGTGTAAAGGTTAAAACCTTCCTTTTTAAGAAAAGAAAAGGGGAGGTGCTGTGGGATGGTCTGTATGTCAAATGTGTTGCTGATTGGTCAATGAATAAATCACTGATTGGCAGTGGCCAGGCAGGAAGTATAGGCGGGACTAACAGAGAGGAAAATTGAGAGAACAGGAAGCTGGAGGGAGAGACACTGCCAGCCGCCATCAGGATAAGGAAGATGTAAAGTACCGGTAAGCCACAAGCCACGTGGCAAGGTATAGATTAATAGAAATGGATTAATTTAAGCTGTAAGAACAGTTATCAAGAAGCCTGCCACGGCCATACAGTTTGTAACCAATATAAGTCTCTGTGTTTACTTGATCGGGTTTAAGCGGCTTGGGACTGGCGGGTGAGAGAGATTTGCCCTGACTGTGGGCCAGGCAGGAAAACTCCAGCTACAGTTTATACTCAATATTATCCCATTACAGAGGATCCATATGGACAGATCATTGTCTTGATAATAGTATAGGAAATATATATTGGGGTGGAGGTAGGAGAAAAAGATCTCTTTATCTGGTATTTTTATTTGACATTAAGATTTTTTTTTGTAAGTAAGCTGGATGCACTAGGCTATTCACTGAGGGTACTTCAGACTACAGAACAATGGACAGTGTGACAGTGAACTCAGGTTATTAAGCCCACTTTGACTGCTGTTTTTGGTTTTTACTAAAGCCAATACAACTAATCTTGAAACTTCAAAAGGCCCAAAATGGGGTCTGGGGTATTAAAAGGTTTTCCTGTGGGTGCTAGGTTCCTTTCAGCTCCCCACTGTAGGCTTGAAAAGGAAATTATCAAAGATTAAGAATGTTTGAAGTATTAAGTGCTTGTCTAGCCAGTGGGTCAAACGATGAATTGGGGTGTAGAACAAAGGTTTCCTGTTCTTCAGTCAAAGTCAAGTGGGGAAGCAGTTTTGAACTTCTGTGAAATTAAAACAGATTAAAAAGGGAGACACTGCATGATTAAAAAAATGTAATTTGAGAAATAAGAAGAGCCGAATGATGAAAGGTATTAGGTAATGGAAAATGTTTTACCTTCAACACTGCCTGTAATTGAGAGTGGATGTGTGCACATTAGCACAGCTATTAAACACTGCCTTGCTGATGTTGATACACTTTTGGGATTGTGACAGACCATAAATGTTTGCTACTAATTCTGACATGAATGATACATTTTTTCAATCTAAAGACATTGGATTTGCTAGCAGTATTGTCCTTTTCATCTATATTTTAATTTTGTAGAAGTTCAGAACTGGTCCTAACTTGACTTTGTCTAACGTTCAGAAACCACTCTCAGGAGAATTTATTAACCAGTCTATTCGCCATGTGAATGGATGAGCATATTTTGGAGGACAGAGTTCTAAACTTTTCAGTTTAGATCATCTTTTAGCATCTCATTGCAGAGATTAAATTTCAGTGAGTTTAAGAGGGAAATACCAAATCCAAACAATAGCGGAAGATAAATTTGGACTTCAACAGGAAAAAAGGAGATAGAGACAGACAGACAGACAGACAGACAGACAGATAGAGACAGAGCACTCCATGGGTATTAGACAGTTTGGATTGAGGTGGATCAAGTCAGTCCTCATTTCTTATTTTTGTTCTTCTTGGTTGTTTTTGCTCTTTTTTTGGGGGGGGCGGGAAGCGATGCCCAGCTCCCAAAATCACACACAGGGAGGCTTTGTTATTTCTTCTAAAATTCCCGACCTCAGCTTGGCTTGCTGCTAACCAGTTTTTCTTAAATTATCCTGTCTACTTTTGCTTCCGAGCTCTTCCCTTTTCTTACTTCTGCAATCCTATTTTCACTGTATTCTGTGACTGACTGCGGCTCTGTGGCTGGCCCCCTTCTTTTCTCGCTCCTTGATTCCTCTTCTGTTTCTTCTTTTTCTCCCAGATCTCTCCTCCCATTTATTCTCTTTGCCTGGCAGCCCCACCTATCCTTTCTCCAGCCTCACTATTGACTATTCAGTTCTTTATTAGACCATCAGGTGTTTAGACAGGCGCAGTCACACAGCTTCACGGAGTTAAACAAACGCAACATAAAATAATGCAACACCTCTTTGCATCATTAAACAAATGTTCCACAGCATAAGCAAATGTAATACATCTTAAAATAATATTTTACAACATCTTCTTCTTTAAAATATATTCTGCAATTCCCCTTCCTTTGACAAGATTCCTGTACATGCACACTGTGGTGGTGTGAATGATAATATTTGAGTGCTGGGGCACCAGAGAGTGGAATTGTTTAAGGGATTCCTAGAATTAGGAGGTGAGACCTTGCTGAAGTAGGTATGGCCGTGTTGGAAGAAGTGTATTAGTGGTGCCAGGCTTTGTGACTCTGCTTCACTTCCATTTGGCTTTCTCTCTTTTGTGTCTGTGTTTGAGGTTGTGAACACTCGGCCTTATGGTCTGGCCACCATGTCTGCCTGCTGCTGTGCCTGTCTGGCATAGTAGGCACTTATCCTCTAGAACTGAAAGCCCAAATAAGCCATCCTTCTATACAAGATACCTCTGGCATGGTATTTTGTCACCGCATCAGAAAAGTTACTAATACAGTTGGTATGCCTGCGTAATTGCATAAAAGTGATAAATACATCTTTCTGAGATAGGGGTCATTAAAAATTAAATCTGCCTTTCTTCTTCATTCTTTTCTCCTCTCTTACACACACACACACACACACACACACACACACACACACACACACACACAACACAGTCACAGAGTTAATATGAGTTAATTAATACCTACTGTTTTAAAGTCTGGGTTATGGGACAAATTTTTATACAGCAATACATATGAAAAAACCACTCATTTCTATTTTCTAGGAGAGCAGAGCAAACACTAAGTATGAACCACAGAGCTATGCTGAAACTTTGGATTTTTCCATGGCAGGCAGTAGAAGACCATTGCAATATTTTATAAAATAATGCTACATAAGTTATGATGACTTAAAATTACTGCATGAGGTTTTCCCATTCTTTTCTTTGGTTTCTTAATTTTTTAAAAAACAGTCTCAAAGGTCTACGAAACTATGGTACTTATAGACTCACTGCCCACCTGACTACTGCAATCATCTCAAGAACTAAGATGGAGCCCTGGTCTTCTAAAAGCCCTTTTTTTATGATCCTGTATTGGCTGAACATAGTTATAGTCTCAGATCAAGTACTTGTTAATTAATCAATGTATGGGGACTAAACATGCATTAAGATGACAAGCTAGGTTAATGAGCTCACTGGAAAAATGTCCAACTTCTTGTTACATTAGAACAATTCTTGTTTTGGGAAACTGGTCTCACCCTTCAATTTATACTTTAATTTCATGCACATCCACCTGACCACCAAAGTACATGGATATATAAATAGGAAATATAAGCTGTTGCTCGGCAATGATTATACTTTACAAAACATTAAATTAAAGGATGTTCATTTTCCTCTTAACCATTTGCTACCAGGACTATAAGATAATTTCATAGGATTACAAACAGTTTATTATCACATAGAAATTTTTCTTTGGAAATATGAAATGTAAGTTCTCTAATTCTTGGGGAATTATCCCCGCAGAAGGATTAAAATGAACCCTTGAAGGTTTTGGTGGCTTGATTAAAAATTCATAACTTTTGTTGGCCTTCATAGCTACATTAATGAGAATTCTTTTTGCAGTGGCAAAATGCTGTGCAGAGAGAGAAGAAAACAAATAGAAAACAAGGATGCTAAAAATGATTGGAAATGTTACCTAGATCACACTCCTCAAGCTTTTCTCCAGTGGAAACCTTTCTATATAATTCTTAAGTAGAAGTGTTTTTATAAGGTACTTTCCAGAAATCTAAATAAGGATGGCGAGCAATTTGACTGAGGATGAGTTTGGGGTTGCAGAGTATCCTCCCATGCCATGGAAGCTTTGTTGTGAAATAATCCTCTCATCTGATTTAGTTCAATGTCTCTAAAACATAATACTGTTATTAATTCTTTGGGAATTCATACAAGATATTCCGACCATATTCACCCTTCCTTCTGCAACCCCCAGATTGACCTCCTCCCTACCTATTCACCCAACTTATATTCATGTTCTCTGTCTCTCTCTGTCTCTCTCTGTCTCTCTGTCTCTCTCTGTCTCTCTGTCTCTCTCTCTGTCTCTCTGTCTCTCTCTGTCTCTCTGTCTCTCTCTCTCTCTCTCTCTCTCTCTCTCTCTCTCTCTCTCTCTCTCTCTCTCTCTTTCTCCTCCCCATCCTATTCGGCTTGCGGCTTTTGTTGGCAGAACACTGTGGGGTATGAGGCCTGCCCTCCCTGACATACTAAGGTCACACCATTAAATAAACTGGTTCTCTCTTTCCCAGCCACTATCAAATGCTAATAGCTCCTCAGCTAATGACAAGACTTCATGTCCACAATGTCCCCTCTATGCTGGGCGAACTGGTTAATTTTTTGTCAGCTTGACACAGGCAAGGTTCTTCTGGGAAGCTGTGACCTCAGTTGAGAAAATATAAATATGCCTCCATAAAAATGTGCCTGTTGGCAAGTCTGTGGGGGGAATTTTCTTCATTAATTATTGAGGACACCCCAGTCCCTTGTGGGTGGAACCACTTCTGGGTTTGATATTTAGTCCTGGGTTTTATAGAAAAGCTGCCTGAGCAAGCCATGGGGAGGGAGCAAGCTAGTTCAAGGCATTCCCCTGTAATCTTTGCTTTAGTTCCTGCTGCTAGGTTTCTGCCCTGTTTGAGATACTGGACCTTTAAATGTGAGTTGTCTGTCTCTATATACCCTCCACTACCTTGCCTTCCTATTCCCCATCATATTAAATCCATTCATTTTCATTTTCCTTATTGTCATTACCATGGAGGAGAACAGAAGAAATTTTCAAAACTTAGTTCACAATTTCATTATATATTCTATTTCATTTTAGAAATTTGAAAACTATTGTAGTTCACCAAATATCAGCAGTATTTCCTAAAAATGCTTTGCTGAATTCAAAACAAACTTCGATTACAGATCACCTTGTACCTGATTCACAGGTAAGTGCCTTCAACAAACTCTTCCACTCACGGAGTTTTCCCTCTACCCAGGAAGTAGGCATGTAAGAATCACGAGACAAAGGTTTAGGGCCTCTGATGCTTCCTCCAGTCCGACATTTGGTTTCTGGCAAAGTTAGGCAAAGATGATTTGTATGGCTAGCAGAACGTAGGGTAGAGAGTTAGGGTAATCTATGATAACTTTAGACTCTCTTCTTTATCCGTGAAGTCCACTGCTAAAGAAAAATTATAAAGTGGGAAAAACTGAGTGATAGATTGCTACCTCCTTCTCTGTATTGTTTCTGCTTCTCTGTTTGGCTCCTTGTTCAGCCCCTTTCCACAGGCATGTTACACTCTGAGTCTCCTTTCCTACCATTTCCTTGTGGCTTACTGGACAGGTTTTCATAGATATCATTCTTTTTCCTCGCCCTTCTCTGAATCAGCCACCAGTTTTCTTTTTTTTTCTATTTCTACATTAGATTGTGCTTTCAGATAATCTTTGAAATCACTGTATCTTTGCTTAAGGTATTTTAAGTGTCACCTAGAGTAGGATTTTAATTAAAATGTTATTTACACATCAATAAATATGTAGAGATACATTTCAAAGCTGCGGTTTCACATGATTTAAGCATTGATTAACTTGTTCCCCCAAACTAATTAAAGGATTATATTGTCTTTGAAATGGTACAAATATTGCATGTATGCTTAAATTAAAATCATGTCTTTTCAAATCCAAGTTTTAGGTATATTAAAGTGTTCTTTTTATGGATGGGGGTTGTTTGTTTATGGACTTTTATGGAAATCCTGAATTAGCTGGGCTTACTATTGCCTTAACACAATTTACACATATTTATTTATATTTTGTATCAATCCTATGATACACTACTATATCAACTTCAGATTACAGACACAGAAATTGCAGTATGGGAAAATTACAGTATTCCAAATTCAGCATGTCTTATTGCAGTGTTAGCACCATGAACAAACAGACAACAGAAAAGTAGTCAACGCTTTTAAACATTTCCTGTGCTTCGTGATTAGTAAATTAGCTGCCACCTCTTAATCCAAGGGCTGACCAGAAAAACAGGCACTGTCTATTTTGTACAATAAAGTACCAAACCCAAAGAAAGTACCAAACCCAAAGAAAGTAGATTCATATGGCCACATGGAGATCTACCTTGCCTGTGGTTTTAAGATCAGTTTTCTTGCTTGGCAGCCTTAATCTCCATTCTGAATGTCCAGAGGAATCTAGGACTCCAAGTCCTGAGATATTCCAGGTATCAGCAAATGACTGTTTTCTTCTCAGTAAGCAGCTAAATTCAGCTTCCTCCTTGTTGCTCCCTTTTAAGACATACCCTAGGAGTATGTCTTAAAGATACTTTCGTTCCAGTCTTTTGTTTGGTTTCTTCTCCTCTCCGACTCTCTTTGTCCTTGCTGAGTCTGTAACACCAACACTTTGATTGTAACATCACCCTCTTTGATTCTTTTTGGGTGTGGTTTCTCAAACGAGAATGTAGATGAATATTTAATTGGTTGTATTTACTTGAAATTATAAAACTATCCCCAACCCCCAACCCCCCCCCTTTTTTTTTTTTTTGGTTTTTCGAGACAGGGTTTCTCTGTGTAGCTTTGGTACCTGTCCTGGATCTCACTCTGTAGACCAGGCTGTCCTCGAACTTGCACAGAGATCCACCTGGCTCTTCCGATCCCTTCTTAATATGGGGAGATAATCAACCTGGCATGACAATTGTGGCCTCTGGAGTGAGATTCCCAAACTTATTTGTATGTGGCGTAGAGATAAGGTGTGTGATGTGGAGTGACAAAACCACAGCCTGGATTGTCCTTTCCCCTCCCCATTGGGTGGCAAGTGATCATTATCCTGACCTGGCTGAGATCTGAGCATCCTTAGATGCTTTTCTTTTTGTCTGAGGCTTTCCTCCTGTTTAAATTCTTGCTTATTTATTTTTTTATACTTTATGTGTATGAATGTTTTGGACACATGCATGGATGCCATATGCATGCTTGGTGCCCGAGGAAGTGGTGTTCCTCTACGTGGTTGACAATGGGAATCAAACCCAGGTCTTTTGGCAACATTGACTCTCCAGCCCAGTGTCCTGGCTTTTAAACTCTGGGTCTATCGGGGTTTGAGTCCACACTGCTCTTCTTGGTAGCTTTGAGCCCCGCAGTAAGTTCTCCTGTCTCCAAGCTTCTTTAGTAAACATGGGGATGATAGTTACCACTTCTTACACAGTCCCAAAAATCTCAGGACCTTCTGGTTTTAAAAATGTTAAGCACATGAGTATACACACAAGGTGTACCTGCCAGCCACAATCAAGCTGTTTCTTCATATTACTTCCATCAAACCATCTGTACATAATGTAGGCACTCACATACCCGTTCAGTGACTGGAACATGGTGATAATCTGGGGTCCACCCAATCTGTATGTCAGAGAGCAACCAACGTTGGGTAGAAGGAAGAAGGGGCAAAGAGGTTAAATGGCCTTTGACCTAAGTGATGAATGTCTTCTGCTACCAGATACCACTTGTTCTAAGAACTTTGGGAGGAACAAATGTGCTGTGGGTGTGTAGGAAAAATGCTGTGTCTTGCTTCTCAGTGAAAGAAAACAGCTGAGGTGGTTACTTCAAGTCATTTTTATTCTGTCATGCATTAGATTTATGCCTGTTCTGTTTAGCCTTTATCTCCACATCATTTTCTCCCTGCAGGATTATTTGTTTACAGCTCTTTAATTTATTATCCTTTCCAGGGTCAAGGACATTCCACCATTTCTCACCTAAGACTTGGGAATACATTGTCTTTACATTTCAAGCCTCAAATATTGTGACGTGAAAAGACAGACTGTGTTTGGCATGATGTTACAGCCAAAAGATTGTGAATTTCATTGAAGGGTGAAAGACGGCAGAGCTTGCAGAAAGTTAAAACAGGGCAGGTATTCATACCTCCTGTGTGTTTGGAATTTTCTCAGCTTCTTCGTTTTTTGGATTCACTTCATCTTTTGATTTGATTTAGAATAGCTTCCCGAGGCATGGCCCACACATTACACAATTCACCCACTTGAGGACTACACTACAGTGGCTCCTAGTCTCTTTAGAGCGAGTTAGGCAGAGGTTATCACATTCCATTTTAAAACAGTTTTGTTGACTCCAAGAAATTTCACAACCCTGTGTTCTCTGAAAGAAAGTCAGAAAAACTCCAAAGGGGCAAATTACAGAAGGGGCAGTCTTAGAAATACCCGCAAGTCCTTTGTGCTCCTGCCTCTGAATCCAGTGGAGTGGACTGGCAGGTGCCTCCAGATCCCAGCTGGGCTACCTTTCCCTAGTGGCCCTGCTGTCAATCACTCTGGGAAGCCCTCCCCACCCCTGTGGTCTAACCCTCCTTCCACGCCTCCTCTCGGCTGCCAGGAAATCCTGGAACAAACGTTGCCCTGGAGCTGCTTGTGGTTTTAGTAACTAGGGTCTGAGTTGAATTTTAAGCAAAGAAATAAATGAGTAAAGGAAAAATAAGACCCCAGGGTTTCGCCGTCATGTCCAGAGTTACGTGATTCTGCCGCGGAGGGGGGGGGGGGGACAGAGAGACACACACTTGGTTTAAAATGAGCCATGGGGCTCTTGGGCCTTGTTCTAGGTGTCCTCCTGTATCTAAGTCCCGGAGGCGCTCTGTCAAGTGACAAGTGACTGCCATGGATTGAAAAACCCGTGTTAGAGTTGAATGTAAGGGGTGACGCAGCTCAACTTCTGTGGACTCCTGCCCCATGTCCCTGGGTCTCCGCTCCAGCCTGTTGCTTTCCTGGTGACTCCAGGTCGGTTTTTAGGGCAGACTTCACTTTGACTTCCAAACTTCTAGGCTAGGGGCTCACTTCGGAATTAATCCCCGCCTCCTGCCTCCCTGCAAGCTCCCCTCAGGGGCAGTTGTCACCACAGCTGCTGGGCCTGCAACTAAGCGCAGAGAAGAAGAATGAAGCCTTCCTGGCTGCAGTGTCGCAAAGTAACAGGCGCCGGGACGCTTGGGGCGCCCCTGCCAGGGTCCCCTTCGGCCAGAGCAGCCGGTGCAGCCCGAAGGGCTTTGGTGGCCGGTCTCGGGGGCCGGGGCTGCAGGACTCTGACCACCTCCAGTGGTGGCGAGTACAGGACCCATTTCGCAGCCTCTGTGGCCGACCCGGAGAGGTTCTGGGGTAAAGCTGCTGAACAGATCAGTTGGTACAAGCCCTGGACCAAAACGCTAGAAAGCAGCTACCCGCCTTCCACTAGCTGGTGAGTGACCGGTTAGTCAATTCCAATACCTCCTAACTTCTTGGATGCCAAGGGCAAGAAGGTCTTGGACCAGGAATCTGGAGTTCTACCAGGGGGAAAAAAAAAATCAAAATTTAAGATGCTTTCAGCTCTTTCCTTGGTTGGTTGGTTTCACTCTCACAACTGTCCTACATTCTTCTTTTGAAGTACTTGGTTATCTAGAGCGATCCCAGTTTCAGGTAGAGATTTACTTGCAGTAGCTTTTCATAGCTGCAGTGGGGATGTTGAGAGATCAAAACAAAGGCTTCCCAAAACAAAGGCTTGCCTGCATGGACTGGACTGCACCTCCTGGAAGAGGAGACACCATGTAAACAAACACAGAGCATATATAAGGCTAGGAAATGATGGACCTGACTGTTGCAGGGAGGAAGGGGGTTGAGGAAAGTCTTCAGTAAAAATGTCACTGAGCGGGTTTGGAAGGATGAAACATTATCTTCTCAAGGCTGACATGATAATTATCAAAGTCCAAGGGCATAGAAAACAGCTGGAAGGAACTGACACTGTCATTGTTTGGGCTGGAGAAGTGGGAGGAAAGGATTAGGGTAACAAGAGACTTAAAATAGTGTGCTGAATAGATGCGAGGAGGCCCAGACCCATAGGCCTGTTGTGTTTAGGACACCCAAGCAAGGATAGCCCAGGGGCAAGGTGTTGTTAGGACTCATGATTGGAAGAAAGTTTTCTTCTTGAAGTTTCAATTATAAATACTTGCAAACATTTTTTTAAATATATATTACAATAAACAGACACACTGTAGAAGACATTGTTAGGCTATTGAGAGTGAGGCCCACAGTGTGTGGAAACCTAACTGGTGATTTCTAGATGCCTAGGCCTTTAAGGATATGGTTGCTTGCATCCGCTAATCATTAGGAAAGGTTATTATCTGTAAAATTGGAAAAAGCACTGCTTAGCAGAGGAGGGCAGTGCATTGGTCAAGCTGATATTTGGCCCTTTGGTGGATGCCTTTCTTCTCAGAGCAGAAAGTCTGTAAGGAAAGTGGCTGGATCCTGTTCTGTGTCCTGTCATGCTTTGTCTCCTCTTGTGTTTGTTTTGTGGGAATGTTTACATGATGCTTCTTCCAAGTGTGAGTCCCTTGCCCCTCCAGTTCCACTTACTTTTCCAGTAGTATTTGATTGATCCACCTGTGTGTGCTGGCGGCGAACCGGGCATGAAGTATATAGCCATGACTGAAAAAGCAATGTTTACTCTCTGGAACAGCCTGCCTGGATTCGAGTTCTCCCCCCTCTCAGTTACTGGACTCAGAGTCAAGTGACTTCTTGGTGCGTCATTTCTGCTCTCAGGATCAAATCATTAGTTTGAGGACTAGCTGATTCAAGGATTAAGGCCGAGTAACCCTGTGGATTAGACCCTATAATTATTACTAGAGGGAAAATTATCTTTTTGTTTTCACATTATGATCATTGCAGGACCAGGCAGCATTCCTGGTGTCCCTCACATCACAACAGAGATCATCATCTGAGGTTATTCTCAAAGCTCAGTCTTCACATGTCTGTCATGAATGTTGTTCTCTAATAATCTTATGGGGGCACTTTTACCCCAAAACCAATATGCAGAGATTTCAGTGAAGAGGTCGTGGTTGAGGGGGTGGTAGGGGTGGTGGTGAGATGGCTAAGTGAGTAAAGGCTCTTGATGCCTAATTGGATGGTTTAGGTTCAGTCCTGGGGACTGTCATGGTGGGAGGGGAGAACTGACTTCCAAAAGCTTCCTCTGATATCTGTACCCATGCTATAACATGCACACACACACACACACGCACACACACACACACACACACACACACACACACACACACACACAGAAGAGACATACAGAGACACAGACAAACACAGAGAGACACACATACCACACACATACAGACACAAACACAGAAGTCACACACACAGACTCACATACACAAACACACACAAATGCACACAGGGCACGCACCAGGGAGACACACAGAGATACACATACACACAGAGACATACACACACAGACACACACACGAGACACACGCAGGGATACACATACACATACAGACATACACACACACACACACACACAAGAGACACAGAGATACAGAGACATACAGACATACCACACACATCCACACACATCCACACACATCCACACACAATAAATAAATCCATAAATGCAGTTAAAACCGTTTTACGAAGAGGCCACTAGGATACTGTAACTGAAAACTGAAGTAATCAAATAAGGATTGGGCAATAATAAAGAGAGAAGAGAGAGAGAGAGAGAGAGAGAGAGAGAGAGAGAGAGAGAGAGAGAGAGAGAAGAGAGAGAGACTGCAGTGATTGCAGAGGGCTTGTGTCAGTCAGTGAAGGCAAAGGAATCAGCAAAAAAAAGAAGTGCATGTGAGTGGCCAAAGGTCACTTAAGATGTGGGATCTCCTTTCAAATAACTATTTTTGTTATTTAAACTCCAGTTTTTAGCCTACATTTTCCAAATGTTGTGCACAGGAAATATTGCTTTTCATGAGAACTTTTAAGAAAGGTCCTTGTCTGTAAATCATTTCAATACATTGTAGATCAGCAGCTTTTGCTAATGTCGCACCTGAATTATTCATCTTTGGACTCTTAGAGTCACTCTCTCTTACCTCTGCCATGGCATTCGTGAAGATCAATATGAATAATCAAATTTTTAGCCCGAACAAGTTCAGAGGTCTGACTCAGTCTTACTAAGACATTTGGTGGGCAGAGCAGAGTTGAGGAAGGGGCAGAACGGGGACACCAAAATTCACTTTCATTCAGTAGATGGCTTCAGTTTGAGTTACTATCACTACACCATACTGTTATGTAATTTGCAGCTATTCCTGTTTGGTTAGTGATTTCTAACAACGCCAAACACAAGGAAAGGTGAATGTTGTCTGTCCTCCTATATATCTCTGTGGGCTAGGGTGGAGCTAGCATATATTTTTAAAGATGGTCATCGAATAGCAGCCTTCTTCGACAAAAAAGACAAACCATTTATTGCTGTGTTTGAATGGTGAATGACTCAATGTGAGGCAACTCCAGTCAAGTTCTTCAGCAGAATGAGAGGGGTTGCCTTAGGGAACTGCATGTTCCCAGTAGTAGCTGCTAAACCTGTGGCACAGTTGCTGACTCTTGTTGACTTCCTACAAGCCAGGTACATTTTCTGTCACGACAAGGCCATCTCTTCATTTTCCTAATCATAAACTTGCCTCAAATATGCAGGCTTATCAAAGTGCTGCTAACACATGTGGCATTGCAAACTAATTTCTGAAATGCCATAAAGTCCCCAATATTTTACACGAACAGGAATATAAACAAGGAATAGGAATCTTAAGGCTAACATGTAGACTTTACAGCATAAGCGAGTAACTGGAACACATCTCTAGTCCTGCACTCTGAGATCTCTGAACAGCAAAGGCCAATATTAGACATGTGCTTTAAACTTGCAAAGTACCAGCTCGCCTTAGGGTTTGATCATTTCTTCTTATTGATACCTTGCTTTCTGGATATTAAAATCTCTATTTGAGAGACTCTCAGGGAAATTGTAGTCACAACTGGAACAACTAGAAAGTCTAGTAATTTCTTTAATCTTGGAACACAATAGTGGATGTTCTGGGTTATTAATTTTTTTCCAGTGAAGAGCCATCCTTTTGCCTATCCTGAAATTGAAATACAACTGTTTCTCTCTGAAGGATTAGGGAGTTCACTTTTCCGTTTTGAATATAGTCTACGTTCTAGGCCATCAATAATCGATTCCTTTCTATAGGAGTACCACAATCCAGTTTTAGCTCAGCCTTATTTAAACAACATTCAGTTTGAAGATTCTCTTGGCCAGGCAGTGGTGGCACATGCCTTTAATCCCAGCACTCGAGAGGCAGAGGCAGGTGGATCTCTGTTAGTTCAAGGCCAGCCTGGTCTACAGAGTGAGTTCCAGGAAAGGTGCAAAGCTACACAGAGAAACCCTGTCTCGTAAAAACAAAAAAAACAAAAAAAAAAAAAAAGAAAGAAAGAAAAGAAAAAGATTCTCAGTATCTGGGGGCTTGATGATTATGGCTCAGTAGGTAAGAGCACCTGTCACCAAAGGTGGCAATCTGAGTTCAATCCTGCCAAGTTGTCCTCTGATCTCCACAGGTACACCTTGGCATGTCCTACTCAAATAAATAAATAAATAAATAAATAAATAAATAAATAAATAAATAGATTCTCAGAATTTGAATCACAATCAAATATGCATTATTATAAACTGAAAATGAAAAGACTAAATTTAAATGACTAGAAAAGTGCTTAATCTAGACTAACCTTCCGGCAGTGGAAATAGTGTGGTTTGAAAAGGTACACGATCCAGATCCATTTCCTGCTCAATTTACACTTGTTTTAATCCTGCCACGCTTTAAACTGGCTCAGTAAAACGAAAGGATATCGACCTCATGCTCACCACGTCTACACTACGTAGGTAACGATGGGGAGATGGTGAAAGGATTCAAGGTAAGGCCTGAAGCACATCATTACAAAACTGTAATGGCAGGGGCTGGGGACGAGATCACGGAGAGGGCCAGGGAGCTAGTGTGTGCCAAGAAGGGCTAAAGGGGAATCACAGCCCTGGGACTCTAGGTCTTTAAGCAGAACTCTGATAGGTAACAAGACATTTTTGTGTTGCTAGCAATATGGTAAATCCAGGGAGATAAAGTCTCGAGGTCCCTGGAGGGTAGTTAACAGTGTACCAGTGGCTTATAGAGTTTTTTTTTTTCCTCGGAGTCGAGAGTGCCTGATTATAGAAGATAGCCTCATGATGGCTTCAGAAGGCCTGGAGTAGCTAGCAAGCAAAGACATGTGCAGCTTCATATGCTGCCAGTCATAATCAGAGAAGTCTCCAATGGCTGTGCCTTACTGAGGTGATGTTTTATTTCTTTATTTATTTGCATGTGTTTATTGATTTATCCTTTAGCAATTTTGTACATGTATATTATAAGTTCTAATCATAATTGTCCCTCCACCATCTCTTATCTTTTCCCCACCCCCATCAATTCCCGTTTCCTCCCAAGTCTCCATCCCACTTTCATAGTTTAATTTTAAAATTTTATTCTGTGGATTTTGCTTTGTGACCCACTGCATTGAGCCAAGGCATAGGGCGTGACGATCTCTACTAGAGCATAATAACCCCAGCAGCTCCATTGCTGAAGAGGATGACTTCCTCTCCTTCTGCGGCTCTCAGGCCCTTAGTTCCCACAGGTGGAAGAGTCCCTCTCTCATCCATGGTGGAATGTTTGTTTACTGACTCCGTCTTGTACTGGTACTGTGTGTTCAATCAGGGCAGTTGTGAGTCCATGAGGGTGGTGGCTGTGTCACATTCACAAGACAGCATTTCATTCCATCCTCCTTATTGGCAAGCTTTTACTGTCTTCTTGGCATTATGTTCCCTGAGCCTTGCTGAGCCTTGAAAGTGGTGGTGGCGGTGGTGGTGGTGGTGGTGGTAATGTGTTTAAAACTAGCTTACAGCACTGAAATATTTTGCTATTTTACCGGAAATTATAAAATTTGGAAACAGCTCAGTGTGTGAGCCTCTCCTATAAACACCCTCAAACCCTACCCCTAAGAGACAGAAAGAGAGGGAAAGGGAACAGGGAGGCGGATGGGCAGGGGGTGGGGAAGAGAGAGGATGGAGAGAGAGGGGGATGGAAGGGAGAGAGGAAGGGAGGGAAAGAAAGAGGGAGAGAAAGAGAGGGGGAGGGAGAGAGAAGGAGAGAGAGAGAGGAGAGAGAAGGAGGGAAGGAGAGAGAGGGAGAAGGAGAGAGGAGGGAGGGAGAGAGAAAGGAGGGAGGGAGGGAGAGAGAGAGGAGGGAGAGAGAGAAAGGAGGGAGGGAGAGAGAGGAGGGAGGGAGAGAGAAAGGAGGGAGGGAGGGAGAGAGAGAGGAGGGAGAGAGAGAAGGAGGGAGGGAGAGAGAGGAGAGGGAGAGAGAGAAAGGAGGGAGGGAGAGAGAGGAGAGGGAGAGAGAGAGAGAGAGAGAGAGAGAGAGAGAGAGAGAGAGAGAGAGAGAGAGAGAGATAGATCCCTGCATGGTAACATTTAGCTAACCCTTTTGACTACTGCCACCTTCACTATTTACATCCTACTTTGCCAGTTCTGGTCATTCACTTTGATCATGGTGAGCACGATTTTTTATTTACATTGCCTACTAGAGTAGAGATTATCTGTGCCTGTGGGACAAAATCATTACAGGCCAAGTTTGACTTCATGTTTCAGTAGTTCTTGTGTGGGCGTGTAAGAGATTAGAACTATCAGGGGAGCCTTAACACAAAATGGCATACCTAGCAAATCCAGGGGAAAAAAAAACCAGGCAGAATGAAAATAGAAAGTTCAGTAAGGTGAAACTTTCGGAGAAATACAAGTAAGAAATGACTGTCCATGGGAATGGTGAGACCTGTTCAAGAAAGTGTTAGACGAAGTGTATTTTAATTTTATGATGTATAAGGAAGGGACGAGATTGTAAAACATGGGAAAGTCTCTAGTGGTCAAGTGCTCTGGAGATGTTTCAAGAATACCGAATTGAAAGAAATTGGTTATTACACCAAGAAATTGTTATTACACCAAGGAACACTTGAGGACTTGTAATTAGGTGATGCCCAGGGTAGAGCAGTGCCTCACAGAGTGACCTGCTAACAGGCAGGAACATTCTATAGACTTCCTTGACAGTGGCAGGAAGGAGAGGCTTAACAGCTCTTAGAAGCTCCTGACTCAAAGGAAAGTTGGTTTCTTCACTGGCTCGCTTTTCCTCTCTCCCCTCTGGTAGGAGAGATGTGTGCTTCAAGGCTGAAGTGGAAAAACCAAGAATGAAGGGAATTCTGTTTATTTTGAAAGCCATTGCTTCAGAACTCAGTGATTTTGCAAGCTGAACTTTTTGTGGCTTGTTTTTGTTCTCTTTGGTACTAGAAGTTCCAGGAAGAAACAGGGTAGAAAAATCTACAAGATGGATGTGGAGTTACTTAGAAGATCTTTAGTTTTTGTTTTTTTTTTTAAATACCCTGTAGTGATTCTAATGAGCTAGATTGCTAAGCATTCCATTATGAGCCTGACAGAAGGTAAGAAATAGAAAAAAAGATGAAATTAATTTTCATAATGCTCTCTAAGCTATGAACTGTACAAGACTTTTTTTTAATGGTTTATTGAGACAGGGTTTCTCTGTGTAGTTTTGGTTCCTGTCCCGGATCTCGCTCTGTAGACCAGGCTGGCCTCGAACTCACAGAGATCCACTTGGCTCTGACTCCTGAGGGCTGGGATTAAAGGCGTGCACCACCCCTGCCCGGCTGGATCTCATGTCTTTTAATTATAACTTCCCTGAGTGCTGCAGGGTTAGTGATGCCCGTATGCTTTCTACATATGAGGGGCAGAAGCCAGTCTTCCTAGGAGGCTATGCTACTAGTTAATGGAGGGCAGAGTTGATTAGTAATAGTAACTGCAGTGGTCCTGGCTCAGGGCCCAGAATCTTTCTCTACAAGTACCTAGGCAACTGCTGCCGAAGTCCAGTGCCAAATCTCGAATCATTTAAAGGACACTTTGGACAGAGCAATTGTTCTAAAATAAAGGAGAGTAAAGAGACTTGAACTTGCAATAGGTCATTGAGAACTGGATATAGTTTATTATAATTAACACCTTTTTCCCCCTGATAATTAAAGAACCTAAATGGGATTTGAGGATTATGTGGTTGTCATGTGTCAGTTTGAGTTTCCTGAATCTGATGGTTATATTGTGGCTCTCCAGAGGAATGTCCTTGTTTGTTGCACTTAGGTGATTTGTTATGCTGGAGTCATTTGGCATTGTGTGAGGAAGTAGTTGGGAGGGAAGCAAGCTCTCTTACGCTTGCAATTTTTCTGTGAGTTTGAGTTTATTGCAAAGCAAAGAAGAATATATGGCTAGGAAGCATCTGTTCTCTCTAGTGAACTTTGGTTGTTTGTCAAAATAATTCTGATTACCATTAAAGTATTTGGGAAATTCAGTCATTTATTGTATGTTTTAAATTTAGGCTTATATAAAAGTCTCTCCTATTTATCAAATATTATTTCCCTTTCACATCTTATGCCTTTATCATGGACATAGTTTTCTGAATTATACACAGATTGCCGCATGACTAAATTTAGCTAACACAAACATTACTTCACATGGGTCTTATTTTTCTGTGGTAGGTCTACATGACATCCACTCTCAGCATTTTTCAAGAAAATAATATTTTCAAATGTTGTCAAAATCATCTTCAATTATAATTTGAAGTGAGAGTTTTATCTAGAGATGAGACATGTGCCCCTTCTTGACAAGTTTTAAATTAAGTGGATTTATTCATAACATTGTGCACTGTACAGGTGCACTTACATTTTAAAATGGCCTGTCTTTAGAGATATAAATATATTTTAAGAAGGCACGTGGTCAGCATGAAAAATCACCTGTTAGAAATAATGTCCCTCCAAATAACCTCATCAAGAAAGACCAATTTTAAAAGATGGGCCTTATTTTGTATTCTGAAGGTCAGCAGCTCGAAATGTGCAGTATCTAATTTTCCCAGCCTGTCACACTCCTGAACCTCCAGGACAGAACAGGGTGAACTACAGGAATGCTGCAATTACATAAGCAAGGATGGATTGCCTGGCAAATGGCACAATCAATGAACAATGGAAATTCAATCAGCTGTGACCGATCAACTCCCAGGTGTTTGGAGAAAATCCAAACTCTTAGTGCCTCCCGCAAGGCAACTTACTTTTCCTTTGTTCTGGCCCTGTATTGTTAGCTGGAGAAAATAAAAAGTGTAGTGGTTGGAGTTGCTTGCTTCATTAAAAAAAATTCACTCTCGTAAACAATTGGGAGCCATTTGATAGAAGAGATCATTCCTGTCCACTGTGATGAGTCGTTGCAAGAGAACGTGTGGGAGGCTAATGGATCTCTGCAATAAATATATATGAGCACAAGAAACTCTGTAAATTACAGTGGTAAGGAAAACATGTGAGTGTAGAACTCAAGTTCTTTATCTAAACTGCATAGCAAGACATTGTTATACTAAAAGGGCTAATTATATTTGCTTTGTCTGGTATTGTTGCTGAATGAGGTAAGTGATGGTGTATAAAAAGAAGTTACTGTTCTGATAATATATAAGAAAACCAAAGTGCAAGAACTCTAGGTTTGGAAGAGTTCAGTTGAAGAAAAACAAAAAGAAAACAAACAAACAAAAAAAAAAAACAGCCAGAAACATAAGGATGTTCAAACACGGAGCTAGAGAGGGACAAGGTTTAATTGTATGACCTTTAAGTAACCAAACTTCACTGATTTAAAACAGTAAATGAACAAGGTAGATAAAAAAAAAAACTAAAATTGTCAGTTTTGGACAATAGAAATACCTTATGTTAAGATTTTATTCTTAGGGTAATAACACTTCCCAAGTATAATCTTAAGATGTACCTTATAAGTGTATGCACCAGTGAAGTAATATATCTATATCTATATCTATATATACCATATTTTTAAAGGAATAAGGGAAGGTGAAAAAAAAAAGGAATTCCCAGTCTCTACTGTTGATCAATGTAGACACTTGAAAAAATTTACTAAGATGGAACGATAACACTTTTCAATGCTGAAGAGACATAAAATCTGTATTATTGATCATTTGCTAAATAACTTTGTGTTAATGAATGCATGGGCACTGAGGACTAAGTCAACATTTTGTCTAATGTCACTTTATGTTCTCTTCTTTCTTATTTGGTTTTCAATGGAGAGCTAAGTACTATTTAAAACTAAATTCCCCGACTCTTCATTCAATCATTGTGAGCTAGAGTTAGATAATCATACTGATGAGGATTTCCCAGATATCCCAGTTTTGGTGGATAGAACAAAATGAATGTGAGGGTCATTAAATGGTTTAGAATTTGTGATGTAGAATCCTGGATCCATTCTTCCAACATTGCTTTGTCCAAAATAGTTACGATATGGGAAGATGGTAAATTGTGTATGTGATACAACTCAGGGTTTGATGTCTTCCTCTCTCATGTGTTCATGACCTTAGACTACACAGAGTGTAGGGGAAAGGTTCCATTTCTCTGGGCAAGTGTGAAGTGTGATTGTGTGATAAGCTTTGGCTAATGTAGTAAGCGGAGTAAGACTTGCCACTACAGTGTGAAGGGTTTCATTGCTACATCTTCAAGCCTTGTGCCCAACCAAGCCAGGTTTGCTGTGGGAGCCCGTGGGGGGGACTGAATAAATTTGGATGGCCTAGCAAAAAGGAATAGAATGTAGTTCTTCGGGAAATCTACCCAGAACCACAATGTAGTAGCATGGATGGCAAACAAATGCTTTTGCAAGCTACTGAGATTTTGCAGTTGTTACTATAATACGACCTACCATATTCTTGTTGGTTGAGAGGAAATAATGTGTAGGACTGTTACCATTATTAACTGTCTTAATGAACACAATTTTATACATACATTAAAACGACCAGCCTTTGTAAGCACACATGGGCCGGGCACGAGGCTGAGTGCTTCCACTTGATCAATATTATTACAACCATATGATGTAAGAACAGCTTTTGTTCTCTTATATGGGTGTAGAAATGGATGCACAGATATTGCCAGAAGTCTGACTGAATGTACAAAACTACTAAGTAAATGACAAATCTAGGATTTGAATCCAGACTGGTTTTTACTCTAAATGTATTTTATTACCTCTGTAATAATTTCAATTAATTTTAGTTATTCTTCTTCTTGTACCTGTTCTCCACTGAAATGTGATAATACTAATTTATTTGTGTATATAAAAATGAGTGGTATAGGAAGAATAAAAAAATCTGGATTTGTAGCTCAGAAATACTTGATAAATATCACATTAGTTGTACAATAATATATACACTCTGATAAAAAACAAACTATTTTACTGGGCACAACATACTCAAAGGTGGGGAGGGAGCTTTAAATCAGCTGACAATTACTGTTTCCTGAGTAGGAGAAAGCAATATTAATCTTCCTAAGAATTCCCCATTCGTCTCTGGCTTAAGGAAAATCTATAATGACCATATTATTCATCATGTGCAGTGTGCTTTAATGATATTTTTATGAGAAGATGGTGATAAATAGCTTAATTAATTCATCTAATTATGAATATTTGAAAATTTTTCTTTCTTCTAAGATCTCATTAAAATGCTAGGACTGGTAGCATGTTTGTAGTTCTGAAAGTTGTTGGTTTGGTTTAATTTTAAATACATTTATATATAGGAGCTCTTCTTCCCCCACCCCCATAACTTGTGTTGATCCAAGCTTTCTCCTGCACATACAAGAGGGAAGGAATCAAGCAAGACAGACCTTTATAAATGACATGCTTAATTAAGTACAGAAATATATTTTTCAGGGATTTCTTTACAATCAGTTCTTTTAGCTACAAGAATCTCTATCTGTCTGTCTATCTATCTATCTTCTATCTATCTTTCTATCTATCATCTGTCTACATATATCATATATCTATTATCTTCTATCTATATCTGTCTATCATTTATCTATAATGTATCTATCATCAGTCCTATCTTCTATCAGTCTACTTTCTATCTATGTATCTATCTATCATCTCTCTCTATCATAATCTATTTGTCATCTACCTATCTATCTATCTATCTATCTATCTATCTATCTATCTATCATCTATCTATCTATCTATCCTCTATCTCTCAGAGCAAATTGTAACCTCTATCACTTTTCTATGTTATTCAATCAAACTGTGGCAGTTTGGGGGAAACAAATGATATAAAAGAGATTAAATGCTTCATTTCAGTGTGTTAGTGATGAGCCAAAACAAGAAGCAGGCTAGTGGAGTCCATGATCCATTGAAAAGGAAACTCAAATGCAATTGTCTGTTTTGTGCCTGAGTCACTCCTATCCTCAGTGCTGATATGTTACCTCTCCATCATGACAATCATCACACCATAAATACAACAACAAACAATAGCAAAGGTAGCAATTAGTGAGCACATGTTTTGATCAGGCTCCCTGCTAAGTCTGTCCCTTTGTTTTCTTAGCGATGACTCACATGTTCTCTTCATCTTACTTCCTTCTAGTGTGACTAACGATTTTTAACCTAAACTCTTTAACAGCTATTTCCTAAAAAGCACACCAATTCGTTACCCTTTGTGCTTGTTAGGCAAGAAATGCTTATTATATTTATCTTTATTTAAACAGTAGACATCTACTGTGTAAGCCCATGCCCATTGTGGTTCTTCTCATATTAATAATTTAACAAATTAATACCTGTAACATGAACCTTAAGAGGTCTTATTAATACAAAACTCAGCCAGATATTGGGGTGAAGGCTGAAAGATCAGAGAGACAGAACAAGCCACAGCCAACCTCACCTCACCAATTTCTCAGCTGATCTTGCTTTCTCAGCCTGGAAGCCTCTGAGTGCTCATCTGAATAGATCTCAGCTGAACTGCTACTAAAAGCTAAAAGCTTAAAAAGACTCTAGTTCCTGGTCCTCACGCTTTATATAACTTTCTGCTTCCTGCCATCACTTCTTGGGATTAAAGGTGTGTGTCACCATGACTGGCTGTTTCCAGTGTGGCTTTGAACTTACAGAGATCCAGATGGATCTCTGCCTCCAGAATGCTAGGATTAAAGGTGTGTGTGCCACCATTTTCTTGCCTCTATGTCTATCTAATGGCTGTTCTGTTCTCTGATCCCTGATAAATTTACTAGGGTGCACAATATATTGGGGGACACAATATCACCACAAATACCAGGTAATAGGATGGCAGACTCAGATTCAAGTCTAATCATTTACACACACACACACACACACACACACACACACACACACACACACACACACTATATATATATATATATATATATATATATATATATATATATATATATATATATATATATATATATATACACTCTGAAGAATGTTCAGGGTACATCAGTTGAAATGATCTTAAAAAGTCTAATATGCATATTTACCTCTTTTATCATCTCAGACATTTGAGCTCCATTATAAATTACATGCTGATAGTATTTGCATCTTTCATTCAACCAGATTTTCAAATGGCTTATATATCCTCTAAAAAGACATCTAAGTATGAAAGTTATGTCTTCTTTATGGGTTTAAGCCTTGTTCTGAATCTATTGGCTCACTGTTACTCATTACCCAGCTGAGTTTTAAGGTAGAGGGCATTTCACAATCAATATGTATTTATATTCATCAAAACCAAAATGTACCTACAACCTAGGGCATTCTCTCATTTGTGTTATACAGACTAAGAGCTGAGTATGCAGTGAAAAAGTAGACTTTAGTATAGCAGCTTTCGGCCTTTGGTCATGACCCCTTTTTATTATGCATATCAGATATTTCCATTATGATACATAACAGTAGCAAAATTAGTTATGAAGTAGCAATGAAAATAACTTTATTCTGGGTGGGCCACCATAACATGAGTATTAAAGGGTTGCAGCATTAGCAAGGTTGAGAACCACTGCTCTAGTATAAGAGACTACAAGGATTTTAGTTAAGAACTGAGTTGATGTTATGTTATTAGATCACTCTAATATATAAAAGATATTAAACGATTAAAAATTATCTAATGACTCACACCTATAATCTTAGTTTATTTTGTTTATAAATGATTAATTAAAAAATTATAATTAAGCCGGGCGGTGGTGGCACATGCCTTTAATCCCAGCACTCGGGAGGCAGAGCCAGGCGGATCTCTGTGAGTTCGAGGCCAGCCTGGGCTACCAAGTGAGTTCCAGGACAGGTGCAAAGCTACACAGAGAAACCCTGTCTCGAAAAACAAAAACAAAACAAAACAAAAAAATTATAATTAAAAATAACTTTAATAAGAAATATTACATTTTCTTATTAAATATCCAAGGACTATAGTTTACGGAAATAATAGCACTTCTCAATAAATATCTCTTAAACTAAGCCAGGCGTGGTGGGGCACACCTTTAATCCCAGCACTTGGGAGGCAGAGGCAGGAGGATCTCTGTGAGTCTGAGGCCAGCCTGGTCTACAAAACAAGTTCCAGGACAGTCAGGCTGGAGAAATCCTGTCTTGAAAAACCAAAAGACAAACAAACAAACATCTCTTAAACCAGTGGTTCTCAACCTTCCTAACCCTGTGACCCTTTAATAAGTTCCTCATCTTGTGATGACCCCCAACCTTAAAATTATTTTTGTTGCTACTTCATAACTATTTTGTTACTGTTATGAATTGTAATGTAAATATCTGTGTTTTCTGGTGTTCTTAAGTGACCCCTGTGAAAGGGTCATTCATCCTCAGAGGAGTTGCAACCCACAGGTTGAGAAGCACTGCCTTAAACCATAGAAGTGAATTTCCTATACCCTTATGTATGTTTGTGTGTGTGCTTGTGTAAACCTGTATGTGTGTTTGTGAGTGTGTATTAAGTCTACCAGATTCAAAGCATATGTTCTGAAAACAACAATGTATCTTGTAGTTCTTCAGTTTCTCAAAACCATACAATATGAAAAATTAATTCAGTCCATTTAGTTAACTTGCTAGTGGTTTCAGAGTGCAGACAGCAGGTCTAGGCTGCAAACTCAGGCTTGTTAAGTTGCAAGGTGTATTGGGTTCGCTACATGTCATACTTGACCTGGGGCAATCCTATTTTATCCTTATAATAACAATGTCATAACTTTAAAAACAATTCATGTGCACATACGTGTGTATACATAGACACATACGTGTGTATATTTGTGGGTTTGCCATTTTTATGAAAGTATTTTTCTTGGCTCTGTCATTTACTTACTCCTTAATTCATTTCCTCTGTCATTTGTGCTCTTCTTTTCTTAGGGTAGTCATTCATCAAATATTTATCAAGCACTTTTATGAGCCAGGTCATATGCCAGGTGCTGGATTAAAGTGCAAATAGATTATAAATTTGAAAAACAATCTCATATGTCAAGGAAAAGTAGTTTGTTTATAATAAGGCAGCTCAACAGATCAGCAGTTTAGTAAGAGAAGTGTATCACGGGTGATAGGGTCTATCTAGTCATTAGTTTGTGAAATCATGGGCAATGAAGTTCATTTTGTTTTATAACCAACTCTTCTATGAATTACCTTTGACTGTTGAAGTGTGAATAACGCACACAGATCCAATTCTGGTGAGCAGTGGCTTTTTCCCGACTAATGAGTCCTCCAGTACATAAAAGAATCAAGTCATTTTCATTTTATCCTTCTGGGGAGTCTCTCCTTTTTAGGTAGACATGCTAACACGTAGCCAGGTGAGAAGAGAAAGTAGCCAAAAAGAAAGTAAAGGGAAATGATGGCCTTGGTTAGCACCAGCTGGATAATGACCTCTTGGATAATTAAATGGGCTGCATTGGATTCAAGCTTCAAATTGGCATGTTAATGGAAAGTGTTTCATTTACGAACTTGGTGTGTGGACAGTTAGCAAACATGTAGCAAAGGGTCCTGTCTAGCATTATTAGCTGATGATTTCTGGATGAAACTAGGAGAAAAAAAAAAGGCAGGATGCAGAATCTGTCTATTTTGCTTAGCAATTTAAGTTGCAACCCGTAATTAATCCAGTTATCTTTGTAACTTTGTTATGTGTGTGTCTGTGTAGAAGGACATTTCTGGGAGAGGTGGTGGTTGAATGGAAATGTCATGGGGTTTAATTAAAGAGTGGAGGTTTTATAAACATAATCTCTTAGGTTTTACAGCTTAGGTTTGACTTAATTCATATTGACATTGCTTTACTTAGAAATAATCCTGGTTGAAATTTATATCCTTGCCTTTTATTCAACTTTAACTTTAGTATTATTTTAAAATTTATGCGGACAAGCACAAGAAATATGAAAGTAGTAGAAAATCCTCTATGTTTCAATAAAAATATTATATATATAAACACTATTTATATACTATATATAGTACATATATGTGACATATATAGCATTTGTGTGTTTATTATAATTCTATTTGTTATGAATTATTATGCAGGGACCTCAAGGGTATCCAGCACATGCAGGGAACCATGGTGGTCTGCTGGACAGATGCAGCAGTAGGTGACCCACTCAATTGTGGGCATGGCAGCAGGTGGACATTCACAACCCAGATGCTACATCCACACAGAAATGGTTTATTGTAATAGAGATGAAGAGAAGATAGGAAAGGAGAGAGAAAGAGAGAGAGAAAGAAAGAGAGAGAGAGAGAGAGAGAGAGAGAGAGAGAGAGAGAGAGAGAGAGAGGCCGAGGTGAATATCTCCTGGGAATGGAGGGGGAGAGAGAAGGAAGGGGCAGAGTTTTTCCTTAAAAAGAGGCTTTTATGTTAGGACACAGGGCGGCCCCAAGGAGCGGGTCAAAATATTAACATTCCACCGCCTGCCTTGCCCGCATGGAGTGGGTTGCCTGCCAGTCTGCTGCTGCATCTGTCCAGCATGCCAGCATGGTTCCCTGCACATGCGGGATACCCTCCTGGTCCCTGCATAACAATTTCTAACACTATTCATCCTTTTTGTTTGACTTTTAACCTTCTTGTCATGAAGTAGCTATAGACTCACAAGAACTTTAAAAAATAGTTCAGGTAGGATGATGTACCACCACCCAACTTCCTTCTTTGGTAACTTTTTTGTAACTATAGTGTATGATTAAAACCCAGTGTGATTTTTGGGAAGAAGTCACTCACGTTTATACATTTTTTGGTGATTCACTCATTCTTGCAGTCATTAATATTTTTGTGTGTTATGCTTATTTTAAGATGTAGTTTTTATGTGTGGTTGCAGAATGTTGGTCTCTCTGTTGATTCCACAATTATTGGAATTACATAGTTCTTATTATCTGACAGCTAAACTTTATACTTGTAATTAAGTTTTCTATCCCATGAGTTGAGTAAGTTTCTATTCCATGGGTTTTGTAAGACACTGATCTATGAGTATAGCAGTATGTCATAAAAAGTAATTTTTTTGTTATGTTTTTTCAGCAGAAAAAATCATATTAAATTTTCTCCTAGACCCATGACCTATTTAGTTGGTTCCATCCATAACCTCTGGCTCTTATAATCTTTCTGTCTCCTTTTCTGCATAGCTTCCCGAACCCCAAAGGGAAGGGTTTGATGAAGATATCCCATTTAGTACTGAGCACTACAAAGCCACTCTATGCATATTGCCAAATTATGGGCGTCTGTGTTAATTCCCATCTACTGCAGAAACAAGCTTTTCTGATGTGAGTTGGGAGCTGAGTAAGGCATTGATCTATGGGTATAGCAGTGTGTCAGTAAGTCTTTTTCTGGTTGTTATTGTTGCTATATTCCTTTAGTAGAATAATAGGACAAGGTTTTCCCTTTGGCAATGAACTATCTAGTCTCAATTTCTTGAGCCCCTTTGCAGTGTTAGGTATAGGTTCCATCTCATGGAGTGAGCCTGACATCCAATTAAGAAAAATGTAATTGGTTATTCCCATATTGCTTGTGCAACTATTGCAACAATATATCTTGGAGACAAGTCACTGTTGTGAATCACAGGGTTTGTGGCTAGAGATATTGATGATTATCTTTCTCCTGGTAGTGCACAGAATACTTTCTAGTACTATGAATGCTGGTCACTAGGAGTGAAGCTTCTAGCCAGGTACCAGCTTGATGTCTCCGTGTTTGATGACAGAAGGAAGTACTGTCTTTCATAGCAGAGCCCTACCTACCATCAGCTTGTTGAGAGTAATCAACGGCTTTGTCAGTAGCCTGGGGGGGGTCTAGGGGTTCTATTGGCCCAAGCTTCAAAAGTTGTAATTCAGTCCTGACACTGGAGGATTTACTTTGTGGTTTAAGAAGTCTAGTTGGGACATTGGAGACCCCCTTTTATTTGGTGACTCTATTTAAATTCCTTGAGTATTTTAGGAAGCTTCTACAGTAATAGGTTTCCGTATGGTTTTAAAATTAGCCTTATTGCTCCTCCCCATACCCCTCCCTTTACCCTTCCCTTCCATCTCTAGTCCTACTTAGTCTTCTTATTCCAGTTTTTCCTTTATCTCTCCCCAATGTTATTCTGCCTTTCTAGAAATCATCTCCTACCCCCGATACCTTACTAGGCACCTAACCTCTTAGGTAATTCAGATTGTAGCATACATATCAAAAGCTTAAAAACTAATGCCCACATATAAGAGAAACCATAAATTTGTTTTTTGGGGCCCTGGGTACCCTCACTTAGGATGATTTTTTTTCTGGCTTGATCCATTTCCCCGAAAATTTCACTTTTCTTCAACAGCTAAATAGTATTCTATTGTGTTAATATACCACATTTTCATTATGGATTCATCAGAAATTAATATTCAAGATATGTTCTCACCATCTTTTACAAAGAACTTAACTATTACAAAAGCAAGAAACCCTGAAAGGAGAGCTGTTACTGAGCTTGGAAATAATCTCTGCACTCTGTCATATTTACCTGGATCTTTTTACTGTAGACAATGAAACAGTGTGGCAGCAAAGCTGCTTGTGTATCTTTTCCTATTCTACAGTGTAGACGAATTTCTAAACAGTCTTATTAAATAAGAAACACAGAGCCAGATGCAGGGGTAATAGCCGAAGAGACCAGAGAAATAGCGAATAGCCACTGACTAACCTTATCTTACCACCACACAGTAGCTTCCCAAGAGAGAGCTTCTTTCTGTCTAACCTGCACTTTTTTTGCCTTGCTGTTCTGTCTTCTCATTGGCTCTAAGCCCAGTCACATCACTTCCTCATCACTGCCTGTCTATACAGACCTCCAGGTCTGGGATTAAAAGCATGTGTTACCACGCTTGACTGTGTCCTTGACCACACAGAGACTCTGCCTCCCATGTGGTCGGATTAAGGGCGTGTGCTACCACCACCTGACTTCTGTTTATGGCTCGCTATGACCTCTGATCTCCAGGCAAACTTTATTTATTAACATACAAATAAAATATCACATTTCAGCACAAATAAAATATCATCACACTACAGTCTTTTTTTTTTTTAGGGCCAATGACAGAATATTCTGTAAGGATCAAGGGAAAGAAATATCCTGAGGCATTTGAAGTTGATGGATCATATTCTTCCTCTTTAATAATAGCTTGCACTCAACATCTCTCCTGAACTTCTCTAAGTAATAAGCAAGATGAGTTAATGAATGGGGGTTGTCCTGGGAGCTTTGGGTATGACCGATAGCTTCATCAGAATATTGCATTTTCCATAAACATCCTGGCCAGAACGATAACATCTAAAGAGACATTTGTGCCCTACATTTGAGTATCACATTGTAGAAACACTGTATCCCTCAAATTAGAATTTCTCTGTGAATCTTATCCTGGAAAAGGAAAAAAAATCTGAAGACTGGGTCCAGTTAGAGTGAAAGCTTGCTCTCTGAAAGAGATTTCACAGCTTTGAGTATGTGTGAGATCAATTTTAGGACAGACTAGAGCTGATTCAATGATGGATCAGCCATGAGAAAGAGCACACCTTGACTGAGACTTTGTATTTAAAATGTACCATATGTTGTGACCTAAAAGGTGGATTTATAGTAAGATATCCCCTGAACCTCTCTTTTCTCCTCCTTGTGTGGACCTATTGAGTAAGTCTTTTGTTTCCATTTTTCTCTGTTATTTCCTTACTTAATTGGCCTTAAATTCCAGGGTCCCTAATGATTTTATCAGCTGTGGTCCCATTTTTTAATGAGTTATAACCTCAGAGAGCAAGCCATGGTAGGAAACTGCACATTAGTAGAACATTTATTTCCATCTCTATATGACTGCCCACTTCACACTCCCACTTCTCAAATAGAATAATATAACAACATATAAATGAGTTGGGCTCCTCTTTGGTGCTGTTGTTACTGTTTTTCTTGTTCTTTCCCTTCCCCATTCCCTTCTTCTTCCCTTATTGGTTCATGAGTTTCACTATCACTGAGATTAAATGCAGGAAGTCATCTTCCTCCTCTGACAAACACCAGTCAATACTGATCAACGTATCTTACCATGAGACCTATTTCTATTTCTCTGGATTATTCTGCAATTTCTTGCACGGTACCCGGCTTGGAATCTCTGAGATAACTTGAGTTGGAGGTCTGGTTTTGTAATATTTTGTTCCAATTTGGAATCTACCCCATTGTGACCACCTCATGAATTTTTTTTTTCTGAGTTAGTCGGGGGAGGACCCTGCTCCTAACATGTTCATACATGTTATCATGGAAAGGCTGACTGAAAGAAGATATTTGCTTGCCTTTAAGGAAACTACTATTTCCATTTTGCTTGTATTTAATTTTAATAAACAACTAATTTAATATTTAGTTGTATTTGGTCTTATTATTGACTTCCGACCCTTAGCATCAAGTTTAGTATAACTTCTCTTTTCCACATTTAACTAAATCTTCTTTCTTTTCACTTCAGTTCTCTGCCTGTTCCTGCATTTATTTGTCGAATACAAATGAAACTTGATAAATTTGTGTCCTGATCTGCTTCTCTAAATTTACTGTCAGGCATGACTCACAGCCCGAGAATCTCGAAGAGCATCCATTCATGCCTTTTCTCTCCTTTGGCAGTGGGCTCAGTTCAGATAACAGGTATTGATTTCCTGAAAGCCTTTCTTTCTATTCTTCTTATTTGGGGATGCATTGCTCACCATTGGCAATTCATTCAGTTTTAATCTGATATAATCAGGCTGGGACGCGGATGTGTGGGATGTCCTTTCATGCTGAAGTGGTCCAGTCCATGCTCAGAACTTATGTAATGGAGTCGGAGGATAGATACTCACATGAAAGGGATAGGAATAAAGAGCAGCTCTCTATTTGCATTGGTTTCTTTGTTAAAATAATTATCTGTCTCTCAAAGAGAAGCACTTTCCCAACAATTTCACACAAACAACATCCCTAGTGGTTAAATTAACATAAGGTTATTACTCTGCTCCAAGTAAGCAATTACCCAATTTGGAGGGTTTCCTGGAACAGCCAGTTGATACTGCCCAAAGCCAAGTGTCTGCAATTTAGATGGGATGTCACTGCATGAATAGAGCAACATAATGCCCTCTCAAAACTGCCTAAAACACTCTCTGTTTGTGTGTAATAGTAGCCGTTTTAGCTAGCCATTGTTTCTGTTGAGCATCAGACTTTACCTCATGAGACTCTTTTCTTATTTGTGTTAATGTGTCAAAAGAGTACGACTTAATTTCTGTTCATTCACACTTGTAGGGCTTACTTAAAAATAAGTGTTGAGCATTTACTGCATGTCCTCAAGTGGTTGTTTCAGGCTAGCAGGACACAATGATTACCCAAATAATCACCCAGAGACTTAAAACAGAAGATACACTCATAGCATTGCCTTGAAATTAGAAAACGTGTTTCCTATTTTAGCAAATTATTTGACCTCTTTGAGCTTTCTTCCTCTCTATAAAATGGGGAGACCATTGTCTACCTCAAGGGATGTTATGTTTATTAGATATTATAACATGCATATAAATTGTAGAACCCAGAACCTAACACATTAACAGCATTAATAAAATGTTTGTTTCTCCTCTACTTCAAAACTATTTCTTTTTATCCTTGTTCCTGATTGGAAAAGAGCATATCAGCTTGATATTTGCAGACCATAAATCCTCTCTCTTTGGTAGCCACCTTCCTTATACTTGTAATTCCTTTTGATTTGCCTCCTTCACACCCATGCTTTTATTTCTTAGTATAACTTTCTATGCCTGTCAATAGATCTTTCCAGATCTCATTTCCTTGCTTAGCTCTCAAGTCTTACATTCACAAAGCTCTCCAGGAGTTTTCCATCAAATCCAGTTCTGAACAGCATTTCCCCTGCTGAAAACCCTTTCTTGGCCTTCTGTTTATAAACAGAGTGCTCAGGCTTTGGAGAGGAAGCTCACACATGTCTTTCCTGCCCCAGCATGAGTACTCTGGTTTCAAAGAAGCTCCTCGGCTTCAATAGCTCCAAAGAGCTTGACCTTCCCAAGGAGAACCTGATCTTTGCCCTATTTATAATCTTGTCTCACTTGACTTTGCCATTAAAAACAATCCAACCCATTAATTTTTAGTTCCTCTCTCCTTAGTATTTCAACTTTCAATTTTTTTCCGCCAGGAACTAGGGACTTGTATGCTCTGAAGAAAAGACAGAACAGCCCACTTTTTTTAAACATCCTAACTTTCCGGGCCTCAGTTTCCACTCTAGTTCCCATAGAATACCAGCATTCCATCCTGGGCCATGGGGTAACACAGTCACTCCTCTATCTAGAGTAATCTCCCAAAGATCATCAATATTTGTCTGTTGTTTAATTCAGTGGTTGATTCCCAACATGAGCTCTCTTCCAAACCAGGTAGATGTGACATTTTTGAAATTTTCTATGACTGTGATGTTCTGTAGCTGTAGTATTCCTGTGTGTCCACTCAGCTCCCACAGCCGCTCAGACCCAATTAAACAACAGAGACTTATATTACTTATAAACTGTATGGCTGTGGCAGGCTTCTTGCTATCTAGTTCTTATATCTTAAATTAACCCATTTCTATAAATCTATACCTTGCCACGTGGCTTGTGGCTTACCACTATCTTATATCTTGTTTCTCCTGGCGGCAGCTAGCAGTGTCTCCTGACTCAGCCTTCCACTTCCCAGAATTCTCCTCTCTCTTTGTCCCGCCTATACTTCCTGCCTGGCTCCTGGCCAATCAGCACTTTATTTATTAACCAATCAGAGCAACATATCCACAGGATACAGATATCCACACCAATGTTCAATAGGTCTAGTCCCATAAAAATTAAAGAAAAAAAATTAACTTCACTCCTCTGTTGCATTTGCTAAGTGTGATTATTGTATTGAGCACTTGATAAGTTGCTAGGGTGGTTAAGGTAACCTGTCTCTCTTGCTCTGTAGGGTAACCTGTAGGTACCTGGGCCTTCAGTGAGTGTGGATGGGAGAGTGCAGTAAAGCAAAGTTTGCTGACTAGAATGCTACAGGCTACATTGTGAAGCTATACAAAGTTTTGTTCTTATAAAGTAGGATAGTGTCATGGAATTGAGAGAGTTTATGTTTGTTCAATTCAGCTTTCTCTAGCAGGATAGTTAATGCCACAACTTGTATGCTATCATTTCCCCATTCATATAAAAAGCAATATTTTTAGGCTAGACTTAGACTATCTTTTTAAATAGTTGAATAATAAATGCATATTTAATTAACAAAATAGCTTGGAGAACAAGGTATTTGGAAATTAGTGATGCTGGGAAATTGGTGGGGACATGGTGCCATATGGTTACTATTATTGTAGGTTCTTCTTGTACCCAGTAGATGAAGAACATGTAGCTCTTCAGGCATGCTATCCCTTCAAAACTGCTTCAAATTCATCTTCACTGACTTAGTACAGTATGTAGAACAAACACACACTACTGTCTGCCTTATTATTTTATGAACAAGGCCAAAGTGAAATACAGGATGAACTAGAGTTATTATTAGGAAATATCAGACTGAGGTTACCCATGGTGAAATGCAGAGAAGAGTCAGTCCTAAGCACAATTCCTGTCAAAAGGCTGAATTCAAGCTTTTGTGCTGGATATAAGCACAAAGAGGTAGTGAATAAAGACAAAAGGACTCTAGAAAACTGTGTCCAATTAGAAGTCCAGAAGAAGGGGCTGGAAGTTGGCTCATTTTTTAAGAGCTTGCTGTTCTTGCAAAGGCATGGGTTCAGTTCCCAGCACCCACATGGTTGCTTACAACTGTCTGTAACTCAATTCCAGGAATCCAATTCCCTCTTGCATCCACAGGCACCAGACACGCGTATGGCATTCATACATATATGCAGGAAAACACACATGCACGTAAGATAATTTTAAAAATTTTTAAAAGGAAAGAAAAATACAGAAAGAATTTCATAGCTGCTCTCTCTTTACTCCCACAACATTGTGGTATCACATCTTCACATCAATCCAGTAAGAGAAATGACATCTCATTATTTTAATGTTCGTTTTCCTGATTGTGGCTAAACTAGGAAAATCCTATTTTGTATTCATTATCTGTTAGTGTTATTCTCAATAAATATTGTTTGGACCTTCTAACTTCTTAGTGAAGTTGCGAATATATCCTTCCTCATGCAATTTATTTTGAAAATATTTTTTCCTCAAACCCAGCTTTTATGTATGTATGTATGCATGTATGTATGTATGTACCTGTCTGTTTATCATTTGTCTATTTGTCTGTCTAATTTACCTATCCATCTCTCTAATATTTTTAGTTATCTATGCACATCTATGCATATATTCATATGAGTGTCAAAATGCAGAGTTGAGTGATATATTTCACAATCTTAGTAAAACTCATCTTCACTCATCAGTGAATGTGGGTCTCAATGACTAAACTCTTTGTTCCTGTGATCACTTGAGAGGAGAGAGAAGATTTCAGATGACCAGTGGCATTTGTGTGACTTTTATTTCTATGCTATATATGTTAAGTAATCTATAGCTTTCCCAATTCAGAAACACCCACATTTCATAAAGTCCTGTTCTATGCCGGTAAACATTTTTATATTTGTGTAATATGATATGGTGTGTGTGTGTGTGTGTGTGTGTGTGTGTGTGTGTGTGTGTGTGCCTATGTGTGCACACATTGGAGAAAGAGTCAGTTGTCCTTAACCATTTATCCAAAACCCATGACCAATCTGTCTCATTTTGGAATTATTTTAGAGGGTTATTGAGATGTAAATTTTTTATAGCATTTGGAAAATTTTCTGTTTTAAACCAATAATTACATATACATTTCCATGGAAATAGTTTTGCAGTGTGTGATATTAGCTCTATGATATACATCATGAATTTTGGATTTGACAATTTTTCTCCCACCTACTTTGTATGTCCAAAAAGTTACCTCTGACCTGAACTAGTGGTGTCACCATTACCAGTTTTGTCACTGTTATTCATAATTCACATTTGCCTTCTTACTACAGAAAAGCCTAGGACCTTAGGCATGTTAAACGCTGTAATACCAAGCTGCACTTTCTAGTCAATATCAATTTAGTTTCAGTTTTATACTTTTTGACTATTCAGTTTTACTATGAAGTTGTTGTTAGGTGTTTTTGGTCTTTTGTCTTTTGGAGGGCCTGCTACCCAGCTCCCAAATAAATCACATATGAAGACTTATTATTACTTATGAATGCCCGGCCTTAGCTTGGCTTAGTTTCTAGTCAGGTTTCCTTATCTTAAATCATCCTGTCTACCTTTTGCCTCTGGGCTTTTCCTGTTCTCTTACTTCTGTAAATCTTACTCTTACTCTGTGGCTTGCTGTGTAGTTGGGTGGCTGGCCAATGGAGTCCTCCTCCTTCTCTGGCTCCTAGATCTTAGATCTCTCCTCCCAGTTTTCTCCTTCTAGATATACTCTGTGCCTGCCAGCCCCACCTATCCTTTCTCCTGCCTTGCTATTGGCCAGTTCTTTGTTAAACCATCAGGTGTTTTACACAGGCACAGTAACACAGCTTCACAGAGTTAAACAATTACAACATAAACAAAAGTAATACACCTTGAAATATTCTACTACATGAAGTACATTCAAATTTCTGTCAATTTTCTGTGAAAGATTTTTAGGGGCAGTAATTATGTATCATAAAGGATATGAAAGTATCCATCCTTTCCTTAGCAGAACTGAAAGAGCAATTCCTAAATTTCTACTGACTGAACATTCCAGTAGTTGGGTTAGAGATTTTATATTGCTAAAAAGACTTTGGTGTTTTTAAGATTCTAATGCATGGGGAAAAAAAGAGGACCAAGAATGAATGAAAAGATTAAAAATTATTTTAAAAGTGATACTTGGAAAGCTAATTATGTACATATAAAATAATTGTTTCCACATGTATGTAGGGCCATGCAGTGTGTGTACATATATACAATAAGTAATATAATGCATAGGTGGCATATAACATATAATGGGTATTATGTTCAAATTTCATCTTTTCCATATGAATAAATACTGGGGCATTTGGATTTATATAATATACAAAATAAGCATAGTGTATGAATTATTGTAGGTAAAAATCACAGAAGAAATGATTGAATTATTTACTATAACAATTTAAAAATATTTTTGTGTTAGAAAATATCACAAATTAAAATTAATGAATATGATGAAATAAATCATCTAGAGCAATATCAAATGTAAGTTCAATATTCTATAGAAAGTCCTTTCAAATGTCACTATGTTGATGTAGTCAAGGCTAGTAACCAAGAATAAAATTATTTTTAAGTTTTTTTTATTAAAAGAGATTGTGAATAAGCTGTATTTGGAGGCATTTTATGAAGTGAACATGCAGGTAATGTTGATGGTGATGGAAACCGATTCAACATTTCCAGAAAGCAATTTGATTATCTGACTTTAATGTATGTATCCACATGCTGAACTGTAGGATTACAACCAGAAACTATAATTTGAAATAAACAACATGGCTAATATCTCTCTACAGGATACTTCATCCTAAGATAATTTTCAATAATGATAATTTTATGAAAGGCAATTTTCAGCCACACAGTTTTAGCTTGATCATGGAATAGTGATTGAATAGAATATTATGTCATCATTCAACATGCTTTTAAAAAATGTCAGACCTTTAGGGAAGCTCAAGGTGCAATGCTAAATGCAGGGTCAAAGTAACACCTTATCTGTACGAGGAACCACATTTACACTGGGAAAGGGAAGCAAAATACTGTAACGGGTAATTTTTGGAGCGCTCGTTGTTTTTATAATCTGGAGAGGCTCTCGTTTAAAATGTAGTCAGGGACTTAGCAATGGCAGTAGCCAGACAGCAACGTAGGTTTTCAAGTGACCTTTCCTGAAATGATTTGATTTAAAGAGAAATAAGCATCTTGTCATAGCAGAGTAATCAAATCTTGGAGCGGAGAAGGCCCTTGCAGTTCACTTGATCCAGTCGTCCATGGTATATCCATCTCTGTGTTAGAGCAATTTGTGCTGCTGGTTTCACCAGCTGTAACTCAAGAGCCATGGGCTTTGTCCATCCCTGCAGCACAGTTCTGCTGGGCATTGCTTGCACGTCCTTCCTCATCATCTTTAGCTTTCCTTCCTGACTGCCCCCAAAGAGTGTTATTCTTTCTTTTAAGCGTACTTTCTTGAAGCATAGTCTTAAAAGAGAGAACTATAATGTGCTAATAATGCCAATATCAAGCTATTCATAAGTGGCGAACAATAAGCAAAAATCCAAATTCTGTGAACATTATAATAAAAGTCATATGTTTTTGTTTAAGCTGCCATCAGTTCTCTTGTACGTAAAATGTGATTAATTATGATGGTACCTACTTCATAGGAACTTTTATAATCTTTATTACTAGTGTGTTTGAGTGTGTGAGTGTGTGTGTGTGTATGTGTGTGTGTGTGTGTGTGTGTGTGTGTGTGTGTGTGTGTGTGTTTAAGTTTGTACTGTGAGAGCACACATGTGGAACTCAGATGGCAACATTTAGGAGCTGGTTCTCTCTCTCTCTCTCTCTCTCTCTCTCTCTCTCTCTCTCTCTCTCGACAGGGTTTCTCTATGTAGCTTTGGAGCCTGTCCTGGATCTCACTCTTTAGACCAGGCTGGCCTCGAACTCACAGAGATCCACCTGCCTCTGCCTCCCAAGTGCTGGGATTAAAGGCTTGTGCCACCACTGCCTGGCGCTGGTTCTCTTTTTCCACCTTACTTATGTTTGTGAGACAAGAGGATCTCATGTAGCCCAGAATGACTTGAACTCAATATGCAACCGACGACGACGACGATGAACTTAACCTTCTAATCCTCCTGTTTCCACCTCCAGAGTGCTGGAATGACATGAGCGTGTCACCAAGCAGTGTTGAGGGCCATTTTCCTGTTTGGAAACCACTCTACCAATGAAGCTACATCTCTAGTCCCTCTGCCTTGTTTGTGAAGCAGAATCTGTTTTATTTCTGCCTTTTTCCAGGCTTGCTGGCCCACAAGCTTCTGGACAGTCCTGCTGTCTCCACCTTGAACCTCCCATTAGGAGGACTGTGATTCCAGATAAACCACTGTCTTGCCCATGCGTGCTGGGACTAGCAGGTTATGAGGCTTTTAGTCTCTGAGCCATCTCCCCACTGTATAGTTGCTCTAATGGGATTTATGCATGTGAAGAATGGGCCCGAGAATAAAGATTAAATAAAAACTAGGGCCTTCTTGTTTTTATTCCGGGTGGAAAATACACTTCCCTTTTCTTTATGTTAAACACAATGAAAAAAGCCAGAACTTTGTATTTCAAGCACAGACAAGAAGACTGCTGACAGATGAGAGCAACCAACGAAGAATGCAGGGGCATCAGAGGAAATGAGGTCTCTGGGTTTTCTGCGTGCTTCTGTCACACAACCTGCATGCTGGCGAAACTGACAATCAGGAAGGACTATGGAACACACACTTAAAAATGAGCTACAACCAAAACTTCTCTCTTGAGAAAAAGCAGCAGGAAATGGAAAGCCCACCTGTAGGGAAAACTCTAAACGTGTCCTAGTCCATTCCAACACCACAGAAACATTGGTTCTAATACAGTCTTCACTAGGAAAAAGCAGAGTATTAGGCTTTTTAAAAATTTTTATTTTTATTTTTATTTATTTATTTTTTTTGGCCACGCTGTAAGGAAACAATCCCACAGCACTGACTTCTCTGCTAAGTTTATGAGCTAGTTAGAACTTTTATTTTGGTTAAGTTAAGGAGGTCACATGATGAACAATAATGTAGAAGCACTCACTGTGGATGGAGAAAGAGAATCTAATTGAAGCTTGCCATTTCATACCAGCTCATCTCCCAGGGGTATCAAGGAATCCTAGTAGTAACAAGAACTTAGACTGAGATGGGAATGAAGTGTCTCCCTTTCCAACCACACTGCCAGAAAATACCAGAAGATCCAAAAATTTATGTTTGAATAGGCTACAGAGAGATATAATACTCTGTAGTGTGTATATATATATATATATATATATATATATATATATATATACACATATGTGTATATATATGTCCAGAGATATGTCCAAGGTACAATAAAAACATTGTTTTTATACTGAGGACCAGGGAAATGTCAGGATGAATGACAAAGACAATCAAATAGATATGACACTTAGATGGCATCACTATTGGACTTATCTCACAAGGATTTTAAAGCAGCCGCCATTAAATATGCTTCAAGTAATTATAAGCACATTTAAAGGAGATAGAAATCTACATCCAATTAATTAAAGAGAAAAAAAGATAATTAAGTAGAATTTTGGAACTTGAAAACTATAAAAAAGAGGTAAAAAGAAAATGCTGCTGAATGGGCTGTATATAGCAGAGCTGAACGGAGATCATATATAAGTTATCAGTGAGCTGCAGAACAGGAAAATAGCATTACTTATAAGCAATGAATAAACATGACGTCACAACATTGACACCCATCTAGATGTCTAAATATTTTGATTTAAAATATGCCTTTCTGCCATTCCTAACTAAATGCCCTTAGTATCCTTAGGACACTGCTAACTTGATCTTTAAAAAGGGATAGTAAATTAACCTGGATCCTTAATGTTATTTTCCTTGAAGAGTTACTGATATTTTTAGTTCACTCATTTGTTAGCTACTCACTGAGTCCATAGTGTATAGTAAGCACACAGGAGATTATTGGATTATTGGGATGGCATTGTCTCAGCTCTCAGGTAGTTTATAGTATAACAAAGAAAACATATAATAGATCACTGTTAATATAATGTGGCAAGTACTATTATAGAAAAACAGATGTAGAGCTTTGGAAATTCTTGGGATTGGTTGGTACTAAGTGAAGTACAGACATGGAAGTATTTGCTGACTGAATTTAAGAAACTACCCATTTTTAAATCAATATTATTTGATTGTGTAAAAGCAGTTGAAGGAAAATGTACCAGGGTAAACAAATCAGTTATTTATGTCATCCAAAAACATGACTTTATCCCGAAACTTAAGGAATGATAATTAATTATTTTAAATGTCACTTCACATACAACTAAGCATGGATTGGCCAGTTTGAGAATACTGTTAATGCCTTCTGTATGTCTTCTACCTTGGAATGTATCAAACTTTTCATACACAACACCAGTACTGTTCAGTGTTTCCAGAATTTATTTGCTGAATCCATATTTTGCTCACACGTACACTGCAGCTCTTGCCTTGTATCTGCTGACATTGTATTCGGCTAAACACGAAACTAGATGAATGACAATCAATAACAGTCTTCACTAATAGCCTACCATTAAGAGTAATTTGTTTCCCCATGGCACTCCTTTGGAGAAAACCAAATTTTCATTTGTAAGTGGCTATCAATTTGGAGATAGTTCTGGGTTAGGGATTGGGCATGTGTCCACTTTTTTGAGCTCAGGACTCCATCTGCTGCAGACTTTCCTCTTAGAAACACTGTTATTATATTCTATAAGTTTGAGTATATTTTGTATTCATTTATAGAAAGTCTTTCTTTCTTTATATTTGCTTTGTTCCATTTTTCACTCAGTAGCGAGTTGTTCAGTTTTTGTGAGTTTGTAAGTTTTCTGTTGTTTCTACTGTTGATATCCAGCTTTAATCCACGGTGGTCAGATAGGATTCAAGGTGTTCTTTCAATTTTTTTTTGTATCTGTTGAGACTGTCTTTGTGTCTGAGTATGTGGTTAATTTTGGAGGAAGTTCCACGAGGTGCAGAGAAGAAGGTATATTCTTGTGTATTTGGGTGAAATGTTCTATAAATATCTGTTTGGTCCAGTTGGCTTATAATGTCTGCTAGGTCCAGCATTTCTCTGTTTAGTTTTGTCTGGATGACCTGTGTATTGGCAAGAGTGGATTATTGAAGTCTCCCACTATCAGTGTGTGAATGTCAATATGTGATTTAAGCTGTAGTAGTGTTTCTATTTTGAACTTGAGTGCCCTTGTGTTTGGCGCATAGATTTTTGGAATTGCAATGACCTCTTGGTGGGTCTTTCCTTTGATGAGTATGTAGCATCCTTTTCTATCCCTTCTAATTAGTTTGGGTGGAAGCCTATTTGGGCAGATATTAAAATAGCAACACCAGCTTACTTCTTAGGTTCATTTTCTTGGAATATCTTTTTCATCTTTTACTCTGCGGTGAATTCCTAAATTTTTTTTTTCCATTTCAAATTTTGCCTCCATTTTAGTTTTCTTTATTGATTCTATTTCCAGTTGCAAGTTTTTGAACTGTATTCATTTCATTCTGCTGTTTGGCTGTGTTTTCATAGATTTCTTTAAGGGATTTATCCATTTTCTCTTTAACAGCTTTTTAAAAATATATTCTTAAAGGCTATTCTGAAGTCCTTGTCTTGTGCTTTAAACTATGTTGTATTTCTCACAGCTTACTATAGTTAGGTTGCTGGGCATTAGTGAGGACATTTTCTCCTACCTGTTATATTTCTATGCTGGCTTCTAGGCATCTGGGTTGTTATTGGTGGAAAACCAGATGTTGATATCTGGCCTTGTTTTTGTTGGGTTGGTATTAACATCCTTTTGTTACTGTTGCCCTCTCTGGATCTTAGGAGAGTGTGGTGGCTGTGGATTGCCTGGTAGAGAATGCATCTGAGATCCTGCCAGGTGTGGCCACTGGGGGTTTTGGTTAGAATGTTTCTTTGAGTTGGAAGCTGACACTTAAGGATGGAGACAGGCTAGAAGAGGGTTTCTGAAGGGGGATCCACAGGAGGGAGGAAAGCAGTTTGTGATACCAGGATCAGCTTAGTCCCCTGGAAAATGGGGGCAGAGAGGGGGGGAGAGGCCACTGCTAGTAGTCTGCCACAGAGCTGAGGATGAGACTGGGGGGATTGGATTTGGAGGAGAGGAAGATGAGCGAAGGTCTAAAGATCACCTACCTGCCTCACTGGCTAGTGTGGCCTCTGGAAAGGGTTTTATTTGATATAAGTTACAGTCCATCATCTAGAGAGTCAAGGCAGCAACTTGCAGCTAAAAACTGCAGCAGAGACTGTGGACGAATTCTACTTGCTAACTTGTTTCCCCTTGCTTGCTCTAGGTAATTTTTTATACAGTTCAGGTCCATCTGACCAAGGATGGTACAGTCCACAGTGGGCTGAAAATACTCCTGTTAATTAATAATTAATAAATGCCTCCAAAGACATGTAAACAAGACAATGCAATGGAAACTATCCTTCAATGAAGTTTCTCTCTTTCCAGCTGTGCCAAGTCCACAACTATGACAATATATTTCAAAGAATTGACTTTTTTAGGGTTTGTCTATTTGTAACAGCTAGCGGAATGTCCACTATACATCTACCATTTTCCCTTTTCATAATCTCTAATGCTTCTCTACCGCCGGTTATATAGGATTCATTTTACCTCTATAAATATTACTCAGGTTCTGTAGACTCCACTTTCATCCTAAGCAATAATATCCACAAAGCTGTCAGTTGAAAGTACAAAGTATATTTTTTTCCTGTTATACATTAATATAAATCCATATTTATTAAAGTAAAAATGTTCTCTGGATGTCATTCTAAATATGTGTTTTATCACCATCATTTCCCAGCCTGAAGTACTGTAGAAAAACACTGTCCCTAAAGACATCCATCGCAGCTAGATATGGCGCAAAGTGGTTACACAAAAATATAATCGTGAAAAGAGTCATTAATTTTTCTTTGCAATGTGTTTTCAGGTTTGTGGAAGGGATGCTTAATATTTGTTACAATGCTATTGATCGGCACATTGAAAATGGCCAAGGGGATAAGATTGCCATCATCTATGACAGTCCTGTTACAAACACCAAAGCAACTATCACCTATAAGGAAGTCTTGGAGCAGGTAATGTCCCAAACTTTCTCTCCATATTGGCTATTATATAGAGGTTATATAGCTAATGTATGTTCTCATTATATAACTGTTTTAAATATATTGCCATGTACTAATGATTTTTTATAATCTTGGAAGTGAACACTGATTACTTGTGATCAACTTTAGATTTTTCTTAATCCCTTCATTTACATTTTATAGTACTGAAAGGTACTCATTTTACTTGGAAAGGCATGTAAATGTTCAGAATAGTTTTAAATGCTCTTCTGACTTTTGCTCTCCACCCTTATTGTCACCACTGGGACTAGCTAAGGCTACTCCTCGTTTTTATGTGATTGGTGATCTCCTACATGCTCTCCTTACCCAGCACTGTTCATGTTAGATTATCATCTAAATTTTTTCTTACTCATTTTCCTTAAAATGACAAACTTCCTTATTTTTAATTTCCCTAATTGCTAAGGATGTCGAACACTTTTAACTTTATTTTCTGGCCATTTTTATTTCTTCTTTTCAGAACTCTCTGTTGAGTTTGGTAGCTTAATTTTATCTGGGTCATTTGTTTTCATGGCTCTTTGTTTTTGAGTTCCTTGTAAAGCCTTAACATTAATCTTCTGTTAGAAGTGTAAGCTGGCAAAGGTTCTCACTATGGCTTTCTTCTTTGGTCACTTGGAGGGGAAAATGGCAAAGGAAGAGATGATGTAATTATATTTTAATTAAAATGTATTTTTAAAATAATGTCATTTGGAGAGTAAAATCCAGACACCTATGGCATACAAGACACTTTGAAATCCAACCACAACATCATTTCCAGTGTTTATTTTCCTAGTATTATTAGCCAATCTGTACAACTTCCGTTCTTCCTTCTTACCTTCCTCTTTCTTCATGGATGTGGTGTGTGGATGTGTATGCATATGAGTAGCCCAAGACATGACCAAAAATACAACCAAAAAGGAATGCTGCACTACACTGTTTGGTGTACTGGTTGTTGTTCTGAAACACACACAGAGTTGACACTGGAGTAAATGTGTTCATAACATATGAGAATCACAGTGCTAACGTAAGAAGAAATAGAAGCTGTCTGAAGTACTGTACTCTTTGGTATAGGTTTGCATTTGCACATTTTGGAAGAGGTGCTATTTGTGATTGAAAAAGTACTCCTATGAATTTGGCAAACTGCCACAATCTCATTTTCCAAATTTGAAAACTTAAGATAATTGCACATTTTAATTGATGTTAGATTGTACAGAATTTGATGTTTATTCATGCATTTTATTTCTGTTAGCATACTGAATTTGATGCATATACAAACATTGGAGTCAAAGAAAAAAATCTTTAAGGAAATCTTAAGCAGTAAGAGTGTGGACTTTTTCTGTTGCTTTCTCTTTAAATTATGTAACTGTCTAAGATCGCCACACATATGTTTTTCTCAGAATCTTTCTGCTAAGTCATCTTCTTTCCTCATGCTGAATCTGGACCTCTGAGACTCTTTTGACTTCTGTGCTGGTTCACTGGTTTCAGTTTACCCTGACATGAACGGCCTTAAGAGGGCAGTTCCTCTCAGCTGCTGTCAGCCCCTGGCTCTCCAGGCTTTCTGCTCCAAAGTATTAAAGGAAGAACTGTTCCACACAGAGAGAGGGGCGTTGTTCTGTTGCTTTGATTACCTGCTCCCAACTCCCTGCAGTCTCTGTTTTATTAAGTGAGGAAGACAGAGAAAGATGTAACAAGCAATGCCATTGAGAACAAACAGAAAGAACAATCTTTACACCGAGGCTCATTTCCTCTACCTTCATTCATTTTTTTCACTTGGCCTTTTGGATGGGTAAAACTTGATTTCAATTTGTTAATGTTTCTTATTTAATTAATAAACTGCAAATTTTAGGCTAATTTGCCTCAGTGATAAGAAAGACTGACAGTTTTAAAGGGGGGGGGGGTCAGAACCTTTCCAAAGTGGCTGTGTTATCTGCATGTCTGATTATTTTAAACAACCCTTGGCTGAGACATTTGTCCAGGGATTAGAGACCTGTTTAAGGTCCACCCTCCATTCCGTATATGCTTACCTTTTGATTATCAAATTTCGTTTGGAATGAAGGATAACATAACTGGACAAATCTCTTATTACCAAGTGCTGAGAAAATACATAAATATGAAAGTTCTACACACCAATCAGAGATCCCCCTCTTCCCACCAACTGGTGTGTAAAATGAATGAAAAACGTTTCTTAATAAAAAGAAGAAAGCTAAGGTAAAATAGATTTTAAAGGGAAGAGTAACAAATGATCTGCTCTGGTAAGTGATTAGGGCTGATTTTCAGTAGGTTTTACTAGGGGTAGATGCTCTCAGTCTAAGGGAATAATAAATTATATCCAATAACAACCCATAATACCTTGGAAAAGTCCCTCCCTTTACAAAGAATAAAATAGTTCTCTTTGAAAAAAATATGAAAATTCAATTGTAATACATAGTCAAAGTAGGGCTAGGTTCTGTACTCTGTGGAAAAATGTAGAAAATCACTGGTGTTTGGTATTGCTTCCTCAACTGTATCAATTGCCTGTGCTAATTTATTATTTTTTATCTTTAATTTTTTAAGTGCATGAGTGTTTTTTCTGCATGTATATGTGCACATGTATGCCCTCTGAGGCCATAAGAGGGCTCACAGTCCTCTCGAACTGGAATTACAGACCATTGAGAGCTGCCATGCAGTTTCTAGGACTTGAACCTGAGTTCTCTGGAAGCACAAACAGTGCTCTTAACTGAGCCATCTCTCCAGGCAGCCCCTGTAATAACTAATTTATAAAGACAAAACGTTTATTTGGGGCTACCCTTCAAGATTGCATGGACCTATTTCTTTGGGCCTGTGATGTGTAGTGGATGGCGATGGTGGAGCATGTGTGGTGAAGCCAACTGCTCACCTCATGGCTGGGAGTCAAAAAAAAGGGGAAAAGCCAAAGAGCCATGACCTTCTCTGTAGACACAACCTTAGTGACCGGAGGAAGCTCCACCCTCTACAGGTTCCATTACTTCTTTCTGTAGTACTGCTCTGGAGGCTGAACCTTGGTGCAAATATCTTGGACAGACACTTTTGGAAACCATAGTATTACCTAATGAGGTCAAGAGTAAATAGGATTTAGTAAAACTTCCTGATTGACAACGAGATTTAGTCCAATTTCTTATTTTGTATATGAAATGAGTTTTACGCTCACCAGGTATCTTATGACTCATGTTGTCTGTTCTATTTTATCATCTTTAATATCTTTTCTAATCATATTAACTATGTGTTCTTCCCCACACTGCTCAATAGCCCCCTTTTGCTTTCTTATTTATTACTCAATATTGTTCCTTGGGTTTTATGCATATGCTTGTGAGTGGTGCTGCTAATTTTAATATGTAAGGTTTATAAGGACAGACATGTTTGTTTTATCTGTAGAATGTTGCCACACACGTAGTGAATATGTATTGAATTATGAATGAGTAAGTGAATGAATGAATGAGTGAATGCACTACCATTTGAAATTTTAAAGTTTACTATATTTTGTTGAATGGAATTCTCTAGTGTACATTAGAAACAGAACTTGAACACCTTTCCTAACTTATTTTTATTTGGCTTGGTTCTCCAAGATATATGGATTCTCTTTGAGTTCTTCAAAATAAGCAGCTGAGAAATCTGCATGCTGGGAAACATGCATATACTTATTGTACTCTTTCAATGTTAACAGATTATTTTAATAAATCTCAGTAAAATCAAAGGCATGTGTGTTTGTACGAGCACACATATATTATGTTGAATGTCACTAATTTAATGTTGAATTTATCATTGTGATTATGATATATTATTAATATATCATTAAATTATGATTTTAGGTTTTGTTATTCCAGCAATTAGGAATTTTTGTGTGTGTTCACTAAGTAAAAAGGTGACCTTCCATGAAGGGCTCCTGAGAATTTTTTCATGAACAAAGCTATATGAGGGAAATTGATAAAACATAGTGTGTGTTAAATTTTCCAGATCTAATCCACCTAAAGTGCCTATTATCTTTATTAAAGGTAATTTTTGCAACATAATTATAGCTGTAGTTATAATTATGAAGGCTTAATAATTTAGCAGAGAAAATTACTCTGTAATCACGGGCTATGTTTCATGAAAAGTCCACTTTCAATCCCTGCTCTTCAGAATGCTCTCTTCAAAGTATGAAATCCATCTATCTGCTCAGAAATAGGTCAGGAGAAAGCAGTTGGATGCTCCCTTATCATTGACATTGATATTATTCTTAAGCAGACACCCAAAAGCCAAGGTACAGTATTGTACACTCAAATCTATCCCTGCTAGTGACGGCCTTGTTGAGAGAAAAGGAGGCATTATTTCATCTATTTTATATCTCAAGGTACCCAAATAAATACTAAAAGGCAAATAAGCACTAAAATGCCACTAAAAAGTATATGTCTGTAAGACAAATTATTGTTTTCATGCTTGATAAGTAGATGAGTGATGCTAATGTATGTAGAAATTGCAATCATGCATGTATTTCCCTCCAGTATGCAATGTGTTCAGTTTTATGTAAAGACGATATATATATATATATAGTTTTAAATAAAAATCAGATGCTATCCATATACATTATTATGATTTTACAAATAGTATTTGTATGTAACTAGATCAGGAAGCACAGTATTCCAAGCTTCAGTATACCAGAAGCCCTCATTATCACTCCCTATGTTATTTCTCATCCAGTCCCTACATGAATGCAACTCTGACATGAACAGATCATTCATGAGATATGCTTATGCTTAAACTTTATAAAAGTGAATAATGTAATATTTTATGTTTGTGGATTTTCTCTCCTAACTTTCTGTTTAGGACATTCATTTCATCCCCAGAGGCCGTGGTCTGGTTATTTGGGAAGTGCCTGTTTAAGAGCATTGCCAATTTTGGTTTTGACATGCATACATTTGGATTGGGATACATTTAGGTGTTTAGTTCAGTTATGGCTCATGCCCAGAGTGATTTGTTATTGCACAGTGGCTGTAGCAATTTTCTGTTCCTCCCTGCTGAATGAGAATATAATATTCCAACATTGTTGACGGTTGCATGCCTATTGAATTTGGGCCCTTTTGATAAATGTGTGTTCCTGTGTGGCAATAACACATTGTGGCTTTAGTTCATTTTCCCCAAGAGGTGATGGAGCTGAGCTTTCTCATCCTGGATGACCCGCCCTTTTACACCCTCTTTTTAGAAGTTCTCACTCACAGCCTCCACCTAGTCACTTTTGTCCAGGATTGCTAGTCTGCCACGTTTTCAGATTTGGGGAGGAACCATTTTCACAATTAAGAGAGAGAAAGCTTCCTCAATATTTTTAAGTTCTTAGGAAAAAGGATGAAGATTTTAAAACACCAGTTTTAGAATTTATATGATTTTATGAATCTGAAGCTGAGAAGATTTTTTTCTATTTTTAAGGTAACTAATGAAAAAAAAACTACACCTTGATATTCTTCCTAGCTACTCTTTGAAACAATTTGGACACAAATACTCTCTGGCACAATGTCTTGAAAGAGGAAACATGATTTCCAATGTTTAAGGCAGATGAAAACAAAAACAAAAACCTACAAAGATAGTCTGGGTTGATACTTTCACTAATATTAAAAGGCTTTTGCTAGCTGGGTGGTGGTGGTGTTTGACTTTAGTCCCAGCACTTGGGAGGCAGAGCCAGGAGGATCTCTGTGAGTTCAAGGCTAGCCTGGTCTACGGAGCGAGATCCAGGATGGCAAAACTACACAGAGAAACCTTGTCTTGAAAAAACAAAAAATAAACAAACAAACAAAAAAAAATGGCTTTGGTTAAATTGATTTTGAGTGATCAAGTCCAAAAATTTTTCATAATCCTTTTTGTCTTTGTGAGTCAGTTTTATGATGTAGTGTTTTACACACACACACACACACACACACACACACACACACACACACACGGGCGCGCACAATGTCTTTTAGCAGAAGCACTTGTATTTAATTTAAAAACAAGTTATAATCAACTTAATACTAACTTGAGTTGCTTCAAAAATCTTCACAACTTAGAAAATTTGTTAGATTTGGAGATTATTCAAAATAAAGGAAACAAGTAAGAGTCCAATTTTAATAGACAATGTAGGAAACTACTAACAAAAAGGAGGAAACAAGGGTTTAATATTTGCTATTTTCCCATTTTCCAGGATTTAGAATCACTTATTCCAAATGAAAGCTGCCTGTTACTTTTACGTCAATCTAAAATAGCAGCAGCACAACAAGCCCCTTTAATTTTCTCAGCTTGGTTTTTGGAGATGATATTATCTATGAAATCAAGATTACTGTTTGGACTAAAAACTAACTTCCTGGCACTTCCTGCTGTACCAGATGCTCTTTCCACCGTGAGACCCAGAGCATCTTCCGTATAATTTTCTCCAAAGGACTAGCTTATTCTCCCCTTTTACTCTACTTGTTAATGTCCCAATGTGATATCTTGAATGGAGAAAAGAATCCTGTGGGTAAGAGCAATATTTTATTCATCTTTTAACCTACACAGTAGCTAGAATAGGCTTCCCACAGAGAAGGATCATATCACACGCTGATAGAGTTCAGGAATAGAACACTCAATAACATTCATTAAAAAGTAAAGACAAATCTAGTCTGTGACTAAGAGAAATAATTATTTCTAAAAATATCATTGTCCTCCCACATTTTAATTTCCAAATGAGGATTTTTATTTTTAATGGGTGAACACAGTCCCTGTTTTACTGTGTTCCCTAACTTTGAAGATCCATATCCTGCCCTATTTAAAGCTCTGCTTATGACATTTTCCCTGTGGTGTCATCTTCAAAACCTGGAAAACTAGTGCTTAGTCTTTATTCTTGTATTTTCTTAGTGAATTTGTCCTACACATTGGTAGACTTTACTAAATGACTTGTCTGCAAGATGGCTCACCTCTGAGCTATTAGCAAGTCCATTCAACAAAATCAGTAGGCTCTTTCCTTTAGATTCCTTATTCTGGAACTAAAATGATGAAATCAAATGTATTTATGTAAAGCACACGTGAAATATCCCATCCACATATTGGCACTTTGGGTACATTATGAGTTCCAATAGTGAATAATACTGTTTTTGTGTACAGGGCAAACACATTGTTTTTGGGAAAATACATTATGAAGTCAAAAGATAATTCACTATAACAAAAGGAAAAGGGAAACAAAGCCTATCGAGGGGCTTGGGTTGCTTCATTCGAGAGAGATTTCCAAAGTAGAGGCTTGTCACCAACCAGATAGACCTTGAGGCAGGTCGTGAACAAAATGTAGCGAATAACATTTGAATATTTACATGAAAATTTTGTTGTGCAGAGACTGTGAAACTAAAGTAGACCTGGCCCATTGGGAAATCTAGAGGAGCGTGGTAGACGGTCATGACGGGAAGACAGACCATGTAGAAACTTACAGACCAAGATCAAATGAGGTGTTATATTGTGTACCCTAATACATTTGCCTGAAGATCAGAGAACAGAACAAGTCACTAGATTAATCAAAGAAACCAGGTAGTGGTGGCACACACCTTTAATCCTAGCACTCAGGGGGCAGAGATCCATCTGAATCTCTGTGAGTTCAAAGCCACCCTGGACTACATGAGATTGACTTAGTCTAGGAGAGAAACAGAGCCATCAGTTATATAACACACACCTTTAATCCCAATACTAGGGAGTCACAGGCAGTTAATCCCAGCACTAGGAAAGCTGAGACAGGAAATAATATGAGTGGGCCGAAAAAGGTATATAAGGCGTGAAGAGACAGGAACTAAAGGCTTTTCAGCAGAAACCTCCCTTTCAGCTGAAGGCTTTTTCAGCTGAAACCCTTTCGGCTGGAGCTCTTTCAGCCTGAGGAGTTGGTGAGGTAAGAGGTGATGGTTCTGGCTTGCTCTGCTTCTTTGATCTTTCAGCTTTCACCCCAATATCAGGCTCTGGGTTTTTTTATGATAAGACTTTCAGAAGTTCGTGTTACAACCAAGTCTGTATTTATTCCCAGTTTAGTGGAAAATTTCAGATTGCTAAAGGAGTCGTTTTTGTCTTCTCTGTAGAAGCATTCAAGAAAGGTGGGATGGAAGCAGATGACAGTGGTTCAGAAGAGGAGATGGGTAGGCATGGCTTACCTTAAATGGCCCTAAAACAGCCACTTTCATTGATATAGGCAACGAGGAGATAGTGTAGAGAGAGTCTACATCATGGATTTCTGGTAGGATAATGCAGAGACAGCCTGTGCAATGGCTTTCTGGTGTTTCTCCCACACTTACATGTCAGCTTACATTTCTGGCTATACTTACAATATTTGCAAAAAATCTCTGATTTATCAGTTACTTGCATGTGCCCCCTTTGCTCCCATATTTGAGGTCTTATTTTACTTTTCCCTGATAAAGTTTTTTATGTAATTTTTTAAATGTAATTTTTCATGTGGAACCACTGGAATAATGACTTACTAATTATTTTGTTCTTTCCCTCTCCTATGTATCTCTATATATGACAGATACAACATCATAGACATATAGTATGCATGGTTTTAATAATTTAAAGTTTTTCCAAGAAGTTATGCAATCTGATGTCTGCAGGCCAAGCTGCTAAAATTTCAGTACTTAGTTTCCCTTTGTATTTGATCTTGGACCTATACTCCTGCTTGCACAGCCAGGAGACCTTGCTGTCATACCTTCCTCACCCTGCTCTCAAACAGTGAGGATGAATCAATCTTTTCTCCCTCATAAAAATAAAATATGCTAATAGAGTAGTTTAGTTTCTTTTAATTTGACCCAACCCAATTCCAGGGAATCTTATTGTACCTTTATTGGCGAAATTATTAAGGCCACTCCATGTAGTTAAAAGGAAGATTTATTTAGTGGGTAACTTACAAATGAAGGGATAGGTAGGTCGCGGGGTCTGGGGAAGGTGTATCACAGTCCAGCAGTGTTCTCTGGAGCTCTGCTCGGTCAACCTCCACCGTCCAGGGTCCCAGAACAGAGAGAGCGCTGGCCCATCCAGATCTCCAGTCTCTCAGCGCCTCCCTTGGCCCCGCCTTGTAGGCATGACAGTTACCGAAGCCTCAATGGGGGTTGGAACTTCCAGATCAAAGCTGGAATGGCTACCCGCTACATACCTTCATCCCATTCTTCAAGGCTGTCATTTGTGTCATTCAAACTGTAGTGAAAGCACAGATGTCTCAATTCTAGAAAAGGTGAGAAAGATATAAACAGATGCAGAAGTATCATACATGGCCTTCCTAGACCTAACATTTGACCATTATCTATGAGGAAAGCTGGGGAATAGAGTATAGTCAGGTGGGTTAGATGGACAGTTCCAGGTGTCAGCTGCAGGGAATCATTTCATTCATAAACTAAAGATCTTACATTTAAATAATTATATTCTATTGACATCAATAAATGATGAATCTAAAGTGAGTGGGAGCTGAATATAGAGTATCATTTGATGGTTGCTTAGAAATAAGCAATGCATTCTTTGGTGCAACATTATTCTGAGTTATAGTGCATGTTGATTGTATATCATTAATTATATTAGGCAAAGAGGTTATAAAAATGGATACATTATAATTCTTTAACCCAAATATTTCATTGTTTTGAATTGAATACATTGTGATACTGTTGGAACAACGACATATATAATAAAGCATTAACAAATCATTAGCATGAAGAAGAACCAACCAAGGTCTAGCAGCCCCTGAAAAATGATACATATATTATTTGAGTCATGAAAGACAGATAGAAATAGGTTCCTCTGCACGATTGTGTCCAGAGGTTGTGAAGATCCTGCCAAGACTCGCCTTTGCCATATTTAACAATGATGGTCCATACTCTGAAGCTAAAACTGCCCTTACTGGTGGTGGCTCTAGCTCTGGTGCTCGTAGTAAATTTAATGGGGGAAGAAGATGTATGGTTGTTAGAGAATAAAGGAGGAAGATAGGCCAATGTTAATGTTAAAAATGAGCAAAATATGAAAGAAAAAATACTCTTATAAGAAAAACTAGGGAGAATTAGGAATAATTATTCATCTTTCTGTTCATTAGCACATGTCCCTGCTCTACACTCAGCGATAGTACAGCTGAACACCTCAACAACTCAACTTCTGACCTTTAATAATAATTAACGTTGGAAATTACAAAATCATTTCAGCTGACATAAATGTCCTAAGAAGTAGAGGATAAAGCTCATTAATATATATTGAGGCTAAATATACTGAGTGGCTAAAGTGATAGAAATAAAGTTGCCTTTGAGTATACAAAACAAAGTATTTTTCACAAGCCTTTTTCAGTTAGATAAAATAATAACAATATGGAGATGACGTTATCAAAATTATTTAAATTAATTCCACTTGAATCATTTATCACTTTTTATGTTTATATTTATGCACTTTGTAGAGATGTATCATAAAGTAAAATAAATTTGAATAAGGAATGGAAAGTCACAGTAAATTTAATTATTGTCAAGATTCTAGATCAGGGGAAATTGATGGCTTATTTTTTCATGTCATACTTGATATTACAAAGCTATGCAGTTTTATCATATGTGTCTTGCATGGGAAATTTAGTATATATGAATATTTATGGTAAGTTCTTATCATACCTGCTTTGTTTATTGGTTACTATTTTGTGTTTTATACCTACCTATACCTTCTTAATTCTACACTTTGGTTGAGTGATACAAATGTTATTGAAAACATCCAACTGCTGAGGGGATACCCTTCACTGGTCCATTCTTTGTTTCTTATTCCATTCTGCTAGTTTCCTATGGATACTTTACAGACATTGATTGACTTCTAGGGTGTACCAAGCAACAAAGCCATGAAAGCTAATAGGAGCACAGTCCAGTTCTGCAAACAGTGCTTGAGTCTGGTGCCACAAATGGTGCTGGATGTTTCCAGAGCAGCTGTCATGTTGTGGAAGTGCTGGTATTTGTTTAATTGGATGTTTAATTAAATAGTCGATACAGAATTGACCTAAATAAGCATGGTTTCTGATGATGTCTTTTGTTTGTTTTATGCCAACCTTTCTTTAAAAGACAAGAGGAAAAAAATAAAGAAAATGAATCTCTCAATTGATAATCTTATCAATCTTTTTCCTTCAAAATTGTGAGACACACAAACACTTTACAAAATAAAAAATGTACATTCTTTTGTTATTGACTGGTGCATTTTAATATATAATTAAATCTCTTAGTCTCTCTTTCTCTCTTTCTATACACACATACATGTATGAACAAACCAATCTGATAAATAGGATAAAAAAAATCAAACCTGCAAACCACTGAACTACTTGCTATATTAATATGTTAATTTAACATAGTGAATAATGTCTTCCTACAGCTAAATGACTGAAAAAAATTCACTGAGCTTTGGCTTTGGTTACATGGTCTCTTTAATGCCTCAATTCTTGAATCACATGTAGGTGACTGGATGTCAATAAAGCTTGTGATTTTGTGATGTTCCATTGATGCCATTGTCTTAATTCCATGATATAATAAAAGGTAGCGCACTGTTAATTTAAATGACTTCCCAAATCATCCAGAGTATGGTTCACTTTTGAAAAACTACGATGTTAATGAAAATGAAAGAATAATTAAGATTTCTTACAAAAAAATGAACTTTGAAAACATTACTACAGATCTCAGAGAAACTCTGAACTGAATATTTCATTAGTTCAAGAGAAGAGGGATTTGGCTTGAATTAGAAGCATAGGTTATTGTATTTAGTGGTCTTCATTAGCCAATGAATGCAGAGTATGCTGAGGGTGAGAAGATGACTTAGTAGGTAAAATGGCATTTGTATTAGAATGAGGCCTTGGGGTGACAGCCTCTGCTTATAACCCTAGAATTAGGGAGTCGAGGGAAGAAACAAGGAACTTAGGGATTTATAGCCAGAAATTTTTCCGTTCCCTCCGGGACTCATGGTCCCGCGTTTCTCCAGTCCTGCCCAGCTCCATGGTCCCTCGGCCGCTTATGAAATAATTATTCAGAGGCTTATATTAATTACAAACTGTATGGCCTATGACAGTCTTCTTACTAGCTAGCTCTTTCATCTTAAATTAACCCGTTTCTATTAATCCATGTTTTGCCACATGGTCATGGCATTACTGGTCTGCTGGCATCTTGCTTCTCCTTCAGCAGCAGCTGGCATCTCTCTCTTTCTCCGTCTCTCTCTCTCTCTCCTCTCCTTTCTTCTCTTAGATTTCCCACCTGACTCTAAGCTGCCTTGTCATAGGTCAATGCAGCTTTATTTATTAACCAATCAGAGCAACACGTATTCACAGACTACAGAAAGATATCCCACAGCAGGGATTGCTGACCAAGCAGCTTAATAAAATAGCCAAAATGTTTAGTAAACTTCATGTTCAGTGAGATGCTTTGTCTTAAAAAAAATAAGGTGGCGAGTGATTGAGGCACCAGATGTATCCTTTGCATTCATACACACAACCAAGTATATGTGTACTTACCCGTGCACAACACACATAAATAATCTAAAAAAAAAAAGAACTCCCTACCATGTTGGTCATATACTGCAACCCTCTGCAACCACAGGCCCCCAATTAAATGTTTAATTATACAAGTTGCCTTGGACCTGATGTTCTGTCATGGCAATACAAAAGTAACTAAGGCATCATTAAACATTAACTCACAATATAGCTAAAGTACTATGTGCTAAGTAATGAAAATCCATAAAATAAAGTTGCAATACTTGCAATTAGGAGGGAAATGAAATGAACACAAATGTATACCCTTGAACTCACATTTCTGGAAATGTGACTTCTCTCCAGTGTGATTCGACTTACTGGGTACATGGATGATGAGAGTAAAGAATTGAAATGACCCCGGTTCACAGTTCTGTCATGGAGTTAAAAGTCACTCTCCATCAGCATTCAAGATATGTGACAATATAGGCAAGAAAGGAATTGCATGGTTAAACAGAAACAATGAAACCACAGAAACCTAACCCATTGGGGTGGTTTGAATGATAACGGTCCTCATAGGCTCATAGATTGGAACACTTAATCTCCAGTTGGGGGTCTCTATTTGGAAGGATTGGGAAGTATGGCTTTGCTTAAGGAGGTGTGTCCCTGGGAGCAAGTTCTGAGACATAAAGCTTCCTGCCATGCCTAATCTCTCTCTCTGCCTTATGGTTGTGGATCAAGAAGTGAGTTCTCAGCTGTTCATTCTTTCTGCCATCGACTCTGACCCTCTGAATCCATAAGCCAAATTAAACATTCTCTTTTATAAGTTGCCTTCATTATGATGTTTTATCATAGCAATAGAAAAGTAACCCAGACACCAGGGCAATGCAAAGAAAGAAGAGGCCTTAGATAGTGACAATATATCATGAGAACAACAACAATAAAAATATTTTAAGAGTAGTCTGTCTAAAATGCAAACTGTTTGAAAGTATGATATGGTTGTATTACTTAAGAACACCAGGGGTTTTAAAATAAACACATTAAAAGTACTGAACCCTGATTTCAAATTTGCTTTCTGAATTTTCTAATTTCAATCTGTCCCCCCCCAAAAAATAAATTCTAGGATTCTGCTGTGCCTCAGTTTACAGATTATACCCACAAACATCTTTGTTTTTTTTTTAACTGTGTGATGGTGTGGATATAATGGGCCCCCAGAAGATTGTGGGGAGTGGCACTATTAGGAGGTATGGCTTTGTTGGAGTAGGTATGGCCTTGGGAGGAAGTATGTCTACTGTGGGGGTTGGCTTTGAGGTCTCATATATGCTCAAGCCACAATCAGTGTTTCAGTTCACTTCCTGTTGCCTTTAGGTCAAGATACAGAATTTTCAGATCCTCCAGCATCATGTCTGCCTACATGTTGCTATGTCCCACCATGATAATAATGGGCCAAACCTCTGAAAATATAAGACATGCCAATAAATGTTTTCCTTTATAAGAACTAATTTTCCTTGAAATATAGTATAGAATTCACATTTGTGTTGAAAGCACACAGATTATTGAAATTGTAGTTATTTCAGGCTTGAATTGAATAGTTCTTCATTACACTTTGCTTATAAATGCATAGTATTAAAATAGCAAAATATTGATAGAAACTCACATGTGAGGAAAATGGAAATAAGCAAAATTATTATCGGTAATGATACTTACTTCTTCATTGGAAAAAATTATTTTACCAGAGGGAACATTACAGTAAATTTTTCCAACAGTCAGATAACTGTTTTAAATGTAGGATAATATTTTATAATATTTTCTTCCAAAACAGAAGTGTTATTTTAAATATAAAATATTTATTATTTTCTGTTTTAGAAAAGTAACAATAAACTTCACTCTTGAATACATATGGTGTGATATTATCAGTTAGGAAATTGTTATTTTTCTTTCTTTAATAACGTGGCCTTTTCTCCGTCAGGAAGCCGTTCCCACAACTGCTACAATCCTCTAGAGTATCATGTTTGCTTGGAAATTATTTTACTGTTGAATATAGTAAATTCTCACTGTCTTCAAAAACTACTTTTCTAGAAGCTTATGTTATAAGAACACATGTACATGCCTGACATATTAGTTAGATAGTTTTGGTTTAATTTCGGCTTTTAAATAGTTTTCAAATAGTGAATTTTTCATTAATATTTATATGGAAACTCAGTTGACACATAGTGAAATGAAAATTATTCATTAAAAATGAATGCTTGTGAATGCATTCCCTTGTGTGTAGGAATGTAGGGGCAATGATCAATATCTGATTTCAAGTAAAATAGGTATTTTCAGTAATTACATAGTATACACAGCAGGTCATTTGTCCCCAAATGTAGTAATGTGTTTCCCCAGGTATTGTTTGTTAACTAGTACTTTTGTTATTGATTGGAGAAGGGTTTACAATATATAATTATTTAAAGTGTACTTTTCCTTTTCTTCTTTTAAATACAATTTTATTTGATTAGTCCTAATAACTCACAGGCTAATTCTACATCATTTTATAGAATGAATGCACTTAATTTTATGACATTGTTAATTGCTTATGTGTTCTAAGTTAAATTTAAAAATTTTTACTTTCAAATTACAATGAAAAAAGTTAGTGTGACACTTGATTTTTGATTAAAAAGCAAGTATTATCTGCATGTTGCTCATGCTAAACTTTCAGACCATTTCTAGGATCCTGATATGGAAAGAACTGTAACAAGAAGGTCAATTGTACTCTATCTAATGGTTGCACTGAACTGCTGAAGCCTAAGTTGGTGGACTGTCAGTCAAAGCAGTGATTGACAGCACAGATGCCATCAGAAGCCAAGTGCATAATATAAGTAGGAGAAGTAGGTGGGTGAGAGAAAAATCAGTTATTAGTATGTATCACACCTTTTCTACAGCTGTGGAACTATAGTGTAGGGATCACGGCATGAACATATATACCTAGGCTTTTGAAGAAAGTATTCTAAACTGAAATGATATGATAAATAATATTTATATTGAATGTCCTCAGGATAGTGAGTAAATAGCTCAGATACCATCAGGTTTAGTTGATTGAGGTCCTTTAGGACAACAGGCCTGGTATTATGAAGCCTTCCTGTTTTTCAAGGAAATCACTGGGTTCTCTGAATTCGTACATTGTCTTAGTCTATTTTGTACTATCACAAAATATTTGAAGCTGAATAGTTTATATATAATAATATGTAAGAGAAAAATATCATGCAGCTTACAGGAGATAATAGATATTCATAGGTCAGGTGATTTCTTCCTGTATTTACCTGCTCTCACAAGAACCCACTTGGATCCCACAGGAACTACACTTATTTCTGCCAACATGATACCTCATTTCCTCTTCTTAGACCTCAATGCTTAAAAGCTCTGCCACTACTAAAAAAACAACAACAAAAAAATGTAACCCATTCTGGGTACTGGGGGTATTATTTGATAGCATATGATTTCTAGTTTGGCCATTGTTTCCCTTGTTATATTGTAATACCATTTAGAATTCTTTTATCCATATTTAGGAAGATTCTACGTCAGTGGGTTTCCATAACTTTTCAGGACATTAGCTTTTCTGCGCTGACCAGGAACAGGACAACATGGCACTGTTCTTTATTACCATCATGACTCACAGGGAAACTTACACAATGTTTGGAGCCCTTGATGTCCTGCAGATGAAGGGAGAGGATGTCCTCAATTTCCCTGCCACAGAAACCCACTTACATGGCACCAACCCTGACTTCCAGATGGAGCAGTCCATCTGTAAAATGAAAAGTGATGATATCTATATCATAAATCTGAAGAGAACGTGGGATACGGTGTTGTTCACAGCTCAAGCCAGTCTTGCTGTTGAGAACCCTGCTGATGTCAACTTCAGCCTCATCTCCTCTGGGAACACTGGTCAACTAGCCCGCCTGAAGTGTGCTGTTGCTACAGGAACCACACTAATTGCTGGTGGCTTCACACTTGGGACCTACTTTAACCAAATCCAAGCAGCCTTCAGGGAGTCACGGCTCCTAGTGGTGACTGATCCCAAGGCTGACCCACCCACCAGCCACAGAGGCCTCTTATGCCAACCTGCCCACCATTGCTGTCTGTAACAGATCCTCCTTTGTGCTGTGTGGATGTTGTCATTCCATGCAACCACAAAGGGTCTCACTCAGTGGGTCTCAGGTGGTGGATGCTGGCCTGTGCATGGTCAATTCTCTGCATGTGTAGCACAATCTCCCATGAGCACCCATGGGGTGTTATTCCTCGTTTCTTCTTCTACAGAGATCTGGAAGAGACTGAGAAGGAAGAGCAGGACACTACTAAAAAGGCTGTGATCAAGGAAGAATTTCTGAGTGAATGGACTGTATTAGTTCCTATGTCTACTGCATCTTAGTCAAAGGTAGCCAACTGGTTTGAGTGTAAACATATGCTCTCCATGCCTATCTAGTAGTTCCCTACTGAACACTGGAGTGTCCAGCCAGCCCCTGAGGAATGGTCAGCAGCTCCCTCTGCAGAGGCCATGGAGTGGGTTGGAACCAACAATGAGTGGTCCTGAGCTGCTCTGAAGACTCTTGAACAAAAGAAGGAAAGAAGGAAAATAAAGTTTCTATAAGCTATGGGGGGGGGGCACACAAGGTCTTTAGTGTTACTTATCCTTCCTTATATCTTTCCTCCATGTTGCTCTTGCATCCTCTACCCATTTAATACTCCTACTCAAATGTCCATTCTATCACTTTGTAATACTATATTCTTTTTCTCCTTCCTTGGAAGATATTTCCACCCTGCTGGTCCATTATGATCTACCTAATCTCTGTGGATATTCTAAATGAAGCACATATCTAATGCTTAAAAGAAAGGGACTCCTGACAATGGCAGTGGGGGTATCTTTAAAATTTTTGCCTTTTCTTGGGACCCCGTTTCTCCTACTAGTTGCCTCGTCCAGCCTTGAAATGAGAGTTTGTCCCTAGTTTGATTGTAACTTGTGCTGTTGCTCGGCTGACATCCCTGGGAGGCCTGCTCTTTTCAGAAGGGAAATGAAGGAGGAGTGGATCTGAGGGAGAGGGGAGGAGGTAGGGAGGACTCAGATGAATGGAAGGAGAGAAAGAAAACTGTGATCAGGATGTAATGCATGAGAGAAGAATAAAAAACAATTAAAAGAAAATATCAATATCCACCTACCAGGAAACATACAGTGTTTGTCTTTCTGAGTCTGGATTACCTCACTTAGGATGATTTTTTTTCTAGCCCCATTTACCTGCAAATTTCATTTTTCTTAACAGCTGAATAACATTTTATTGTGTAAATGTACCACATTTTTATTATCCATTTACCAGTTGATTGACATTTAGGCTATTTCCACTTTCTGCCTATTATGAATAGAGCAGTAATGAACTTGGATGAGCAAGTTTCCCTGTACTAATGTATCATGGGGTATATGTTCAAGAGTGGTATAGCTGGATCTTGTGGTAGATCAGTTTTCAACTTTTTGAAGATCCTTCACACTGATTTTCGTACTATTTTGCACTCTCATCATCAATGAATAAGTTCGGTCATTTGTTATAATGATCTTGGCCATTCTGACTAGGATAAGATGGAATCCCAAAGCAGTTGTAATTTGCATTTCCCTGGAGCCTAAGGGTCTTCAAGTGGTGCTTTTTTTTTTTTTTTGCATTTATGTTTCATTTCTTGAGAACTTACTGTTTAGTTCTATATTCTATTTTTAATTGTGTTATTGATTTCTTGCTGTTCAGTTTTTGAGTTCTATGTGTTGTCTAGGTATTAGTCCTCTGAAAATGTGCAATTGGTAAAGATGATTCTCCCCCGCCTACTATCGGCTCCCTTTGCTTTAATGATGTTGTCCTTTGCTGTTCATAAGCTTTTCAGCTTCATCTCATGAGGTTCTGTTTATTAATTGTTGGTCTCAAAACCTACATTATTAAGATCCTGTTCAAAAATTCTTTTCCTGTGTCAATGAGTTTGATCCTACTCTATACTTTCTCTTCTGTCTTATTCAGTTATATGGTCTTATTTTGAGGTCCTTGGTCCATTTGGAGTTGAGTTTTATGCAGGGTTTATAGATACAGATCTAAATCATTCTTTGACATGTAGGTATCCATAAGAATCATTGCTCTTCAAATTACAGACTGTTGCTAATGCTATTCCTGGCTGTCCCCAACCTGATGGTAAGACCCTGCTGCTGAATACACCACATACTTAATTCCATCAAATATAGAGAAATTGAGCTAAAGTTCGAAAACAAGCTCCACCCTCTACTGACTAGTATTTATAGTGTTAAAAGGTAATGTATATTATATAGCCAGAAAAGATACTATAGAAAGCTACAATGCTGACCTGCCTATAAGACATACCCACTGGTACAAAGATGCAAAAATGTTATGGGAGTAACCAATCACTTTTTATTGGATATAAGAGCAGCTTCATGAGATGAAACCCACACCTGACACTATTAAAGAAGCCAAGAACCTGGGGCTGGATATGTTATGGATCTTGGATAAAGCTTAATATGTAAACATAATATATATTATATATAAAATTTGTGATACATATATGCTATAACTATAAATCAATGCCTCCCCCAACCCATGTCAGAGGAGCTTCTTGCAGTAGATGATAATTTACATAGAAACCCACAAATGGACAATGTGCAGAGAGTGGGAGACCTTGGAACACTCACTACTAAATGGGGTGTCTTTATTACACCCATACCCTTAAGGCTCAAAGATTTAGGTGGAAGAGGAGGCAGAATCACTGTAAGCACTGGAGGTGATGTAAGACTCTAAAAAACAGAATTCACCAAATACAGCAGGGCCCATGCACACAAGAACACACAGAAACTGTGGCAGCATGCAGGAGACGTGCACCAGCTCAAGCCAGACAAATTCTCAGCATTGAGAATGGGAAATGGGAACAAAGTCCCATCCTTACCCAAGAATTCATATTTAATTCATATTTGCTAGGAGAGGGAAAAATCAGTCTTTTTTTCAGTGAGGTGTATTGACAGTGGGTATATCAACCACACTCCAGGATAGGCCTCATTCTCAGGAGGAGTTGGCCAACACAAAATACACTCACTCCACACTTTTTCTGTGCTTGTTTTTTTTTTTTAAAGAAAGAAAGAAAGACATGAAGTTAGGTGGGTCAAGAGGGGGGGAAAGAAGTAAAGTTAGAGGGAAGGGAAAGAATATAATCAAACTATAGTGTATAAAAATTGAAAAAAATAAATACAAATAAACTAAATAAACTTTGGCCGCTTCGTATCACCACATGGGGACCAAATTGCTTTAAAATGTATACCAGCTCACACTCAGACAAAAGAATATATGAAGCCTAAGAAATTTAACATGCTGCCTACATGCTAATATCTAATATGATTCCAACTTAAACTCATTTTGATGTCATGTTTGGCCAATGCCTTAATCTCTCTGAGGTCTTAGTTTTAAAAGCAAGGTCTTGAATCTCTTGATTTCATTTCTTTCAATGGACATAAACGTTGTGAGCATCTTCCAGTCATTTGTGAGGGAGACTAGAACACACAACTCACAATATTATTCCTAGATTAGCTTTCGTTGGAAAACTATTTTAATTCAGTAACAGACATTATTCAAAATGTTAATGTTAAACTTGTAAACAGGCAATTTTATTCAGAACTCTACACTACATGGTTTATTGGACAATGTAATAACGTGGCATAGTGATTTCTGTAGGGATTACATGCTGAAATGTTTGGTTAAAACTCCCTAGTGTTTATTTCCATTTCTGAGCTTTATTTTTTTTTTTAATTTTTTTTTTTTTGGTTTTTCGAGACAGGGTTTCTCTTTGTAGCTTTGTGACTTTCCTGGAACTCACTTGGTAGCCCAGGCTGGCCTCAAACTCACAGAAATCCGCCTGGCTCTGCCTCCCGAGTGCTGGGATTAAAGGTGTGCGCCACCACCGCCTGGCCATTTCTGAGCTTTATATGGAATTTAAGTTTGTGATCTGTATTTCCTCTGTATATTTTTCGTATAACTTTTTTTCTGGGTAGCACTCCATTATAAGATTTATAGTACTCAAAAAAAAACACTAAGCTTTTTTTTTTTTGGTTTTCTTTTCCATTTCTTTTATCAAAGACCTTAACTTAGAGAAAAATGATCAGAATTCAGAATTGTTTAAACTTCATCAGAAAGAGAGGTAGAAAGAAGTGAAGAGAACCACTAATAGCTCTGTGGCCAGTTCCTTCCCTCATGCCTCCTCTGCTCATTTTCTTGAACAATCATTTTCAAAAGGCCAGCCATAATCCTCATGGTTGCCCCGTCCTGCGGGCAAGGTTATTTGATGAGACCCGAGGAGGCACCTCCGGAAAGATCAATGGGGGCGAGAGAGAAAGGAGACCAGGCGCATAAAAGAAGACAAAGTCAGTCTGAGTCATGTCAAGGTCTCGTTTATTGCAAGGGGAATCAGGTTTATATATGCTAGGGGCTAGGAGAAGTAGATAGGGGTATGGAAAGTTACTAGGAGGAAGTTAGGGTAAGATAGAGTTCAGAAAAAGGTCTCTTTGTTCCAGGGCCTGATCAACGGACCATACAGCAAACCATTATGTTTCAGGGAGCTGATCAAAAGGTACATACTGTGGTCTTGTTGAAAAATGGTTGCTATTGAAACTGTTAACGGAAGGTTAGGTACACAGCTTTTTCCCATGAGAATCAGTTAGGCTACTTGGCTCCTGACACATGGTTACCCACTGGGCCCTACAGGTGACTTGACAATGACCACCTCTGGCTCTTTCTGTCTTCGATAGCATATTCGTAGATAGCTACTTATTCTCAGCCTTCTACAGGTTTTGCTAAAATGTGACTTCCTTGGGATGTCTCTCTTGAGTATCTCATTGGCAATTATAGCTACTTCTCTCATAGGACTGATAATCTTTGAATAAAACACATGGACTTATCTTTAATTACAGGTATTCTTTCTGCTAAAATTAAATACTGAGAAGGTAGAGATTTCTGTCTTATTTGTTCCATTTTATTTACAGATCTGATCAATCATGTAATGGAGATAAGAAAGAGAGAGAGAGAGAAAGAGAGAGAGAGAGAGAGAGAGAGAGAGAGAGAGAGAGAGAGAGAGAGAGAGAGAGAGAGGAAACGTATTTATTTTTCCATTTTGGGAGAAATAATAATTTTAAATGAAAGAACAGTTTTAAAGTGATAGGATATTGAACTTACAGTAAGGTCTGGGCACACAGCCTGCTCTAATTGGGTGTGAAAATATTTCCTACAGCAAATTTTATTATGTGTGTGCTTATGATTTGTTTTGCTATATTTTTACTAGAAACTGCAAAAACATGTGTTAAGAGAAAAGACATTTTTATATTTGATCTTCCAATGCATGGTAAAAGTGAAAAGAGGCTTGTATACTCGGTCCAAAAGGAAATTACTCTATAATTATTATGTATAAATATTTAGTATAAAAAATATAAAGAAAAATTGGCTTGAGGTGTTAAAAAGAGCAAAGAGTATGAGGTCAGCAAATGTGATGGTTTCCTCACTATTTCATTTACTAGTCATATGATGTCTGGTTAGCTGTAGGTTACCTCTGAGCCTCAATTATCTAGCCTATAAATGAGAAAAAACAGTACAGTAAAATCTGCTTTATTTGATGTTTCATATATAGTCATGTTTTATCTTTAAATGTGTTTACTTTCATAGTTAATCCACCATATATCTAAATTTATAGCTCTTTTATTTTTCCTTTGCTTAACAGATTGTTAGAATGTAAGTTCTATACGGAAAAATCTAGTTTTCTTTTTCAATATGCATCACCAATTACAAATATCAAGTCAGACAGAATAAGTTGCTTAGTCAATATGCTGTATGATGATTGAGTAAATGAATACAAGCCCTGGAGTTTTCCGACACAATGGTGGAAATTTTCATATGCAATCATTTAAAGTGAGGAGACATTATTGTCATCCTGTCTAAACGATTATCTTCATTATTAAATACACTCTCCATACTTCTTTAATTTGTCACAATGTAGATGACTGCCTTCTAGATTAACTATCTCAACTTCAAGTTTAGGGAAATAATGGCGTTCTGATGATTCTCATAACAGGTCTCTAAACTGGCTGGTGTCTTGGTCAAGCAGGGTGTCAAGAAAGGTGACACCGTGGTCATCTATATGCCCATGATTCCACAAGCAATATATACCATGCTGGCGTGTGCAAGGATAGGAGCCATCCACAGCCTCATATTTGGAGGGTTTGCATCCAAAGAACTAAGTACCCGCATTGACCATGCAAAGGTGAGTGCATTCTTTAGGGTCAAGTCATTCAGCTGCCTATAGCATACCACTTCATTGTGGGGAATTCATTTAAGTATTATTTTATGATTTGATCTTCATTTCAAATGGAATACTCAAATTTAGTTCCTTCTCCCTTTCTTTCTTTTTTCTTTCTTTCTTTCTTCCTTTCTTTCTTTCACTCTTTCTTCTTGCACATATCTAATCACCATACATTAATTTTGGAGTTGTTACCATACCAAACATCCTGCTAAGTGTTTAGAGGAATATAAAATAGGAGATGAAGCATGTATGTGCCTTCTGTGTTATGTACTGACATGGATAAGACACCCCCAAAAGACAAGTGATAAATAATTTACTCCTTAGACGTATCTAAGTCCTTGATAATTTCCTTGGAACTGGGTAACAAATCTCCCTTTATGTGTGTTCCTTGGAAATGGGTAATAAACTATTATTACCCAGAGAGATTGACACATAGGTACAGGGTTAAGGGAATGTTTGGAAGATTGCTGTCATGTGTTGAAATTGGTTACCAAGATAACAAATTCCATAAACCTATTGTGTAATATTCTTGAGGTATGACCTTAAATGATCTAGTACATGATTTGTGACTTATATGGATCACTTAAAAAATGATGGACATTATCATTTCATGAATTTATCGGGGGTCACCACATATTTTTCTATAAAGGGCCACACAGTAAATGTTTTAGGATTTGTGTGCCTTCTTGTTTCTGGTGTAGCCAGTCAGCTGCTAGTGTAGCAGTGAAGTGGCCATAGAGAGTACACACAAGGATGAGGATATCTTTGTCACAATAAAACTTTACAAAAATTGCATAGCTTTCTAATTTAAAGGTAGGGACATTTTCTTTTGGGGGGCATTTAAAGAGGGATTCCTGAAAAACGGAAATATTTAAGAAGGATCTTGACTAAGATTTCCTAGTTGACCAGAATGAGATAATGAGATCCACCAACAATAGAAATCAAGAGTTAGAGGCAAGAAGGAAGACAAGTCATCTGGGAGAGAGCATGCGAGATAGTGTGACAATGTTGTGAGGGAGCTCACTAGATAGGATTCCATTGAACCTACAGAAGTAACAGAGCGAAGTTTGGAGCAGGCAACTGTTGTATTCGAAGTGATGTTAGGAAGACAGCTTTACAGTGTGGGAGACTCAGAGCTTAAGCAAGAATTTTTGGTAGGTTGTCTATTTGCAAAGCAGTTGTGAATATGTGGGGGGAAATGGCCGTGGGAAGACTGAGGAAGGAAGGAAGGAGGAGATGGCTTGCGTTACCGTTACACAAGCCCCAAATGGGACACTCCTAGCAGGGCAAGGAGTTAGTATATTAGGAATTCCCCTGGGAGGCAGGCACATGCTAACACTATATATTTGCTTCATCTGAAAATTAATTAGGTATTAGAACTGGGAAATCATTTTGTGAATTAGCCACCTGAGTTAGTTTTTTTTTGTTGTTGTTGTTTGCTTTTCTTTTTAAAAACATTGAGTTAAAGCTCATCAAAAGAAAAAAAAATCTAAAGGAATTATCAGTCACTGACCTGCAAATTAGAGGGAAAAGGTTTTTGAGGAGGCTGCTATAGACTTCAGGTTTTAGCCACAGAAATCCTGAAAACCATTTACACAAATTCATTGGGTACATTACTTAAAAAAAACCCTTTTATAACATATAGAGAAATTAATATATACAGAAATCCAGAGTCTTTTTGTGCTATGCTGATGGAGGAGTTTCATTCACAATGCACATGCTTAACTTTAGTAATGCATTTAGGGGAATAATGCATGTTCTTATGTGAAAAGCCATTCATCATGCCAAATTTAACAAACTCAGTAGAAATGTCTGTTTTTACATCCTGATTTTAAAAAAGGATAAAAAATACTTTAACAGATAAACATGTGAAAATGTCCAGACTCCATAAAATCACTGATAAAAGCTGTTAATAGAAACATGAAAGAAGTTATTTCAGACTCTCATTTTGACTTACTTTAATTGTTCAAGTGTTATAAATTTATATGTGTTCTTCATTTATTGTATAGCTTACTTTTATTTGTTCCAAATTATAATCTTAGGAAATGTTATCTAGTGCTATGCTCACAAACATTAAAAACAATAAATTGTGAACTAAAGTATGTATCATTAGAACATAATGAAACAAAACAAGAATTGTTTCTATTTTCTCTCCATATATAAAAATATATCAACTTACTATAGGTGGATAGAAAGAGTCTGAAACCATAGAACTGGCTCTCTCTCCCTCCACGACTGCTAACCTGAGGCAAGTTATGTAGCTGCCATAAGTTTCAGCTCCATGAGTATTAAGTGACATTCAAAATGCAAAATTGACTATATGTGCATATATTTGACATAGTCTAAACCTTCCCTAAATGAACTATATTGTAACCAAAAGTCAGAATTCAAGAACATATGCTATACCATGGAGTGATTATCTGTCTCCTGATTAATTTATTATATGGCAGTTTGTCTTGTAACAATATAATAACAAAAATAAAGATGTGCTTGTTTCTATAAATTATTGAAAAATTGGCTTAGATTCATGGTTGCTGTTGAGAACTTATGATGTAGTAAGGAATGTATGCGGCATAAGAGACACAAAGATAATTGCCATCCGTATTTGTCATTGGAGAGATTACTGTGTTAGGAGGTGAAGGAATGTGTAGACTGCAGTCCCATATCTGAGACATACCCAGCATGTTCCAAAGAAAGATTAATACAGACATTCCAGGGATACCTTTGAGTTACACCTAAAATTTGCAGATGAATGCACATTAATGACAGAAGCATGTCTTGGACTTATGAGATCAAAACAAATTATTTGGGAGTCCTTTTAAGAAAAATAATGTAAGACAGGCATACTGGCACACACCTTTCACCCCAGCACTTAAGAGGCAAAATCATGAAGATTTCTGTGTGTTTTAGGGAAGCCTGGTCTACATAGTCAGTTCCAGAACAGCCAGGGGTACATAGTGAGACTCTGTCTCAAAATAATAATAATAACAATAACAATAATATAAAACTACATAATGTGTACTAACATAATCCTGTATAAAGGATGAGGGAAAAAATCACTAAAATCTAAGTTTTGGATTGCCTCATTTTGTCATATTTAAGAGATACCATTTATACAGAAAACCTAAAAAAAATCTTCCTGACTTGTTTTGTTATTGCCACTTAAGAGATACAATACTCCTATAAACAAAAAGATCTTTGTGTGTGTGTTGGGGTGTGTGTGCATTTAGGTCTGTACAGATGTATAAACCTGGCAGTGCTGAAGAAGGATTATGAAGAGGTGGGCCTTGATTCCGTGGAAGCAGGAGCACAAGAAGGGGAAGAATACTGAGTATATGGGTCTGGCTGGCAGCCATCCATGTACATCTTCCCCACCGTTGAAACTAAAGGGTATACTTACTTATTAAAATTTCTATATTGAGAAAAAAAACTTGGCTTAATGAATTCTTTGGAAGGTGTTTTATATAACTCATATTTATAAGCCCTAAGTATTATTAAGTGTATGATTTTGAACAGGTAAGTGAGATTTTATGTATTAGTGGTTTAAAAAAAAGGCTTGCTGGATTTTAGGCCAGTTGTTTAGTAGTAAACAGAAACCATTTAAACATCTCTTTCAAAACATTAAATAGATAGTCTACACTGAAATATTGTGACTATTTTCACTAGGAGTATTAAAGCTTTTTCTTTTCTTTTTTCGTCTCATCTTAGCCCAAGGTGGTTGTTACAGCATCCTTTGGTATTGAACCAGGAAGGAAGGTAGAGTACATCCCGCTCTTAGAAGAAGCTCTGAGAATGGGGCAACACAGACCAGACAGAGTTCTCATCTACAGTCGTCCAAATATGGTAATTTGAAACCTTCATCTCTTCTTGTCGGTGGTATTGTACCAAAGATAAGTTTAGTTTTGGGTCATTTAAAAGCTACAACTGATTCCTATTGATTCATAAGCTACTAAATATCCTGAATACAATTGCAATTATGGGAATGAAAGAAAAAGATGCAGATCATAGTATCTGTGGAAAACTAGATGAGAATAACAATAAGGCACACGAATGCAGGTAACGGTAATACTTTGGGTTTGTGTATGGTTTTCCTGGGTTGTTATTTATGACTTTAAGTTTTATGATAACACTGGCAAATACTAACTGCCTGCTTACTATTTGGTTGTCAGATACTCCAGATATATTTTTCAAGATTCAAGTTGAATAAAAAAATCTTCTGGGAATTGTGTGAGTTAGAGGGTACTGTTACTCCTGTTTGAGGAAGAGGAATCATTGCACATTAAGATGAAGTAACCGGCCTGATTAATGACAGTCCTGATTTGGCCTCTAGCACTTCGACTCTGAATTTTTTCTTTACCCCTCTACTTCATGACCTATTGGAAAGGTCTGATTAGTGATATGCAAAGTATCTTTTAAAAATTAAGGGAAGTTTTTCTTTCTCATCCAGAGATAAACTGAGTTCCAAAAAATAAAACGAATATTTTATATAGACATATTGTCCTATGCTCCACAGAGGATGAAAGCTATAGCATTGCAAATATTTTATGCTTTTCCTTGTAACCTTGACCTGATGGTGACCTTGCTTCCATGCTCAATCAGTTAATTCTCCAACTACATACAATGGCACCAAGTCAAGTTTTGAACAGATCGTTATTCTTTCTGCAAAAGATAAATTACAAAATCGCAAACATTCGTGTGCCATTTTGTAGACCTCTTGAGAGGATTTCATCAGAGAATACTTAATTGACAAGTTCGGAGACTTGAGTCTTAAGACTGTGTCATTCTGATGAGCACATAACAAGAATCATTGCCACAATAAATTCCCCTGTGAAGCTTCAGTGTTGTGGTTCATGAACTGCCACACTCAGTGAATTCTTTGCTTTGACTGTCTCAGAGAAGAAGGCTAAGTTTCTTTCAAGCATATTTCTTTTTGAAGAGGCGTTGTTGCCATTTAAATCAAGGAACACAAAGTCAATAACTCAGTGGAGTGTGGGAAAGGGCAGAGGAGGGCAGAGGAGGCAGAGGAGTCAGAAACCCTCCCACAGAAGTGTTCATTTGAGTGTCTACTGTTTACACACAGATATGAATTCACTCAGGAGTTGTGAAGGTCTTGTGTTAGACAGAGAACCATGTGAAGTGATTTCTAGTGCCTTTGCTTACTTAGGTCTCATGGATCAGTGAGCTGGATCTTACACCTGGCTCCATTTTGCTGCTGAAGAAACTGCATCATGAACCAGGGAAGACCCAACATCTAGCTAGTTGATATAACAAGGTTCTAACATTGTTTGATAACTTTTAAACAACAAGATATATGCTATTTCCTCTGCTCCAGAAGCACATGATGTTTAGATATTCAGCCTCTTTATCCACATTTCATTGTGACTGTCTTCTCTCAATAGAATTGTTTTATCTTTTTGCCCTATCTAACTTGCTCACTTCTCCCGGTTGCCCTTCATCCAACTTGCCTCGCCAGGGATACAGAGGAAGGCTTTAAATACATCTTCTCCTTATATGAGGTCTATTGTTTAGGGAGTAATTAAATCCAGTGATTTGTTTTTTGTTTTTTGTTTTGTTTTTTTAATTTAGAGAGAAACAAATGGTGAGGCTTGGTGTTCTGTCTTATTAACTAGCTGTACTTTGGCCAAATGAGGTAAAAGTTTGGCTGCTACTCCTAAGCCTCAGGCAAACTATGATAGAACCAAAGGAATATCATGTTTCCATGGAATTCTCCCAATGTTGTCTGTTAAGAATTCCAGTATCCAGGAAGGACTTGCCTATAGAGAGAAACACACACACACACACACACACACACACACACACACACACACACACACACACACCCCTTTATACAATAAATGCTAATGTTGCTATTTCTCTCTTCATTTCCTCAGAATCTTTTACTCACACATGTTATTTTTCTTTAGCCTAAAGAATAACCATTTTTTTTCTAGTGCCCATTTCATTAGAGGCTTGTAAAAATCAAAGATGTTTGTAATTACAATTCAGTTTTCATTTTGCAATATGATGATTTTTACAGCTCTACAATTATGATGGTAAGGCTTTGATAATTTGAAATTGGTTATTTTTATCTCATGCGTAAAAAGAAATGGAAACATGATTTGCTCATAATTAAGCTGTTCTGTTTATTTAAGTGTTAGCAGTTGCTACCTATCCGAGGGAGGCAAGAGACGTCAGCTGTGCTTGAAATGTAAACTTTATAAATGGTGTTCAGTTAAGATGTTTATCTACAAATGAATTTATTCAGAAATATTATATTTATGATATTGCCTCGAAACATAATTTGTAAATGTGCATATTTAAATATATGATAATTTTTTATAGCCCTGGTTAATGGTAGGGATCCTAGAAAGTGGAAGTTACTTTCTTTTGGGAGTGCCCTGGAGCCTGTGAGCTTAGCTCAGATGTTGTCTCGATGAAGTCAATAGTTACACACATGTTTGACTGTGTTGTTCTTCTACTCTACTAAACTTTGTAATTGGATTCTGCCTGTGTTTATACATTTCTTCACTATAGACTTCCTGATATATCAGGTGTCATGGAGCATGCCTTTAATCCCAGAACTCTGGAGGTAGAGGCAGGCAAATCTCTATGCTTTTGAGGCCAGCCCAGTGTATATAAGGAGTTCCAAGCCAGTCAGGGATACAGAGTATCAAAACAAAACAAAATAAAAAAAGAAACAAAAAACCCTTCCTAATAAGCAATGTTGAATTTAGTGTTTCAAGAAATAACCTAGGTGGCTATAGTTTCTCATTAGAGTGACTTTTGCCCAAGACTACTCCCTATTCTTCATTTTTATTCCCACTTAATGACTGTTTAATTTATTTCAAGTTGTATCCTTTTGATGACATGGCTGTTATTAGAAAATTTATAAAACGAAGCCTTGTTCTTAAGGGAGGAACAACAAAAAGACTTTTTGTCCTGTTTTCTATCACATTCATGACTGAGAAGGAGGAAAACATTTTGTGCCTGTCACCTACTCTCTTTAATTTTAAAAATCGGTTTCCCTCTTGAACAAACACAAGTGGAATGCTTTCTTCCCCCTCGAAGGTGACTTGAGGTGTACCATTAGAAAGGCAGCTTCAGTGTGATTCCCAAATGTTCCTATATAAAAATATTTTAATGCACTTGGTGACATTTCCTGGTGAGGGCAGAGCTTCTAAATTAATACGTCAAGCCAGAACTGAGTTTTTAAAGTTACCTGGGCACATTCATGTTTGGAAACATGTATCTCTGAGTTAATTAAGCACAAAGATACACAGAAACATGACAGAATCATATTTAATTGTTTAGGGTAGCCACAAAGTGCAGCAAAAATGTGGTTTTATCCATGAAAGAGAAAGTAACATCAAACCACTAAATTGTGTAAAAAGACAGTTTATTAAAGAATCTACCTTAATGTGTAACTTTGTGATTTATTCATAAATCCCATATTTAGTGTCATGAAGGTACAGCTTTCTAATGGATGCTAACACTTAGAGATTTAGCCTCTCCATGGCTCTCCTGTAACTTAATCTCCTATATTTACTGTGCACACTTTTACTTTTTTGCTGTGTAGGAGAAAGTTCCTTTGATGCCAGATCGTGATCTGGATTGGGAAGAAGAAATGGCAAAAGCCCAGTCACATGACTGTGTGCCTGTTCTCTCAGAGCACCCATTGTACATTCTCTACACATCTGGAACAACAGGGCTGCCTAAGGTATTTGCTTCCTTTGGGATATCCACTGGCAGATTTCTATTGCAGGGAATCTTTGTGATTATGGGATGAAAATATTTGCAGATTGTAGCTTAATGATTAGACATAGTTCCTTTTTTTAAATAAATTCTGTATTATTATTCTTTAAAGGGAAACACTTTGGCCCTCTTTTTTCAAAATTCTCAATTGTCAACAATAAATAGCTACTTTGGTGCACTGATAAATTCAGTATGCAGTTAATTGAATATTAATTGGTCTAATGATATTTTGTAATGTATATATATTTCACTTACTATGTTAAATTTTGTGGCACTGGGCTTGAACCCAAAGTAAAAGATGCCTTTGAAAAGATAACTTTTATTCTGTTAAACTGAGGTATATACTATGTATACGATGAAATGGATTTTTTTACATTGATTTATTTTGTATGTGCATGTGTGTGTATAAGGAGTGGCCCTGTATAGCATAGCATACATGTAGAAGTTCAAAAGTTGGTTCTTTCCTTCTGTCATGTTAGTTTTAGTGATCAAACTCAGGACTTCACACTGGGTGGCAACCACTTTAACCTCGGAGCCATCTTGGCAGACCGAAATAGCCTTTTGACCGAAGATAATTTGATATGTAACTATAAATCTGTGGTTGAAGTCAAGATAATTTGAGACAGTGACTTTTTATTCAAATAACTCAGCTATTTGATTTATAATGAGGAGATACTTGACATCTTTCCACTCATCTATCATGAAAAGTATTTTTGCAAAGCATAAAGTGAAAGCATCCATATTCACCAATGTATCTGGTATCAACAAATGGCATATTAGTATGATATCTTCAAGGCTACGTCCTTCACACAGCTTCAGAATTTCCCTGTCTTAATTAGATGGCTCAATGTTCATTAGATCAGAACTTTATAGGGAGATCAACATTTCCAAATCCTCTTCATCTGTTAGTAGTGTTTCTTTGTTATTCTTAGGTGTTTGGAAAATATCATCTCAAGCATATTAAGATAATGACTCAATGAGATTTACTTTTAAAAGGATAGTTAAGGTCGTCCATGGGGAAAGTTGTGTGTGAAGAAGAGGACATCTGATAGGAGAATACATCCACTGAGATGACATGTTTCACCGCAGTGTTTTCTTTCATTGTATGCTACATGCAGTTGATGCCCAGTCACCTTTTGTTTCTTGTCGGTTGTCAAAATAGGTTTGTGAACGGACTTTCCAAAAGACAGTATTTCAATATGTTGTAGTACGCTTTGATTATTTAGAACTTTGCTCAGTTGTGAATTTTTCTCAAGGTGTAAATGTACATGGATATGAGTAATGCAATACAGACAGTAATCTATTTGTGGAGGAGATACACAACAAAGGCAAGGAAATTGTTTTTTAGGCTATCAGGCTTGGCATTTTGCTTAGGACAGCACAATTAATTGGCATGAATAGACTTGGTTCAGAGTTAGGAATGAGCCAGAGAAAAAAACATGACTTTGAATTTGAGAATAGATACAAAGGAAAATGGTCCTTGATCTGGTAAATATGGCAGGTGTTGAACATATTGTGTATGATGTGTGTTTGAGATATTAATACTAGTACAGTCAGTAATTGGAAAGGAGCCTGATTTCAGAAGCTACCCTGGGGGCTGGATATAGGCCCTTGTGAGTCATCAGTGTGTAGGTCTGGCTTTTAAATCACAGAGTGGGTGGATCTGCAAAATATGACATGCGGTATGCTGTTGTGTGATTTTTTTCCTGGATAGAGGTGAATAAACATCTTTGTGCCCCACATGGGGCACTGTGACAGATCAAAGAAATCATTCCAGTCGATCTAGAGACTTTACTGGTATTACTTACAGGAGCCTAGGTGAGGGATTACTTCAGGGAGCAGGATGACTCAAAGCTAGCTGCATCACCAAAATGCTCATCTCACCCACTTCATAGAAACGCCAACAGAGGCTTCCCACTTCTCTAGCAATTGATTACTGTTTTCCTGTCTCCCCAAGGAGGGGCCTTGCAAACCATAATACATCTCATCTCTCCAAGCTCTGTAAGTTTCATTAGGCCCCTGCATTTTATGAGCCTCTTCCTTTCTACAACAGGGAGTATTTCAATTTGGAGGACATAGCTACAGAACATTTTTGTCTCCTACTGATTTTTCCACCCACCCTTCCATCATTGTTCTCTGAGCCTTGGAGGGGCTGATATAGTAGTCTGTACTAGTCTGGTTATTTTATTTCATTTATGCTCGAGCATTGGGCCATTATGCCACAAGAATAGCTACTTATTCTCTGCAGCATGACTTGTTATGAAATTGCAGCAATCACTATCTACTGGGGAAATAAGGAAATTTCCCTTCATATCCAACCAATGTTTATAAATCTATGCATTAGAAACACATCTTGAGACAGCAATTAACAGACATCTCACATCCATTTAACAAAGTAACAGTGGGTCACTTCCCTGATAGGATTGACCTTCCCAGACATAGGTCTTTGTCTTGGGTTACAATATTAAGAATAAATTCTTCTGTAGAAGGATCCTAAAAATGAATTAGAAGACACTCCATTGAACTTATAATACTCATGCCAATCAACACACATTGGCTGGTATATTGGTAGTCTAATATGCATGGTCCACACCAAGCAGAGCGATAGGTGACAATTCACCTCTAGTGGCCTGCATAATACTACCGAAGCCACCCAATGAGGAAGGAACTTTTACTGCAATCTCATCTTGATTTCTCCAAGTCCTATAACCAAAACATGTATTGTGTTTAGCACTAGGGACCTACTTTCTAATTCTAACATAACATTTCACCAGTCAAAGCCTTTATTGTTCGTTGGGCTTCCTTGGACAAAAACTCATAGGGACATGATCCTTCTCTAGCACTGGTCTTAAAAACAACAACAACAACAACACCACCAAAATACCTGTAGATTTTGGGTATGCCTTCACCTCCTACACAGGATACTTTCTTACAAATCTTGACAGTTATTTTTGCTGTCATTACAGATATTTTCCCAACACTCAAGAATCACAATAATATAGTGAAACCATATTTATACATGTTGGGCAGGATTTCTGAGGGCCCAACACTATCTCTTTTATGTCATTGTCCATGGGTCTTAGATGACTAAGGGGACACAAAAATATAAATATTAGCACTGTTCGATGGAGATGTGCCTATCGTTTGCATCATCAAAAGAGTGATGTCTTGTCATTGATGGGTGATGCCAGCCCATTCAGCCTTCCATAATCTACACTTAATTTCCATTAGTCATCTGCCAATCACATTTTGGGTTACTGCTCTACTACTTCCACTGAGCATGTCCTCAACCCACATGACCTTGATGGGGTCAGCCTGTACCTTTGGGTCTGTTCATGTCAAAGCCAGAGTAGGGCCATGCTCTGGTATGACTGCCATTAGAGTTAAGGTCCATGTTCTTATCAATAAATTCTGGAGAGGCTCTACAGCTCTTGTGTTTCAATTAGCCACACCTGGCCATGGAAAGGCCCTGGGCAGAGTGGAAAACCTCTACCCCCAGTGCACTATTTTTGCAAGAGAGAAGTGTACATCACATACTGTAATCACCCACACCTAGGACAAGCTTGGTCTTTTGAAATCTTTTTTACTTACGCAGTTTTATCACCGAGATCTCCCATGAATCATTGCTCAAGATTTAAAGCCTTCCAGATACCCACTAGCATAGCACCTAGCTTTCTGTTATTGTCTTCCCTAGTACTCTGGCTGGACACAGAGCTTGCCCCATTTTTCCCCGTCAATCTGGGCTGAATTCTTTGGTTTGTTTTGCCTTTTGATCATTCTTCTCTTTCTTGACTGCTTCGGCACTTCAGGAACCTGGTTTACATGCCAGCCTAAATCATTCAGATCTGCTAGAACCTTCTTACTTCTTTTTTTTTTTTTTTTTTTGGTTTTTCGAGACAGGGTTTCTCTGTGTAGCTTTGCGCCTTTCCTGGAACTCGCTTTGGAGACCAGGCTGGCCTCGAACTCACAGAGATCCGCCTGGCTCTGCCTCCCAAGTGCTGGGCCTTCTTACTTCTTAAAGCTCATGTCCCAACATGAGACTCAGAAAAGCCACTAAAGCACCACATTAGCTGGGATTATTGCTCCCACAAAATTCCTGACCACTTCTCCTCTCTCAAAATAAAAACCAAACTAAACCAAACCAGTCCCCCAACCCCCAAAACAGAATAAAACATAAAATATAAAGAAGAATAGGTTCCCAAAAGCCAGCTGAAGCATTAGGGACAGGCCCTGCTCTCACTTCTAGGAGTCCCACAAGTAGACCAAACTACACAACTGTCACACATATATAGAGGGCCTAGGTTGGTCCCATACAGGCTCCCTAGCTGTTGGTTCAGACTCTGTGAGAGCCTATGAGCAGCCTGGCCCAGCCTTAATACTACTTCAACTTAGCTTAGTCTTACCTCAACTTGATATGCCACGCTTTGTTGACAACATGGGAGTCCTGCCCCTTTCTGAACAGAAACAGAGGAGGAATGGGTGGTGTGGGGAAGAGGAGAGGTAGGGGGATGGGATGGGAGAGAAGGGAGGGGAAACTTGGGTTTGGATGTAAAATAAATGAATAAACAATAAAGAATATAAAGAAGAAAGTTTGATTTTGGAGCACACTTCAAGGCTACCATTAATCATGATAAAGAGGTTATGGACACAGAAATTTGAGACAACTAGTTATTTTGTATCCATAGTATGTATGTGGTGGGGGCATGTGCATGCCACTGGGCATAGATGCTCAGAGCACAACTTATGGTATCAGGTTTTGTCATCCACTTTTTTGAGGTAGGGTCTCTGAGAATTCTCCTACCTCTACCTCCCATTTCTGTAGCATACTGTGATGACAGACAGCCACACACGACTTAATAGAGCTTTCCATGAATTCTGCCTATCTAAACTCAGGTATTCATGCTTGCACGGCAAACATTTCGCTCATTGAGCCATCATCACCCCAGGTCCCTAATAGGTAACTTTTAAGTCATTAACCTTCACCCCTTGTCCCCTTAGGGTTCTAGTCATGTCATGGTGTAAAATAAATTCAGTCCAACATCAAAAGGCCCTATAGTCTTTAGCAATACTGACACTGTTTAAGAGTCTAAAGTCTATGTCTTTTCTGGGAACTAGAACAATTGCTTGACTTGGAGCTTCTGTAAAATTAAAAACAAAAAGAAAATGTAGTATTGTTCCTATATACAGTATCACAGAATAAGTAGTCCTACCCTAGTAGAGAGGAATGGGGGCAGAGCAAGGCAAAGGGAAATGGAAAGACTGAAACCTGATGGAGCAAATTCCCAATCCTGCAGCTCCATGTCAGGAAGCAGAGGTTGGGATGGAATCACCTGGGAGGCCTTGGCTGGCTTCACTTCTCCAACTCTGCCACTTGCCCCACACATAGCCTCTCCCTTGGGCCAGCTCCACTCTGTGTGACCAGCTTTTCTTGGCAGACCCTCCATGGTCTTGGCATCTCCAGCATCCTGATGTCTCCATTTCAACTTGGACTTCACCATCATTGATCTACATAGTGACCTCAGGAATTTGCGCAGAAGACAGTCCTGGTTCACATGGCTTGGTTGCAGTGACCTTACAGAAACATGGCCTATGGTCCATGTTTTCATGTTGCCCTCCCTCTTGTGTTTTTTTTTTTTTTTTTTATGTAGCCCTGTCTAGGTTAAGTGTCATTTTGGGGTTGAGTCTGTCCATGTTGAGCCACAGTTACATTGGCATTCACTGATTCTATGGAAATGTTTTCTTTTCAGTTGTTTTGAGCAGGAAACCCCTCCTATGGTATTCTCAGGGTAGGCTTTCTCTTTTCCAATCCTTTCCATTTTCAATAGATGGGGCCTTGCGAAGGTGGGAACTTGTGCACAGGAAACCTATTCTGTTGTATTCTCTTTAACAACACTGAATAAATACAAGTGCCTTAGAACATGATTTGTTTGTAACTTTGAATTCATTAATACTGTTTTCCTTGACCAACTGCACATTTTTAAATATCTTTCTTTTCATCTCCACCCTTCCTCCCTCCCTCCCTGTTTCTGTCTCTGTCTGTCTCTCTGTCTCTTTCTTTCTCTGCCTGCCTCTTTCTCTTTTTCCTCAGTGTGGATAAGAGCAATGATCAGTAAATATAACATAACCCAAATGGTATCCTGTCTTGAGATTTCTTCTGCAAAACATTAACTTCACTTTTGAATTTAGCCACGCTAAAGTTCTCATAGCACAGGCAAAATGTAACCAGATTATTTCTCAGAACATAACATGGGTTGTCTCTAGCCCAGTTTCTGATAGCTTCTGGAATCTCATGAATAGGGCTACCTCTGTCTGAATTTAGCATGGCTTTCTGTCCTTCGAGACTCCCACCAGATGGCCATCAACTTACTAAGTTATGCTTGTGGCATTCAAGGGCTTTTCTAGCCATTGTTTCAAACTCTCCAACATTTCTCTTAAAAAGCCAGTTCCAAAGGCTTAAGGACTAAGGATCAGGTTCATCATAGCAACAGCTGCAACCACAGTATAAATATTCCGTTAGATACTTTTCCTGTTGCAGTGACAAAATACCCTATAACTACTGTTAGAACCTTTTTTTTTTCTATTTTTCTCACAGTTTAAGGGTACGGTGACCTTAATCTCTCTTTATTACACAGTCTGGTGGAGGACCCTCATCCATGGAATGATAAAATACACATTTAGGATAGCTCTTTCTATTTTAATTAACCTAATCTAGAAACTCCTTCATAAACCTACCCAGAAGTTTGTGTCTTAGATAATTATGAATACTGACAAGTTGTCAATCAACATTCGCCAATCCAAAGCCCATGCCATCACTCTGGTATCTGATGAATCAACCTCTTCCTTAACTCTACTGATGAACACAGTCCTATCTAGCCTATCGAGATGAACATCAAATATATCACCTCTCTCATAATTAGTTCCATTAGTAATGCCTGTCTTTCTCTCTGGTCTTCTCACCTCTGCTATTTATGGAGAGATCAGTCAGAGATAACCAAGGATCTCTAATAGCTCAGTCCAAATGACCCAGCCTATCAGAGACTGATTTCTCTTATCTTGCTTCTGGTTATGCATTCTTTTTTTCTCTAGGAGTGAAGAAAAGTTAGATTACTCCATTTCTCTACCTCCACAGCACTGAGACTGATCCTATTAACCCACATGTCCCACAGCCTTACAAACCAGGCTATAAGAGGTGCTTTCATTCTCTGAAATTCTTTACTAATTCAAACTGTTCAAAGGCAGAATATTCCCCGATTCTCATAGTTTCCTGTACTGGGCCATTATCAAAGCCCTCATCTGTATACTGAAAGATGAGATTTTCACTTCCCTTGAATTAAAGGTCAGACCTGAAGTGTATCTTTTTCTCATTTCTACCTTATTCTCCCCCTTTTCATTCTCCAGTTATTCATGTGAGTTTCAAGAATTTGAATGTTAGGCAGGAATCTTCAGCACATACACCTAATTTGCCTGTTATTCTCTTGCATCTTGTCAATTTTAAGGAATGGCAAGCCAACATGTCCATTTCATCCTCACTTTTTTTCCACCCCCACAAAACATCAGATGCCTATGCAGAAGATAACATGTAAATGCCCATTTCCATTGCAATTCTTCCCACATATGGACAGTTTTCTTTTTCCTGTGAAGATAACTCAGTCTCAGTTGCATTTCTTTCTTTCTTTTTTCTGGTGCTGAGGACCGAGCCCAGAGCCTTGCACTTGCTAGGCAAGTGCTCTACCACTGAGCTAAATCCCCAACCCTTCAGTTGCATTTCTTATGCCCATGGCAAAGGACACACACAGGCGCTATAGCCTGTTTACTGTCTAGGTAGATTTATGATGCTTTTGGGGATTGAAATATATTTCCTAGTCCATCAGGTGTTATGAGGGCATCTCCATGCTCTGATGTGGAATTTATTCATGAAGGAGGCAGGCTACTCTACCACATATAGTGGAATCTGGCCATCACAGGATCCCCTCATTGACACTCCATTTGAAGAACTGAAGATGTAGGACTTTGATTGTAGGACTTATCATTAATGCAGAGATCATGCGGATTCCAGTACAGCAAGAAGGCACAGCATCCATTATGATACATGGAGAGATAGCTATGCAAAAATTGCCTTCACAAATATCTACCGGCAGATGAGTCGGCTTCCACTGCATGGGCTATCACTTACTGGAAGGGCCATGCAACTTCTCAGCCACAGCTGACCTTTGGTTCTGTCAATAGCTGTCCAGGTACCAGTTGCATTATGTAACATTTGGGGAGAAGATGTAAACAAACGTTTATTTCCCGAGACAGGGCATTGAGGACAAAGCCAGGAATTCCAGCCAAGTCTATGCTGTTGAACTGATGAGTTTCTTTGAGGTTGCTCCTTGGAGCATAAGCAATGCAAAGGCAGCGAGCTACACCACGGAAAGCCCATTGCCACGTGAGTGAGTGACAGACAGCTCATGAACTCTGCATCCCTAGAGTTCACGGCTCAACTTGCAGACAGCTGTACTTGAAAATGTCCTTTCCTCCAGCAATTGCTTACTGCTAATCACTGTGGGAAGAGCCTTGGGACTCTTGTAAATTCCTGAGTGCTTGGACCCTCTAAGTTGTATTAGTTTCTTTAATGTTATGACCCTCCTCTTCCCTGCAGGAGGAATTGTTTCAATTAAGAGGTAATTAATACACAACAAATGGCAAGGTATTTGTCTCTCAGCTGCTCAAACATATTTTCTTCCCTTAGGGAGACTTACAATTTGCAAATACCCCATACCTATCCAACCCAGTCCACCCAAGAGAGCTCTTCTATTTCCCCTTCCCAGGGAGATCCATGCTACCCCCCAACCCCCAGCTTTCCTTGTTGCCTAGCCTCTCTGAATCTGTGGATTGTGGCATGGTTATCCTTTACAGCTAATACGCACTTAGGAGTGAGTACATACCATGTTTGTCTTTCTGGGTCTGGGTTACCTCACTCAGGATGGTGTGAACTTGAGGGACCATGGTGTGGGGTGGGCAGAGGGGGAGAGTGCTGAGATGGGAAGAAGCCTAATGCAAGGGAAACTACCAAGGGAGTCTATAAGGATGACCTTAGCTAAGACTTCTGTGATTGGATTGGTGACTACCTCCGTTGTCATTGGAGAGCCTTCATCCAGTGATGATGGAGGCAGATTCAGAGACCCGTGGCCAAACATTGGGCTAAGCTCAGGGAGTCCTGCTGAGGAGAGGGAGAAGGGATTGTAGGAGCCAGGGGTGTCAGGGACATCTTGGGAAAATCCACACAAATAGCTAGCCTGACACTTGGGAATGCATAGAGTCTGAACCAACAACCAGGGAGCCTGCATGGGACATAGCTAGGCCCTTTGCTTCTATATGAGACATTTGTGTAGCTTGGTCTATTTGAGGGACTCCTGGCAACGGGAGCAGGAGCTTCTCCCTAGTGCTTTGGCTGGCTCTTGGGAACCAATTCCTTATCTTTGATTGCCTTGCTCAGCCTGAATACAGGTCTTATGGCAGCTTGATATGCCATGCTTTGCTGATGCCCATGGGAGGCCTGCCCCTTTCTGAGCAAATACAGAGGAGGGGTGGATTAAGGAAGGCAAGGGGGATATAGCTGCAGGGAGTGGGAGGAGAGGAGGGAGGGGAGGCTGTGGTTGGGATGTAAAATAAGTAAGTAAATTGAGCCAGGCAGTAGCGGCGCATGCCTTTAATCCCAGCACTCAGGAGGCAGAGCCAGGTGGATCTCTGTGAGTTCGAGGCCAGCCTGGTCTACAGAGTGAGATCCAGGACAGGCACCAAAACTACACAGAGAAACCCCGTCTTGAAAAATTTAAAAAAATATATAAGTAAATTAAATTAAAAAATATTTGCAAATATTTGGTACACATTGACATCAGACCTTTATAACACTTACTTTAATATACTTTATAAATATCAGTGCATGCTTTAGAATACATCTCAACTGCTCTCCTTCTACTCTGGCACTAATCCTAGGATTTGACCAAGGCAGGCCTTCAGATTATTTGCTGAATGAATTTTCTGTAGTCGGTCTGTGCCCCAGCCTCTGTTTGCATTCTTATACTCCTTATTTCATTTTAAAGGTATAATATAAAAATTAAATGTATTAGAAACTTTAAACACAAGAAAGATTTGTGGGTTTGCAGTAATGAAACATGAACATAAAAATTTTATGTCACCGTGCAGCTTTGTTACTTAGAAAAAATGATATTTTCAAGTATTTAAAGTGTTTTTAAACACTCTTTCTTGAGCTGGGGGAAGGACTCAGTGGGTGATTCACTTGTCAAATAAGTTTGATGACTTGAGTTCAATCCCCAGAGTACACATAACAAACTGCCAGGAGAGCACATGGGTCTGAAATCTTGGGGTTGCCTTTCTTTACCTGGAGGTGGGAGGCAGACTGAAATACTAGATGGTCACATATCTGGGAACTTGGGAAAAGCATCAGTGAACAACAATAGAGACTGTGTAATAGAGACAGAAGGCAACACCAGAGACCTTCCCTCTGACCACTACACATGCTCTGTAACTCATGCATGTCTACACCCACATACATGCACACACACACATCACACCCTGCCCCATATTCTGTTTCTTATATGCATATGTAAGGTCTACAACCTTGGAGTTGACTGGGAGCTGCATGAGAGGTCAACCTGTCCAAGCTGTCCACTGCTGCCAATATTCAAACATCTATGCCTGAACTACTTCACATACAACTTAGTTTTGTGGTGGACTTCATATTCTGTTTGCTTTGCATGAGTGCATTCAACCGAGTTTAATAATGATCACTTCTCTCCTCACTCAATTTTGCTACCTCTGAAGGAGTCTGGCAATCAGAAAAGGGTAAAAAAAAATGTTCCAGGGCCAAAAATAAAAATAAAGATAAAGGAGTAAGAGGCAAGAAAAAGCAGAAGGAAAGGGCTGAAATATAAGGCAGGGAAGGAAGGCTGTAGATAAGGTGTATAAAATTGTGATGGTATACAGACTGTTTAAGTTGACCAGTAGGCTATTTCTTTTGCCTGCTAATTCTCCAACTCCCTTCAACATTCATGGCACTCTTGTAACTTTCGCTCCTATTGTGTAGACTTAGTTTTCTTCCCTGCCCCAAGGGAACACGTGAGAGAGCAAGAGTAATACACATAAGTGAACATTTTTTTTTTTCATTTCTGGTACAATTCTTGCAGGCAAAATGCTGCACTTGCTACATCTTAGCCCCTTATCTCAGAGTTGTACAGATCAATAAGACATTACACAGCTGCTGAAGAATCTTCCGCAGAGGTAGTCTCAGAGTCCTCAAGAAACTGTAGCAAGAGATTTTTGTAGTTGATGAAATATCTCAAATGGAAACATTCCGTCTCCTCTATGATGCTCCACTAAGTTCTACAACTTGGAAGGAATTCTCCTTAAAAGGAAAAAAGAAAGTATTTTTTTTCCAAACCATGGTCTTGTTGATACAACTGCTTACTCCACTGTTTATTTTGTTTGGTCAGCACGTGGACTAAACGTCCAGTCTATGGAATACACAGTGCACGGTCCTCCCTGCACTCAGTGTGGAAGAGGAACCACCCTGATGGTGATGTCAGTGCCTCACCCCAGAAGGAAACTGACTCTTCCTCCCCCAGCAGCCATCAACTGCCAATACCTCTGGTGGGTGTTGAACCTCATAAACCCAGCCCCCATCCACTCTAGAACGTTGACTAGCTTGATTTGTGCACGTCTTGTTCAGGCCGCCACAACCTTTGTGTGTTCATAAGAGCAAAGAGCAAAAGACGCTATTTCATATCAATCCTCCTGAAAAAAATCTGTCTCTTACCAAATTCCTCTTTCTTCCTTTATGCTCCCTAAGCCTTAAGAGAATGACGGTAGATATAGATGTCACATTTTGGGCTGAGCACACCACCACTTATTTTCTCTACTTTGAACACTTTGTGAGTCTCTTACTCATTGATGTTGACTGTGAAAATGAAGCTTCTCTGTTGAGGATTGAAAGACATTAATCTATTGGTATACAGATAAGTACGTAGAAGATAGTTTTATATTATGTCCATTTAGCAAAATAATAAAGTAGGTTCTCCTCTTGAGTTCATGACTGCTCTCATCATGGGTTCTTGGCTAGGTTTACAGTGCTAGGTACAAGTTTGATTCTATGTAGTGGCTCTAAATCTAATCAGAACTTGGTTGGTTACCCCCACAACATCCATGCCCTTGTTGCACCAATGGCTATGTCTTGCCAGGATTGTTGTTGTGACTCCCAAGATTCACAGGTGGATAAAATTGTGATGGTATACAGACTGTTTAAGTTGACCAGTAGGCTATTTCTTTTGCCTACTAATTCTCCAACTCCCTTCAACGTTTGCCGATGTATTTCTTTTAAATACAACGTGCATTTCTCAGTGCTTTCTTGTTTTAGAACAGTAACGTGTGTGTGTGTGTGTGTGTGTGTGTGTGTGTGTGTGTGTGTGTGTGTGTGTGTGTATCTACAGAGGTCAAACTAGAGTATCAGTTCCATTAGAGATGAGTTTACAGGGAGTTGTAAGCTGCTCAAAATGAAGTCTGGTAACTGAACTCTAGTCCTCTGGATTAGCACTAAGTGGTCTCAATCACTGAGCGATCTCTGCAGTTTCAGCCCTTCAGATTTTTATAGGACAATTCAAGAATCCCCACAAAACACACACACTACTTGGGAATGAGTACCCAATACACTCAGTCTCATTACACATCCCAGCCTTCCTTGTTCTTGCCCCTCAACACTCTTATTCCATTTGTACATTTCCTTCTCAGGTTGCAGCAAAAGAAACTATGTGCATTTTCTAAAGTCTCATTTTTTTCTCCATTTAATGTTACAGTTTAGGTAAGTCTGTGGCATTTCATACCATAAAAAGCATCCCACTAAATTGTAGTAATTAAGGTACTCTCTGTGATGACTTGGCTCTCATTCTTGGGTGACACATAACCATGCTTTACTTTTATGGAGATTGAGTTTGAGAAGGGGAGGGAGAGGGAACAGTGGTTGGTATGTAAGATGAAAAAAAAGAAATTTTTTCAACACTGTATAAATTTCTATGTGGTCAAAAATGTCTATATTTTCATGCTTCTCATTCTGAAACAGAATTCATTTCATGTCTTCTTTCTGGGCAATAAGCACTATGATCACATGAAGATTTTTAAGCTTCTCCATATCCCAAGGATTATGTCTGATCCTGTAGAGTCCAGAATGCTGGTACTGTATAGGGCTTTTCAGAGATTTTATTAGATCACTAAAGCTTTTACACTTAAGGTGGAATATAAGCACAAGTGGGAAGTAGTAACAGAAACTCAAAAGACTAAAATACCTTAAACTTGCATTTTAGAGGAGAACATTACTCTTGAATAAGTACTTTTACTTTAACTACAGTACTCAATACAAACATTACAGTTACCCTCTTTAGTACCAGGCTTGGCAAACACATCTAAAGTTTCAGCTACTTGAAGCTAGACGTAGGAGAATCACTTGGGCTCAGGTGTTTGAGGCCAGCCTAAGCAATACAGCAAGAATCACTTTTTAAGAAATAGCTATTTTTAGTTTCTGGTTACTTTTCCTTACTAAGAACATAATTTGAGAGTTGGTGATTTGAGAATGAGCTCTGTGTTCTGAGGCTGCACAAGCTTTCTCTTTCATGTGCAATTATCATTACCTGAAAACCATAGTTACAGGCAATAACCAAAACATACTCTCTTCCTGTTTTATTAGCAAATTAATATGTAGAATCATGTCTTGTAGAACCTAATATTTCTTCTTTTGCTTCTGAACGTCTCATAAAATACACCTGAGTCTGTATAGTTCCATATTTTTATATCATTAAAAATTCTCAGATGTTTAAGGTCTACTATCTGAATATTTTAGCAGGCCTGGCCAAACTGCACAACTATGGCTGATTAATGAACTGATGTTGACTAAACTTTTAAGATCCATTTTTTAAGGGGGGGACTAATGAACAATTAAAGCAGAAATCATGGCCTTTGACTCTTGTTCAACTCCATTTCAGTTGTTTGTAATAAGAATACTTGATGATAATCTCTAGTTATTTAACAATTCCATGTGCATTAAGCCAGTATAGGTTAAATTAAAAAGTGGTAATTTATAGAAAGAAGGAAATAATATTTAAAAACAAATTGAGGCTGGAAGTGTAGCTCAGTGGTAGAGTCCATGCTTACAGGTGCAAGTCCCTTTATAAAAAAATAACTAAGTCCATAAATATTAGCAATTATAATGTAAATGCTTTTTTATCCATGATTTGATTAAGTAGCTCAGACTCATATTTTTTCTTTTTTTTCCTTTTTGGTAGCATAGGTTTAAGTATTGAGTAATAATATAATAAATTGGTAGACATCATGTCAAGAAGTAGTCATTTGATAAATAGAAACTTTTAATTCATAGTTTAAATTTGTCTTCTAGGTTTTACAACCGTATTAATACTTAGTTGTGTATCCCAAGCCTTTTATTCTTCATAATTTCTAGTCAGTTCATTTTCCCATTTAAAATTTTACTCCACTATGATGATAAATAATCCCTTGATACAATGCAGCAACACTAAGACAACATTTCAATCTTTGCACACGGAGAATTCTAGTTGGTGCTTAACTATAAGCTTCACACATACTGGCTAGTGTGGATGATACTGGAAGGTACTCTGAATACTACCAGAGGAGAAAGGTAATCATCAGTATCAACAGCTATGAACTCTGTGACCTACAACAGTGACCTGCCCGAAGGATATACTGATGCATTAGTGGAACAAAGTTTTGGGTGTAACCAACCACTTTTGGATTGGAGTTAAGGTCTCTTCCACATGATGGAACCCATATCTGACACTGCAGAGGTGGCCAACAACCTGACCCTAGATATATCTTAGGCCTAGGATAAAGACCAATGCTATATAGAAATATAATAATAAAATGATTACTAACAGCATTCTGCTATATCTGTAGAACAGTGCCCCACTCAACCCACATCTAGAGGCGCTTGCTTCTTCTTGTAGTAGGTGACAATTAACAGAGGCCCACAAATGGACAAATGTGCTGAGAGTGAGAGGATTTGAAGTAATAGTCCTAAATAGGACAGCTCCAGCAAACCCCTCCTCTAGAGGCTGGACAATCTATACTGAAGAGGAGATGGAAAGACTCTAAGAGCCCGGGTTAGTGGATGACTCCAAGGAAACAGCATCTTCCAGAGACAACAGGACTGATGCACATATGCTCTCACAGAGACTGCAGCAGCATGCTCAGGACCTGCACAGGTTCAAGCCAGACAGAGTCCCAGCATTGAGAGTGGGAAATGGACACAGGGTCACACACCTAGTTATCTGTAACTGATACCTACTAGTATAGGGCAAACACGTTTTCTCCAGTGAGTCTCACTGGATATATCAACCACAGTCCAGAACAGGCCCCATGTCTATATGTAGTTAGGCAACACAAAATGAACTCAGTATATTTTTTTGTGGACTTTTTAGTTCATTTTGCTTTGTTTTGACTTTTTTGTTTCATTACTCTTTTGCTTCATTTTGACATTTGTTTTTGGGTGTGTTCTTATTTTTCTTGCTTTCTTATTAAGTGTTTGGATGAAGGAGTGAGAGAGAAAACATAAATTGGGTAGGGAAGGGGTTGGGGAGACTCTGGGAGGAGTTGTGGAAAACATGATCTAAATATATTGTCTTAATGGAATTCAATAAAATAAAAAAGACTTCAGTGAATGTTAGGCAAAGTACTGGGTTCCACATATTGATGCTTCTTCAGATAAAAAGAAAAATGAAAGACATTTTATAAACCCTCTGTTTTCAAGAATCCCAAAGTACGAAAACTGCTCTCATAAAGCGTTTTATCAAATAAATAAAATAAAATGCTGTGACAGGTATAGTGAAAAGAAACCTCTAACACAGCATAACTGAAGTCATTGCTGACATTAAATAGTGCTCTCTACTACAATATGTGAAAACATACAGGATCCAAAAGAAACTGGATGGTGTTTCCTTTCCAAAAGACTAAACGATTTTTAGGAAAGAGTGTTTGAAAAACTATTAATACCAAATACATTGAGTTCCTGGACCATAGGAAAACACATTTTAATTGAAACTAATTAGCAAAGGAAGATGGGATAGAGTTCAACTAGAGTATTTGGATTTGGTGATTAAGTGCATGTAGAAAGCTTGCCTGAAAGAGGCTTATAATATCTAACATTTCCAAGGTGAACCAGAGAGCCAGCTGCATGTTAACTGTATCATATAACATAGAAAATAGCTCTCAAATGCCAATAAAGCTGCACCTGATTTTTGCCAAGAGACCAGGTGTTGGTGGTGGATACAATATGTTCCACAGTTTGATGCCTGTGCTTTGTTAGAGGCACCCTAGGAGAGCAGTAATGGTAGCAGCTATTGCAAAGTCAGGGCCGCCACCTCCCCCTCCCCATTCTCCTGAATTATGCACATGTGTTAAAACTAAAGGGTGATACAAAAACTGTACAACTAAGAGAACATCCAATAATTAGGGTGTTTATCCTTTTGAGGAGGATAATGTTCTGAAAAGAACAGTTCTTATGGTAGGCTCAAAGATGCTTTGAACTTCGAAGGGCATGTGAATTTCATATTACTGTTATTACTCAGTAGGCATTTGCTGGCTTAATTCGGTAGCCATGTCTTATTGGCACTGATGATCACTAGTGTTTATAATGGTATAATAAACAGACCTAATTATTATATTTATCATTCATTCTTATCTTGATGACTCGTGTGCCCAGTGTTCAAATATTAATTTTATGTTGAGTTTGGATAAGTTTCCAGTGTTAAGGGAAGATACTGGAAACGGATTTGTGAAAACTGTACATAATGGCATAGTAATGCCTTGATTTGCCCCAAATGCAACATAAAACACATCTGTTAGCCTGAAGGCTCACTCATCAGGATTCATTGTTCATAGTTCTGAAAATCATCATTAAAGTATTGTTCAACTCCCATACCATGCTATGTGATTCCCAGTTAGCAGTGTAATCAGGTCTTAATTAGAATTCGACTTTGTTCCCTCTAAGCTGCCTAATGTCATCATCATTAGGAATGGATGTTCTTAAGTTGGTCCACATTTTAGGCCAACTTCATTTAACATTTTGTTCATTCAGTTTGAGTAGGTTCCATTTCTTTTTTGTTCTGTTAATGCATTTGAAACTGCAACATTGACACTGTGTATTATTGTTAAAATTGCATTACATATTACTTTGTGAGGTTGTATGTTTTCCTATACTGTTAAGGATATCATATAACAATGGTTTTCTATAAATGGAAATGATGAACACAAACTCTCTGGGCTTTCTATTAGAGAATCCAAAGAAACCAAAATTTAAATACAGTTATATATAAGACTATGTATGAGTCAATGTAATTTGTAGTTTACAGATTAGTGAATGATTTGAATCTCTAAATTTTAGGGTAGATAGAGTGAAAACAGTGACTCTTCTCACATGTTTGGTAAATTTTAACTTCATTTTATCCCTGTCTTTCAGGGTGTGGTTAGACCCACTGGGGGATATGCTGTAATGCTGAACTGGACAATGTCTTCCATATATGGCCTCAAACCCGGAGAGGTAATCAGGGTTTCACACTTCCACCACATGGCACGCTGCTGATTAAGACATGCATTTTTTTAATCTTTTTTTTTTTTTATTTTTTAGGTATGGTGGGCAGCTTCTGATTTAGGCTGGGTGGTCGGACATTCCTATATTTGCTATGGGCCTCTTCTACATGGAAACACAACGGTTTTATATGAGGTAACAAAATAGAAGTGATACTATATACAGGACACTTATTTTACTGGAATCCAGTTCTTGATGAGTAGTCCTGGATAGGAATAGTGAAATTTGGATGGCAGCAGGAAACATTATAGCTTCTTCAGTTAAAAAGATTATTTCAAGCGGGGCGGTGGTGGCGCACGCCTTTAATCCCAGCACTCGGGAGGCAGAGCCAGGCGGATCTCTGTGAATTCGAGGCCAGCCTGGACTACCAAGTGAGTTCCAGGAAAGGCGCAAAGCTACACAGAGAAACCCTGTCTTGAAAAACCAAAAAAAAAAAAAAAAAAAAAAAAGATTATTTCAAATAGAAAGGGATCTAAAAGAAAGTCAATAAAAACAAAATTCTGGGGAACAAGCTTAGAATCTATCCCAGGAGCTCTCTAAGTGGTAATATCAAAGGGATATGGATTTTAGACTCCTAAAAAAAAGCATTATCATAAAACAATCAACATAGATTCACATTTTTTTTACAAAATCAGTGGATTTACAAAAATATTTTTCCCTACCTTAAATAAATAATTTCTATGACTTCTAATATCAACTATGAATATAAAAAGAGAAAGAAACCTAGAGTGACTAAATGAAAAGCTGAATGGTAGACAACTTGAAGATTCTGATATAGTAATTAACGTCAAGCTGAAATAAGGTTTCTATATGTGTATTAGAGAATGTTGCTCATGTGTCTGTTTTCTGTAATCCTATCAGTGGCTCACAAGAAGCCATATCAACATACTCAGAGTTTTGCAGTGGTTCTCAACCTGTGGGTCACAACCCCCAAAGACCATCAGAAAATGGATATTTACCTTACAATTCATACCAGTAGCAACATTATAGTTACGAAGTAGCAGCAAAAGTAATTTTATGGTTGGGGATCACCACAACATGAGGACTGTATTACAAGGTCACAGCATGAGGAAGGTTGAGAACCACTGGAGTAGAAGTTAGCTCTTAGTGAAGGCTCCCTATCACTATATCTGATGACCTGAGTTCAATCCAGAGACTACACATGGTCGAAGGAGAGGACTGACTCTACCTGAAAGTGGTCCTCTGACAACAGGCACACCACAACATAGACGTAAGCATGTTCATATATGTGCACACAAGAAAAAAAAAAGCAAATGTAGTTTTCAATGCTTTTTAAACATCTGGGTGTGATAACAAATACAGTATTTTCAAAATTATCATTTAATATGATACTGGTAAGATGGAAAATAAAGAAATCTTTACATACTCCTATGTAAACCGAAATACAATGGAGTGAGTGGGGCTACAGAAATGGATCGGCAGTCAGGAGATCCTTTTTTTTTTTAGTATTTTTATTTTATGATTAACTTAGCTTCACATATCATCCACCGATTCCCCCATCCTCCCTCTTCCCAACCTCAGCCCTCCCCTCCAATCCACCCCCCATACCCACCTCCTCCAAGGCAAGGTCTCCCCTGGGGAGTCAGCCCAGCCTGGTAGACTCAGCTGAGGCAGGTCCAGTCCCCTCCTCCCTATACCAAGGCTGAGCAAAATGTCCCAGCATAGGCCCCAGGCTCCAAAAAGCCAGCCCATGCACCAAGGACAGGTCCCAGCTCCACTGCCTGGGGGCCTCCCAAACAGTTCAAGCTAATCAACTGTCTCACTTATCCAGAGGGCCTGCTCCAGCTCCATGGAAGCTCCTCAGCCATTGGTTCACAGTTCACGTTTCCACTAGTTTGGCTATTTTCCAAGCACAGTCTCAATATCTCTCGCTCATACAATCCCTCCTCTCTCTTGCTGACTGGACTCCCAGAGCTCCACCTGGGGTTCGGCGTGGATCTCTGCATCTGCTTCCATCAGACGAACAAGAGATCTTAATGTTCTTGGCAGGCAGGTCACCACAGCTTATAACTCCAGTTCTGTGGGATCTCTCAGACCCTTCTGGCCTCCATGGGCACCTGCACTATACAAATACACATGCACGTTCCTCCCTCCCTACCCGCCCCCCGACATAAGCAAAAAGGAAAAATTAAATTAAAATGCTTTAAAAGCTTCTCATAGAGATTAAAAAGGAGGATCATTAGTTGTCCATAGCTTTTGTGTCAAATTTTCCCACAATCTCCTATCACAGAAGCAAGATATTGATATACTGCTGTAAAAAATATTCAGCATGTGAGGTGGTATCATCTAACTTTTCCATATTTGAAAATTTGTTTTCAGCTCATATCACTGTGAAAGAAAGTAATTACTTAACCTCCAGGAAGAAATGGAGACTTTGGAAGGAGTTAGTTCAAACAACATGCTTTATTTGTATGTTGTTTAAGTATCTTTTGATGTTTGAAGAGCTACTGTGTTTTTGTAGTACTTTTGAAAATCCTCATAATACAATTATGGGGCATATATTTTAGGAATTATCAGGCATAAATTGAAATATCTGACACTGTGGTAGAATGGGCAGCTTCTCAATCTTAGGCTGTCTTCCATATCAGCAGTATCTCAGTAGAGAAAGGTATGATATTGTTTAGATATTTTGTTGCATTAAGAATTGCTAATTCAACAATTGTAAAAAGCATGTGAGGCCATTCTCTAGTCTTGGGAAATTTTCCTGGACTCTCGACCATTGTAAAACTTCCATCAGTTTTAGTTGGCTAGTTTGCTGTCCTTGAAAAATATAATAGACTTTGAAACAAGTGTTAAAACATCTCACACTATTCCACTTTTCTTACAAGTCTTTTCATATCCTGCAGACTTGATAGACATTTGGATGTTTATAATATAACACATGAAATAATCTTGACACATCTGCTCCATAGTAAACTCTTTGCAGCAGACAATTTTTTTTTCTTGAGATCATCATTCCTCTTGAAGAAAACAAAATAAATCCTAACAATAAATGCTTATACTGAAATGTGACATTGCCCATTCAAATGTGACAAAACAGAATTTATTAATAAGTTTTCATGGCTCTTAAGTTGACCTCAGAATTGAAACACTTAGAATAAGAATGTCTAATTTTTCCATTTGCTTTCCATTATTTTTCTTGTTTACTTAAAATATGTCCTAACACTGTCAAGAGAGCTTGGCTGTTTATCTTGGAAAGATGTTTTCAAAACAGTATAGAGGATCTATAAACATTTGTTGTATGACTGACAAGAAATATTTTAATTCCCAAACAGATCAAGCCAATCAACTGTCTCACCCATTCAGAGGGACTGATCCAGTTGGTGACCCCTCAGCCATTGGTTCATAGTTCAGGTGTTTCCATTTGTTTAGCTATTTGTCCCTGTGCTTTATCCAACCTTGGTCTCAACAATTCTCGCTCATATAAACCCTCCTCATTCTCACTAATTGGACTCCCAGAGATCCACCCGGGGCCTAGCCATGGATCTCTGCATCCAGATACCTCAGTAGTTGGATGGGGTTTCTAGCACAACAGTTAGGGTGTTTGGCCATCCCATCACCAGAGTAGGTCAGTTCGGGCTGTCTCTCGACCATTGCCAGCAGTCTGTTTTGGGGGTATCTTTGTGGATTTCTGTGGGCCTCTCTAGCACTTTGCTTCTTCCTATTCTCATGTGGTCTTCATTTACCATGATCTCCTATTCCTTGTTCTCTCTCTCTGTTGTTGATCCAGCTGGGATCTCCCGCTCCCCCAAGCTCTCTTTGATCTGTTTGGGAGGCATCCAGGCAGTGGGACCAGGTCCTGTGCTCATTGCATGAGTTGGCTGTTTGAAGCCTGGGGCCTATGCAGGATCCCTTGGCTTGGCCTGGGAGGAGGGGACTGGACCTACCTGGACTGAGTCTACCAGGTTGATCTCAGTCCCCAGGGGAGGCTTTGCCCTGGAGGAGGTGGGAATGGGGGGTGGGCTGGGGGGAAGGTGAGGGGGGCCATAGGGGGGAGAACAAGGGAATCCGTGACTGATATGTAGAACTGAATTGTATTGCAAAATAAAAATACAAATTAAAAAAAAAACATGCAATAAATTCTGTTTAAAGTGAAAAAAAAGAATAATACTTTCTTATGTAAATATGTATGAATATTACCCAATTACTTCCTGAGAATAAATACTTAGAAGTTAAAAAAAAAGAAATATTTTAATTCTTTTCTGTAAATTCTGAAATTTTCCCCTCTTACTTATAACATCTCATTTTTTTTTCCTGATCTCAAAACAAAACCTCTTCTGACTTACACCACTTCCAACTTTTGGATCTTCATTTTCTCCTATATAAGCTAGACTCCTTGAAAAATGGTCCTCTCCAAGTCATCTCTGCCTCATCTTCCTCCATCTCACTGTAATCTGGTTTCAGTCTGTTTCACTTCATGGAAGCTGCTGTTTCTAGAAGCTTCTATTGACTTCATAAGTGGTAAAGTCAAAGACCTCTGCCATTCTGATTCCATCATCTTTCTCAGGAGCCCTCAGCCATCATGACCAATATCTTTCCCCATTCTTATTTATTTTCCTTTGTCTCTTCTTTCATGAAGTATTTGTGTGTGTGTGTGTGTGTGTGTGTGTGTGTGTGTGTGTGTGTGTATGTGTGTGTGTGTGAATGGATGCACTTATTAAAGTTACTGACAGGATTATGGGTAAGTCATTAATAATAGGAGCCAATGCGACACAAAGGCAGCTGCATCACGAAAATGCACATCCCAGCGTGGGTGACAAGTTATGAAACTGAAGCCCTGCAGCTCCTTGTATGACTCACATGCAAATCAGCTGGTCAGAGAATCTCCTCTGTAGCATGAATTTTAAATGGTCTTATTAATAAAAACAAACCTAAGGCCAGTTATTGTGGTGAATGCTGGAAGATCAGAGAAGCAGAACAAGCCACAGCTACCTCACCTCGCCAGTTCCTCAGCTGGTCCTGTTTCCTCAGATTGGAAGCCTCTGAGTCCTCATCCAGAATGAATCTCAGCTGAATTGCTGCTAGAAGCCTGAAAGCTTAACCAGCCAAATGCTTATGGTTTCTGGTCCTCACACCTTATATACCTTTCTGCTTTCTAACATCACTCCCTGGGATTAAAGGCTTACTTTCTGGAATTAAAGGCGTGTGTCACCATGCCTGGTTGTTTCCAATGTGGCCTTGAACTCAGAGATCCAGAGGGATTTCTGCCTCTGGAATGCTGGGATTAAAGGCGTGTGCTACCACTGCCTAACCTCTATGTTTAATATTGTGGCTACTCTGTTCTGTGACCCCAGATAAGTTTATTAGCATGCACAATATTTTGGGGAACACAATACCACCACACTCCTCTGTCAGCATATTTTTTTTACTGCTTTTCTTTCTTTTATTCTTTTTTTACATATATTTATTTAAAATAGATTTTTCATACACTACCTTCTGGTTACGGTCCCCCAAACTCGTCTCAGACCCTCCCTATTGTCCCACCTGCCCAAATATATTCTCTCTCTCTCTCTCTCTCTCATTAGAAAGCACTCATTTAAATATAGCAGTAGTAATAATAAATAATATTGATAAATAAAAACAATCAAACCAGAATAGGACAAAGCAAATAAACAAAGAAAATAGCTAAGGAAAAAGCACAAGAAACACACACTTATGCAGAGACACACGCATTAGCACATGTAGAAATCCGATAAAAATACAAACCAGAAACCATCGTATATAAGCAAAGACTGCTAGGAAAGATAAAAGCCTAGACAGAGCATTACAAAACAAAAATTCTCCAAAATTACCACTGAGCTTGTTCTGTGTTGGCAATCTGCTCTTGGTTGTGGGACCTGCCTGTACGTATTGTTTGTGTTCCTTGTAATGTTTCTACTGTATTGGGCTTGCATGCGACCCCTCAAATGACCCTTAGTTTTATATAATGTGCCTCCTTTCCCTGTCTCCCTCACAGCTCTCTTCCCTCTCCATCCTTGCTTTTATCTTTTGTTCAATTCTCCCTCTCATCACCCATCCATAACTATCTATTCTATTTTCTCTTCCTAGAGAGATGCATCCTCTCCTCCTCTACCAGTCCCTTACCTTTTACTTAATCTCACTGGCTATAAAGTTTATTGAAGACTTTTAACAGCTAACATCCACATTTAAGTGAGAACATAGCATATTTGTCTTTTGGGGTCTGGATTACTTCAGTCAGGATGGAACTTCCTGTCTCCATTCATTTAGCTGCATTTCGTGATTTCTTTCTTTTTAAGCATCTGAGTAATATTCCAGTGTATAAATGTACCACACTTTCTTTATCCATTCATCTATTGATAGACATCTAGGCTGTGCATAATTTTTGGCTATAATGAATAGAACTGCAAGGACCATGTTTGAGCAACTGTCTCTGTAGTAGGATGTAGATACCCAAGAGTTAACTGGAGAATTTTTCCTATCTGTGAGTGTTCGGATGGAATGGTGTCATCACTTGAAAAACGTCTCTATCTCTGTCTGCTTTTTGTGTGGTGTAGTTTCCTACTGAGCTGTGTCTATTGTGGAGCTGTCCACACTGTACTCCAGTGATCTGAACACATTTAGGAAGGTGTAAGGGAATCATAACCTAGTCTTCAGCACAGTATGTTTATTAAGTGTATTAAGGACTTCATTTGGACTTTGGAAATTATATTGAATTCTCTTTCTCATTTGCATCGTTCATCTCCAAAAATTGTTATCATTTTCCAGTCCAGATTTCTCTTCCTTTGACCTAAAATTGGATCTATTAGGATCATTTTATGAGCTCTATGTTTCCAGTCTGCTTATATTTCTTAGATAATCTCCTTGAAGATAGGTTTAAGGATTACTATTTTAACCAGGTTTCCCAAATACTTTTTATTCTGCTAGACCAACCTTTGTATTTTCAACGTCTTGTCAGACATATGTAGGTGATCCATAAGTACTTTATGCTCAAATGACATTGACTAGTCACTAAACTCTCTCAAATTCCAAGCTTCCTGACAAAACCTGTTGCCATCCATGTACTCAGTAGTTCTGTTAAGGTTACCTCTATCTATGCATTGTTCTTTCTTTTCACACTCTGTTGGTGAATATATTTATTTGAATCTACTCTTTTGTATTTTTATCTCTTGGAAGTGTTTCCTCTTACCCATGTCTCTTGTCGTGCTTCTAAAATTTCTTTTCAGCTGTGGTGAACAAGTATATTATCTTGGCTCATTCTATGTTTGGAATGCTAATATGATTTGTACCTGGCAACCTCGTTGAATATTTCAGATAATCACTATAGTGAGGATCTTTCAGAAAGCTCATTCTGCCCATCATGTTACTACATTTTAGGCTGTCTCTACCCTGTTTTCTCTCTTCTCCCCTTTCCATCAACCTTTTATCAATAATGATTATGAAAACAGAGATTAAATCAGCAACAACGTACAAGTAAACATTCTCGAGTAAGATATAATCAACATTTACTAACCATCTGCCCCAAACACACTTAGCGTAGTCTAAAAGTTTCCAATAGAACAGACTTCAAGATGTTGATTGTCTTGTGACATATAAACACATACATTCACAGATGCATGTCCCTTCACTACTCTTTAGGTAATTTAAAATGATTGAAATTATACAGAATCTTTTCTTTGAACATGTTGGATAACACAAAAATCAGTAAAAAGGTAAATCGAAAATAAAACCATTGAAAGCTAATAAATTTACTTTTTGAATAATCCATATATTACATAAATACTCTTAAGGAAATTAAAATAAATATACAACTGAATGAAAAAGTAGATACATTTACAGTGTGTCATTATTTGTGGGGCACAAGTAACTCAGTGCCTAATGGGATACATTAGGAAATAGAAAAATCTCAGATGAAAAATCTAAGTGCCCATCTCAAGAAAATAGGAAAAGAAGAGCAAAATAAAGCCAAAGAAGTAGAAGCAAAGAAATAATAGAGATAAGAGCAGACAATAATGAAATTGAAAAGAGGAAGGCTGAAGGGAAAACCCATGAATCACAGAGTGTGTTCTTTTTAAATCAAATTGACCAACCCATACAAGTCTAAATGAGAAAAAGAAGACACAAAAGAAAGAATGTATCACTAATGGTGCAGAAGTTATAAAAAGGATCATAAACAGTATGGCCAACTTAAAATGGAAATTTCATGATTTTAGATGAAATGGACCATTTTTTTTCCACAAAATATAATTTACCTATCAAATATGAAGTCAATCCTTTGAACATTATTATTATTAAGAAAATCAAATTTGCAACTGAAAAATACTTGTAAGAAATCTTCGATAACAGATGGCTTTACTGAAAATTTTACCAAATGTTTAAAGAATTAATAATTCTGTAAAATTGTATCCAGGAGGTAGGATAGGTGTATATATTCACAGGCTGACTAAGCTGACTGAATTTGTTCCAAGATGAAAGTCTCTTTTAATTCTTGAATATCAATCAAATGTGATTTGTCATATGTATCTATTAGAATCATAAACTAAAGGATAAGGATCATACAGTCATGCCTACTAATAGAAATGATTTGACAAACTCAATACCCATTTGTAGTTGAGAATCCCAAGGAATAGCAACTGCATCCTGAACATGAAAAGGGCCATTTAAAAATACATAACTCATCATATTTAAAGAAATTGGAAGTTTTTCTCCATAATTTAGACAAAGCAAGGATGTCAATTTCCATAGTTCTAGTTGCCATAGTTATTGAATTTATAGCTAGTTGAATACAACAATATGAAGAAATATAGGGTTTACATATCAGATAGGGATGACAAAAAAATCTTTGTTTACAAGTAGTATGATTATATATGTGAAAAGTTGCAGAGTAAATAAACATTCCCTCAGCTAATGAATTCAACTCAAATTTCTGAAACAAGTAAATGCACATAAATACACAAATACCTGTTGAGCTGCTACATAATAGCAATGAATACTTGGGGCTGAAAGGGGACAATACAGATCCCAGGACAATACAGCTCCTTTTCTTCACTGCTTCGTTATCCTGACTAGATGCAGAAATGTAGCTTTTATAGGAACTTAACTGCAAGAGAAAATGGAAGAAAGGTCCATTGTTTATTTGTGTAATATTTCCTATAATTGCTGACAACCCTGCTGTTTTGTAAATACTTGATGTTAAAGCTAAAATATAAAAAAAATTACAACTTCAAAGAGCACCTATACCTTTAAGAAGTTAAGTCATTTACATAATATAAATGGCCCATCCTCATCTTCTCACCTACATTTACAATCTTTTCTCTGGTTCCTGACATCTTACTTTCCTCACCCAACACCACATAAAACCATGACTTAAATGGCCAGAAATCTGCCAGTTAAATGTTTCCCTCTGCTAAAGCTCCATGTTTACTGTGATTCAATTGCATAGTAGTCCTTTTCTCAAGGGACTGACTCTTAAATATTTTGTATTAAATGCCACAGCTTATCAGTATCACATCTGCTCTGATATTTCAATTTTTGCTTTTCTCAGGCTGACTGAAGTTATTTTTGCTTTACACTTCCATTAAATCACCCAAGTCCCTCCAGCTTTGCAAATGCAGTGCTGTCATTCTGTTAAATTCTGCGGGCAAGGGACATTTGTCATCTCTGCCTGGCACAGGGCTTTCTGAGGGGTAGGCGAAATGAAAAACCCTTTGAAAGAGGGTTAACTGGCTCTACGGACATGCAAAATGCAGGGATAGTTTTTGCCTAATTGATTAATTTAAGCTAAAGTTATTAAGTTAAAAAGAATCTTGATGGGTCTTTAGGACAGCAATTGAAAACAAAAGAATTGTCCAACTTGTGCTGCTCTCTTTATACTAATTATCAACTTTCTAACATGGTCCTCATGGTATCAATGAGAGAGTGGTCCCAGAATCCCTTACACATAATAAAACTTACAGATTCTCAGGTTTCTATATGTAGTGGCGATGTATATATGTAAAATAATCATATCCTTCCATACACTTCAACTCCAATTTGTATTTTATACAATAAATATAGTATAAATTCTATAAACAGAGTCATTACTGTATTATTTGGTGAGTGATAAGAAGAAATCAGTATGTAGACACTATTTCTAGCAATTTTGATCCATGGTTATTTGAATTAACAGATCCAGAACCCATGGATATGAAAAGAGAATTGCGTTTAGCGTCAGTTTATTTTAGTATTATAAGAAATATTTTACTCAGGAAGCCACACACCTATGTTTAAGCACTGAAACTACAATCTTTATACAGAAAACATAATTTATTAGAACATCATCACAGTTTATAGAGTGCTAGCTTTTCTAGAAAATATGTATCACTTTGCTTGATTGAAGTTTCATTTTTATACTTAGTAAATCATAATATTTCAAAGGTGTAATGTTACAGTGAATTCGTGTCTTAGTATATTGTGCTTCCTTAGTGATGAATCCTGATTTAACAAAACTGATGCTCCAAAGTACTAGGAGATTTGCAGTTCATTATGTGGCAAATCATCTGAAGTACAAGAGACAATTTATAAACAAAACCTCTTTTCCAATGCAAATAGCACACAGCATTTTATTAATGAATAATCAATGAGCTTTTATTTCAACAAAGATAATTGAATATGCTCTAGAATTTAATTAAAGTCTGTAAGTACATTAGCTGATGAAATTAGAAAAAAAGAAATAGTTAAAACTACACTAGACCTTTAACTTCTAGATACAAGATTATTACTGCCTGAATGATATACTGATGAATATAATAGACATTTTTTTCTTCCATAAATGGACATATCATTCTATAGCTGCAGGGTGAAAACATAACTGAAAAATTCAGCATCCTGTTGTTTTCCACATTCAACATACATTAATATGTCTCTCATTAAAATGAACAAATAAAACCCCCTATCTCAATTTCCCAACTAGAATGCTGTGAGTAGCGAAGGGTACTACTGTTTTCTGCTCTGTTTATCTCTCAATGATTGTCTGCACTCATTAGCTCTTCTGTACATCCTAAAACTTACCCTGTAGTTTGACCTCTCTCATCCTTGGTCCACAATGACTGTCTTTTCTGGTATCTCATCATCTCCATTTCCCCCAGGCCTGTGGATATTTTCAATAGTCGTCATCTTTGGTCACAATATCCGTTCAAAATATGATCATCATCCCCTCTCTTTAAAAAGGTATTTACTTTATTTTTAATTATATGTATGTGGAATCCAGAAAAGGATACTGGATCCTTTGGAGCTGGAGTTACAGATGGCTGTGAGCTGCATGAAATGGGCACTGGGAGCTGAACTTGGGTCTTCTGCAAGAGCAGTTGGCGCTCTTAGCTGCTCAGCCATCTCTCATCGCCCCAACCATCCCCCTCTTACTTATTCTTTTCCTTCCTAAGGCTTGCTTTCATATTTGTAGTTATCTTTATGTTTATTGATCTCACAGGGACTCACCAATCTGTTCTTTTTTCCCCCAAACATTTTCCTGTTATACAGCAGATCTCATTTCATGTACACTTCCTCTTTGATTTCTTGAATGAAACCAACCCCCTTTGCACAGTAGTCCAGTACCTTGTGTCATGCTGACTTGTTTCTTTGTTGCAGTCTTATTCATTTGCAAGTTCTTTTAGTGTGTTTGCTTGTTCATTTCTGCTCTCCTGGGGGCTAGGTGAAGAATCAGCTGAGTTTTGCATAGTGACTTTGCTCAACTTCAAACCTAGTTCTTCACCATCCATTCGTTTTCCAATAAATAGTTGTTAACAACATTACTGAGTGAAGATAACAAACAATATTGACTTAGAGGTGGGGCTTTTTATGTCTTGGAAGAGAAATATATAATTTTAACATTCTTTTTATATCAAAGCACTTCATGAATGACTTATCCAGATAGACTGCATTTTTATAGTAAAGGTTTGCTGTTATTAGTTCATCAGGATACATTTAGAGTACTCAATTTTGCATCTAATAAAACAGTTCTTTATAATCCATTTTCATATTCTTGAGAGGAAACAAATAATCAGAATCTCTTCAGATCCCCATTTTATTAACGGAATGTTGATTGAAACAGACCTAACTCCAGTATCAAATGGGTGAGGACAGGTGTTTGTTATGGTATATAAGGTAATCAACCTAAGAACAAGCAAAGAAATGTTAATTTGGGCTCATGACTTCAGAGGTTCTAGTCCATCATTGCTTTGTGCCTGTTGCAGAGCAATACGTGATGGCAGGAGTGCAGGACAGTAAAGGAACAAAGACAGAGAGGAAGGATTTATTCTCACAGTTTTCCCTTCAAGAGTATGATCCCAATGACCTAACTTGTTTTCATGAGTCTTCACCCTCATCCCACCCACCCACCTCCCATCCCTGAAAAATAAACATTTGTTCCTATGATAAACATGAGGAGGCAGTTGATCCATTCCCATCAGCCTTTGGGCACACATCAGACCAAACTATAATAAATTAATATCTTCATATAGGAACTCTGATGCTTAAGCAACTCTAATATCAGGTATCAGACATAAATGTATGCCTTGGTATGGTGATTATGTGCAGACATGCTTTGGGGTCTAAGTTCTGTTTGTTGTTTGCCTACTTTTCCAGGCTGCTATTTGCAGAAGCAACCCCAAGATAATTTCTCAAGGACAAACCGTCCTTGTAGACCCTGCCTTTGTGTTCATCTTTGCTGTGCACCAGTTGCAAATGTGTGTCTTAACACAGTGCACCCATGCATTGTCCATGGCAGCAGGGGAGTTGAGCAGAAATTCAGCTGACTATTCGTTGCCTAAATTATTACCTAGGTCCAGAGGATAGTATTAGTTACTGTTTGTATTAAATGTATCTTGAGATTAAGTCATAAACTAGTTAATATACTTGCTTTTGACAGACAAACTATCATTTCTACATAATTGAAAATCATTTTTTGGAGCCCTTGAAAAAGCTGGAGATGTAGTTTGTTTGGTAGATTACTTACCTAGCATGAATAAAGCCCAGAATTGGATCCTCAGCACCACATAAAGCCATTATCTTAGGAGACAGGAAGACAATACGATCAAAGTCATCCTCAGATCAATGTCTGAGGCCAACCTGGGCTACCGGAATCTGTCTTATAAGCAAATGAACAAACAAACATGAAAACAGAAAAACTGCAATCCACAAAACAAGTTTACTCTTGCTTTGCATCTGTTTGCATTCTACAGACCATAGATCTGCTAACAGCAAGTCGTTCTTATAAATTCTTCCACAGTCTCTTCAGGCTTACTGGAGTGAATGGTTATTATTGTTAATAATTCAATAATTAACTTTAAAGAAATACACTATACTATGCCTTATTGGATAGAAAATTGGTTGTAAAGGTAAAGGACTTAACATTCTGAATTATGATGTAGAAGCATGATCACTTGCCTGGAAATTTTAATATCTGCCTTTATTTATCAATATGATCCTGGGTAAATTCAACTTCTTTAGGAATCCATTTCTCATATACTAAATGAGAAAGTTGACACACACTCTCCAGTTTCCATTTCTGCAACTCTTTTTTTTTGCATCACTGTATTTTTTCAGAACAAAGTACATTATTTGGTAAAACTGTTTTAACCTTTATGTCTGGAATTCACTCTGGTTTCTTTTCAGAAGTCACTGATAATATTGTATTTATTTGAGAAACTGCTGTTGCTTGTTAAAGCCTGGATGGCATGATTCCTGACTCTACTGTGTTTGTTTGGCTTCAGGCAAGTGACTTACCTGCTGAGCCTCAGGTTTCTCATTTATAGAGAGTAGCAATCACTTTGTATCACTTAACCAATCAATTCATGTACAGCATGTAGAATAATTGGCAAATCATAATAATAAAACTAAATTTGAAGTGGGGGTCATTAGTCATTACTCAAAAAAACAAAATTCCTTTCTCGGGAATAGATAACTAAAATTAAAACATAAATCATCCATTCCTCTGTATTCCAGCTATTTTAAATGTGGAGTTTTAAGTATTCCACATTTCTTCTTTCAAAGCCTGTCTGTCCTCACAGCACAGTAGTGGTCACCAGAGTACTGGAGGCAGCTCGCTCCCTTTGGATCCCATTAATTCTCTTCTAAGCAGAAGCTAAAGGACCAGCACACCAGGTACTGTAAGGCCTTGTGCTACCACCAACTTTGAAGAAAGGGGAGCAGGTGTGGAAAACATCCCAGTGGTCACTCTGCTCAAGGATCCATCCTTTACGCGCAGAACGTTTGAGGGAAATAAGCATGGCTTTGAAGCTTTTCATCTGAGAATACCAACACTTTTCATGGCTCACCACCACCCACATATTTATAATCTCCCACTGCTAGTTTTATTTCTAGTTTAGAGGACTTCGGAACACTCAGCTTGTCAGCCTTTTTATGGCATTCTCTTTTCTGAATTCATAGAAGGAATTGAGAGTTTAGAGGACCCTGGATCCTTTCTTTAGAGAAGGAATAGCATGAAAATGAGCTCTGCATTTTTCTATATTGCACAGGACACCATTGGGACAGCGTATGTGAAAGCAATTTAAAGCTTCAAAGAAATATCATTTATATGTGAATATGACAGTATATATATATGGGAATATAATTTATCAATAAATTATGAATATTCTAATCATTTTATAGACACTGATTTCAGGTTACTTTCAAGTATAAAAATCTCATATTTGAGTGTTAAAGATGAGAACTACTGAACAGTTAGTAGTTGTAGTAGATAACCAACTTGCCTAGCTCCCTCTAAAGTATCTTAGATGGCATTCTCTGGGATATCTGTGTTGCCCTGGATCTATAATTTCCATGAGGTTATGCTATGCAGTATTTTGTAAAAGGTCCATTAGTGGTGTTTCTTAATCCATCATCCCATCCAGGCCCTTTAAAATTGTTATTTGCTTGTGTAGTTAAATTTCACTATCCATAATTTGAATTTTCACATATTTTCTCATTTTTTAAAAATTTTGTTCTCAAACACAGGGCATTTTACTTCCCTTTAAAACTAGTAGCTGTGATTTAGCTAACTAGCACACTTAATACTCAACATATAGACTCCTTGTTCTACTCATATAATGGAAAATTCCTTTTTCTTTTTTCTTAAATGTAGCATAGCAGAACTGTGAGTGTGTACAGTGAGGAAAATGACTCAGGCATTACTGTGACTGGGTTTGTATAATTTGATCTTCTCAAATGAAAAGAAATTATGAAGCTGCTGCCAACATCTCTTAGATTCTTCAAATGGCAAGTGATACAAAGATATTTGTTTTTGCATTTATTTTTTCTTTATATATACCTGTGTGGTGTGTTGGAGCAAGGAAGTGCAACTTTCTTATAACTCAATGGGCAATATTTCCAGGAGCATATTTCGAACAACATTGTTCTAGAGACCAAAGGGGAAACAGAATCGGCATTAGATATGGTCCTTGCACTGTAGGAGCTGACAATATAGTCAAGGAATTAAAATCAATCTGTAGAACAGAAAGCAAAAAATAAAGACAGCATCAAAATAAGGAATCTCTCAGATTGTATGAAAACTGCAGAAAAGAAAATCCTAGTCAACTTCAGAGAGTTATCAGCTGTGAGAAGGCACTCCATAACAGACTCTTGAAATCTAGCTCCAAAGTCTGTCCATTAATTTTTAGGATAATACTATGTCTTATGGAAGGAAAGACTTTTCGTTCAAGAAAATCACTCTTATTGATTGAGACATGGGCACCCATCTAAGCACTTTTCATATATGAATTCTCACTATGAATCTATGAAACAGGTATTTTGGTTCTTTTGTTTACCATAGTAAAAAACACAGACCAGAGACTATTAAATAACTTTGTCAGATGGGTAGCATAAGAAAGGTAAGAAGGACATTGAATGTAGCTCTGATGTCTTCAGCTAGGAGAATTCATGGAAAGGCAGTTCTAAACTATAGCCCTGCAGTAGGAAGGATGGCCAGAAGGAGAGAACACAACACTTTGTTTGGATCACGAGTTTCTATGTGCTATTCAAACACATGTCTAACTCTAAAATGTCAGTTTTGAAGCTGAGGAAAACTTCAATAGCCAGAAGATTTAATAATTTAATTCTCTAAGTTAATCAAGAAACTCAGAGAAAAGAACACTAAAAATAGTAGTTGGGTGAACTTTGGAGACTTGAAAACAAGAAGCCGTATAAGTGAAAAATGAGAAATCTGAGAGACAGTCGGGGAAGCTGAAAATCACAGTATACTGAGGGACAGTGGGCAACAGCTGAACACAGATGGAGACCAGCAGCATGCTTTAGCCAGGTGTAACAGGACAACTGAAGTGGGCTTCGGGGACCGGGGTGTCTGCGGTCACCTTATGACAAGAATTATGGGACCTTGAGGGATGGTTGGATTGGTTTCACTTTTTAATATGGGGAAATATGAGCACATTTGAGGTTGTCTGGGCCGTGTTGGACACAGTGGAGATATCTGGCATTGCACAACCTCAGATATTACATATATAGTGCTTTACAGCTTCCATAGAATTCTGCAAGTGTGATTAGCAAGAAACTATTTAACTTCTCTCTTAATTGCACAGACTCACTGATGACTGTGAATACAGAAAAATCTCAATGATTCCCTTAGTACACCATGGCAGAGTGATTGAAAATCAATTAGCATGGATGAGTACAGAGGTAAAATCAGTCCTGCTAGAAGCTGTGAACTGCTAGCTATGCCAAGGATAAATGCTCTCTGTGACTATTGAGATTGCTAAATATGTCAGACCTCTAATTAGCTCAGCACCAGGGTTGCAGAGTTGCCAACTACATGCTCTGTATCATTTACTTAATACTAACACTTCCAGAAGTAAGATTCTATTTCTGGAGATACGTAGATGCTGATCACCTAGATAGAAACAATGCCTTCATTCCTGGGGATTAGTCTTATTTTCACACCCAATGTGCTTAATTCCCAGAGTTGACGAAAGACAGGGAAAGAGGCAAATCATAAAGACTAACAGGACAGCTACAGATAGAGAGGGTGCATTCACTCAGGGCTGCTCTAACAGGATGCCATAGACTGGGTAATTGGAAGAGAGCAGATATCTATTTCTCACAGATACTTTTGAAGGCCAAAGTATAAGATCAACCTTCTGGAATTCTTATTGTTCATGTACAGCACGGTACCTTTTGGTTATACCCTACAGGGTGGAGGAAAACTGTCCTCAAGTGGCAAAAGAATAGTTAGGTGAGAGAGCAAATCCACTCCTCCAAGCTCTTTAGATAGCAGCATTAATCTATTCAGGGAGGTGAATTGTTGTAGGATATTATTTTAAGGTTTGTTAATTTTGTTTATGCTGCATTTGTTTAACTCGGTGAAGCTGTGTTAGTGTGCCGGCCTAACAAAGATTTGAAAGGCCAATACCGAGGCAGGAGAAAGGATAGGTGGGGCTAGAAGGCAGACAGAATATACAGAAGGAGAAATCTGGGAGAGAGGAAGAAATAGCTAGAGAAGGAGGAGGGCTCCAGGGGCCAGTCATCCAGCTACACAGTAAGACATGGAGTAAGAGTTAAGATTTACAGAAGTAAGAGAATGGGAAAAGCCCAGAGGCAAAAGGTAGACGGGATAAGCTAAGTTAAGGAAAGCTGGCTAGAAACAAGCCAAGCTAAGGCTGGGCATTTATAACTAAGAATAAGCCTCTGTGTGTGATTTATTTGGGAGCTGGGTGGTGGGCCCCTGAAAGAGCAAAAACAAACAACAATGGATAGAGCTCTTATCACCTAAACATCTCTTCAAAGGCCCCTTCCTCCAGTCTATATTAGGTATTACATTTCCAATATGTGGATATTATTCAGATCACATAGTACCTCATATATTTAACATACATGAATGTCACACACACACACACACACACACACACACATACACACACACACACACTAAGTCCTCCAAAGCTCTCAGTGGATGTCTGAAGCCATGAGCAGTTCTGAACCTGGTGTGTACAATGTTTTTTCATATATATATATATATAATATATGAGTTATTTAGTGTATCAGCAATATGTTTTCTGTTTTATACAAAAAGCAATGTACAAATTATATAACCTATTCTACATTCTGACTTTTCCCATTAAATACTAGATCTTGGAGATTTGTTTATGTTTTAGTAAGTCTCCAGTTTAAGTGTGGCAGGCCAAAACACTCCTGCTTCGATAATGCCGTATGACATGAAGTAGAAACTTAACAAATGATGTTGCCAGAGCCATCACTATTCCAAAATAAACAAAGCAATACTCTGCAGCACCTGTCTGCTGAAATGAAATTCACACTAGCTGGTGAGGAATGCTGCTCTCTTCGCCTCAAAACCTCAGTAAAAAACATGCCTTGGGTGACATTCTCAAAAATAGTGTTCAAAAAGAAACTAGACATATTTCTAATCCTGCAAAAACAGAGGCAAGCGCACTGTGCTGGGCTCAAAAATATTTATGTCAAAGCCAGAAAAGTACAAGTAGCATTGATCTCCACCAACAAAGTCACGGGATTTGTAATCAAGCGCTTCATTTTGTTTAGGGTTCAAAGATTTAACTTGATATTTATCTGTCTTTGGAAGAGGGTGTATACTTTTCTGTTTTCCTCTTTTAAAGACTTAATATCAATAATAAATATGTGTGGACTTACAGTTCTGGTTTCTGAACCAGAACTTGGTCATCTGTAGTTCATTAATAACAGGCTGAGTCTCAAAGTGGTAAACAAAATTATACAAGGAGGTTAATTTCAAGGTTTTTTTTTTTTTATAACTGTCTTGATTTCTGTACTGTGAAATATTACTAACCACATTATGAGCCTAGCTAATAATAATAATTGCTACTTTATAAAACTGATGTTTAAACTTTATGCTGTGTGGGCTGGCAAGATGGATCATTGGGTAGAGGTGCTTGTGTGGCAATGTGAGGATTTGAGTTGGATCCGGGATCCCACAAGTTAGAGGGAGAGAACTGCCTCCTAACGATAGTCTTCTGATTTCTATATGTCCTGTAGCACATACATTCATTCTCTCTCTCTGTCTCTCTCTGTCTCTCTCTGTCTCTGTCTCTCTCTGTCTCTGTCTCTGTCTCTCTCTCTGTCTCTGTCTCTCTGTCACACACAACACAATAAATAAATAATAAGTAAATAATGAAGCTGTGTATCAAATGAAGCTGTAGAATTTCTTTCTTACCAGTGTCAGGAACAGTACTATTTGTCTGATGTCATTTAGGCAGAACCAATAACGCAGACTTTACTTTGGGGTCATTCAAACACAAGTAATAAAGAAGCAATGGCATTGATTTGAGCATAGGCAGGTTTTGGATTGCTGCTTTTTGCTGCATTTTTTGCTTTTGGTGTGTCTGTTTGCTTTTTCAACCACCCAATCTTAGAATTGTATTTTTAAATTGAGTGCTTGGCTCTTGCTAGTCACTAAAATGCAACCTATGGAATTGGGGTCCCTTTCTACTGTCAGATCAGCGTGGTCAGTGCATTATTGGATACCTTTGAAAGGCATTACAAAGATGATATATTGTTTATGTGCACATGCTTCTCTATGGTACGTGCATATGCAGAAGGGTGTGGGGAAAGAGTGCTCAATAAAATCAATAAGGTATTGAAGTCACTTTTATTTAATGTTCATAAAGAAAAATGCTCCTGGGCTTTGCTTCAGTTCTTTGAACCTACTCGAGGTGTTCGGGCTGACAGCATGGCATGTCTGTATTCCTTCCATTTATTGTGCACACAGCCTGCAGCATCCACTGTACAATTATTTGCAATATGTATACATTCTTACACATTCTTTTTTGTCAGATTATAAGTTATATTAGAGAGGGGCCTTCCATGGCTTTTAACAAAATGGTTTCCATACCAACTAGCTCATAGTACTTGCTCAATAAATATTTATTAAACCAGTGTTTAATCTAACACAGTTTAACTATATAACATATAGCCATGTTATGTTTTCTAATGAAATATCTAGTCAGGTTCTGTCTGATACTGGCAGAGATATTTACTCAACTGAAGTATTAATATTTATGTTTACAGCAGGGTGTTTTAGGAAAAATATTTTCTTTGATAATGTCAATTTTTTAATCAATCTTGAGATCATATAGGAATTTCCGGAAAAATTATATATATAATTTTAAAACAGGGAAACATTTTATTTATAATATTTAATTATTTTCTGGGAAATGGATGTTAAAATTCAAAACAAATGAGCATTTTTAGTTTAATTAATGTACAAAAAGTCAGGAGACTTTTATATATCACTTCAAAGACTCCAAATAGTAAGTTTATGTAATAGCATTCCATTTTTTGCTTAATAAATACAATATTGTTGTATATTTTTTGACACATCATCAGAATTGCAATGTTGTTATAACTCCATATTATCCATAATGTTTACTTGAGCAGTATTTCCAATATTTAGTGTATCATTTTGTCATTATTAAATGTAATAGTTGAAGGCACTATAAAAGAATCAAAATACACCTTCTAAGAAGATAGTCACATATTGCAAACCATTTTCATTATGACACATGTCTTCTATTAGTGATCATAAATACAATTATCAAGTTTGATTCAATATCATTTTCCTCTTACTCTGATAAGAAGTGGGATTGTACTTCAACTGGCCAGAGAATATGTTTCTTTAGTGGAGGTCAAACAATTTTGAGAAATCATTTCAGTGTTGTTGTCTCACCAAGAAAATATTGACTGTGTGGTTTGTTGTTACCTAGCAGGCAAGAAAATAGGAAGATGGACACCTCAAGTCAATTGCATAAGGCTTATTTTATAAATCTTTTTTTTTATGTGGGTGAAATCAGGTTTGCCAAATCACTATCTAGTCTTCACAGGATTGATTGATGCTTAAGATATTTTCAAGACATAAAAGCCAGGAATGTTCATCTTACTTTATTAGAAAGAATAAAGTTGTAATATCATCCCTGACTGATAATTTTACAGCTTCAAAATTTGAGTCAAGCTATGTACATGTGTTGCCTGTATGTAATGGACAGCTTTCTATGCTATTTAAATGTATGGATCCATGTAGTAAATAATAAATAAATGGAGGTTGACTTCTCTAGGACAGCTGTGATCATTGCAAAGAATTTCAAGTTGTAATAGATGATATTTAAAGTATGAGAATGAAAGAATTAGAGTCCCACAAGAGGCCTAAAAGGTTACTTTTCATAAAGAAGAGAAATATATTCACATTGAAGAATATTAATGATGATTATTTAGTTATAAAAACTAAATCATTATTGTGTCATATCAAATACCCATTCTGAAATAAGAACTGAATTTAAATTATTGGCCAACTATGGTCTCCCTCAAGTCGATTGTCTCACTTTACTGTATCCATGATAATACATCATGGCCAAGACAAGTTGTAGAAGAAAGAGTTTATTTGGAGCTTACAGTTTCAGAAGGTTAGAATCCATGACTATCATGGTGGGGAGCATGGGTGAAGGGTGGTAGGCATGATGCTGGAGTGGTATTGAGAGCTTACATCTTGAGAGAGCAAATTTGGAATACCATGGGTTTTTGAAACTTCAAAGCCTTTCCCCAGTGACACACCTCCTCCCACAAAACGAAATCTAATTCTTCCCAAACAGTTCTTCCAACTGAGGACCAAGTATTCAAATATATGAGCCTACAGGATTCATTCTCATTCCAACAACCACATTGATAGTCAGTTCTTTCCTCATTCTCTGTTTAGAGAGATTTCTGAGTTTGCTGTAGGCAAATTCTTTCCTCTACCTGCCTAAATTTAGAGTTTACCATGTGAGTTTTCTAGAACAAAAGATACATGGGGAGCTTACATGGGATTTAATGAGCGGAGCTCAGCAAGTATTAGATAGAGTTTCCAATCTTTTGGGAATGTCTGATATACTGTAGAATTTTCAAGGCATCAAAAAATGAATTAAGGTAACTAATTTCTTTTCTTTATTTTAATCTGTGCCACTAATGCTTTACCCTGGAATATGTATACACTTTTATTTAACAAGCATTAGTATTCCCAGCACCTTGCTTTCAACATAGGACGTTGTAGCCATGATGAGAAGAGATAGACAAAGGAAGGCATAGGGCTGGGTCGAGATTTATAAATTACTTAAAATAGTTAGGTTATTCTTCAAATTTTCCCTGGTTTTTTTTGAATGTATTTATTAAGTGTTTTGTGCTTCTGAGGTATATAGTTTCCAGCATTGTTATGATTTATGCATTATCCTTCAATTGATGTGTATAGTATCATTTTAAGACCAAAAGGCATATATTGGTTGCCAGCCTGTGAGATTTTTTTTTAATTTGTACAAGTTTCTTTCGTGGAGCCAGGCATTTAACTGAAAAAGCCATTGCTCAGGAGTCACTGTGATTTCAACTTTTCTTTTTGCTCAAGTATTTGAGAATTGCTCTCATGGCTTTCAATATTGGAAATAATAAACATGGTAATGTCAAGAAAACAACTATTTTTTGCTTAGGCTACCACAGAAAATTATCTCTCTTTCTCTATATAATATAATGTATATATATATGCATATATAATATGTAATACAGTTATATATTATATATCCACACATATTTTTATATACTACATATAAATAGATCATACATAATCTATATATGTAATCTCTTGACATATGGAAGATTCTATTATGTTCTGATTTCAGTGTGATATATATTTCCAGATCTTTATCTTTCAAATTTTTGAAAAAGGATTATTGCAATTTAAAACCTTCCTAGATCCTCCATTAGAGAAAACAGCCTGGGTATTTATTTATTTATTTATTTTAGTTTTAAATTCTAACAGAACAAGGTAATATTTGAAAATTAAGATTTGTTGGGAGGCTATTGTCATCCATATTGCTGTGTTAAATGTGTAGGTATTGAACTGTCGATGAAACATGAGACATTTAGTCAGTGACATTTTAAATGAATCTCATCATAGGGAAAGCCCGTGGGAACACCAGATGCCGGCGCGTATTTCCGTGTGCTTGCAGAGCATGGAGTGGCTGCCTTGTTTACAGCACCGACTGCAATTAGAGCAATCCGTCAGCAGGACCCTGGGGCAGCCTTGGGGAAGCAGTACTCTTTGACAAGGTGAAGTAGAGATGCACAGGGCAAATTACATCAGAACCTGGAGTCCAAACTGAGCATTATTTTTGGTTTTGTAACACCTGCATAGAAGGAGTAAAACATTGAAAATGTTATTAAGAATGGCTCTGTGTATGTTACTCAGATAGGTGAATTAGGAACCTCACTACACATATTTTTAAGCACTATAGTCCTGTCTGTTTTAATTGAACTCAAACTATAACACTTCCCTTTTTTCCTTCTTCCTTCCTTCCTTTTTTCCTTCCTTCCTTCCTTCCTTCCTTCCTTCCTTCCTTCCTTCCTCCCCATTTCTCTCTCTCTCATTCTTTCTCCTTTTTTTGAAGACTGTGTTTATATTTTCCTTAAAAGTAAAATTCTGATTATGACTTCAGATGCATGTTATCTCAGCACTTAACTGTCTTCTGTAAATATTAGTATATCAAGTCTTAAATAGAGAGAAATATTATCCAAGTACATATATACAGATGTAATGTAAATATTATTGTCCAGATTACATATGTTTGTAATGAGAGCAGTTATTCCATTTTGCTTTGTAACAACATGTTGTAGATACCTTAGATATATTTTGTGTTATTTTGTTGATTTCTTTAGTTTAATGACATGTACCTTCAGAAATAATTGTAACAATATATACCCTCCAGGCCTTTTCCAACACTAGTTCTTGCTGAACTCTCTGATATAAGTCACTGCTGTCATAAACTAAAAGAAGAGATTTTGATTATTCTTCAAGTAAAAGGGTGGACTTGATTAAGAGAGTTTGAATATTTGATGTTTAGTGCCATGGTATTTGAATTTTATGTTTCAGTGGCCCAAAGTAATTAAAATAGGTATCGTACAAGCAGCTGCTGAGATAAACAAGAAGGTTTCTGTTTGGGCAGGATCTTTAGTTTTATTTATTCATCTTTCAAATAGTTTTATATTATGAGACATGAGATCTAGATTTACTAAAAATTACATAGATGATGTAAATAATACAGTTTTATTTTTTATTTTGGAAGTGTGCATAATATGACTCTTGCAGTATACTATTCTATTTATCTTCATTTTCTGCCTTCATTTATCATACTTCAGTTATCCCTAGTTCAATGCAGAGGATAGAAAATCAATTGTGGCAAAAAAAAATACTCTATTAGTTTTATAGTATCCATATCTGAAGACAAGCCCAGAGGTTTCAAATGTTTCTCAGTCCTGCCCAGCCTTACGGTCTGAAAAACTCTCTCCCACTCACGGTCCTGTAGTTGCTTATAAAATAATCACCCAGAGGAGTTCCCATGATACTGGACTAGTCCCTCTGGATAAGTGAGACAGTTGTTTAGCTTGAATTGTTTAGGGGGCCCCCAGGCAGTGGGATCTGGACCTGTCCCTAGTACATGAGCCAGCTTTTTTGAGTCTAGTGCCTATGGTGAGACACTTCGCACAGCCTTGGTGCAGGGAGGAGGGGCTTGGACCTGCCTCAACTGAATGTACCAGGCTCTGCTGACTCCCCATGGGAGACCTTGCCTTGGAGGAGGTGGGAATGGGGGGTGGGTTGGGGGGAATACTGGGTGGCGGGAGGAGAGAGGACAGGGGAATCTGTGGTTGGTATGTAAAATGAATAGAAAATCTCTTAATAAAAAATAAATAAATAAAATAAAATAATCACTCAGAGACTTATATTAATTATAAACTGTATGGCCTATGGCTTCAGCTTCTTGCTACCTAGCTCTTTCATATTAAATTAACCCATTCCTATTAATCTATATGTTGCCATGTGGCCGTGTCATTACCGGTCTGTTGGCATCTTGTTGCTCCTTGCGCAGCAGGGCTGGCATCTCTCCCAAATCCACCCATCTTTTCCCTGTATCTCTGCTTGGATTTCCCACCTGACTGTAAGCTTTCTTGCCATAGGACAAAACCACTTTATTTATTATCCAATGGGAGCCACACATATTCACAGCATACAGAAAGACACCCCCCAGCAAGAGGTTTGAGAAAGCATTTAATTTAGTTTCTTAAATGTCTATTCACTGACATGAATATACTTTAATGGTACAAGTTTAGGGTATGGAGTTATGTTTGTCAGTAAACTAAAATGTCTTTTGTTTTCTCCATGTGTTCCTACTTACACATGGATTTTTATGTTATCTTCCACACAATAATGATCACTAAAATTAACACACTTTTCAAATGAGTAATTACTTGTGGAATATGAGAATTTATCATAAGCCTAATGACAAAATCTTTCTCCTTTTCACCCTCCTATGTCTTTAGGAACCTAGGGTATCTATGATGGCACATTTATCTGTTTTTAATTGATATTTAGGAATGCTTAATTGCTTAGAATACTTTGGGGATGTTTATAGATTAAACACCCCTAGTCTTCAAAATATTCTTATTAATGAGTGAACACACTGTATAAGATACAAGTGGTTTATCATCTCCTTTAGCAGTAGTATCTTCATAGGTAAAAACTATGAACATTATCCTTATTTTACAGTGGAGTAAAGTTAGGACCCAAGGGCTTAAATATCTCTTCAGGAAGAAACTAATGCAAGCAATCTCAACAGGACTCACACATTTATTTTACCCACATAGGTATAGTGTTACTATTTAGAAAAAGTATCACCTCTCATAAGGGGTTTTGACATTCATGTAATAAAAAGGATTGTTTGCTTTTCATATTTATATGCTACACAAATAATGTCTCTATTGAACTGTATTTAATAGATTCTCACTTGTCAACTGAGAGTCCAGTGAAAACAGAAGAGTTTAAGAAATTCCAACTGTTTATTGCAAACAAAGAAATTAAGGTCCACAGAGGTAAAATTTGGGTTAAAGACTGGATATACTCAAATCTTCTCTCTCATACAACAAAATGTGCAACATGAACACCATGTTATAGACATTTAATACTTACTGAGTAAGATTAAAGGTAGAATAGAATATTGTTGGGCTGCCATAACCCAACCTAATTTTTGAAGACTTTCATAAAGGAAAAATATGCATGTAAGAGGATGGTTAGGGAACCCCAAGCCAGCAGTGCCACAATGATGAGATATGTTAGCAGAGTTTTGTAACCATCAATACAACCATGATAGAATACTGTGTTAGAGGAGAAGCCAAAATTAATTAAGTAATAGTCAAAGGAAACAATGGTTAAGAGTTATTTAAAAATGCAATGATCATCTCTGTTGTATATTGAGAAAACATAAGAGATCTCACTCTGACTGTGGGGAGGGGTTGTGACCTATGACATATTGGATTCACTGTAAATCCCTTCTACTTAGGAAAACAGTATTGTGATGAGAATAGGTTACATTCCTACATTTCTAAGAAAACTTATTCAGAGGAGAAGTGGCTTGACAAACACGTAAAATGGCATACTTTGGGGTAGATGAATGTCATGGGGCCAACTGCTTTATTAAGTACAAAAAATAGTTTTCCCCATATATTATATAAAAATACATTTACTAGCTTACTACATCAAGCTAGCTCTTTGATATTAAATTAACTCATTCCTCTTAATCTATATGTTGCCACATGGCCATGGCATTACCGGTTTGGTGGCATCATGTTGTTCCTTGGGCAGAGGGGCTGGCGTCTCTCCCGAATCCGCCCTTCTTTTTCCTGTATCTCTGCTTGGATTTCCCACCTGCCTGTAAGCTTTCTTAAGATTTTAATAAGATTTTGATGTTTTTCACAAGGAACATCTTTTAAAGTAGAAATCACAAACCATTAAGGAAAACTTTTTTGAAATTTGACAACAGTAATTTGAGCAACTGTACATCAAAAGAAAAAAGACTTCTGTACCAAGAGGTTTTGTTAACATATAGAGCCATTAAATATTTAATTTATAAAATTTATAAACGCTCTTGTAGCTGGAGAATTTCACTCCAGCTCCCACCAAGTCCCGCCAGTCCCAGAGCCCACTTATAAAATAAACACACAGACTCTTACATTATTTAAACTGCTTGGCCATTAGCTTAGACCTATCATTGTCTAGCTCTTACTCTTATATTAAGCCCATTTCTATTAATCTATACTTTGCCACGTGGCTTGTGGCTTACTGGTACCTTACATCTTGCTTGTCCTGGTGCCTCAAGCTGTCCCTTGCTCCACCTTCCTGTTCCCTCAATTCTCCTCTCTGTTAGTCCTGCCTATACTTCCTGTCTGGCTACCAGCCAATCAATGTTTATTTATACAGAGTGATATCCACAGCACCCTCTCACTAAGGAACAGACAACTCAATAAAGAAATGGGTGGGTAATAAAATGAGTTCATGAAGAAGGATACTGGAGCATGACAAGATTTTCACTTTCATGAATACAGAAGAAAATTTAAAAGTAAATGAGATTGCATTTTATTCTCACCATAAATAAAAAACCTGAAGTATATATCAGTGACCTTTCTGACAAGGGTATAATACCTCAAGGCTGTTCTCACATTGTTGATGAGAGCTTAAATGAGGACCACTAGTAATATGTTTATACCCTGTGGTCAAGCCTTGGCAAGCATGGAGGGATGAAAATGAGAGAAATACAATGGTGTTCCCGGCCTCGGAGAATAGGCTGTTGTCATGGAATCCTATGCCAGGCCCATAGTCAACACCATATGCTTTCTCGTCTCATCAGAATCTGAGCAATCTGAGCTGCCACTGTGTCTTGTTAGTATTTATACCTGAATTGCAGCTATGCCAGCCTCTGGATAGCACAGGCTCTGCAGCATTTTCTCTCTTTCCTGTGCCACCCCACAGCTATGCTTTATAATTTTTCTTACCATCATTATCAGAACCACAGTTCCATCCCATCTTCCAGAGTCTATACTGCTGAGGTATGCCACAGACCTACACTGGTGCTTCCCTCAGAAGTGCTCTTGTGCTTTACAATACTCAGATCTCAAGAATCTGGCTTCATAGCCTCTTTGTGTGTTTGAATCCTAGTGCTGTAATGAATGGCTGTAACCCAAGTCAGACCCAACAACAAAGCAACAAGGGACCCCTAAATCCTTTTTTCCTAATTACCTAGGCAGCCAACATCGCTGCTACCAACTCCTGCAGCCTAAATCACCAAAACATCCACAATGATTGCTAACATTATTGTGACCAACTGACCAGCATTCTCAGGCCCCTCTAAGGAGAATTCTCTCTGCAAAGTTACTGCAGTCTTTTTTTTTTAAGATTTATTTATTTATTATGCGTACAGTGTTCTGCCATCATGCATGCCTACATGCCAGAAGAGGACACCATATCTCCTTATAGATGGTTGTGAACCACCATGTAGTTGCTGGGAATTGAACTCAGGACCTCTGGAAGAGTACCACCAGATCTCATTATAGATGGTTGTGAACCACCATGTGATTGCTGGGAATTTAACTCACCACCTCTGGAAGAGGTCAGCCAGTGCTTTTAACCTCTGAACCATCTCTCTCTCTCTATCCTGGAGTGACTATAGTCTTAAACACAGATGTAATGAGCAGACCCAAAAAAAAAACAAAATCAGAGATATGATACCACCAACAGAATGTAAGATTCTCCAGCAAATGACCTCAAAGAAACAGAAATTTGTGAACTGCTACAAAACGAGTTTAAAATAAGTCCCTCAATAGACACTCAAGGAAAAATAAGAAAATGAATAGACAGTTAAATAAAAATAATAAGCGGTTCATGACCTAAGGCATGTAATGGAAAGGTAGATTTCACAACAGAGAAACAATTCTTGAAGCTGAATACTTCAATTAGATGTAATACACCATTGAGAGTTTAAACCATAAGTTAGATAGAGCAGAAGAAAACTTGAAACTGAACAGTTTTCTTTAATGAGTTGGGTGCTAAAAAGAAAACAAGAATCAAGAGGAGTAAGGTTAGTCAATTGACACTGAGGACACCATGAAGCAAACAAAAATTTACATTATGAGATTCAGTGGTTGCAAGTGGGAAGATGATCTATTTAATGAAATAACTGGAAAACTCCCAAGTTATCAGGAGGAGGTAAGAAAATCCATATCTATGGCATTCCCAATTCCCCAAATAAGCTAGTTTATTCTGTCTATTTTACAGATGCATGGATTTTTATAATTTTTGTTAATTGGTTAAATTGTCAGTATTGTGAAATATGTAATTAAAGTAGTAAATTTAACTAATTAACATATAGATTATATTATCTCAGATTATCAGTTTCTTCATTTCTAAACTCATCATTTTCAAGACAGTATTACATTCTATGGATCTGTCACCATTTCACAATGTATGTCTTCAATGCCTATTCCTCTATGTAAGTTTGTATCTTGCATTTGAGCTCCGAAACTTGTCTTCTCCAAACCTTCCCAGCTCCCTGCATGAAACATTATACTGTGTACTAGTCTATCAACAGCTGACTAATTTTCAGTCTTTTCCAAAATGCAATTGATGTTTTATTTATATGCACACATAAATATTGTACATACCTATTGATATCAGCCATGTGTAAGAGTATGGAGTGTAGAATGCAGGCAAATAATTTCCAAAAAGTTGTGCATTAATTTACATACCTATTTGTAGTATATGGTTGTTCTAGTGTTCGTGTCCTTATCAGAACATTATGTTTTGGCCAATTTCAAAAATTTACCACCTGATTGTCATGTGGTAACAGCATATTAACCCCTCAATTTGCATCTCAGAACGTTAATAACTTTTTTATTGGACAATTGAAATTTTATATTGCCATGTAATTAAGAATTTGCAAAGTCTTTCAATAAATCTGTGTCTATCTATCTATCTATCTATCTATCTATCTATATTCTTTCTTAATTTGTAATTGAATTCCCTTTCAATAGCTTACTGGCAGTTTTGATTGATTCAATGTATATATTTTAGCAAGCTTTTATTAGTGTTGAGTGCTTTCTCAGACCATTTTATATACTTTACACAATCTAATGTCAGGAGGCATTTTTTCTCAACATTAATTCTTTAGAAACTTTTTATATAATTTTTCTAACTTAGCATTATAATCTGTCCTGAGTTGACTTTTGTAGATGACATAAAGAGGAAGCCATACTTTTCCTAGTGTTCAGTTAAACCTCGTTTCAGTGATTATCCTTTGCTTCCAACTCTGCGTTATAAGTTCTGGTGTACTAGTTAGTGCCCACGCATTCATAGCTTGGCTTTTGACTATTTTGGTCTAATGACTTACTTATCAGGGTTTTGCTACACTCACATTATTGCGTCTATAGCTGCAGATTTATAATGGAATGGTTATGCTACAACTCTGCCTTTCAAAAATTCAATTTGATGTGACTATTCTTGGCCTATTTTATTTGTATTCAGATTTTAGTATAATTAGAGAGAGAAAGGAGAAAGACAGAGAGAGACAGCGACAGTGACAGAGACACAAAGAGAGAGATACACAGAGAAAGAGAGATGAAAAAAATTTTCTACTGAGATTTTGCTTGGATTCAAATTTATAGATGGATATAGTGAAAATCTTCATGTAACACATTTCCAATTCTTGACTCTAGTGTAACTATTCATTTTTCACATCTTTTCTCACCTATATCTAAGAAACTTATTTCCTATGTTTGTCGGTGGTAATTTATTTATATTTTTACTTTGTTTTATTTTGAACTAAAAGTGTTTTTCTAAATTACATATGTTCTGATGGCCTTTATCTAGTTGCTCATTAATTTTAATATTTCCATTAAATTTTTTGATTTTTTTAACCATAGAATCATGTGCCAAACTACCTTATAATCTTGAAAAAATGCAATTTTGTCAACATGCTATACTTTCTAAATTTGGCTGAATTCAGTTTTCTTGACACTTGAAAATCAATATCATTTTTATTAGCATAGAAAAAAATGATGATCATCAAAAGTCAAAGAAAAAAATCTGATGAAATCTTAAACGTCAGTATAGAGAATAACTTTGTTATTGGAATGGATAACTCTATACAAAGAATACTAATAACAAAACACTAAGACTTTGAAGGGTACTCGTATATTCCTCCTCCTTCTCCTCCTCCTCCTCATCTTGTTTAGAGAAGGTCTCATTGTCCATCCCAGCTCACCTGTAACTGGTTATATAGACCAGACTGACCTCAAATTCACAGCAATCAGATTTCCTTGTGCTGGAATTGAAGAAGTGCATCACCATGCATAGCTACCGTTAGACCTTTTAATACCAGTTTACATTATGAGGCCATTATTGCAAGGTACTGCATTCCTATACATTGTATTTACATGCATTGTATACATCCTTTACTATCAATGTCTCATACCTCACTGGTCTACACTGACAAAATCACCACTGATTCATAGTTACCATCATAAGTTTATATTTAGGCTTTATTTTTGGTAAACATTCTATGCATTTGAACAAATACATGATGCCATGTGTTTACCATTATTGAGAAATTTTCCTTCCTTAAATAAACCTTCTTTGTTCCCTATTTTCTATTATGTCTCTAGTATTGGGAAATTTTTACTTTTAAGTTAATTATTAACTTTGGCCTTTAGATTTCTTGTCTTACAATATCATTGGTTTGGGTTTCATAGATATGCTGGCTTTACAGAGGAATTTGGAAGTAATCTTGTCTCTCCCATCTACAGAGTTTATGAAATGACAGTTTTGTTTAAACGTAGGTTTTGGAATACTGGCAAATTTAGGCTTGTGGCTTACAATGTGAAAAGGTTTTAGATTATGAATTCAGAATGTGTGTGGCTCAAATTACTTTGTCAATCTATGGCTTCTTTAATCTGTTACGGTAGCTAACTGTGCACAATTTTTCTGTGATTTTCCTTTAGACACTGCCCTTACTTTATGCTTCCTTCTCACCACTGGCACTCTAATGACATGTGTTTGAATTTTCAAATTATCTGTTATCTCACATACTGTATTTTATTGCTTTTTGCCTGCTTTTTTCTTTCTTATGAGAGTTGGATGATTCGGGTTATCAAATCGTCTTTGCAGTTCTATCTAAGCTTTCGCGGAGTTTTAACATTTTCTATTCTTTCAGTCTCAGGAATTTTAACCTCTATTGTAATTGCCAGCTGTCTGCTAATGTTATGTATGCATTTTAGGAAGGTATTATTCATCATAGTTATTTCAAAATAATATTTGCATCTGATAATCAAAGTGGTTAAATTTTCGTGTGCTCTCCTTTGTCTTCTTTCCCTCATGTATGATTGATTCTAGGATCCTTTCTCTGTTGTAAGAAAAAGTAATCCAACTAGTGTTCAGAATCTGAATTGGGCTACCACACAAAAGAATCCTTATTTTGCACGCAGCTATCCTAAGTAGAGGAGAGACACTTCTATCCAGTCAAACACTGAGTGGTTGGAAGCCAGACTAGAGCCTTGCAGAGGAAGATTTTCTTTGCAGCTTACCTTTCTTATTAGGGAATACCTCATCAGGTGCTCCAGCTGGACACCCAGATGTCTTACAGCACCTCTTTCCACTGGAGGCTTGGCAGTATATTTCCCTTTTACCAAGACAGTGTGGGGTTTGGAAACATTTGAAATTCTGAGCCTGTGTACCACACGGTTGTCCTACAGTTTCTGAGCTTTTTAATAACCGTTTCCTAGTGGGTAAAGTTGAGTGGAGAAAATCATAAAGTCAGTAACTGTTCAGTCTTTCTAACCCTCCACCCCCACGTTCCATTTTCATTTCTAATGACTCAACTGTTCATGGCCCTTTACTGGTGGATCAAAAAGATAATTTTTAAAAGTAAGATGATTTTCTGTTTGGATTTAGAGAAATGGTTAAGTAGAATACTAGTTGGTCATTAATAGAATTTGCAAAAACATGAGTGATATCAACATGGTATCTTTGCATTCCAAATGTGAATTCCAGGGTTAAGCAGAGTGAAGGGAAGGCAGATATTAGTGTAAGAGTACACTAATAAAATAATGGTGACCTGACAGGTAAAGTGGAAGTTGATGAGATTTCACTGATGTGAAATCTATTTGTATATTTAGTATCTGTTGGCACAAATGATGAATACTTTTCAATTATTTTGTAGTTGACAGATCTTAAAAGAAACATTCACTGTTTTCTTTTGCCCCTACTAATTAAAAAAAATTCTTCACCATAATTTCTTAGTATCCATTTCTGTTTTGTAGCATTTTCCCTATTTTTTTTAAATTCATTTTATATACCAACCACAGCTCCCCCTCTCATCCCTCTTCCCACTCCCCCCCCCACCTTCCTCCCTCTCTGCTCATCCCCTCTTCCAACAGGGTAAGTCCTCCCATGGGAGAACAGCTAAGCCTGTGTACATTCAGTTGAGGCAGGACCAAGACCCTCCCCCCCTGCATCAAAGATGAACAAGGTGTCTGACCATAAGTAACAGGCTCCAGAAAGCCAGCTCATGCACCAGGGATAGATATTGATCACACTGCCAGGGGCCTCTCAAACAGACCCAGCTACATAACTTTCTCCTGGATGCAGAGGGTCTAGTCTGGTCCCATCCAGGCTCTACAGATGTTGGTCTAAAGTTTGTGAGTTCCTATGAGCTTGGTTCAGTTGTCTCTGTAGATTTCCCCATCATGATCTTGACTCCCCTTGCTTATATAATCCCTCTCCCTTCCCTTGACTGGGCTCTCAGAGCTCTGCATCTGCTTTCATCAGTTTCTGGATAAAGGCTCTATGATGACAGTTAGGGTATTCACCAATCTGATTACCAGGCACCCTCTCCACTACTGCTAGTAGTCTAATCTGGGGTCATCCTTGTGGATTCCTGGGAATTTCCTTAGCACCAGGTTTCTCCCTTAACCCAGAAGGTCTCTTTCCTTCAAGATAATTCTTTCAATGCTATCCTACTTTGTCCCTCCCCAGGTAGACCATCCTGTTCCCTCATGTTCTCATCCCCTATCCACTTCCCTCTATAGCCCTCCCTCATCCCCAGTTTACTCATGGAGATCTTCTCTGTTTCCCCTTCCCAAGGTGATCCATACATCCCTCTTATGGTCTTCCTTGTTTCCTAGCTTCTCTGGAGCTGTGGGTTGTAGTGTGATCATCCTTTGCTTTACATCTAGCATCCACTTATGAGTGAGTACATACCATGTTTGTCTTTCTGAGACCGGGTTACCTCACTCAGGATGATATTTTCTGGTTCTATCTATTTACCTACAAATTTCATGATGTCATTGTTTTTTTCTTACAGCTGAATAATACTCCATTGTGTATATGTACCACATTTTCTTTATCCACTCTCCTGTTGAGGGGCATCTAGGTTGTTTCCAGTTTCCAGCTACTACGAATAATACGAATACTGTGGCTGCTAAGACATAGTTGAGCAAGTGTCCTTGTGCTATTATTGAGCATGCCTTGGGTATATGCCAAAGAGTGGTATCAACTGGGTCTTGAGGTAGATTGCTTCTTGAACTTTTACTGTTTTCCTTCCTATGAAGGCCAAGCTACAGCTTTGACGCCAAGATCAGCTCTAAATGTTAAGGAGGATAGTATAACTTGAACAATCTGTTTAATAACCCAATTTTTAATATTTCATTTGCTTGAATCACTGATTTCCCCCTTTCCTCCTTTCCTTCAGGGACTTCAGCAAGTCATTTTTACTTTCTTATAGTTACTCTCCTTGAATAATTTTCAGTATTTTGATATTAAATCTTCTATCAACACTACCATACTTCCTCCAGTGTCTTTTCATACTAAGGTTTCTTCAGCCCCCTAAACTCTGTCATTCTTTATTACAGATATGCAACTATATTTCTATGTTTGTCCTGTCTCACAGTCCTACCATGCTGGCCTTACTCTGTCTTCATTTCCACCCACATTTTAATTTTTTCTCTAACTTCCATGCTCCTTTCCTAATATGTCTTCTTGCGCTTGTTTTTGTTTCTCCCATTCTGTAATCTCACTATTCTCTTGCCCTGTCTTAATTCTTTAGATAGTTTTGACCCAGAACTTCTGTTCCTTTTTCCTGTCTCATATCCAGTTGTGCTGTCCCTTCATGGAACCCGGGTTTACTTGTTAGGTCTCTGAAAAACATGTAGCTGGTATAAACCCTTTATGTTATATTACACACAAAAACATTCCTAAAATAACCATTTCAGATTTTTATCCTCATATCACCATACCTTTTTCAATGATTGTGCTCTCAAAATCCAGCATTGTTGGCTTTAAGACTCGGTCAAACTGACATAATTTTTGCTCACCTCAACCCCCATTCCTCACCTTTTTGTTTTTGTGAGTCTGGAAATCCAACAAATGGGCATCTGGGTCAGACAGATGTTCATGAGAAGGAATGAATGTATTGAAGGAGATGTATGTCCCATAAGTTTGGGTATGTTGTACATTTGTTTTCTTTGAATTCTAGGAGGTCTTTAATTTCTTTCTTATTTCTTCCTTGACCCAATGGTGATTCATTTGAGCATTATTCATTTTCCATGAGTTTGTAGGCTTTCTGCAATTTGTGTCATTGTTGAATTCTAACTTTAAGCCATGCTGGTCTGGTAAAATACCGGAAGTTAATCCAATTTTTTTTGTATTTGTTGAAATTTGCTTTGTGACCATGTATGTGGTCAATTTTAGAGCAGGTTCCATGGAGTGCTGAGAAGAAGGTATATTCTTTTGCTTCAGGGTGGAATGTTCTGTAGATGTCTATTAAGTCCATTTGAGTCATAAGTTAGTTCCATTATTTCTGTGTTAAGTTTCTGTCTGGCAGACCTGTCTATTAATGAGGGTGGAGTGTTGAAGTCTCCCACTATTGGTGTGTGGGGTTTGATGTGCAATTTAAGTTTTAGTAATGTTTCTTTTACATAGGTGGGTGCCCTTTTATTTGGAACATAAATATTCAGAATTGAGACTTCATCTTGATTGATTTTTCCTGTGATGAATATGCAATGTCCTTCTCAATCTCTTTTGATTAATTTTAATTTGAAGTCTATTTTGTTAGCTATTAGGATAGCTACACCAGCTTGCTTCTTAAGTCCATTTGATTGGAAAGACTTTTTCCAGCCCTTTACTCTGAGATAGTGTCTGTCTTTAAAGTTTAGGTGTGTTTTTTGTATGCAGCAAAAGGATGGATCCTGTTTTTGTATATATTCTGTTAGCTTGTGTCTTTTTTTATAGGCGAATTGAGTTCATTGATATTAAGAGATATTAATGACCAGTGATTGTTAATTCCTGTTGTTTTTTGGTGGTAGTTTCCCTTCTTTGGGATTTGTTGGTGTGGGATTATGTATTACCTGTGTTTTTATGGGTGCATCTACCTTCCTTAAGTTGGATTTTTCCTTCTAGTACTTTCTGTAGGGCTGGATTTGTGGACAGGGATTGTTTAAATCTGATTTTATCATGGAATATCTTGTTTACTCTGTCTATGGTGATTGATAGTTTTGCTGGGTGTAATAGTCTGGGCTGGCATCTGTGGTCACTTAGTGTCTGTATAATGTCTGTCCAGGACCTTCTGGCTTTCAGAGTCTCCATTGAGAAGTCGGTGTTATGCTGATGGGTCTGCTTTTATGTGTTACTTGTCCTTTTTTCTTTTGAAGCTCTTAATATTTTTTTCTTTATTCTGTATGTTTAGTGGTTTGATTATTATGTGGCGAGGGGACTTTTTTTGGATTCAGTCTATTTGGTGTTCTGTAACCTTCTTGTATCTTTATAAGCATTTCCTTCTTTAGATTGGGAAAGTTTTCTTCTATGACTTTGTTGAATATATTTTCTGTGCTTTTGAGTTGGTATTCTTCTCCTTCTTCTATTCCTATTATTCTTAGGTTTGGTCTTTTCATGGTGTCCCAAATTTCTGGACATTTTGTGTCATGACTTTGTTGGCTTTAGTGTTTTCTTTGATGAATCTATTTCCTCCACAGTATCTTCAATGCCAGAGATGCACTCTTCCATCTCTTGCATTCTGTTGGTTATACTTTCATCTGTAGTTCCTGTTTGTTTACTCAGATTTTCCACTTCCAGCATTACCTCAGTTTGTGTCTTCTTTATTGTCTTCATTTCAGTTTTCAAATCCTGAATTGTTTCTCTTACTTTTTTAATTGCTTTTTCTTGGCTTTCAAGGGATTTACTGATTTCTTCCCATTTTTTGTTTGACTTTTCCTCGATTTCATTAAGGGAATTTTTTATTTCCTCTTTTAAGATCTCTAATATCTTCCTAAAGTCATTTTTATGGTCAATATCTTCTGTTTCTTCTGTGTTGGGATGTTCAGGTCTTGCTGATGTAGGTTCTGATGGAGCCCTATTGGTTTTTATGTTGTTGACTATATTTTTGCACTGGCGTCTACCCATCTCTTTCTCAACTTGGTTCAAGGGATGTTTGTGTCTGAGGGAGTCTCTCTTGATCTGATTAACACTCTTGATCCAGTGGGAGCTATTGGTCTAGTCGATGCTGATGGACTCTTTGTCTCAGGGAGCAGGTCTTAGTCCAATTGGCACTAGTGGGCTCTGTCTCAGGGAGTAGTTGCAGTCTTAGCGTGTGGTAGTTGGTGGTAGTCTGACATGTCTGTAGGAGGTCAGCCTGTCAACTGGGCAAAAACTGGGACTCTTAGTCCAAATTGGATGCTGGCAGGCTCTGTCTCAGGGAAAAGTTGCAGTCTCCGAGGGTGGGTGGGATTTGGGAGAGGTGGGGCTTGGGTTGCAGGGTCTGATGGGGGATGGTGGTAGTCTGACCTGTGTGCAGGAGGTCTGCCTGCCAACTGGCCTGAAACTGGGACTGCAATGGGTCATGGTGTAGGGGTTCAGGTTTGTGCCCCTGGGCCCAAAGCCTAGGGGATGGGGTGTTCGGGTATAAGGATAAAGACTCACCTCTTAGTCCAGTTGGGTGCTGGCAGGCTCTGTCTCATTCTCTGTATCTTTGAGCTTGTATTCTTCTTCTTCTTTCCCTATTACTTTTAGTATAATTACTAGATTTAGTTTTTTTCAGGATGTCCAAGATTTCCTGGTTATTTTGTGTTATGGCTTTGTTGGTTTTAATGTTTTCTTTGACCAAGGAATCTATTTCCTCTATTGTATCTTCAATAACAGAGATTCTCTCTTCTATCTCTTGCATTCTGTTGGTTATGTTTATATCATAGTTCCTGTTCATCTACTCAGATTTTCCATTTCCAGCATTCCCTCAGTTTGTGTCTTCTCTATTGCCTCTGTTTCAGTTTTCAAGTCTTGAACTTTTTCCTTCTTCTGTTTCATAGCTTTTTCTTGGTTTTCTTTAAGGAATTTATTGATTTTTTCCATTTTTTTTGTTTGTCTTTTCCTTGGTTTCTTTAAAGGAATTTTTCATTTCCTCCTTAAAGTCCTCTGTCATCTTCATAAAATCATTTTTAAGATCATTTTCTTCTGCTTCGTCTACATTGGGATGTTCAGTTCTTACTATAGTCGTTTTGATCCAGAACTTCTGTTCCTTTTTCCTGTCTCATACCCAGCTATGCTGTCCCTTTGTGGAACCAGGGGTTACTCATTAAGTATGTGAAAGTCATGGAGCTGGAATAAAACCTTTATATTATAGAATGCACAAAAACATTCCTAAAATAACCATTCTAGATTTTTATCCTTGTATCACTGTACCTTTATCAATGATTGTGCTCTCAAAACCCAGCATTCTTTGCTTTAAGATTCAGTCAAGCTGGGCAGTGGTGGCACACACCTTTAATCCCAGCATTTGGGAGGCAGAGCCAGGAGGATCTCTGTGAATTCCAGGCTAGCCTGGTCTACAGGACAGGCACCAAAACCACACAGAAACCCTGTCTTGAAAAACCAAAAGAAAAAAAAAAAGACTCAGTCAAACTGACATAATTTTCCGCTTACCTCAACCTCCATTCCTCACCTTTTTTGTTTTTGTGAGTCTAAAAATCCAACAAATCTTGAGCATCAGGGTCATAAAGATGAATGTTCACAAGAAGGAATGAATGTATTGTAGGAGATGTATGTTTATAGTAAATAGGAACAGAAGGTTCCTGAACCACAGAGGCAGGATTATTTAATACTCTAGGAACCATTTGATCAAATCAGAGAGCAGCAAGACACTGTCAGTAGCAGACTGCATTGTTCAAGATGGGCAGGCAGGGTTTTTGTTTGTTGAATATTTTTTCCTTGCACGATAATGAATTGACTGCTCATCCACACATTCTTTCTCTTGACAGACAGGCCAGGAGAGCAATGACCATGAAAGGAAAACAGCCTTTCTTTCAATGAATCCCTAACAGGGTCAGACTAGGTTCATTTTTCTCTTTTGTTCTTTCCACTCTAGGGCACTGTTTGCTGTCAGTGATGTTAATTCTCCTTCATCCTCCAGTAACCCAGAATCCTTGCGATAAGAGTGTTTGAACCTAAAGGCTACAGTAATACTTCTTTATTAGCCATTTCTTTTTCTGTGTGTCTCTCTCAGACTAGAGAAAATACGTTCATGAGATCATAGTAATTTCTCCTAAAGGAACTCATGAGAAAGAATCATGTATGTGATCAAATTTGCCGTCTTTGTGGGTGTTTGTGAACATATGTTCTGGGTACACTATAAGAATAAAGAAAGGAAATCAGGAGTTAAAATTAGCAAGGGTAATATCAAGGCAGAAAGGCTTTTTATGTCTGATCATTAGAGGAATGTTACAGGTACATTATAAAGTCACCTCAATTGTCCTTCTCAGCTGAGCGTCTATCTGTAGTTCTGAGTGCTGCTTTTGAAATACCTAAGTGCTGTGAACTGAGTGTGGTTACATTTGAGTAAACCCAACTCATTTACTTTATGGTCCTACTACATAGTATTCTTCTAAAAGGCCATTTTTTTACCGATTAGATACCAACAGATTTTTTTTAACATAAATGAAATTATTTAGTTTAACTTTCAGAGAATACTTGGAACTTACTGTCTCTCTCATATTCAGGTTCAAGACACTGTTTGTGGCTGGGGAAAGATGTGATGTGGAAACCCTAGAATGGTCCAAAAAGGTCTTCAGAGTCCCTGTTCTAGATCATTGGTGGCAAACAGGTAACTTTTCCCTAAACCTTTCCTAAAAACTGCTGAAATCCTCCAGAGCCCTGAGTGGACTGGGGGAAATTCTTAGTCATGCTAATCAGGATCCACAGTTCTGGTTTTAGTAGAAATAAATGCTTTCATGTCATGTTGTTTATAATGTCTTCATTAGTCACATAGACACGCCATTCTCTTAGCCATCGATAAGCACCACTAAGGACATTTGGACTTTCTCGGCTTTGTTTCTTGTGTGCGGTGAATTGCTAAACTTCAGATTGTCCTTCCTCAACTCATCCACATTCCCATGGCTTTGGAGTTGTGAGAGCAGAGGCAGCATCTGCCCTGCTTTGACATGCCCTTACCTCTCATCTGCGTTCTCTGTGCTCTTGAATTCACTCCGCACAATGCTCCCATGGTACTTGTTAAAGTGCCGTGGTGCCTGTCATAGGAGACTCCGTGATCCTTGTCTCATAAAAGTCTGCCTTCTATCTATTGCTTGCACAATAGACACACTAATTTTTCTCCCAGATAATACTAATATATGGGTATCATTCATTTACAAGTTTGGTCATTATATATTTTCCTTATAATAAGTGGTCCTTGGGAGCAGAATTTTATATTGGGTAGATAAAATATAAGCTTTGGAAAAGGAGAACAAGAAAAATAAAAACCTTACTCTTTCCTTTCCTTTCCTTTTTTTTTAATATGAATGGCTTGAATATATATGAGAGTGAGTCAGTGATCTGGAATCAGATTTCATCTTCATAGTTTTCATATATTTTTATCCAACCCTCTAAAAATAGTTGTGAGCCATGGGGTAGGCTAGTGGCTTCCACATGTTAGTTCTACTCAGTCCAGCAAATTAGACCAAACCACAGATTTAATAATGTAAAGTCAATACCCCCCAAACTTCAATTGTCTTAGTATCTGGGATAGAATATCAAATTTGCATCAAATTATCAAAGTTTTGTGATGAAAATTAGTAGGACTCTTAACAATAATTTAAACTTAGATATGACATTTCTATTCACTGTCACCCTCACTTGCCCTTGGGTACATATTCCCAGGATTGCTATGTATATAGATGGCATTATGGTTAAATGTTGGCACCCCTCATAGAAGAGCAAGTAGAAAACTAAAGCTAAAGTTTAATATTTGGTAGTTTAGATAGTTTTGATTTTATCCATTATTCTATTTTGTTGTTTTCTTGGATGTTGCCTTTGGAAAAACATGTTTTCTATACAATTGTTGTAATATGTAATTTAAAATAACTGGTCAGAGCAGAGGACCTGCCCCCTATATAGCTGCAAACAATGGGATTTCTGTTTCCTGTAAGTTTATTTACTAAAGGAAAATTGGCTACCTGTGTGCAGAGTTTTAAGTACTTAAGAACTCAAAAGACAGGACTTCACTTGGAAAGACAATAATACTATAAATATATTTTAATATATAGCGTATTTTAACACTAAAAAAACAAAAAAAATGATGACATCTACAAGAAAGAGTGTTTGTAGTATTGAAGTTTTCCCCATTATCCTTTGAAAGTTGTTTTCCTGGACATCACTGAAGATAGTGTGAACTTTTAAGTAAGTTTTCCTTGTCTGGAAAAAGTGTAGTTAACGCTTTCAGAAATATGAAAAAAAAAAACTCACCAAAGCCTATAAAACATACATATTTCTGAAAGTGCTAACCATACATATCTATGTAATATCACTTTATTTTACAATATGGTGGGTTTTTTTGTGCAAGATACAGGCACAGTTGTGTTTAAGAATGCAGGCTTTTAAGGAGGAAGATCACTTGAAGTTGGAAAATTCTTCATTTTTTGTAAGGCAAGAATTGGAAGCAAGAATGAAGAAATTTTTTTTTCCAGAATAGAGTTGACTGCTAGATGATACAGGTATCAACTGACAGTTAGATGGATACATGTAAGTGCCAGTGCCTTCTTCACCAAGCCAAGGTCACTGATGTGGCTGTCGAGAAATTAAACGAGGCTTGGTTTGGACTCTCCACAGCAAGCCTGAGGCTGTGACAGTTTTATTGAGAGCAATCAGACTTTTATACCCTTTATAAGAAACAGAATATAGTGGTGGTTTTCAGGATCAATATGGTAGTAGTTGCTAGGATACGATGATGGGTGTGCAAGCTATATAGGGTACACAAGATTAATGTCTAAGACCAACAGTCCCATTAAGCTTACATGCTTCCTTGACGTCTAAGGAAACATACAGAGAAACACAAAGTGGCCTGAATGCTTCACTGCCTGAGGGAGTGCCTCAGTTTCCCAGGAACTGAAAGACAAATAGTGCCCCAGGATGGAGCCATGGACTCTAACCTGAAAAACCTATGATGCATATCTCTCAAGTAGGCTAGACCAAGCCAACTCCATGGTTCCCTGCAGCCATAAATAAGATCTTTATTAGCATAGAAAATTACTCTTTTGCTTTCAAAACTGTATGTTGCATTAAAGTGTAAAGCAACACTGAATTTTATCATTTGCCATCTCTCATTCTTTTTAAAAATATTTATTTTATTTTTAGCCATGTATTTATGTATTTGGAGGGTGTGGACACATGTGTGCAGGTACTAAACAGTTACAAGGAGTTATGAGCTACACTGTATGGGTACTGGGGACCTAAACCTGATACTATAAAATAGAAGCAAGAGACCTCTCTGCAGCACCTACAATTCTCTTTTTTAAGGTAGTTGTGGTGATATTGTGTCTCCCAATATATTGTGGACCCTAATAAACTTTTCTGGGGTCAGAGAACAGAAAAGCCACTACATAGACATAGAGGCCAGAAAATGGTGGCACACCACACCTTTAATCCTAGCATTCCCAAGGCAGAGATCCATCTGGATCTCTGTGAGTTCAAAGCCACACTGGAAACAGTCAGGCATAGTGACACACGCCTTTAATCTCAGAAAGTGATGGCAGGAAGCAGAAAGATACATAAGGCATGAGGACCAGGAACTAGAGGATTTTTAAGCTTTTAGCTTTTAGCAGCAGTTCAGCTGAGATTCATTCAGATGAGGACTCAGAGGCTTTCAGTCTGAGGAAACAAGATCAGCTCAGGAATTGGCAAGGTGAAGTTGGATGTGGCTTGTTCTGTTTCTCTGATGTTTCAGTGTTCACCCCAATACCTGGCTCTGGGTTTGTTTTTATTAATAAGACCATTTAAGATTCATGCTACAGGTGGTATTAAAGAAATATTAAATCCACAGGAGAAAAAGACAAATGAATGGGTGATTATTAATTCACTGAGTTAGAAAAGGCCTTGATATTTTTAGCACATTGATAAATATCTTTATGTTTCACTGATCAAATAGAGGTTTGCTTCTCTTCCTGAGAAACATGCTAGGAAACACCAGATAATATTTCTAAGAAGGGTAAGCTTTGACCAAAAAGTGACTTTCTTGGTTGTAAATCTCAAGTGTTCTAGAAGGCTTCTCTTACGATGTGCTTAGAAATTGGTATTTTATATACTTATAAGCCTTAATGAGCCTTCCATATAAATAAGTGTGTAAAAGAATCATGAATTTGCTCTTTGATTGCATTAATATATGTGTGTAAATGAGTGGTTAGGAAATTGTGGTGTGTGATTTGAAATTAGTAAGGATATATTAAGTTACTTAAAAATCAATGAATACAATCCATTGGGTTCTGTGATTTCAGCTGTAGTCAACCTATTTATATAACCATCTTTTTTTTAAAAAAAGACTTTCTGTTATTTATGTATGTTTGTGAAATGTATGCAGTGTGTGTGTGTGTGTGTGTGTGTGTGTGTGCACATGTGTGCAAGCGTACATGCACACACGCTTGTGCACATATTTATGCCTGCAGTGGCCAGAAGAGGGCTTCTGATCCTTTGGAATTGGAGTTACAGGTGATTGTAAGCCAGCTAACTTGGGTGCTGGGAAAGAATCTTAGTTCTCCAGAAGAGCAGAGAGCACTCTTAACAACTGAGTCATCTCTCGGCCCTGCTATATTATTTCTTTATGTCTAATTTATATTAGCACCAACAAACCCTAGTTATGAATATTCCCCTTTTCGACCCATTAATAGCAATATTATTTGATGTTTGATTAAATATCTACAATTTCAAATTGAAAGGTAATCTCTGGAGTATCTGAAAATAGACATGGTTCCTCCTTCTCTCACAGGAGTATTTCAGTGGAGATGTTTTGCTGCTCACGACCACCGAAGCATTAAGCTCTTGCTTTTAATTATAATAATGTGAACATTTAATACTATAACGAAGAAATCAGTCTAGACTTTGCTAAGTCTAGAAAGATTGCACTCATTAGTATCAATAAAAACTGAATTGCCATTCACTTAAATGTTTTATCTTCACTGTAACTTATCTGTAAGACGACTGAAAACAGCTGGATTGTTGAATTTTTCATTTTCAACATGGAAATATGGAGACAGGTGTATAATCACAATTTTAAAAGAATAGATAAAATATAGCATCTCGTGTACAATGAAGCAATCTGAAGTTCATTATCCTCAATTATACAATCTCCAGATAAAATATTGTATTGTTACAGGTCGTTTTTATTACAAAAAGGAGCTTTCCCAGAAACCAGATAGGAAACAGTTTTCACAGTAAAGGACTGTCCATGTGGTAAATGGTGCTCTTTGCAAAAAATGCTTTTTCTAACTCAAGACGAGTTAAGGAAGTTCTTAAGAATAAACGGTCTAAAAAAATTTCCCTTACATTTCAGACTGACTCTTCAAACCAGAGTAGATGCTGTCCATTTGTAAGGCTCACTTTCCTCTTTCTCTTCCCTCTGTCTTTATTTCCCACTTGTTATAAAACATGATATTGCTTTAGAAATGATCACAATAAAACATTTCAGTCTCTTATTTTTGAGTTTTTTTTTTAAACTTTTTTTTTTGTTGTTGTCACATTAAAAACAATGGCCACTGGGCTGGAGGGATGGCTCAGTGGTTGAGAGGACTTGCTGAGTTTGCAAGGATGCATGTTCAATTCCTAGCACCAATGTGGTGGCTCACAACACCTTGTAACTCAGGTTCCAGGGGATCTGATACAAAACATTCATACGTATAAACTAAACTAAGGAAATCTTTAAAAAAGGAACCAATGACCTCAAATTTGTAACATTCAAGTTCTATAATAACTTTGAAAAGGTCACTTTAGTGAACAGCTTCGATCAAAGATTTTGAGTCTTTCTAGTTGCTTGGATGGCACTTGTCCTGTTCCCATCAGGAGATACAGTGTTTATAAGGAAAATGCTTTAATTGTTTTGATGTCTAGGGAATTACAGCATAACTGAAATGTGCTAATCACCACCTCCTGAGCTTTCCTAGATGATTTTTATTATTTGCTTATTTTGTTTTCATCATGTCAATGGAAGAATAAAATTCTTCCTAGCATTTGAAAACTCCTAAGAAATAATTTCAGTGAGAAAATGATAGTCACCTAATAGACACTGGTGGTAATTGAAATTATTGATTTCACTCTATGTGCCTCCAGCCATCTTTGTTGAGTTCTTATATCTTGAGTAATTAGAGTATTTCTCACCCTATTTTATTGAACCGCTAGTGTTTAAATTGCAGTTGAAATTCTAAAGTAACTGCAGTCTTTATACAGCCTAAATATTCTTCCTTTGAGAAAGAATTTGATCACTCTGGATTTTATTAAACTAGAGGCTAAAATGCTCCAGCAATCTTCAGACATGACAGCACATTAATTTAGACCATTTCTCTAAATGATGCCAATACACTGCTAGTATATTTTTAAAGGATATAAAAAGTAACTAAAATGATAAATGTATTTTTGCCCAGTTCAGTACTGTGGTGGTTTGAGTGAAAAATGCCATCAAAGGCTCATATGTTTGAATACCTGGTCCCCAGTTGGTGGAAATGTTTGGGAATGGTTAGGAGGTATGGCCTTGTTGGAGGAGAGGTATCGCTGTGACTTTGAGGTTTCAGAAGACTTGAACAAATTCCAGTGTGCCTCCTGTGCCTCCTACTCATGGTTTTGAAGTGTGAGCTCTCCAATGTTTCTGGCAGCATGCCTTCACTCTGCCATCATGGTCTCGAACCCTCAGAAACCACAACCATAATCTAATTCTTTCTCTCATGTTTCCGTGCTCATGGTGTTTGTCACAGCAGGAGGAAGTAACTAAGACAAGTAGAGTATACTTCCTGAGAATAGATCATGACAATAAGGATTCTAAACACTACAGTTGGTTAGGCTTTCCAAATCATGCCCTTAGCCTTAAGAAAATGAACAGAAGATTCATTAGACCAGGTGTTTTTTTTTTGTTTGTTTTTTTTTTACATTTTAATAAATCAATGCATCTTTACTTATAAGAAGCAAACCAACACAAGAGAATAATTCATTGCAGTTTATTAACAGATATGCTAAAGAAAGATCTCTGTGGGAAATGTTACCAACCCACTTGCACTGTTTTATTTCTCATATATACATTGAATTACTTAGCTAATATTTAAGGATTTGATCCATAATGCATCAACATATAAGCCACTTGGTTTTTTTTTCTAAATTCTTCTTCTTTTTCACCCTTGTATTGTCAGATACTGTGTCTGCACCTGTATAGGTTGGCCTACTTATTGACAATGGGCATCAGCCTGCTAGTCTACCATTTTAAATTTAGTCTATTAGAGGTAATTTTCTTCCTTCCTGGAATTCAGCTTCTAAAGCGTCACAGCTCTTCTTATTCCCCATTTCCTTCCACTCTACCACTTTGCTACATGAATGGCTTTCTTGCAGTTTAAACATACTTGTGTGTGTATGTAGGTTGAATCCCCGTTAAACATACTTGTGTGTGTATGTAGGTTGAATCCCCGAGAAGTCTTTTAACTTTTTCTGCACAATACCTTCTCAGACTTAAAACATAAGAGGCTCTATTGAGCGGACCCAGCAATGAGTGAAGTGTCTTTTTGGTAACTTTACCTTGAAGACATTGTTTACAAATGTATTCTCTGGATACTAAATATCAATTACAACTAGTACATGTTTTGGTATTCATAGAATATAGCTGTAGATAATGAGGACTGCTTTCTAAATTAGTCTAATTAACACTTTGCTACTTTCTGTGTCTGGGTTTTACCCTAGTCTTACTATTATATCAAATTTATGCTAAGGTGAACATTTCTTCAGAGTATATGCCGGTAAATACAAGAACAGTGTATGAACAGGCAAGTGCACAATGTGTAACTGAAAGACTGGATTGGACTAGAACAATATTGCCGTTGTCCATGGACTGTATTGTTAAAAAAGATTCTCTGTTGTATTTTCAAATATTGGAATGCAAAAAGCCTTGGGAAAATATGATTGAATTTCTAATGGCTGATACAACTTTGTCTTTCACAGTTTCATGTCCAAAATAGTTTCATCTCACTTTTCCTTCAAAGAAAAGATCTTTTAGATATTATAGCATGATACCTTGTGGCTGGGGAAAAGCAGTTGTACAGATGACCTGTCACCTCAGTAATGTGCAGCTAGAGAGAATGACAGTCTCCATCTGGTAAGAGAGAGACAAAATCTTGATGTCATCACTGTTGCCTGGTAACCGGATTTTTCTCTCATTTAGAACAGTCTTCATTAGTTCAGAGTAGGTGACTTTTACTGATAATTTGAAACACAGGAGCTTAGAGATAAGTTATGTGAATTTTGTTTATGGGAAGAATAATCTTTAGTGAAATGTAGGACATGCTTGATAAGACTCTTGTTTTGAAAGTGAATAACTAGTTACAATTTGTCAATCCACCTGAAAATGAATGAATTCTCAAACCGAGCAGTAGTTACTGAATTATACATTTTTATCTTTATAATATTTTAGTGTAAAAAGGAAATCATGTTTTTAAAAGCATGTTTACAGGAATTACTTTTGAGAGGTATAATTGTTTCTTAAAATCACTGTTTTTGCCATTATTATATCAGTGATAATGTACTGGAAAGAGACAGAGCACTAGGAAATTGATGGATACTGTTGCTGACTTGTTCTTTGAAATGTCGTGCACTCGAATTCTCTTGCCTTTGGCAAGGATCCATCATAACCTAGCCTACAAAGATTACTATTGTGTCATGTTTATAAAGACCTTCACAAGAACAAAGGTTTCTAAATCTTTCCTTGAGAAATCTTGATCTGGAAATTTGTTTTCTCCTGTGTCACACAACCCTTTGTTTTAGCCCAGGGGCCCAGGAGAATCACTCCAGGTACTCTTTCCTGTCAATCTTCGTTTAGAGAAGGACAGGTGGCCATGCTCCTAGGAAAAACAAGGTGGGGAATAGGAGGTGAGGTTGAATCCTAATAGGACAGTGTTTAAATCCCAGTTCCAACCACTAACTCTATAGCAACAGGCAAGTCCTTGATATTCTGCTCAGCTCTTTCCCACTGGGTTTCCTAAAAAGCTTTTAATGAAACGAAATGTGTACAGAAACCATAACAATTCCCAGCTTATTATCAAAATACAATAAATATTAGTTCCATTTTCTTTTCTTGCTATGAATGACCTTTCATAGCTGTAAGGATCACCTTTACCATTCTTCCCTGTAGGTACTCCAGATTCAGAAAACACAGAATGTAAGAGCTCTATCTGTCAGTCCACACACAATAGGTTTTGTTCATATTTCCTGTCTTGTTTTGAATAGTCTTACATGAAAGAAAAGGCCGAGTTCATGATGGGAAAATGTACAGAGGTGACCAGCCAAACTAGTGGAAACGCATGAACCGTGGACCAATAGCTGAGGAGCCCCCATAGTACTGGACTAGGTCCTCTAGATAGGCAAGACAGTTGTTTCTCTTAAACTGTTTAGGGGGCCCCCAGGCAGTGGGATCAGGACCTGTCCCTGGTGCATGAGCCAGCTTTTTGGAGCCTAGTGCCTATGGTGGGCCTTTGCACAGCCTTGATGCAGTGAGGAGGGGCTTGGACTGGCCTCAACTGAATGTACCAGGCTCTGCTGACTCCCCATGGGAGACCTTGCCTTGGAGGAGGTGGGAATGGGGGGTGGATTGGGAGGGAAGCCTGGGGGGGTGGTGGGACTAGGGAGGAGAGGGGAATCAGTGGCTGGTATGTAAAATGAATAGAAAATCTCTTAATAATAAAAAAAAAGAAGAAAAGGCCATCTTTAATGTCCTGTCCTGAAAATACTTCAAAATCATGAAAATTCAGAATGTTAGAGTAGCATCTAACCATACAGAATTTAATTCTGTAAAGTCATTGTGATTTGAACCAGAGCACTCATTGGTCTCTGTCGTCTGGGATGCTTTCTTCCTGTGCTTTATCTCATGCCATCATTAATCCAGCATTTCTTATCTAACTGAGCTGCTGATTACATGTGGGATTTTTCACTGAACCAACTGCAGTGTACCGAGAAGACCAGTCTCACACCTCCAACGAGTGCTCTGCATCCCATGCAATTGCCTTAAGTATTTTAAACCATAATTCTACAGTCTCTTGAACACAGAGATTAAATTGATTTTCTTTCGCCAGTATCCAGCTCACTGTTTCTGCTTTCTACTTGCTACCATCATTCAAGTTATTTATAGCTCACTGTAAAGATTCAGAAGTGGAAAGAACGATTTCTTTACAAATTGCCTCTTTGCCCACCATGATGCTATGATTAATATGACTCAGCAGTAGCCAGCCTGTTGAATTGATTTATTCCCAGAACTTCAGCTTTGAACATCCGCTGCCAAGTTCTCAATCCACATTACCTAATACAGTGTCTCCAGAGCCATGGTATGGGCAGAATAGCAGGTTTCCTGATAGAGTAGGACTCCGTGACACACAACTGGACTTGTCGTCCTGCCACCTTGCCCATCCTCTTGACCGTCACTCACATTTAATGCTGATGCTTGATATTATGAAATAAATCCTTGGAGTTTAATAGACATCTCCTCTTGCTCTTCTTAATGTCAGCAATTACCATGGCCTTTCAATTCTGAACGTAACTTAAGTTGGTCTCATCTTCCATGTCTGCTCACCTTTGCCATACTACTATCATACGCCTGATTTATTGCTGAGTATTGGGAATTTTTTTTGTTTGTTTGTTTGTTTTTCGAGACAAGGTTTCTCTGTGCAGCTTTGCGCCTTTCCTGGATCTCGCTCTGTAGACCAGGCTGGCCTCGAACTCACAAAGATCTGCCTGCCTCGGCCTCCCAAGTGCTGGGATTAAAGGCGTGCGCCACCACCGCCCGGCGAGTATTGGGATTTTTAATTTATTACAAATGTGCATTGAATGACAGACCTTTGAATATCATTATCTGAAATGAAAATTATGTAATGGAAGTACATAGAGTCTTTCTCTGTTTGAAATCTTCAATGTCTCTTTCTCTCACTTTCATTTTGGGATTACAGTCTGTGACTTCCTATTTATTTATAAAAAGCTCTGATCTTAATGATGGGAGCTAAAGTCTAAAAAGTCGGAAGTGTGCACTTGCCAGTCTGAAAATCTTTCTTTGGGACAATATGAAAAGGACTGGGCTGTTTAGTCCTGATGAGAAAAATAACATGAAAGAAAGGTCCAAAGGGAAAAAATGCCTGGTTCTGTCTGGCCAAAAATGGAAAATGTCTACATCTAATTCACACAGTTTCTTTTTTTCTTTCTGGAAGATTACAATAGGTCCTCTGAATAGATATTGTAGCTATTAGCTTAGTGTTTTTATGGAACTCCTGACTATGAGAATGAGCAGGTTTCTGACTCCTTTGCCTGCTCTTGGGACTCTTTTCTTCCTGTTGGGTTGCCATGTACAACTTTAATACGAAAGTTTTTACTTCATGTTATTATATTTTATTTTGCTAAATAAATGTATTTGTAGCATTTTCTTTTTTTTTTTTAAAGATTTTATTTATTTATTACGTATACAATGTTCTGCCTGCATGTATGTCTGCAGGCCAGAAGAGGGCACCAGATCTCATTACAGATGGTTGTGAGCCACCATGTGGTTGCTGGGAATTGAACTCAGGACCTCTGGAAGAACAGCCAGTGCTCTTAACCTCTGAGCCGTCTCTCCAGCCCCCTATTTGTAGTATTTTCAATGATGTGTTCCACTTTTATGTGCAGTTACATAAAAGCTGCACCCCAAACTAGTGACTTAATAAAAAGGACCATATCTCATTGTTATATGGATCTGGTGTTCCGTATGCTATTGAAAACACATCTTAGGTAGTTCTCATACTGCATGGTTATTTCTAGAGAGCCTGATATGACTTTCTAGCACACCTGAGGATAACTGGAAGGCTGCACCCATCAAGGACTGTGATGTATGTTCATCACATTTTTAGCTTGGTGGATTCAGGTTACTGGCCCATGCATCATATATAATGGCTTAGGGACACAGTTCTCAGGAACTTATATAAATCCCTCCATTCTTGGTCAAAGTAACCCAAATGACTCCAACCTAATGCAAGATGGTCACTGCTTGGTAGGAGGAATGTGGAAGAATCTGAGTCAGTTTTCTCACTGTGGTGGGTACCTTTCAAACTGTTGGTGTAGTGCTCTGGACTCTTGATCATTCACTATTTAAAAACCAGCCACAAATAAGTTCTCTTAGTATTTTGATATGTGTCTTGCCAAGATTTATGCAAACATAAAATATCCATATTGCTCAATGTTTAATATTTATGTAAAAAATAGATCACATGTACATTTCATTTAGTAACTTTCTTGTAAATCTTGTTTTTGAAAATCATTCTGTTTTAGTAAACATTCATCTCTGGCCTTTGAATGGCTTTATTTTTTTAATATGACATGATTTCTACTTGAAGAAATCTTCTATACTGTGATATAGACAATATTGTTGAAAACATTCTTGTTATTAAGTATCGATGAACTGAAAATATTTCTTTTTGGAATAAATATGACAATATATATGTGTATTTTAAGGTTTTTGTTTAAGGATTGCCAAACTGCTCTTAAGTTATGCAACAATTTGCTTTTAAATTTAGTGTGTGTGTGTGTGTGTGTGTGTGTGTGTGTGTGTGTGTGTAAGTTTGGTTGTTGGGCTGCATACATGCTTTTCTACTCACAGAGCTATATTGCTTATCCCAGAAATGCAGCAATCTATATACACACTCACATATACATAAAACTTATTATCTTTGGTTTGTGTGCACCATCTACCCTTGTGACCCATGTCCTGTCTCCCACCCAAGGATACTGGTTCTTTTGTCAATCTTATGCATTCTCTTGTAGTCGACTCTGGATTTTCAAGAAGCTACAGAAATCTATCAGCCAGATATCCTAATATACTTTCTATCTGCTTCTACATTCCCTCTCTCTCCTCCATCCAGAATTAAATAATAAATCCTATCATAGAACATGGAAACATGAACATTTTGCAAATATTTAAATAGACTAAATGTTCAGTGTTACAATTCACTAAAATTTGTTCAGATTCCAGCATTAGGTTACAAGGTCCCCCAGATTAAAGTTCAAGTTCTTATGAAGATGTTGAAGGGGACTTATTTATTTTTCCTGCTCATGATCTCTCTGACTTTGTATCCTATGAATCCTTCCCTCATTCATTCTGCTCAGTTTCATTGCTTGGCCAATTTTTCTCCAACACTCCGGGGATAAACTTACCCCAGGACTCTTGAAGTCTCTGCCTACTATATTTGCCCTTTATCTGTGTGTCTCATGCCCTCACTCCTTTCAGGTGTCTCTTCAAGTGTCATCTTCTCAGAAAGGTCATTCTTATACTCAATCCGTGTAAAGGTAAACACCTTCAATGATACTTCATGCACTGTTCCTTACTTCCTTGGACATTTGTCATTCTTTAATATGCCATATATTGTATTTATGTGTTAGTGTCCATTGTCTGTCTCTTTGATGGAAGATTTATGTGATTTTTGTTATTGTATATCTTGTTCTATGAGTTATCCTTATCATATAGCAAGTGCTCAATAAACATTAACTCTAGGTAATTTATACCACCACAATTTCCCCGTTTCTCATATTTGCAAGAATTTTGTTTCTGTACTGAAGCCATGTGGGCAATTTCTCTTTACTTGCTTAGCCTATGGCTTCAGTACAGAATGTTAACAAATTTGCCTATAACCTTTGTCTTACCTTCTGAAATGACTATGTGAACTAGGACAGGCTGTTTAACATTTCAGTGACATGTATTTTGACTGTGTCTCAGATTTGCAATGTGCAAAAGCACCACTTCTTTTGCAATCTTATAGTAGGACTAAATGGAATTAAACTTAGCTCTGAATACAACAGAATCCATATTTAAAATTACGCCTATTATATCTCATTTTTGTTTTCTCTTAAGAATTCTAAATATTAAGGAAAAATTATTTGGATAATAAGTCACAGTTGCAACAAAATAGTGTGAGGCAGTTAAGTGACATCCCTTGACTAGTGTCTAATGCAGTATGAGGGAAAGATGCCAATGGATAGTCCTCACATGCTTCAGTCTCTAGTCTTATGCCATCTGCTTCCTGATTGTGTCTTATCATAGAAATTAATGTAATGATGTGCTGAGCATTTTATTTCTAAGGCTCCGTATCTTTGTAAAGGTTTCTCCAAACATTGTTTCCAGTTCTCTTGCTCAAAAATAATGTTCTGGTTTATTTAATACAGCTATTTCCTAATCAGAATGTGACATGTGGATTTCCTGGTTCCCTAGATAACAGCTAGTCAGTTAATTATAGCTTCCATAGCATGAAGCAGATGCTTTCAGAAAATCTTCAAAGGAGAGGTTAGGGATCACATTTAAGGATTGGATCCTAGAGGGTGGGAAGTGGGACTTTCTCTAGCTAGAAATCTGCTTTGCATTGGGCCAGCTTGATCAACAGTTTGTTCATCAAGACTATGTGTAAAGACAGGTGGACATCTGTGGATAGGATGGTATGGCATGATAAGTTGTTGCATCTCAAGATAGTCACAGTTACAAAGAAAGAAAACTGAGAGAATAGTATCTATTTTCATCCCCTCTTGCTCCTGTCTAAGACTCCTTATTATCCTGACAGTCCTAATCACTGCCTTTTGCTGGATCATACCATATGCCTATCATTAGCAGCAGTTCTTTTTCTGGTCCTCTAAATGAATATAAAATTTAGCTAAATAGGATATTTGAATTATTAATGTTCAAATCATAAACTTTATTTCATTTAAGTGATCTAAATTTCTGAGTAAAATTTGTTATATAGAACATGTGCTTTCAGTAGTTTTTAGTAATAATAATAATAATAATAATAATAATAATAATAATAACAATAATAATCCAAGACAGTTGAAGGTTGACAGATTATAAACAGAAAATAACATAAGCATTTCAGGAAATGTGTATGTCACCTTCTTATGCAGGGTAGTGCAATGAAGATTTTTTTTTCTAATTCTTTCCTGCATTTCCATTTAAGGAAAGTTTTGTTCTTCCATCTTCTTTAAACACTCCCTTTCCATGTGAAGTGAGAAAAACAGAGTGCTGACATCACTTATAAGATTCTACAGTGAGCAAGGCTTCCTGATACATGGTTTTAATGCACAAGACTCAGTAGGCAAAGGCAGGAGAACTTCTGTGAGTTCTAGGACATCCTGGTCCACATTGACATAGAGAGTTCCAGGCCAGCTAGGTATACATAGTGAAACCATCTCAAAAAACAAACAAACAAACAAACAAAACAAAAAACATCCTGTATTGTTTCAGAAGGTCCCATTTATTAATTATCTATCTCAGTGTCTGTGCTACTGGTGTTATATTTAGGAAGTGGTCTCCTGTGCCAGTGTATTCAAGGCTACTTCCCACTTTCTCTTATATCAGGTTCAGTGTAACTGGATTTGTGTTGAGGTCTTTGATCCTCTTGGACTTGAGTTTTGTGCAGGGTGATCGATATGGATCTATTTGCATTCTTCTACCTGTTGACATCAAGTTATGCCAGCACCATTTGTTGAAGATGCTTTCTTTTCTCTATTGTATAGTTTTGGCTTCTTTGTTGCATTTCAAGATAGTCACAGTTATAAAGAAAGAAAACTATGAGAGAATAGTATCTGTTTTTATGCTAATACCAAGCTATTTTTATTACTATAGCTCTATCGTAGAGCTTGAAGTCAGGGATGATGATACTTGTGGAAGTTCCTTTATTGTACAGGATTGTTTTAGCTATCCTGGGATTTTTGTTTTTCCGTATGAAGTTGAGTATTGTTCTTTCAAGGTCTGTGAAGAATTGTGTTAGCATTTGATGGGGGTTGCATTGAATCTGTAGACTGCATTTAGTAAGGTTGCCATTTTTACTACATTGATCCTACCTATCCATGAACACGGGAGATCTTTCAATATTCTGATATCTTCTTCAATTTCTTTCTTCAGAGACTTAAAGTTCTTGTCATATAGGTTTTTCTCTTGTTTGGTGAGCGTTACCCCAATATTATTTGTGGCTGTTGTAAAGGGGGCTGTTTCTCTGATTTCTTTCTCAGCCCATTTATCATTTATATATAGGAGGGCTACTGATTTTTTAAGGTAATTTTGTATCCTGCTACATTACTGAAGGTGTTTATCAGCTATAGGAGAAGCTTCTGTAAGGCAAAGGACACTGTAATAAAACAAAATGGCAGCCTACAGAATAGGAAAAGCTCTTCACCAACCCCACATCTGGTAGAGGGTTGATCTCCAAAATATACTTGAAGTCTCAAGAAACTAGACATCAAAATACCTAATAATCAAATTAAAAAAATGAAGTGAAGATCTAAATAGAAAATTCTCAACAGAAGAATCTCAAATGGCCGGTAGATGCTGAAGGAATTGCCCAACATCCTTAGTCATCAGAGAAATGCAAATCAAAATGATTCTGAGATATCATCTTACACCTGTCAGAATGGCTAAGATTAAAAATAAACACTGATGACAGCTTAGTTGAAGACGATGTGGTGTAAGGGGAACACTCACATTTTGTCAGGAAAATGGGAGTCAATCTACCTCATGACCCAACTATACCACACCCAAAGGATGCTCAATTATACCACAAGGACACTTGCTTAACTATATTTATAGGGGCATTATTCATAATAGCCAGAACCTGGAAACAACTTAGATACCTCTCAACCAAAGAATGGATAAAGAAAACATGGTACATTTACACAATGAAGTATTACTCAACAGTAAAAAACAATGACATCATCAAATTTACAGGAAAATGGATGGAACTAGGAAAAACCATTCTGAGTGAGGTAACTCAAACCCAGAAAAACTAACATAGTATATACTCACTCATAGGTGGGTATTAGGATAAAGTACAGGATAACCAACCTACAGTCCACAGGCCCAGGGAGGCCAGATAACAATGGGGGCCTAAAGAGGAATGCATAGATTTCCCTGGGAAGGAAGAACAGAAGAGATCTCCTGGATAAACTGGGATGGAGGGACTGTGTAGGTGGGTGGGGATTGGAACTTGAGGGAGAAGGTTAGGTGGAAGGAGAGTTAGGGGCTGGACAGAGGGGAGAGTCATGAAAAAGAAGTCTTGATGAAGTGGGGACATTTCCAGGTTAGTAAAAACCTGGTACCAGGGAAACTCCTAGGAATCCACAAGTATGATCCCAGCTAAAACTCCCAGCAATAGTGGAGAGGGTGTCTGAACTGGCTTTCTCCTGTAATCAGATAGGTGACTGTCGTAATTATCAACACAGATCCTTTATCCAGTTACTGATGGAAGCAGAGGCAGAGATACATAACTAAGCACTGGGCTGAGCTCCAGGAGTCCTATTGAAAAAAGGGAGGAGGGATTGTAGGAGCTGTAGACTCTGTGTGTGTGTGTGTGTGTGTGTGTGTGTGTGTGTGTGTGTGTGTGTGTGTGTGTGTGTTTGTGTGTAGGTCATGAAGGGGAAACCCACAGAGACAGCTGACCTGGGAGCACATGGACTCTGGACCAACAGTTAGGAAGCCTGCATAGGACTGACCTAGGCCCTCTGCATGTATGTGACAGTTGTGTAGCTTCTTCTGTTTGTAAGACTTCAAGCATTGAGATCAGGATCTGTCCTTGGTGCTTAGTTGGCTTCTGGGAACCTGTTCCCCATACTAGATTACCTCACCTGGCCTTTATGCAGGGGGAGGAGCTTGGTTCTACCTCAACTTGATGTGCCAGGCTTTGTTCAAGCCCATGGGAGGCCTGCCTCTTTCTGAATGGAGACAGAGACTTGAGGAGTTGATGAGGAGAGGGTAGATGGGAGTCAGGGGAGGGAACAGGATGAGAGGAGGGAGGGGGAACTGATGTTGGTATGTAAAATGAACAAAAAGTTAGTTAAATTAAAAAAAAATCCTATATTGGGATAGGAACAGTTACAGTTTAGTTGTTTTGTTATTAGTTATAAGGTTTGTTTGTTAGTATCTTAGGAAGCAAGTACTATATTCTAGTAGGCAGTAGAGACTGCTGATTCTTTCTTGGATTCTAGAAGTGTCTGTTAACAAGCGGCACAGGTCTTATATTGCTAAATTCTGTAGAAAGTTTGAACTCCAGTTGATTAGAGTGACCATCTTGACAAAACTTGACAGCAAATATCTTTCAATTAGGTTGACTGGAGCACCTGAAATGCTGGTAGAGACACAGAAGCACCTAGAAAGGTCTCTTCCCTTTCCTAACACGTTCCAATGTAGTGTGAGGTTGTGTTTATGTATAACACAGGACTTCTGCATCCTGTGTTCCCTTCCTTAAGCTCATAACTCTGCAAGGGTACTTCTTATCATTTTTACTGGTTATCTCTCATATCACTTATGAGTGTTAATTGAAGTGACTATGTTTTCGAAACTATGAAGGAGAAAACACTGTTAGTCTTTCCAATCATGTACATTTCTCTCTGCATTGGTTGTACGGTAGGGGAAATAGAAATAAGGTGAGTATTTCATGGATACAAAATGCCATTTTATGGAAAAAATGAGATTAGATATGATAAAAAATATTTGTGAATTCTCTCTTAAGCCCCAGAAACATCTGGTCCTGGTTACTGATTATCTTTACAGGGGACACATGCTTAGTATCTTAAACCTTAGAACAGTGATTCTCAACTTTCCTAGTGCTGTGACCCTTTAATACAGTTCCTTAGCTCAAGATGCAATTTCTCCAGACAACAAGTTAAAACTACCAGAAATAAAGCACACAAATAAGCTGTATATTGAAAAACGTAGTAACTTTAGATGACTCCAGAAGGAATATCTTTTCTCTTGCTTTTTTTATCTTTTAGCCTATGTTGCAAAGACTTTATGGTTATATAATTTTCCATTCTTCCATCTCCTGACTCATCCAATAGTCCTTTCTTTTCTTTAGAAGAAATACACCATATGAATTACTCTAAATATATCTTTTAGTTGTTTTTCTTTCTTTTTTTTCCTTCGGTATTTCAAGACAGGGTTTCTCTGTGTAGCTTTGTGCCTTTCCTGGATCTTGCTCTGTAGACCAGGCTGGACTCGAACTCACAGAGATCCACCTGGCTCTGCCTCCCGAGTTCTTGGATTAAAGGCATGCACCACCACCACCCAGTTTATGAATGCACCAAATATTGTTGTTTTCACTTCTTAATAATGTTCTGGGGATTTCTCTGATTTTTATTGTGATATAAGTGTATCTGTGAGCTCTGTTAAATAGTAAGTATGGCTCTGATTTCATGTTACAGATCTGCAGCAGTGACCATAGAGCTAAGTATCTTAAATACTAGAGTGCAGGTAGAGTTGACTCTATTCCTAATGAGATAAAATTATAAGACAATCTAATTTAGGTCCAGCACTAATGGAACTGTGTACAAGTACTAAAGAAATGTAACTCAGTGCTGAAGCAGTAAGTGATAAGCCATGCTTTTCCCCTCAGAGACTGGATCCCCAATAACAGCATCATGTATTGGATTGGGCAACTCCAAAACACCTCCACCAGGGCAAGCAGGAAAATGTGTTCCAGGATACAATGGTAAGTCATGATACTGGCAATTTGAAATGTGCACTGTTACTGAATTTGGTATTTTCTTGGACCTATTGTATAAAAAGTACTTGCTTTTAAGAATGTCATATATTAGAAATGAATTCTTCAGTTTTTGCAATGAAAAATAATGCTATGGTCTTCTAATGGCTTCTTTTGGATAACTAAAACAGTCAACAAAATGTCACTTTGAAGAGTCTTTTGAGGATATGGGTCTGAAATTAATGACTGTGAAGTGCCCAGTACTTACATTCACCATTTCATCTTTTGATGATGCATATTTAATCTGTAGATGTTGTAAGTATTTAGAGATGAGTAACTTGAAGCACCCACATAGAGACTGGACATCATTGCTACAGTAATGTAGTCCTTTAGTTTTAAGAACACACAAATCATTGTGGTTGTCTTTGTTGTCTTGCTTCATTAACAAAAAATTGATAGCTTCTTCCACAATGCTTTTGAAGAATGGTGAAAAGTTTTTTTCAATCTTGTTGGCTAAAATTAAATGCAGAGTAAAAGATTTTAAAGAAATATTTCTTTACTGTGGGATTTATAAAACAATAGTATATCTTCCCAATATTTGATTTTTATATTTATTTTTAAATTTTATATTTTTCATATTTATTTTATTTATATACTACTGTAAGTGGCTGTTATAGCCAAATAATGTCTATGGGACTCCCGTCATTAACTGTAAAATTTTTAAGTTTTTTAACGTTCAGTTCTCTTAATTTTAAATGCCTATTATGATTGTATGGCTTTCTAGGGCTGGTGAATTGTGATGTGATACAACCAAGCAGTCACACAGGCACCACAACACAAAATATGTAATGAAATATCAGCTGTTGGTGCCACTAACATTTCAGAGAAGCCAGGGAAACCAAAGTGATATAGATTTAGACATTCACTGTGCAAAAAAGGGAAATAAGGCATAAAGGTTATACAATATACATATACATATTTATTTGTATTTAATATATAAAGGTTTTATATGTAATTTACATAAGGTGACACAATTTTGTCTACTATATTTATGAGGAAAAGCCACTTTCAGGGATAGTCTGCTTAGTGTTATGTACTTGCTAGTTTTATGTCAACTTGACACAAGTTACAGTCATCAGAGAGGAGGGAGCCTCAATTGAGGAAATGCCTCCATAAGATCCAGCTGTTGGGTGTTTTCCTAATTAATGATCAATGGGGAAGGGCCCAGCCCATTGTGGGTGATGCTATCCCTAATGTGGTAGTCCTGAGCTCTATAAGAAAGCAGGCTGAGCAAGCTGTGTGGAGCAAGCCAGTAAGCAGCACCCTTCCATGGCCTCTGCATCATCAGCTCCTGCCTCCAGGTTCCTAACCTGCCTGAGTTCCTGCCCTCACTGCTTTGTATAATGAAATGTTATGGAACTGTGAGCAAAATAAACCCTTTCTTGCCAAAGTTGCTCTTGGGTCATGGTGTCTCATCATCACAATAGAAACCCTAAGACATGTATATTTTCAAGGCTGACCACTTGGAATTGGATAATCAACTTATGAGCTCTTCTCTGGGGAAGACTATTTCTCCTTCTCTCAGTATGCTTAGCTATCTGCAGTTCTTTATATATCTTTGAAGCTTCATAAGCTTTCTGTCCACTTTAGCACATCTATTGCTGTTGTCCTTGTTCAGCTCATGTTTAGACAGTCGTGTTGGATTTTTTATGGTAGGCAGATGTCTGTTTTATAATTGTGTGAAGTCTGAACTTCTCCCGCCATGGGAAAAAGAGCCCGTATCTATCGAATCCCTCATGTGAACGGTTGTCATCCTCTTTCTTTGATCAGAAAACTGACTTTGTGTTGAGACATTTTTCGGGGCTGCCGATTGTGGGAGACGTTAAACACGTTTTCCCCTTAGTGTGTCTGGTACTTTTTTATACCCAGTTGTAAGAAAGAGTGAAACTTTGATGTCTCACTTTAATACAGAAACTCCTCATTGTCTGAAAACCACTGGTTTCCAGAGGAAGGATTACAGTACTGTAGTTGAGGAACCAGGGACTGGTTATATGACTGATATATTTTGGGTTTGTTTTATGATTATACAGAACCTTGAAAGCATAACATAATACAAAGGATTATGGTTTAAAAAAAAGCAAGCTACACTGGGAAAGGAAAGGAAGCCTTTCTTTATGAAAAAATCCAGGTGACTAATTTAATCTTGGGTTAGAGTCTTCCGATAGCTACTTAGGAATGGCCTACATGAATAAAACAACACAAGGAATTTACATAAAGAACCTAGATGATTATAATTCATTTTTGTGATTGATATACTATAATGTGGATGCGAGATTTACTATCAAACACTTTCCATATTTTATCAGGGCATCACAGAAAATATTGGAATAATATCTGGAAATATAAATTTAGCTAATTTACATCTCACAAATGGATATGCTTCCTTCATTTTTATTGTATGTATATTTGGCTGTATTTTTAAACTGCATCCTTTAGTTTATGGAAGATAAACATATGGTTAATATTCTTACATGGACATAACCATAAAAAATAAGTCTGTGGGGCTGTTAAATATACGTATTTATTTTAGGAAGGTTCTGGAGAAATTTACTATCTTGCTAAACGTAAAATGCATGGGCTTTTATGCTTTTATAAAAAGTAGTTGAGCTTACTAATATATCTTCATGGTCTTACAAGAATACAAATAATATTTTGACCTAGAAACTTTAGGATTGAATTTAGAAAATATGGGAAAATATTTGAAGTTTGAGGGTTAGTATTTGTGCACAAAATTGTATTTAAATTTGTGTTCATATTTTTGTTTACAGTTATGATTTTGGATGACAACATGCAAAAATTGAAGGCTCGAAGCTTAGGAAATATTGTGGTAAAGTAAGCAAAATTTCTAACCTGACCACTTCAAAGAAAAAACAAACTGGATATATTCAGATCAAACTGATTGATTGCATTGGTATTACAACTGATGAGGTATCTTTTGCTTGAGAATTATTCCAGTTCAATTGTAATTTAAAAGGGAAGCCCCATAACATACAACATATTCAGATTGAAATTTTAAATGGCAAATCTTGCTCTTTTAACATAACCATTTCTCATGAGACAAATAATGCATAAATAATGAAAATATTTTGTATATAGAAAATATAAAATAAAACCAATGGTCAGTCCTGGAAGCATATATACAAGTAACATTAGACAGACTGAGCAGATTATATCTTGGGTTTTGTGTGTGTGTATATATATATATATATATATATATATATATATATATATATATATATATATAGGGCATGAATTTGAAAGAGTGAAGAGACTTATATGGAAGGGTTTAGAAGGAAGAAAGGCAAGGGAGAAATGATGTAATTATATTATAATCTCAAAAGGAAAAGAAAAACACAGAACAGTAAGTAGTTTCTGTGCTGCTTTCTCTCAGCAACACAACCACTAATTTTGCAATGTACAGTCCTGGTGACATATCCACCCATGCTAGACACACTAGGTATTCGTCGGTGTTCCTGTAGGATTTTGATGCAAACTCCTTTTACCTGCTTACATCTCTGTAGTGTGCACAGCACGCAGGGGCTTGTATCATGCTGATGCAAGCAACCTACCGTTCTGCCAGTGTTTTAAAGTGCATGATATCCAAGTATGTATGTATTTTTATATTTGATAATGTTAACAAACATCTATGTTACCAGCTTGTGTATTCCATATACTGTATCATTCATTCATGACTTCAGCATTTACTCATACCTATAAAAGAAAATGTTACTGAAAAACAGTTCAGTGTTTCACAGTGACAGCAGCCTATAAATGTTATGTTTTATTCTATTAAGGGGACATAGTCAATATTTTATCTGTATCATTAAGTTTGTAGAAATGAACTCTAAGATACTCACATACTTGCTAAGAACACACACACACAAACACACACACACACACACACACACACACACACACTTTAAACATGTTACAACATTAACCAGTTTGTGATTGAATATTACTGTCCATTTTTGAAACCAGTTTGCATTGTTGACTCAGTAAAGTGTTTTATGGGCTGCAGTTTTCTCTTAATTCTGTCTTAAAAGCAGTTTTATCTTTTTCCTTGTCCTTTAAATTTTTTTATTTCTGTCATGAAACTAAGTTCTTTTTACACTTTTATGATTACACATAATACTACATTGTATATCTCTTTGGTTTCATTTTTTCTCTTTTTCAGATCATCTGTATTTTGTTGAATATTTAAGTGAATGTAAAATTATTGAATCAATGTATAGCATATTACTAAATTTCTCACAACAGTAAATAGCACAGTTTCTTGAAACATTTTTCCATCACTGTCCATTTAACTGGCAAAAATGCTGAAATTTGAAGTGAAAATATTTTAATTTACATTGATTATAAAATACTGTAAAATCATTATGATAGTAGAATATGAAATGCAGTTGATTAAATTGGTAGCCACATAATCTGTGACACTTAAATAATTTATACAGGGTGCCTTGTTCCTCTAATTCACATAGTTTTTACAGCTTTATTTATATGTCTGAAGCAGTGAACTTCAATAAGATGAGTTGTTATGAGTAAAGAATATTGCATGGCAGAACTAAAACAAGATTTGCCTTAAAACTTATTTCTACTGAACGAATTCTATTACTTGCATTTTCAGATGGTACAAGGTTACCTTCCTTTAATAAAAATACATTAAAAGCTATAAATTTACTTGAAATAGTTAAGCAAATATATTTCTTAATGTAGAATTATTTTAAGCCCCATAAAATATAATACATTTATATGAAAGTTTAAAAAAATATAAATCTTGCTCTTTGAAAACAAGTCTTTCTCATTAGACTAGATAAAACAATGTTTCTTCCCCTGTTCTTATTAGTAACTATGTAAGAATTATGTTACCTTTGTAGATGTAGTACATTCAAAAGACGGAAAATTTTATTATTAAATATTCTGGTTTGGATACACTTTTCTTCAAATCGTATTCAAAACTAAAAATAGGGCTACCATATGACCTAACTATTTCTCTCTTGGGCACATACCCAGAGAACTCTATCCCCTGTCCTAGAGACAATTGCACACCCATGTTTACTGCTACTCTATTCACTGTAGCAAGGAACTATAATCAACCTAGACATGCATCAAGAGATGAATGTATAATGAAAGTTTATATATATGTGTGTGTGTGTGTGTGTGTGTGTGTGTGTGTGTGTGTGTGTGTGTGTGTATGAACACTATAAGTTTCTAATGAAAAAATATTTAAATCAGACTGAAACTAATAACAATTATTATTATATAATAAACTTTTGAAGGAAAAATAGAGAGAGCAGGTCTTGCTGGAGAAAATGTGAGCCTGTTTTGGGTGGATGTTAGCTTAATTTATGAAAGTACATTTTTTTTAAACTTCAGAAAACTCTGTAGCAGCATGCACCTTTATATAACCTAACTTTAAATGAATCATCCCTATCAAAAGCATTTTTTTTCATGATCTCTGTGGTGACATTTAAGGCATTAAGTTTTTAAACCATTTATATGTCCCCTCATTCTAACTATGGGTGGCTGTGCTATGCATGAATACAAAAGTGCTAAAATATAGTAGCATCATTCAAAAAACTACAAGTTTTCCTATGGCTTCTAGTATTATTTAAGTCCTGGACGGTAACAGGGCTTTTGCCTAAAAACATTCCATGCTTAAACTGGTAACAATGAGGAATGGTGTCTTCCATCTGCTTCCTTAAACAGAAATTTTAATACATAGATTCTGAGTTCTAGATTTTATTATAAATTATGAAGATGTAATGTGCCAAGACATGATAGAAATGGAGTCCTCCTTTGGTTAATGGTGAAACTACATATTTGAAAATAAAATACTATAGTAGATGTGTAAGGTAGAGTAGATGAGGAAGAAATGAGCACAGACATATCATTTTTCTCATTAATGAAATAGCTTTGGAAGGTTTTGTTAATAAACTTACTTTTAGACTCACATTTCAGTAGCCATACCAATAAACTTAATGTATCAACTGGAAACTTTTCGTGTACCCCAATGTTTGCTTAATGTGTACGTGTAGGGTGTTTCACGTTTAGAAGCTGTGTCATGTGGAAGAAATCAAACAAGAGTCCAAACCTCCTAATCATCTTCCATTCTTCCATTTGTCGTAGACCAATTATAGCATTATAGAAGTCATTTCTGTATGAGCAACCACATCAGAAAGCAGTCTAGTGATGGTCAAACTACTGTGGGCCCTAAGGCCGAGTGAACAGTGTTCCTGTGTCTTTATTGTTTAGTGCCAATTAATTTCATCATTTATAGAATTTGCATTTCTCTTAGAAGAGAAAATTCACATCCATGTGGCTGTTAGAAATTCTTTTGATTTTGAAGCGTACTGCAGCCAGTTAATTTAGTGCGACAGTTACGGTGTATGGGTTGCTAGGAATACAAAATGCTCATGAATTTTAGAAGGTGCTCCTATAATTGCATCCAGAGTCCTAATGTGCAGAAATAAAACTGTGAGTCAGTAATTTCCAGACAACAGAGAGCAGTGCATTTAAGAAGATTTTCACTGCAATTGCCTTCCTTCAAAACACAGTGCTCACAGTTATTAAAGCCATTGGTCTCTGACTCTTCCTCTCTCAGGGGCATACATTTTTTTTTGACCAGGTCTGGTGCTGCTATGGGAAGTATGGTTTACCCACTTCCTGCTGTGTTCTTCTGACCTTGTCCTGGGGCACTGGGAGGATGACAAGGAACAGGGTGAAATTGTCCGAATGGCTTTTACGTCGCTGTCTGCCGATTTCTCATTCTGTGGATATTGAACTCCTGACCTTTAATGATGTTTGTGTACATCGAGACACTTTCACAGCAGCTATTCATTTAGGGTGCCCCCGTCTGGGGAAAGCACCAGGAGAGCTTTCTTTGGTTATATCCTTTGACTAAAAACAAGTATGCACAGGGTTATAACCCTGCTCTCCTCTAAATCTCAGATCCTAGTTTTAGTTTGATCCTTTATTGGCCCTGTGATAACACTGTTGGGGAGATGAAGAGATAGGCACTTCCCTCAATTTTGACATGAAGCAAAAAGTAGCACTCATAATAACATAGCTAGAACCTACTCAGTCTTGGTTCACACAGAGAGAAGGAAATATTTTTAGGTCTTCTCTTCCAGAAATAGAAAGTAACTTCATATTCAAATCACAAAGAAACCCCTCACACTGGACCCTGTAGGCATTACCAAGAGGGCCATGAGAGTATTGGATTTCAGAATTCTCCAGGAAACAGAAATTAGGTTTTCATTTCTAAAGTCCAGGTTTTCTGAAAAGAATAGAGAATAAAGTGCATGCTTCAAGGGGATTAGGGAGTATCAGAGAAGGGGAGCTTCGTATTTCAGATAACTCAGGACTTGGTTATCATCTTCAGCATGTGATATTCTAGTCTTGCTGGTTTTTGTTTTTTTTTTTTGAGGCTGTGACAGTTTTTATTGATAGCAGTGAGACTCTTTATACCCTATCAGAAATAGAATACTGCAATAATTTCCCAGATCAATACAGTTGTAGTTGCCAGGATACAATGATGTTTGCAAACCTTACAGAGTACACAAGATTAATGGCTAAGACCAATTGTCCTGTCGAGCTTCCATGCTTCCTTGACTTCTAAGGGAACACACAGCTATCATCATCATCATCATGTCCTATCACCGCCACCACCACCAACATCATCATCATCATCATCATCATCATCATCATGTCCTATCACCGCCACCACCACCAACAACATCATCATCACCATCATCATCATCATCATCATCATCTGTGGAGAATCATGGAGTTGGCCTGGTCTAGCTGCCTTGAGAGGCGTGTATCATAGGCTCCTGGGACAGTGTGAGCCTTCAGTTCCTAAGAAACTGATGCATTCCCTTGGGCAGTGAAGCATTCAGGCTGCTTTGTGTTTCTCTATGTGTTCTTTTGGAAGTCAAGGAAGCATGGGAGCTCGACTAGTCTTGCTTTTTAATGATCTCATAATACTCTGGGCTACTCACACAGGAACCACTGGTGCCTTTGCTATTGCTATTTATTTTCCCATCCAACAGGGTCTCTTTGGAAAGGGTGTTACCTGAACTGAACTACTAAAATTGCAATTAGAGAAATTTAAAAAAAAAATCAAATTTCACTCTGCTTGCAAGTGTTAGGGCAAGCATCCAGGGTAGTAGAATTTGAAGAACGAAAATCACAGTAACAAGGTCCTTTGGATATCTTCTCGACTCTCTTTCCTTCTAGCCTAGCATGTTCTTTTCATTGTAGCTATAGAAAGTGTTCATTTTGTAAGACATCAGCAAGAGACACCATTATACCATTATTACAGAGGGAAGAATTGCACTTCATGCTGGATAATACTTAAGATATCAATAAGGTCAAAAAAAGTGTATGGAATACTATCAAAGAAAAGTTGTCTCTGTCTTGTCTCTGTCTTCTGTCTGGATCTAATGCTTCATCTATGTATCCATCTATGTATCTATGATCTATCTATCATCTTAATGTGTGCATATATCACAAATATTTTCAACTCTGAAACTTTACTGCTTTTCTGTAGTGTTATGATGAGACTTCCTCACGGGTCTCTGTTTAGACATGTTTTTCAATAATCAAAGAAAAACATCTGAATGTATTGAGATATCACATCCTGTTAGTAAGGATCAGAGAGCATTCCCCTCCTTCATTTCAAAATAGTGTTCAACTTGCAAACAATTAAGCTGTTTTCTTGAAGTATTTAATTGACTTCAGACACCCCCATTTGTTATTTCTAGCAACACACATCTTAAGTAGGGATATAAAATTTCATTCTGTAAGCTTCTAGAAATGCAGAGTTCAATTTACTGCTATAAAATATTCTTCCCAAAATATCTTGGGCAGTTTCACTTCACATTATTTAACTCACTTGGAGAAGTGATATAGTATAATAATATATAATAAAATAACAATGGAGAAAGCATCATTAATTAAGACTTCCTCCTATTTGTATTATTAAAATACTGACTTTTTACATTTCCCTTTATGTCATAATCTCCATGCATCAGTGATCATAGTTTATATTATTGTATTATTAATGCATGACATGCAGAGTGACAGGAAGCAAACACTGAGGAAATAGAAAGTCAAGTAACTGAATGAAGGAAATGAATGCATGATTTAACACCAGTGTGAATTTGTGAACGAATGTAACAGTTGAATCACTCCTCTGATGTTCTTTCAGTTTTCATACCTTCATCTTCCCCCCACAAGACACTTCCTGCATTGAGCCATGAACCAGTATCTCTCCTCATTAAATACAGTGCAATTAAGTACAGAGCAAACCAGATGTAGTAGCACATACTTTTAATCCCAGCACTCAGGAGACAGAGGCAGAAGCAGGTGGATCTCTTGAATTTGAGGCCAGCTTGGTCTACATATGGAGTTACAGGTCATTCAGTGAGATGTGTCTCATAAAAACACAAAAAAGGTAAAGTCCCTAGATACTCCATTCATTCTTGTTTTGCAGTCCCTTCTTTTGTTATCTGGCTTCATGCCAGAAGTGACCATCCTAAGATAATTTGAAATATTTCACTTAAATACTATGTTTCATTACTAAATTTAGAATCTATTAAAATAGCCAAGTTGGCTCTTCATTTGAGCTTGTGGAAAACTGGTCATTGTTAGTATTCTCCAGCTTCCTACCATAACTACTGTGATCTCTTGGCTCTAACTCTTCCTGTATTGTTGTTACTGCTTTTCTTCTGTTTTCTTCTTCCTCTTCCATAAATTCTACCTTGATCATCTCACTGACCTCCAAGCTTTTTATACTTACTGAGACAACATATTCATGTGGACTTATCTTCAAACTTTTAGATTTTAGACATAGGATTGCTATTTATTTCTTTGGTTTCTTGTGTGTATGTGTGTGTGTGTGTGTGTGTGTGTGTGTGTGTGTGTGTGTGTGTGTGTGTGTGTGTGTATGTGTGTGAATTACCAATTATCCTGCTTTTACCTTCTAAGGGTTTGGATGACAGATATTAGCCACACTACCTGATCAGATTGACCAGACATTGCTTTAATCAACATCATAAAAGATGGCTCTACTTCTGAAGCTACAAAACTCAAACTCCCTATCTCTCTACATCCTGAGTTAAATAGAACACGAGGGAGCAGCAATTGTTGCTCCTGAAAGGAGGCTGACACCTAATTCATGGTTTTCTTCGGGAATGAGGTTTGTTAGACAAGGAGAGTCTCAAGGCCATAAATCAGGCTTCCAGAGGAGAGAGAGAATGTTAGACCAAAACAATGTGATATATGTGAAGATCTAACATGATGGGGCCTTAAAGGGAAGGAGGGGGTGTTTCATTTTGAAACCTGGACAGGAGCTTCATTAGATAGAATAAGAGAGATGAGTGAGGTGTGTGTGTGTGGGGGGGGTGTTGTGGGGAAACTGTGCAGAGGCTTATGAGACACAATTTCTGCTTTCCTGTAGATGCAGTAGGAGAGATGCATGTGTAGCAATATGCTCTTTAGTATGCGCAGCTTTCATTATGGGGAATATATATGTAAATAGTTGGGGCCACATTCCTATGTACCAACATACCTTAACTCCCTGTTTTCTTTATACCAATGTGGATGTCAGTCATCATTTATTATCCCAGCTTTATTTTCTCTTTTTCTCATAAGGTAACAAAGAAGTATGTCTGAAAAACCATGTGCCTATCAAAAAATGATATTAGGAGTGTTAGAAAGGGATCCATAGCTCGATATATTTTGTGGGAGAAATTGGAAGTGACCTCTTCAATGTGAATCTGCATCGGGCTTATTCTCTTTTATTTAAGATAATCTGCTTCGCCCATCATTGCTGTGCCTCCCAGCTCTTTGTGGAATTTGATTTTCCACTTAACGTCTGTTTTCCTTCTCTACTTTTGGCATCTCAGGGACGCCCTTAACTTGATTATTAGACTTTGTTATATTCATGTTCTATTTCCTCGTTTAAAATTGACTTTTATTCCTTTTTGCAAAACGTTAACATGCTGATTTGAAACAAACTGATAAAGCAGAATTATTTACCTGGCGATTCAGAAAGATTAGTGCGGTAAAGCCATTTGGAAGTGCCTAGGGGCTTTATCACCTTCATCGTGATGCTTTTAAACAGATTAAGTGATGAGCAGTCATGGTAAGGGCTGCAGCGGTAGCCATGAGTCAGCATTTCCGTAGTTTTTGCTGTTGTTTTGTATTTGGGGATTACTAAATGCTTTCTCTCGTGCATTTTCTGTAATGACATAATGTCTTGAAATCATAGCATATTCCTTTTTTTTTTAAGAGAGGAAATTAAAAGTCCTAATAAGGGGAAAGTTGAGATAACCATGGGTTGGCTAAACTTGGTGGGAAAGGAAAGTGCCAGCTGGGATGCACACAGAGGTAATCACAGCTGCACCCACCTTTTTGGCATATTCTGACACTTACGGGATTAAAATTCAGTGCCATGTGTGCCTGAGGTTGGGATGGCCTTCTGACTCCTGGCCCCCCTCTCATCCTCTTGGCACTGAAAACACAGTGTGGTGCAGACGTGTCATGTGACCTCATGTGGGCGTTGCCCTCTTCGCTTCACTTTCACTTTTCTCAGTAATAAAATTGTTACATCATCACTTGAGTTGGTAAGTTTTTTTTAACTAAATGACTTGAAAATCGTCGTATTGTTTCTTATTTAAACTTCTAAACTATAAAGCCTCTAAAACTTTTCTCTGTCCAGAAAAACTATTTGAATCTGTTGACAGGTACACCTTAGTAGCGACCATAAAAATTTGTTCCGATTTATATAAACATAGATAGATCGGTCATAGAATGAGGTTAAGCCTTTCTGTGCAAATAACTCTAATTTGGTAGTGCAGAGGAAAGAGTGAAGTGTGGGAATGGTTATACAGAAAAGAAATATAGAACCTTATATTCCATAGGCTCCATGTTTCCTTGTGTTCATTTGGAGTTATAAAATAAAAAGGGCTTAATGGTCATGAAAAGAAAGAGGAGTATTCAGTGAAAGGCAACTTCAAAGGGGAGGGAGGAATAAGGATTGCAAAGATAAGATTGTATACTTACTGCCTAAATTAAAATATTCTATTATGCGGACAAATGTGAAAATCAATACAGTGGTGGTTTTTGCAAAATTTTTTCCTATAATAGAAATGTTTTCCTTAAATAATTCATTTACTTTGTTTGTTCAATATCTAGATGTTATGTTTTTCACTGAAATAGAGTGTTTATTAGTATTTGAATTGTGCGTGTGTGTATGTGTATGTATGTGTCCTGTTAAGAAACTATTACAATTCTTAAATAATTGTGTTATGACATGGTACTCTACTTGCCCTCAAATTAAACATTATCTTCCCAGCAAATTAATGGTCTACGTTTAAATGAGGAATTTCATTATTTTAGCACAATGTAAAATAATTTTAATAGTTATTATTGATTGTCTTTGTTTTTTTATTCATAGTAATTTCATATTCTCTGTGTTTGTATAAGGTTGCCATTACCACCTGGGGCTTTCTCGGGACTCTGGAAGAATCAGGAAGCTTTCAAGCATTTATACTTTGAGAAATTTCCTGTGAGAGCTTTAAATACTTTAATTTTTTTGTGTGCTATTTTTTCTGCCTTGTAACTTAAGCAACATGCTTCTAGTATCACAGATAAAAAAGAACTCTTTAAGTTTATACACACCAGTTTCCAGGTCTCATGGATAACAATGGCCAAGTCAGAATTATTCAAACCAGTCTCTACACATACAAAGTTTTCATTCACTCTTATTAACTGCAAATATCAGAATATTTAAAATTTTAATCCAGTAATATTGGACTGCAAATAATTGTGGATCTTTTACTGGAATCCTCTGTACAGACTGAGAGCAAGCAACTACTCAGAGCTAGAAGGTCATTTGAACACCCCACTATACTTAACGATATGAGTAAAATCAAATGTATTTTTCATCATATTATCTAGTTTTGACAGCCTTTCTTAATCTTTTTATTTTAAAATATCATTTAAAAAATAAAGATATAGGTTCAAGACAGTATTCATAAAGCCCAGTCCCTCGCCCCAGTGACCCAGATGACAAAACTTGTTCATCTGTCACCCCATGCCAAGGTGATGAGTGCTGTGTTCATGGCAACACTTTGTTGACAGTACACATCAGCATCCTACCCTTACCTTGTCCTTATTATGTGCCAGGTAAAAAATGAATGAATGATGAGAATTTTGTAAAAGCCATGAGTCCAAGTATTTAGCATTCCAGATTCATTGTGTGTGAGTGAAAGATGGATACCCTACTCAACCAGACAAATGACAAGGATTAAATAGCTTTCTTTATAAAGACATCTCAGAGCCAACTGACCTCAACAGCCAAGATTAAACATTCTCCCGATCAAGTGTGGCAGAAATATTTGTCATTTTACTTGACTCCAGTCAGCCAATTCAGTCTATATGATGGGCCACCGGTAATTCATCAGAGTACTGATACAATTCATTATCACCCGATGATGGTAAGCAATATGTATACTTGGTTTTAGTATGATGGCCTTTAAGATCAGAAGTTTCCTCTAAGCCCCAGTGCGTGGTTCAACTACATGAGGTACCTTGACAGTTGGCCTCATTTCCTGACCTCATGCCTCTCGTCTGCAGGCTTAATAAAATCATGAGTCAATCAACTTACTCGGAGCTCATGCAGGTTAGAAGAGAAGGGGCTGAGGCTGGAACCAAACTAGCCTGCCCTTCACTCTTTCTCAACATGGCCTCACATAGTTACTGTATACAGTAAGAACAGCCATTCTTGAGGATGTGTGTCAGAATCAGCCATCCACCATACACACCAGTTAGTAGAGTTCATCGAAGTCTGGTAAGGAAGACTGTATGAGCTCATTTCAGAGAGAATCACATCAGGTGTTAGAAAGGTTAATAGATACGAATAGTCATTTGTTTACTCTAGAGGCTATGTAGCAGTATTAAAGACAATAATATGTAGTTTTCTTCATACTTTTTAATCCTTGATTCTTCTTTATATTGTGATTTCTAAACCAACAAAGATGTGTTACTTAAAGATTGGTGAAATATTATATTTCATATCTACCATTAAGTTTAACTGGGGCCTGAGTTCAATCCCAATAAAAGTCAATAAACAAGAAATTTCTTTCTATAATTTTATGGAAAGTTTTTGAAATAGATACAATTTGAGATCTTTATTAAAAATCCCTGTCACACCAAAATATATCAGAAATATTGAGCCATCACATCTTCATTAAAAAAAAGTAATTGAGTTCGCAAATGTTAGAATTCCAAGTTCAAATACTTGAACATATATAAGGACAGTTTAACTTATTCCTGGTTGTGAGAGGAGCAAAAATATCTAGTTAGGATTCAAAACCAAAGGCAATTTAATCTCAAAGCTTGTGAAAATAGTCAAGTACTCATAATAAATCAATTTATGTCACATTTTATATTTTACTAAGCTTTGAAAATGATCATGTTGTTACCTACCACTACATGCTAACTAATTATATACATTCTTATTTTCAGGGATACTATGACACGATGGATGCAGGCTACATGGATGAAGAAGGATACCTGTATGTTATGTCTCGGGTGGATGATGTAATAAATGTTGCAGGCCACAGGATTTCTGCAGGTGCTATTGAAGAGGTATTGATAGACTGCTCTTCTGTACCAAGTAGTGACTATGAACAGTGATGAACTGAGGAAATAATGAGGTTCGGCATCTGGAAACTGACCAGATCTTCATTTGTGAGAAAGGCTAGGCTCTTCTCTCCCCAACCTCTACCTATCTGTGTCTCTCTGCCTCTTCCTCTTGTGTGGATTTTCATCCTATCTACACTCCCTCTTTCCTTCCTATATGTTAGGTGAGACATTTTAAGCACTTCCACATACTTGTTCCTTATGGGAATGCCTATGTACATTTACTGCTTGCTACCAGATACTTGACCAACTCTAGCATCATAGTTTAATATTCCTTCATAAACAGGCTTACTTTAAACCCTTAAGTGATTTAATTTTCTTTTTTTACTCTCCAATCCCTTGGAATTTTTTCAGTGTAATTTATACAAGCATCCAAAATTGTTCTCTTATTATTTAATTTTTTAATTGAATAGGGTAAATCTATATCCTTGTGTAAACTCTGAGTTTTTATGTTTGTATAGATTCTTGTATCCATCATCAGAAGATAGAATATAAAGAATTTCAACAGTGCAAATTAAATTAAATTATTATTATTAAATTATTTAGTATCATCTTTATATTCTGACCATCATAACTCTTGGCAACACTGGATTTTTCTGTGATACTAAGATTGAGCCTAACATAAAATTTCATAGCAGTAACCTAAATACAGTATTGCAACATTTTGGGACTAGGGTCTTTATTATAAGATAATATGTTGGTGATCTGTTGAAGTTGATGTGGGTATTCATAATTCTGTTTCTTTAACGTTCCTGTGTAGGTTTACATTGTTTAGATGCCCTGATGAGCTTATGTATCTATTCATGCACTGGACAAATGGGTTGTTCTAATTTTGGACAATTGTCTATAATAGTATTATATATATTCAATTTCAGGATCTTTGGTAACATTTCATTGCTATAGCTTATATACTTACAGTATATTTACTAGATTATGAGTGTACCTATGTATGTTGATGATAAACTGCCAAACACTTCCTGAGCAGATGCACCTTTTTGTACACAAACTGACAGCATTTGACAATTATTTCTTCTTCTCTTTTGTAGGACTTGGAATTGTTATTACTCTTTAAACCATTCAAATAGGTGGATAATAATACTTCAATATGTTTTACTATTCATTGAGGTAACAGTTAGCAGTGTTGAACAGCTTTATGTGCTTATTCATCATGCTTATATATATTTTTTGATGGAGTGGCTGAACAAATATGCCTGCTTTGTTTTAAATGTTTTGATTAGTGCTTTAGTGATATGGTTTTTCCAGTATCATTTTCCTTTTTCCCCTCTGAATCACCTTAAGTCATCTGTCACAAATCAGTTGATGATATTTGAATGGTCTGTTTTAGGCTCACCCATTTCTTTAGTCTAGGAGGCTGTCATTTCTCCAGTCCCAGGCTGGATTGATATTGCAGCCCTGAAGAGGATTTTAAGGTCAAATAGTATGTTCTCTGCACTTGCTGCTCTTTCTCAGTATCACTTTAGCTGCTCCAGCTCATCTACATTTATAGACATGATGAGGTTTTCTATGGCTACAATGAATCCATTGACCAATGTTGATTGTTATAGCAAAACCCATAGATATTAAATCTACAGATTGCCTTGGGAAAATTTCACCTTGCAACCCATAAGCTTTATGTGCTTCCTCATTGCCACAGATATTCTTCCACATTTTGTTTTCATAATATAGTTTGTGAGCATATTTTGGCAGATCCATAGTCAAGCATTTGATGTTTAGCTATTGAAGGTAGAGTATATTTTTTAAATAGTTTACAAGCACTCATTGTAAATATTTGGCTTTTCTAAAATTTTAAGTAGTACGCTATTTTGCTTAATATATGTAACTATTTCTAAATAGTTTTTTAATTTCTAGGTATCTTGATATAGTCTTTGTACAAACATAATATTTGTGAATGTAGTTTCTTTTTTCTTATCTGAAGATCCTTAGGTTTATTTTTCTGGCCTTTGAAAACTGGATGAAATTTTCTATGTAATACAAGTGAGAGTGGCAAAAGCCAACAGGATGGCTAGAGGGGGCTAGACTTGATCATTTCTGTTTCTGGGTTAGATATGATGTAAACCCACCAAGTTAGGCTGTGGCAAGGCAGGGTTTTTGTTGTTATTGTTGTTGCTTCTTTTGTTTTGTTTTTGAATGTACACCTTACGTAGAAGAGCAGGCAGCTGTTCCGAAACCTTCCAAAGTCATGCTTTTCCTCATTTCACACCTGAAGTGTGAGATTTTTTTTTTTTTGTCTCCAACATTCTCCTGTGCTCTCAACTATGAAACACAAAAGTTCTGAGGGGAGGGAAATGGTGAAATTTTCAGCTCTCAGACTTCCCTACACTGAGCCTCCATCAACTTATCCATTTCATTTCAGGTTTTCCTGGTCCTACAGAGTTTGTTCTGGGAAGGTGTGATTGTCTCTGTCCTCTTCTTACCTTTCCATTTTCCAGCAGTGACTTACACTATGCCCTCACTCTTTAATGTATCCAAAAAAAAAATGAGTTATTTGCTTTGTCTCATGACTGGTTGCTGGGATAAAGGACTGACTTTAAAGCTTTAAAGCTAATCAGAGTCCAAATGTCAAGCTTTATTCACTCCAGCATCCTGTTCCCCACTAACTGGTTTCTGTGTGATAAACTGATGTTTCACTTGGTCATTCTCTTACCTGGGTTCATTCCACAGTGTCCTTCAGTATCATATCCACAGGGAAAGGACAGATAAGGGTCTGTGTGAATCCTGGCAGGTCCTGAGGTAGAGCAGGTCAGGTCAGCAGAGATCCATTCTTGGTCTTCATAGGTCCTGATGGGGAAGGAAATGAACATTGAGCCTCTCTATGCTTTCAGTGTGGAGTAGAGAGACTCATGTTCTCCCTCCTACAGGGTGTGCTCTTCTTCATGAGAAGAAAGGGGTTCAATTACTTGATATTCTATTGGTGTGAAATGTGGAGAGTCTGGGGGTCAGGAACTGGTCTTAGTTTTTTTTGAGGTATTCATTTGGAGTGGGAAAGATAAAGCCTGCTTCAAGACTCCTTCTTCTGTTCCTTCATTTAGGCCTCTGCCAAAGCATAGCAGGTTTTTCTTGGATCTTTTTCTGTATATACTTATTGGAAGTTACCCATTTGAGGATATATATATATATAGATATATATATATAGATATATATATAGATATATATATATATATTCCCATATATACATATATATGGTAAAAATAGGAAATGGAAGGAGGAGGGAGGTACAGAGAGGAGTAACAGGAAGGTATAGGGTAGTGAATATGGTCAAAGTAGATATGAATACCATTGAAAATATCCTTATAAGTCCATCACGGCATATAATGAATAATGAAAATAAAAATTAAACATCAACAAAAGAAAATGGAAAATGTATCAACTAGTTTTACAATGTAGTTTGTGAGCCAGCTAAATTTATAACTTCTAGAGCATTGTACTTACAGTAAGAAATATGTATATTGTGCATTTCTGAGAGCTTCATGAAATGCTTCCAAAAAACTTGCAGTTTCCTTAATTTTGCCATTTATATGTAAAATTCTATGACTGAGGAAGGTGTTATGTACCCATGAACCTTCTGATAAGTATTTTAGCTAGTTATATGTCATTGTAATTAAAAATGATAAAGTAGGGCTACGTAGTCCATTTATTTTATTCCTATAGCAGAACTCCAGAATAGTTCTTATACTGTATGGAATAAACAAAGAACATTTCAATGAAGTAAAAAGCTTGAGCTCATATGATTAGCAATTCAGTGTACCAGGATCAAAAGATTCAAAAGCCTCGTTCTTCTCCTTTTCATTGGCAGGTTCATCTTCTCTAATGGCCATGCCTGACTTCAGGCCAAACTTAACAGCTTAATTTTTCTTATAATAATGACCTTACTCTTTTCTTTAGTGTCAGTCACTCAGTGTGATGTTTTTGAATAAAAAAAAATCATAAAATGTCCTAGAACATGTGTCCATCATGTGCTATTATAATATCTTGTTATTAAATGGGAGCATTTTGTCATAACCTGAAATGGAAATTTTTTGCTTCGTGTATTTCAAAGTGCTGTCAAACGCTGGTTCCACTTGCATGACTTTTTAATTTCTTGCTTCCAGAAGATTAGTGCCAAAATTCATATGCATTTCCTGTAGCCTAGCTAATCAGACTACGAAGACGATGTTTGCATAGCTTTTATCAGTCGAAGTTCTTAGTTTCCTTACTTTTAGCATGAAAACTGTTGTCTTATCCAATTATATGTTGGGGATTTTTCTGCTTCTGCTGACATCCTTCTCACTATGTGCAACAGCAGAACATAGACAAACTCAAATAAGCAAATAAAGTAGAAAAATAAAGAAAATGGGCCAGAGTTGTTGACTTCCAACAGAAATATTGTTACAGGGTTTTTAGAATATCTCTTAGCCCTTGACTCTCAATTATCTCAATATAAATAAATGATTAACTTTTATTGACTATTTATGCTAATCACTTCTTTTTCACATCTGGCTCCCCCTGCCCTTTTATTTGGAATCTCCTATAGAGTTACTGACTTATTGGCATGTTCTGGCTTCTCATAAAATCTTCTAAAAAATTAATATACGGCATGTGCCTGCAATGTTCTCTCTGATATTTTTACTATCTCTCATTGATATGCCCAGACTTACGATTTAGTTTCCAAAGTTTGCAGTGAGCAAGGCTGGAATGCTAACACTCTTAGAAGTAGATTGTGACACGTTTTAGTAAAAACTGATTTTCGTAACACACTCTTCAGCATGTGACTTTGAATGCAATTTTACTATTATCTTGTTTTGCAATGGCTATAATTTGTGACAACCAGAAACTTACATTTTAGTATAGTTCAAAAGAATTTAAGGTTCTGTGTCTACTGAAAAATCCACTTCCACACAATAATTGCTGATTTTTTAATATGATAAAAATACCTATCTTATACTAGTTTTACTAATTAAGATATTTTAAATTTTTTTTACTTTTTATTGTTTTATTTATAGTTACATCAGTTCCTCTTTCCCTTTATTCCATTTAACCACTCTCATATATTTCTCTTCTCTTTCCATATATATATATGTTCATAAATATATTCATATTCATATATATTTCAGAAACTGTTTAGTGTTGCTTATATCTATATGAATTCAGGGCTTACCATTTGGTATTGGTTAACCAATTAGAGGGCTAAATAAAAATTTTAAAAGGTATTAAATTAATGAACATAAAATTCAGCAGACAGTCTATGAAAATTACTGTCAGAAATATTTTAGAATAGTCTGTTCTTTCCATTCTTTGTACAAGAAAATGGAGCTGTCAAGTCGTTTTTATAAATTTAAAAGGACATTATTTTTGCAGATCCCAGTACGTGAAATAGCCTTCTGTGCCTGCTTAGTAATAAGATCTATTTTAAACACTGATTAATCTTTGAAAGCCTAGCAAGGAGCTGGAGAACTGAGAAGCTTGGTGGAAGTGCAAAGTGTTCTCATGAAAATTGTGACTGAAAAGTTCTAGTTCGGGGTTGGCGAGACAACGTGGACAGGAGCCAGCGTGGTCTCTCTCTCTTACTGCTGGGGACAGTGTCTGTGGGAAAGACATTGGACTCTCAGACTTCATTCTTTCATTTGTAGCAAGCATTTAAGTTTGTTAATTAATCTAATAGCACCCCTGGGAGTATGGGAATCTATTCTCAAAACACTGCCTGGAAAGCCTGGGGCAGAGGCTTTGTATGTTTCTCCCAGGGAAGGATATTCTGATCAAGTACAACATTTTCCAAGTTAGCTATTTTGTTTGTGATTTTAAGGATGACTCCAAGATAATCAAATATATTTCCATGTAGTGCTATGTCCTCTCTAAAGACCCCTGGCAATTTCAGTTTCACCCAATATTAAATAAGTTTTATGGTTAAGTAGTTACAATATCTCTGAGTATATCCTGGGAATACTGATGAAGACACTGAACCTCTGAAACCGTGTATGAAAGAATTCTAGTGGCAGAGGAACTGAAAAAGCATCCTCCCTTTCCAACCATAGAGACCAACAGTTCCCACAGAAACTCATGGAGGATGATTGATCTGAAATACTTTTTTTCTAGCATTAAATTAATTTTTAAAGCATTTTGTTCAAAATACTATCTTTTTCCCCTTTTCTGTATTCCCTCCAACTCTTCTTATGTACACACCTCTAATTTCTCTCATGTTCCTCCCTTGAAATCTCAAATTCATGCCATCTTTCTCTATGATTATTATTGTTTTACACACACACACATATATTTAAATATATAAATACAATTTATTGAGTCTGTTTAATGTTGCTTATATGTAGAATTCTTAAAAACATAACTTTAAAACTTGAGTATGTTACCTTAGGGACTTAATAAGATCTTATAAATTTATTTACACACATAGAAAAATTGCCATATTTGGAACAACAATAACAGACATTTATCAAGATAGTCATGTTTTAAGTTGTACTCCTATCTTATGTCCTTCATGTGGAGGCAACATACAGATAGGGCTTTCATTGTCCTCCCCATAAGCTTTGATCAACTTCTTTTTCTCAGAAATTGTCAAAATGTATTTTGATGTTTTTCTTTTAAATTGTCCATCTAAAACCATTATGTACCATGCAAATATTATTAGTAGAGCAACCAACAAATCCTCCTCTCTTCCTTTATAGTGCATATTAAATGGTTGAAAAGCATAAATTCAACATTATAATAAACTTTATTTAGAGTTGACATGTCTCTGGAAAATGACTTTGTATCTTACAAACTGAAAATTTATCTGAGTAGATAGAATGAAATACTTTGATATTATATTCCAAGGAATTATGCAATTTATTCATAAATTAACCTTGCAACTTAAAATAACAATCAATAATTTCTAAGCATTTCAAAACGTTGCCCCATTAAGATAGAAAAGCAAAGCAAATTAAATGTTAAATGGGAAAAAGTACGATGTGGAAGTTTGATATTTATATTTAGTTAGTAGCATTGCCATACTGGGTAGGCAGCAAAATATCTGGATACTATTTTAAATGAAAATCATTTGAATATATTACATCATCATGTTACAAAACTAGGTTGCAGAGTCTTGGGTACCAATGAACACTTTATTGATGACAAACAACTCTAGTTAGCCAAAGAAAATAGCCATTCTTCATTCATCAAATCAAAATTACATCATCTCGCCTACCAAATCTACATGTCCCTTACTAGGGGTATGTTATTTTATCATGACTGGCAACAGACTATAGTAACTACCAAAAAAAGTCAGGCAGTGAGTTATCTCTGTATTTTCAACATATGAACTATAAAAGTAAAAAAAAGATTATAAAAAAAAATGTGAAGCTGTTTGGAACATTTTGAGACTAGAAACTGAAATTGTGGCAGAATATGCTGGTTTACAAACTATACAGCATGTCTGTAACAGAACTCTTTAGATAGTGTGGACAGATAAGTAATGCCTTTCTTAAGCACTTACTTACGATGTGCCATTCTCAGCCTTTGTAGGAGTTAACAGCTGTGTGCATGGAAACACAACCCCAGAGTTCAGAGAAGGAGTGCAGCAATGATTTGTATATCCAATCAGGACTTTGTGAGGTCACACATTGGATTTTTACCAAAGGGTCTTGTATTTATTGAGTATTCTGAGAGTTTTGAGAAGAGAAAGCAGTTTCAATATGGCTTCGTGAAGGAAAATAATAAAATAAACCAACAACAAATATTTGAATCCCTAATTCTGTTGTGTTTTGTTTTACCCCCATCTTTCTGGCTATTACGACTTTACCAGTTGCTTCTTTTACGTGTGTCCATTAGATGTTGGTGTTCCTTATGCCCGTCAAACTTTCTTCTTGCTACTTTCTTCCTAAATAATATGATCTAGGTCTACAGCTTCCATTGCCATCTTTGCATTAATGACATCTAAATGTGATATTCAGGTCTGAGTCTTCTCAGATCCCTGGATACAACTCCTCTACTTATGTGTCTTCAAGGTATCAGAAGGGAATGTCTCCAAGGCAATATATGTTGTTTTTTCTTAATCCTAACAATTTCTAGCCTAAAAAAAAAACCCAAAACAAAAAACAAAACAACCCCCCCCAAAAAAAAAAAACAAACCTGAATTGCCATCTAACTCAAGTTCAAACCCCACAGGGTTTTTATTATTATCTCTAGATAATTCATGCCACAGATCCAACATATTGTCATATGCTTCCTGCTTTGCTTCCTAATATAGTATTTTTAATCTACTACCCCAGTATTAGTATACTATAAGGCCCTTAGAGTGTTACCCTGTCTAAACTGACACTTCCCTACCTCAATAATTTGCTATTCTCCGTACTGAAATCAAAGTAAGTCTGTGTTTCTCAGAACCTATTCCTAAGTATAAAAATAAACAATCTGAAAATAGAAACAATATTGTCATAATTTTATAGGCCTGTGAAAGGAAATTTGGGTAGAGCAAAAGGATTAATGTTACTAAGGGTTCATGGAAATAGAGTATGGATGATCAGACAGGGCACTTTAATAAAATAAGCTGTTCTGTGTATTGTACAGTGGTGGTACATGTCATAAATTGTCAGAACCTATAGATTATAACAAAGGTGCACAAGTGTGTAGACTATGGAATCAAGTAATGGTAATTTCCAATGTTAGTTTTTTATTTATAACAAATATGCCACTTTGGTACAGGTGAGTCAGGAAGGCTGTGTATGCATGAGAGCGTGATCTATGTGGGAATTTTCTACTTTCTGCTTAACTTATTGTAATCCTATGCCTACTCTAAATATATGCCTTAAAATTTCACTCTGACTTTGCATTTCTTCTTCCTGAAATTGCTGCACTTTTTTTTCAGCGCAGCTAAAATAAAAATTGAATTAAATCCCCCAAAGAGCTCCCATTCAGGAAGGAGCAGCTTCCATCATTATTTTCTGCTCTGTACTTTCTAGCCTCACTCACTTCTCTCTGATCTGAATTGATCTTGTGTAGTTTTAATGGTATTTTCCCTTGCCCCCTCTTCCTTGCCTGATAAATGTCTATCTGTATCTTCTTATTGACTTATGCTAAGGGAAACTGTCTTTGAGGTCCATATCCTTGGGTGACGTTAGCAGCCTTCAGTGTTACTTGCATTTACATAATCCATTTCCTTGGATACCTTATCCCTTTTATAGATACATGGTAATAAAAATTAAACATTCATGATGACTTATTAATATCTTTCTTCTCTGGTAGACTAAGAGCCATGAAATATTGGTCTTAGAGTTTCTATTGCTGGGATGAAACACCATGACCAAAAGGCAAATTGGAGAGGAAAGAGTTTTTTTGGCTTATACTTCAGCATTGCTGTTCATCACTGAAAAAAGTCAGAACAGCAACTCAAAGATGGCAGGATCCCAGAGGCAGGAGCTGATGCAGCAAGCTGCTTACTGGCTTGCTTCCCATGGTTTGCTCAGCCTGCTTTGTTATAGAACCCAAGACCATCAGTCCAGGGAGGGATGGGACCACCAGCCCAGGGAGGGATGGCGCCACCCACTATGGGTTGGGATCTACCCCACTGATGACTAAATGAGAAAATGCCTTACAGCTGGATCTCAAGGAGGCATTTCCTCAGCTGAGGATCCTCCTTCTGATGACTCTATGACTTATAGGTCAAGTTGACACACAAAACCACCCAGTACCACTGACTCCTTGTTAACTTGACACTAAAATACATCACTATTGAGCCATAACCATTCCTTTATTTTTCATCCCCAAGATCTTAAATAACTTTAAAGGTCCTATAGTCTTTATAAATTCAAACACATTAAAATTTCAGTTCCTTTAAAATAGCCAATCTGTTTTTATTTAAAAGCTTTTTCTTTTAAATTTTACATATCAAACACAGTTCCCTCTCCCTCCCCTCCTCTCGCTCGCCCCACTCACTTCCCCCCAACTCCAGCCCCCATCTACTCCTCAGAAAAGGCAAGGCCTCCCATGGGGACTCAACAAAGTCTAGCATATCAAGTTGAGGCAGGACTAAGCCCCTGTCCCTGTATCAAGGCTGAGCAAGGTATCCCTCCACAGGAAATGAGATCCAAAAAGGCAGTTCATGCACTAGGCATAAATCCTGATCCCACTGCCAGGGGCCCCATAAACTGCCCAAGCTACACAACTTTCACCCACAGAAAACGACCCAGTACAATACTCTATGCATTTTTGCTCTTCCCTGAGCCTGTTACAGTAGCCTGTAGTTTAGAAAGCATCCAGTATTTGTGGAATGAATGAATAGAAGGCAGAAAGCTCTGGAGAATGAGCTTTGTATCAAGATTATTGACTATTCTCTCTTATACATTTGGAACTACTCAAATATACATCAGTCTCAGAGGAGGCCCTTTGCACAAATATTTTTGTAAGTCCCACCTAAGCAGATAATTTAACCATAGGCACCTATATTTCCTGTGGTTAATAAGACTGTGATCCTAGAGAGATAATTATATTGTTCTGTATGGCCTACAGACTTAGGGTGAGCACAATAGAAATTATTCCCTATAGTGGTGATAGCCTGATACCAGGGATTCTGTTCATGGCAAATCTCCCCTAAATGCTGGAATAGCCTCCGGAGGTGGAAGGATCTACCCACTGAATAGAATGTTCCATTATTCCTCAAAAATAAATTCACTTCTTCGTCTTGGGGCATCCTTGGATCCCCCTGAAAGGTACACTTATTAAGTAGACAGCTCTGATATCCAGTCAAATACCCCAAAGGCTTCCTGTTAGAGAAGGCCTATGTGCTCTGTTTACATATGGTACACACAACACATTTTCTTTGACTTCATTAATAAGCAATTAAGATGAAGAAACAATCTCTTTACTTTCCAGGTAAGCCAAGCAATTTATCTTTGTTACTGTCAGCCCTCAGTAACTACCATGTGGATCCTAACTGCTTGCCTCAGATGAAATGATGTGACCCTGCAGGAAATTCCAGGAAAGCAGCTTTGGATTTCATGATTCTCCTTTTTTATATATTAAGATGATATGCATCTACATTCTAATAATATATATTCTAAAGACATGGTTTTTCTTATTACAGTCAGTCCTTTCCCATGGCACTGTGGCTGACTGTGCTGTGGTTGGCAAGGAAGACCCTTTGAAAGGTCACGTTCCCTTAGCACTCTGCGTGTTGAAAAAAGGTGAGCCAGCTTTATCTTCCCTGACCATTTGGGTCGGAATGATTGGCATTAATTTGGCACTTACCAGCTCATTTTTCCCCTAGATATAAATGCAACAGAAGAACAAGTTTTGGAAGAAATTGTGAAGCATGTTAGGCAGAGCATTGGCCCCGTGGCTGCTTTTCGAAATGCAGTTTTTGTCAAACAGTTACCCAAAACGAGGTCTGGCAAAATTCCACGGTCTACACTGTCTGCCTTGGTCAATGGCAAGCCATATAAGGTAAGTAATTCAGAATCTATAATGCTGAATCCTGAAATGATTTTGACCATGTGTTTGGCATAAGCAAATTTCTGTTAATTGAAGGTTTTCAATCATGAATTCTATCCCATGAATTTTATCTTCATTCTCTGTAAGAATGAGAGTTTGAGAAAGAAATATTGATTAAAGTCATGTGCTTTGCTTATAGGAACTGATGTGTGAGCTTTGCTTTTAGCAATTTTATGAATTTCAAACAGACTTTCAGAAATTCATTCCTTTGAACTAAATGCATATATTGCTTCACTATAATCACTAATGACCATCCATGAGGAGAAATTGAAGTATTTGAGAAGTCTAAAATGCTTTAATACATCAGTGCTAATTATTTCTACTATTAAGAGAGACAAATGTCTTAGGAAACTTTAGACTGATTCAAGTACATACATGTTTCAATGTCCATATGTTATTATATTTCATTATATATGCTTTATAATTCCATCAAAGAATGTAATACAATATTAAAAATCACTTGTCTGACTCAATTTCAGAATAAATAAAACAAAAATTCTAGAGACTATGTGGAAATACCAACAATTTTGCTAAACATACTATTTCCTTTACTATTACAAAAGATAAATTTTTAAGTATTGGGCCTGAAGATTCCTACTTTACATATTTTTGTCTGTGTTTTATGAAATAATGGGGATAGGCATCGTGTGGCCTGCAACCCTCGAATTTGGGAAGTAAAGTCAGGGAAATCAGGAACTCAAGACTCAACTCTGCTTTGTAAGGTATTTGAAGCCAACCTATGTTACACAAGACCCCATCTCAAGAAAAAAAAAAAAAAAAAGAAAACACAACACAAAAAGATGAGTGCTAAAACAAAGGATGTCACTGTTTGTTGTACAAAAAGTCCTAGAGAAGTTCAAGGGAAGATGACCATTTGACATTGTCCATTTCTTTTCAGGTGACTCCTACTATCGAGGACCCCAGCATTTTTGGTCACATAGAAGAAGTGCTGAGACAGACCTTGTGATTTTTTATTTACTATCTCCAGTCAGTCTGTCTTAATTTTCTAGCTGGATGTAAGTTGTTTGTTTTCTATAAAGAAGCAGCTGAAAAGAAATCCTTCTCAACTTGAATGTGAGCCTTAGGGTTAAATCAGTCTAGCAGCCCGTGAAAGAGGCTATATTTTGTGTTACATTATGTGAACCAGTTCGCATTGTTACCTCTTTCCTGCAACATGGATCATTTTATTCTATCTTGCATAATAACAAACATGTCTTTGGCGTATGATTTTATAGATTCCTGTGCCTTACAAACACATTTTAATTGGAAGTATGTGTAATATAAACACACTTCCAGGAGATAAGAATCAGCCACAGTTTGATCAAAATCTAAACTCAAAGTCAGAATATCATTTAAAACATTATTATGGAAACTCAGATGTTGTTTAATGTTTTTTTTAAGATGACTACCATGTTTTTAGGTAATCATTTAGACAGAATAGGTTGCTTAGCAAAACAGGGCCCCTGGTTGGAGTACCATTTCTATGTTGTCTGTTACTGGGTAAGGGGAGGCTTGTGTCTGGCAGAGAAACTAGAGAACTTACCATCAAATCTTTTGTGGGGATGAAGGCTCCTCGAATCCCCTTGCCATAGCTGATTGTGTGCATCTTGATGCTTTCATCTTCCAATGGCATGAGGGAAATGACACACGAATTGAATGGAGTGACAAAAAGGATGATATACAGAGAAATTTGGAAGTTTTCATCTTATTCTAAAAATCAAGAGACTTTCTGGGCAATATCAACGAGTCCCCCATTCTCTTTTATTTATTTATATTATTTTTTATTTTTATTCTCCCTATATTTTTTGACCAGGTCACATGTTTCCTAGGTTGGCCTCACATTTGCTATGTCAGTGTGGCTGACTTTGAAATCCTGGTCTTCTTGTCTCTAACTCCTGGTTGCTGGGGTTAGAGGCATGTACTACCATACTTAGCTCCACACTAGCTTTTTTTTTTTTCTCTTATTGGATTGAACCCAGAGCCTTGTGCATGTTAGGCAAGCACTCTTCCACTGAGCTTTACTCCAGGAGATCAATGAATTTATGGTGGATCCTTGAGCCACATGAACTAACAAGTGATTTTAAGAACAATAGAGAGCCTTAAGTACTGGCAATCATGTGTTCCATCAAGGGGGCAACCATAGCAGGCCCCAGAGAAATATGGCTCAGGAGAGAGGCTGGACTACATTTCAAGAGCCTCTGGGTTTCAAGAGAACCCCAAATATCTACTTTTATTACAAGTTTTAACTTTAAATCATGTTAATTCATTTAAATATTATACTCTAACATACAGTTCCATCTGTGTTTCTATAAAATGATTGAGCCTTTTCAAAAAATTGAAAATGAGCCTTTAATAAGGTTATAGAAATATATCCATTTGCTAGAATAGAAAGACATAGTCAACTAGCTTAGAGCTCGACATGTATTATTCATCAGAGCATATATTTAAACCCAAAATGTATACTGTGTTCATTGAATCATTGAGAGTTCTCAGAATAATTTCTCAATTCTTCAGTTTTTGAGAAACACTATGAAGAGCACAATGTGCTATTAGAATCAAATTACACAAAATACAGGTGAAAAGTAACAAACAGATTAATTTACTTGTCATAAAAATTATGTGTATCTTATATAAAAGCTATCTTTTTAGGCCTCTTTGGACTGCTGCTTAGATAATAAATGGCTTTTCAAAGGAAACATTTATTGATTAAGCTACCTTCTTCATTGATATATCTGAAGATAATAACTTTATCATCTCTAATTATTTTGGTTGCCTGAATTAAACCAACTGGATAGATATTTTATAACTGGAAGCTGTTGAGTTCCTTAAATTTTTCATTGTATGTGTAAATTGTGTACATTATCAAAACTGTAGGGGTTACAAATCAACAGTTTTTAATGTCAGCATTACAATACCGTTCATTATTTTTCCCCACATGAGTCAGATATTTTAACTGAATTCAGCATTTTTTGTTTGCAAGTTATAAACTCAGGCAGATCTAAGGATTGAGCAAAGATTTCATGTTTGGACCGTTTGTAGATATTCCTCTTTATCAGATCTGAAGGGACACCTCAGCAAACAGGACTGGATTATTTTCCATTTGTGGGAATCTTGAAAAAACAAAACAAAACAAACAAAAAACCAAAACCAAAACCAAGTGTATCACACTTCAGAAGGAGTTGTTTCTTATGTTTCAGTGAGGAAATTCATGTCCACTATAGACCAGAGACAGGGATCACATTCATGTGGCTAAAATGGAGGAATGAAATATATAACTTAGTCATCAGACTGCTTAAAATTTGGGGAGAAAAATTAAATAACTTCCTATTTTAAATCTCAACATCTTTTTTTTTTTTGCCAAATTGCATCCAAAGTATTTTGAACTGAATGTGTCATTAATAGCAATAATACAATCTAAGAAATGTGACCTTACTTAAATTTATGTAAATGGATTCTGTGTGATCTTGTATTTTATGAAATTTTTAAATTTGTAAGACATTTGAGAAATGAAAATAAAAGCACTTTTAATACTTAAAGAGTGTGCCAATTTATTTTCCCCATAAAAATACACTAAATAGATATAAATGAAACTGTTTTACACATCCAAAGGTAGGTTTATTTATATAAAATTGTATTTGAAAGGGTTTGATTCTAATGTTGGTGGTCAAAAGGAAAACAAAAAACAAACAAAACAAAACAAAACAACAACAAAAAACCCCACCCTGAAATACAAGCTCAATCCATGAAACTGATTTTCAAATCTGACTACAGTTTTCTATACATTAAAGCATATTTTGCATTTTCTTGAGGAGAGTAGTTGGATACTTTGTATCACCCTGTAGGACCCAGTACATATCACCAGTAATTTTTTAAATGTAATTTCCAAAAACAAGAAACTGACTTTGATGACTGAGTGAGTGGTTGTTAGAGTTGGATATGGAATGTCCCCCAAACTTTGTGTGCTGAGTGCCTGGTAAGGACGAGGATGATGGGGAATGCTTACCTCACTGGTGTGTGCCCCTCCCAAGGGGACTCTGTGTCCCCAGCCCCATCATCTTTCTCTATCTTCTGTGGCCATGAGACAAGCAGGTTTCTCCAGTACATACTTCCCGCCATGCCGCTCCACCCCACTTGATTTCCCAAAGCATGCAGACTTGCTGGTTCTTGAGCTGAATCATCCGAAAATATCGGCCAAGATACCTTTTTCTTCTTTATAAATTAATTATCAGAAGTATTTCACTACAACTCTGCAAACCTGATTGTCATACTGGTCTATAAATATAAACACAAATCTTTCTAGCCTATGAGTATCATGGTTTCTCTTGTATTTCATTTAGATGACTTTCTTCTTGTCATTAGCTGCTCTTAGCAAGTCCTTTCACGTTGTTTTCACTCAAGCAACAGTTTTTTTTTTTTTTTTTTTTTCCTTAATGCAAAGCACTTCCATAAGCTAGTTTAGACCTCCCTCTAGTGGCAGCCTCGATTTTGAGTAAAACAGCCTTGGAAATCACTGAATGATTTTCTTTGTAATTCGTGCAGATGGTTGAATATTACGCTACTAGAAAACAAAGCTTAAGCAGAAAACTGGAAGCATTTTTTTTTATTGACAATGGAAAGGTTTTTTTTTACCATTACCTTTTGAATGAATCTGTTCAACAAAAACAGACATCAAAACAAAGGTACGTGCAAATATAACAAATTAAATACAAAAAAAAAAAAAAAAAGAATTTACTAATGACAGGTCTTGCATAATAAGACCAAGCAGCAAGAAAACAGCAGTTAGATCCATGGTATTGTTAAATAGGTTTCACTTTGAAATCTCCCATATAAACAAGGAATAAACAAGAGTGACACCACCAAAGAAAGCCACAAGGAAGAGATTAATTGCTCTTCTCTACTTTTTATACACTATATATGTCAATCATTCTGTCTTTATTTCCTCTGATGAAAATGAATTCAGGGACGTCACAAAAAGGTCATTTCAGCTAAAGGCTTAGACTTGAGTCTGGCTAATGCCCTGTTAACAGTGATCTTAAAAACGGGGGAGGTGGGAGGGAGTTTGCTAAAGGGGTCTGTATTTTTTTTCCTAGTGGAGATGGGCCTCAGACTCTACAGTGGTTGACACTCACTGTCCAGTGCTGAATGAACATGTGGTTCTTAAGAAAGGTGTGTGTGTGTGTGTGTGTGTGTGTGTGTGTGTGTTTCATGATCCACAGGCAACAAGATTAGACAATGGTTTTCTTGATATAAATTTTTAAAATCATTGCATTTGATGCTTGTAAACAGTTTGGCTTTGTTTTCTGTTGAAAAGGAGATTGAGGCATCACAGTGCTTTTTTTACAGAGAGAGGACATCAGATCCCTGATTGCCTTTAAAGGTCTTTTTTTTTGGCTCCAGGTCCAGGTTAAATCATTCTCTCTCTCTCTTCTTTTTTAACTTTTATTTATTTATTTATTTTACATGATCAGAGGCAGGTGCTCAGCTTTCAGGTTTGACAGACTGGAAGGAGCAGCAGGTTGAAGCATGAAACCCGCTTCCAGGAAACGAACGTACTGATTTGACTTACAGTTCAGAAACCGTAAAAATGGTGGAATGGTAAAATACAAACAGGACTTGGAATTGTTCAATGTTTGCACTCGAGACTCCATGAACCATATATTTTATTTTTCTTTAAAAAACTCATATTTATATCCATTTACAGAAGACTTACACATTTAAAAAGAAATGTTACACAGTAATACATAAATGCCTATTATATTACAACATGAAAAAATGAATAGTTCCATCTCATAAAAGCATCAGATGTACAGAGTTTATGACGTGGGTGATGTTCATATTTCAGATGATTTAAGCGTTTTATTACAATCATAGTAAACTAATCAAACTTATTATCTGATTCCCCCCAAAATCACATGTTTAACGTTTGGTAAACCCTTTCTTATATTATTTCCATAGAATTCAGTCTCCGTGAAGGCTTTCTCCGTTTGTCTTCATAGGCAGTAGTACACTTTAGGTCGTGTAGACTGAAAAGATGATGTCTGTAAAAGGAAATGTACACCATGAGTTCACTGGCATCTCCTAGCCAGTGGCTCCCACCCTGTTACTCTAGGGTACACTCCCATGCAGCCTGCACAGGTCAGTTCTAAAACCTCAATGGAAAAAAAATAAAACTGTCTGGGATGTAAGTAATAGTCGATGGTGTGACATTTACTAGTCTCCACTTATTTTATGACAGAAGTGTTAAGTAGGATTTATTCAACTTTGGCAAAAGTATGGCTAAAATTGAAACACAGAATCACACACAATGTCAGAATGCTTTCTGAGTTTTTTATAATTTGTTAATTATTAAATTAGGTTGAATTGACCTATTCCATAGGATAGCTTTATATTCTAGTTCATATATTTTAGAGTTCTTAAAATGATGCTTTTCTTTAATTACGACAGAACACAAAACATATAACATTTTGAAGTTTCTATGTCAGCTGTATGTATTTCACCACAGATGACAGCCATGACGTCACACAGGAAAATCTCACAATTACTCTTACTGACACAATAAGATTAATAAAAGTATGTTTGTACTTTATTGTCCATGACAGTCATTTTAATTTCTCACCAAAATTAAAATAAAGATTGCCTATGATTATCCTGTTCATAAATATTTTTTATTCAATTTAAAAGTTCAAAACTAAGAAATATGAACTAGAATGACATGCAGGGAAAAAAATGCAAATAGTTTATGATAGATTCCACCCATGAGCCTAGAGCTAAGCAGCAAGCACAACTGAATGTATTAGTCATTTATAAGCTGGTGAATTATTAAATTTCTGAGAAAACTATTATGTTATATGTTGAATCTATTATAAACAGTATTGTGGAAAGTCTCTTACTTACCAATATAATTATATATTGTAAGCCATGCTTTATGAGACCAAATAGTATATCACAGTAAAAAATTGTATATTAGAGTAGCTTTTTTGTGAAATTAAATAATGTTTTTTGTTTTCTGTTCCACCAGTTAGTGACCCAGGCAAGGTAAGATGTCAGCTCCTATATTAGTCTCCAAAGACAACAATATGTTGTGCAGAGATCCTGATCTAAGACAATAAGCAGCAAGAGGCAAATTGCTGCACTATCTTTCTGCATCCTTATCCTACCCCTCGGTACACATACTGCGTTAAAAATATTCTTCCCAAATATCAGCTTATTGAAAACCACAGAGTAGTTTGGTACACCCAAATTTTAGGATAAAGTAATTTCCAAAAATTTGAAATTCCTAAATCTAGGAAACCAATTTTACTCATAAGAAGGTTTTAAAAGAAAATTCTGTGTTACATAGATAAAGCAATATCTTCTACTGATTAGTAATTCCTTACAAAATGCCTTATCTTACAAATGCCTTGTATCTTAGGTGTATGTAACAAACATATATGCAACTTCTATTCCCAATTCTTCTAATTTTTGTTCCTATGTAATATTTCCCAGATTCTTAAAATTAATACTTGATTTCAGCAAATATAAATCATAGTGGAGAATAAGACATTAGAAATTCAATATTTTTATTTCCAACTTTTTTGTTAATATTTATCCACATCTAATTTCCTGTCCCTTACACTATTTGACTGTAAACTTGCATAAATAGTTCCTATTGTTCTATCTTGGCTTCCTTCTAAGACAGACACTTGAAATCTTTGATTCTTTCAACTGCTGGACTCTTACTAATAAAACTCTACAGGGCTCAGCATAAAATAGCTTCTGAAAAGAATATGCTTAGCAATGCATTCATGTGAAATGACTGAGTCGCAGGCCCTCAACAGATAGACCGCTAACCACAGAAGACAGATAATGATAGGAGACGGTAGATGAGGAGTTACAATGATGTAAAGATTCCATGAGTCAGGTGATCACACCTCTGCACTGCTAGGTCATACCAAAGGGTATGGGGTATATTGACTAGTCTCTGTCAATTCAATCCCATCTTTCTGTTGGTTGGTTGTGGGTCAGCCAAGAGAAACTACTCACAGCAGGTCAGTGCTGCCTCCTTTGAGTGGCTGGTCAACATGAGTATGTGCGAACAGTGGAGTTGTCTAGCCTCTGCAGCCTTGATGAAGCAACTGCAAATGAGAAGAAGGCTTTAGAGGTTCTCACACCATCGAGGAGAGAGATTGGTTTTCCCTACATAAAGGGATCCTGACCATATTAGCAGACTATCTTTTCTCGGACAGGAGCCTCTCATATTCCTGTTCTCTAGACCCAGGGGCTGATGAAAATTTACCCAAGTGCAACTCAGCTGAGCTCTCCAGTCACTGTGTATTCCTCCTTAGATAAAATCTGTAACACAGCGTCTCCACGGGGTGAGCTTGCTTTTGTTGTTAAGATTACTCTGAGAGAACTCAGTATTGTGAAGTGTGGGTTTTTTCCCCCCTAAGTAGTGACAAACTTCTATACTAATTTTAATCATGCTAAATTATTCATGAACCTTGCTAACAAGTTCCAAAATATTAACAGGCTAAAAGAAATGTGGATCAAAGACACTTCATACTCAGATGTATTTTAATTGCTATAACAGCTTGAAAAGAAATGAAGAGTCTAGATTATTATCTTAGTAACAAGAGAAAGACTATTTTTATTTAATGCCTACCAAACAGAAATGATTTGAGGATTGTGATTACTATTTCAAAGTTGTCTCTCCAAAATGACTGTTTTATTTTGTGAAGGATGGAGCACAATGCTAAAGTCCACAGAAAGAGATGCAATTGGGAAATCACTGTGGTTTTTTTTTTTTTTTTTTTTTTTTTTTTTTTTTTTTTTTGTGTGTGTGTGTGTGTGTGTTGATTCTCTTCTCATGTTTATGCTTGTTTATTAAGGCTTTCTGCCTGGTCAGAGACAAAATATATCTGATGAATCTGAATTTGAAGGATAAAACAAAATTTGTACTATTACAACGCATAAAATTGCCAGCACAGTGATTCCCATTTCAAGTAGGGTTTGATTTCAAATCCAACCTCCATTTTAAATGTATTATTTATTTTGGGAATGGAAGAGTAAAGAAACACCAATCATGCATATATGTGTTTTTTTTTTCTAGATGTGGATATTAGTGGAACTGTGTATTTTTTTGGGGGGGGGATGTAAATTATTTTTCAAATGTGTATAAATTCTCATGGATTTATGCATTGGCAGTTTAAAAATGGTCTTCTTTTTGTTAAAAAGCAAAGTAAAATTCAAGCAGAGCAAGTCAACTCAAGAAAAGAATAAAGGCCACAAGGCTATGCAAAGTTGAAGAATTCTATAGCTTCGGCTAAACAAGCATTTTACTTCATAAGCAGAAATGTAAAACCACTGTACCATCCGTCGTCATTTTTCTTGACTGCCCAGATGTTGTGGTTAACCTGAATCCAGCGGGTAATGTCTCTGAGGAGCCAGGCATCATGCTTATTCCATGTACTTCACGAGGAGGGAACTGCCTTCGCCAGGTCGATCCACGTCTGAAATTCTTGTCATCATTCTGCCAGCACAGAGTCACAATTTGATGTCATGAAAACAAATAGGCTGCAGTCCCTACATCTGTGTGCTCAGGAGCATGGAACAGTTTATTTAAATTCAGTCTGTCAAGTACACATAGGAATGCTTTGCTTCACTTTGAACTCCTTGGTTGTTTCCAGAAGGAGACAGTAAATATGACAAAAATGTTTCTTAAATAAAATTTTAATATGATTTCAGATCTAAAGTTTGTCAGCTTTAAACCTTGAAATAATAAAATACTAAAGTTTCTTTTTTAAATCTAAATGGAACATTGGATTTATTTGGTTACACTTCTAATGGATTTTTCACGTGCTAATGGATTTTTCATAATGAGATGATATACTTAATTGCATCAGTTGTTAAGTAGATTGCACTTGAGTCAAGTAATCATCAAATATAAGTTTCATGTACACAAAAGGTCGATAGTATGCAAAAATCTATAGAGACATACCGGTTAGCAGGTGATACAATGGGCTATAACCTTATAAGAAATTGGCCGGGCGGTGGTGGCGCACGCCTTTAATCCCAGCACTCGGGAGGCAGAGCCAGGCGGATCTCTGTGAGTTCGAGGCCAGCCTGGGCTACCAAGTGAGTTCCAGGAAAGGCGCAAAGCTACACAGAGAAACCCTGTCTTGAAAAACCAAAAAAAAAAAAAAAAAAAGAAATGATTTGTCAGATTTTAGGTGATTATGAATTAACTGGATTTGTTTTGAAAATCCTTTGCAGCCTGGTCTCCATCATTTCAGTTTACACCTTTAATTGATTTTCAGGTGATGCTATAAGCAAAAGCTGATTCTAGTTATTAAACATTACATGCTAATGACACTGTTCCTGGTTACTCTCCAGAACTTAATATTAAGACCCCATTGCTGAAAACACCAGGTATGTGAATCATAAAACATGGTGAGATCAAGCTGGAATTCTTCTTGAAACTTCATCCCCACTGGCTAACTTTTATAGTTCTATAATGTACTGTATTGATAATGAGAGAGGAAAATAATCATCAATCAGTTGTATGCAGCTGTAATCCCTGTGAGTGGCAACAATCAGTGGCCTGACAAAACATGCCACCCCTGGTCCAATGGTGGCACTAACGTTATGGAAGTAACCAAACACATTTAGGTTGAATGGAAGGCCTGATCCACAAGATAGGACTCAGACCTAGCACAATTTTCAGGGCCAGGAACATGTGGCTAGACAGAATATAGGCCCTAAGGGGGAACCTACTAATATCACTCTGCTAAAGGGGTATTGAACTCAGCTGACTCCTAATGACTCGTTATTTTACCTATAGATTAGTGTAGCTCTCAAACCTTATCAGAGAAGCTTCTTTGTGCAGTAGATGGGCACTACTAGAGACTCACAACTGGTCATGGCACAGAGAATAAGGAACTGTGGAATGTTAAGCCTTATATGGGACATCTATATCACACCCATTTCTCCCAAGGCTCAGGGATCATTGTAGAAGAAAGAGTCAATGATTGCAGGAGCCAGAGGTCATAGATTACTACCATGAAGTTGTGTTGCAGGCACATCAGGGAAGCTGTACATAGGAACTCACAGCGGTTGTGATAGCAGTCCAAAGACTTGAGCAAGCTCAAGCCAGACAAAATTCTGGCATGGAGAAAGAGGTGACCCTAAAGTATCACCCATGGCTTAGGAGCTATTGATAACAGACAGTTGCTGAAAGAGGGAGAGTTAGTTTTCTCAAAAGATCCATACCCCTGGGAGCTTGACCACTTTGGATGGCCATGAATCCCAAAGTATATGAGTATCATTAATTGGATTCTGTGTGTTTACAAAAAAGAATGAGGACACAAAGTTGTGTTGATATGACTTGGAGGGGATGTTTGGGAAGAAATGGGGGAGGAGTGGGTATAATCAAAATACAGTGTATGAATTCTCTTTCTTTCTTTTTCTAAAGATTTATTTATTTAATATATATACAGTGTAATGTCTGCATGTATCCTTGTAGGCCAGAAGAGGGCACCAGATCTCATTATAGATGGTTGTGAGCCACCATGTGGTTGCTGGGAATCGAACTCAGGACCTCTGGAAGAACAGCCAGTGTTCTTAACCTCTGAGCCATCTCTCCAGCACGTATGAATCTTCAATAAAGAAAAAGTGATGTAATTCTGGCCACTAATTCTGTTACATCTCAATGAAATAATCGCTTTCCTTTTTCTGTATACACAAAGTACCCGTTCAAAGGTACTTTGAACAAATTATCTTTCTTTGAATTAGTTAGCAAGCAGAAACATGCAATTCACCATTTTGTGTGTGCATTTATTTCTAACAAGTGTATAAATCATCCTATATAGATATTATCTCCTAAGATCTCCAAGACTTGCTTCCTGAAGCTACATAGCCACACATGTTCCTGGACCACACTTGTGAAAATGAGAGACCTGCTCCATCTTCTTCTGGTCTAACTAGTACCCTTCCTTCCACAACACACGTGAAATTTGTTCACTTGATTTTATTCTCACATGTAGAGAAATAATTGACACTATTCATTTCAAATTGTTATGGTTCTGTTTGAACAATATAGCATATCTTATATTGAGTGTCAATTTAATTACCATTTAAGGTCTGTTTGGGAGAAAATTTAAATAACTTAAATATTAACACCCCTATTGTCAATACCTAAATTACATTTTTATTTGGTAATTTTTTTAAGTTAAGTGATATATGCTGTACCAAAGTGATTTTGTTTTATACTGTCTCAGAACGTCAATGTTCACAGGTGGACAAAAGAAGCAATATATTTCAATGCATTAACGGCCTCTCTGACTTCTATATTCTTGGAGAAGTGCTGTTTCAGTTAAATATTTATCAATTATGTAAACCCCTATCTTACATTTTAAGGCCATATGACTTCTTTAATATACAAGGTAAGTGTTTTTTATTTTCTTTCATTAGTGAGCAAAGGTCTCAGTCATGACACTCTTCCACTTTTCTTTCACCACACAAAGCAATCACTGCAGAACATAATTAGACATTCTTGCAGCAATAATTTAAGAAGACGTTTCCAAGAGAAAGGGTTAAGATGAATCTTTTTTTAAAGTTCTTAAAAAATATGTGTACATGTCTTTGTGTGTGGGGTTGTTTGTTGTCGTGCCTGTGGAGCTCAGAAAAGGATATCAGATCCACTGAGGTTGGGAGTACAAGGTAGGTATGGAGTTGCCTGGCGTGGGGGCTTGGGTCTGAACTGTGGTTCTCCAAAAGACCAGCGCATGTTATTAACAGCTGAGCTATTTCTCTGCCCCCAAAGCGGATCTTTTTATTTGAAGTCAAGTTCTTAGACATACATTAGAACTTCTCAAATGAGTTCAACAGAATATACATGTGGCCAAGAGAAAACAAAAGTCAATTCCCTAAAGTTAAGGCCAGTTGTTCAGTCATTAGCTTTGCTCAGATTCAAACACTGGACAAAAGAAGTTACAGAATTGCTATTATTTAGCCATACTGGCCTGCGTGTGCGTGTGTATAGTGTATGCATGTGTGTTGTTCATAGGTGTTCATTATATACATATGCATTTGTGTGTGAGGAGCAGAGATTTTTGGTAATCATTATCTGCCAATTTTTGATACAGGGCCTTTTACTATACTTTGTGATTACTCAACTAGCTTGGCTGCACCTCCAGTGGTCTATCTGTCTCAAGTGCCCCAGTGCCTGAAACCACCATTGTGTGGCGTCTTCTCTGGCCTTATAAACTAGTAATGGAAATCCAAACTCAAGTCGTCATGTCTATATAGGGAGCACTTCCCTGACTAAAGTATCTTTTTATCTCTTTAACTGTGTTTTGGAAAATATACATCATCCTGATCGGAGAATACTTCAAATATTTTAAGAGTTGGTTAGGGTTATGTTTATAAATTTCTAAAATTCCCTGTGCTCAGTACACCATGGGTTTACAACAGCAACGTAATCTACCTTGTCCATTTGAATATAGAATTATTGCTGTATTTTATGAATTTCCAAGTTCATTCTAATTTTTTGCATTTTTGTGGAACTGGATTAAACCTAGGATCTTGCATTTTCTAGGGACCTTCTTTGCACTGAGCTACATTTTCATAAAAGTCATTTTCAACAGCTGTCTTTGCAGCCAGGGAACACCAGTACTTCCCACAAGAATTATATGTCTCTATTTTCCACTCTATCCCAACGTTTTCTTTTAATTTCTCCCAGAAAATTTTATTTTTAAAAAAATGATCAGAAGGGCTCTCTTAATGTATCTGTCCATTGTGGAGATTACAAATTTCTATTTCATTTACTCATTTCAGATATCTTCTTACATATTCTTTGTTTTCCAAATCGCTTAAGCTGTGTATACCATACTCAGGGCGTCTTGTAATCAATATAACCGTTATAGCCTACAATTCTTAAGATTTTTTTTTTATTTTTAAGAAAACTAAACATCCCTATATAAAATTACAAATTTTCTAATTTGTCAAAACCAAATTCTCTCCTTTTTAATATTCTAGAGTTTCTGGAAAAGATGTAAGGGTACTTAGAAAATAGGCACATTCCTTATTTAAAAGTTGAACTTATCCATATTAGTGGTTTTAGCGATAAACTAAAACAAACTGTTTCTTGAAATTTTATGGTCACTGCTCATGGAAATGTCTTATTTTAAGTTAATTTTTAAGGAATACATACCAAAGTGACAACATTCATGAATCTTAGTGCTAAGTAAAATGTCAAAACTAAGAAATATAACTTAAAATTTAGGAGTAAATGAGAACGTTTCTAGATGCTACACATAAAACTTGCTAATTTGCAAGCCCTATTCCTTCAAAGCATGGACTGCTGCCATTCTTCATATAAGCTGTAAGGTACTTTAAAAAAACATTAAAATATGATTGCATCATTTTCCCCTTCCCTTTTTGCTCTACAACACCTCCCATGCTCTAACCCTCAAGTTCATGGCCTATTCCTTATTCTTGAGATTATAATGTAATCAAATTTCTTTCCTTTAGTCCCTCCATAAACTCCCTAACCCCTCCTTGCTCTCTTTCAAATTCATGACTTCTTTTGTCAATAATTGTTATTGCATATTATATATATATATATATATATATATATATATCCATATGTATTCCTCAGTTTGTATGATAGTGCTTGCGTCTATGTTTTAAAGATTGATCATTTGGTATTGGACAACCAATCTGTGTGCCCTTCTCTGGGGAAGGCTATTTTAACTTGTATGCTACTTCTGAATGTGAGGTAACAACTTACTTCATCCAGTCGCCGTTCAGTTCCCAGAGCCAGGAGGTTATTGTACTCGCGTTCAAGAATCTGCCTTGCCTGTTGACATCAAATCAAACTCACTGTCACCGAAGTTACATTTTATTAAATAAACATAAAGATTTTATTTATCTGAAGATGTGTTATGAAACATGTTTTCGTAGAGAGTTCCCTTGCATCAATGGCTGCAGTCAAGAAGCTTTTACTTCAAATGCTTATTTTATTCCAACTAAGTCTTTTATGTAAACTTTAACTGTCATGTTAAACTGTTTAAATGTTAAAAACATTTAATAAAGTTGTACTGCATTGGATTTTATCCAGTGTAACAGGTAGTTCATAGACTTGAAACTTTAGAAAAAATTTCCTGGTTTTTGTTTATTTGTTTGCTTGTTTTTTAAGACAAAATCTTACTATGAACACTAAGGTGGAAGACACTATCCCAGACTGGCTTTAAACAAGTGATTCCCATGTCTCAGCCACCAAAGTGCTGGAATGACAGGCATGCAGCACCTTGCCCAGTTTAAACCTCATATATGTAAGGATTCCTGTGCTACAGCTCTTAAAATGTTATTATTTTTATGGACAGTACAGTAAATCAGAGGTATTTGAATTTGCATGGAACTCTGCTGAATCATACACCTCTCCAGATTTAGGGATCGCCAGAACAATCAGTTAAATGTAAGTATAATTAAATATGTAAAGAGAAGGGACAGCCTATCAGAGACCAAAGGCCATCAGTCACAGGTATTGTTTCGAGGAGATATGGATTCAGGTAGGGGGTTATATCACAGAACTCCAACTCTCTGTCTTTCTAATTAAAAAAAAATTATTTTATGTTCATTGGTATTTTGCCTGCATGTATGTCTGTGGGAAGATGTCAGAAGCCCTGGAATTTGAGTTACAGACATGTGTGAGCAACCATGTTGGTACTGGGAATGGAACCTGGGTCAGATGGGAGAGCAGCCAGTGCTCTTAACCACTGAGCCATCTCTCCATCCCCTGCCTTTCTAATTTTAAGATTGTGTTTGCATAGCAACTTATTACCTTAAAATTGAAATTCCAGTGACAGAAATAAAATATGATTATATTAAATGGAACAAGCTAGGGACAGAGAGACATGTACACATGATGTCAGGTAAATATGGAATTTGAGCTCACAGAAGCTGAGTGTGGGATTGTGGTTAACGGAGTAGAGAGATTAGGGGCTGGGAGAAAGGCTTAACAGTGGGTACAAATTTATAAAGCTCCAATGAATCCATTCAATTGTAGGTAACTATAATATATTTTGTATTATTAAAGCTACAAGAAATTATTATAATTTCTTTGTGACTGATTTTATGTGTGGCCCTGGCTGGCCTGGAACTCATTGTATAGACCAGGCTTGCCTCAAGGTCAAGATCTGCCTGCCTCTTTTTCTTGAATACTGGGATTAAGGTATGTGTCACCATGCCAGGCTATTTTAGAAGATTTTATCAAAACAAGATGAAAATGTCTGAGGAACTATGTATGTCTAACCCAATATAAACAACACTCTGTTCAATATATATAGTATTCACATTATCTCATATTATTTATTATGTTTATATGTGTTAATTAAGATAAATTTAGTAAAAACAACAATAAATTCACAGCCCTATAATTTTCTAAAAGTTTCATTTGTTATTCTATTAACCAAGATCCGGTGAAGTGCAGTACAAAGGGGCTTGCTTGCCTGGGTGTTCTGTGTTGGAATCTGCAACAATAAAGCCAGGCTGCTGTAGTCAAAGTTCTCATCCAGGGCTATAAGCGAGCCATGCACTCCGCTCTCCAGGATGTTATTTGCATATTCTCGAAGTCCAATTGCTTGTATCCAGCGAATAACTCGATCATTGCTCCACACTAAGACATCTAGGAAAAGAGATGCATTACATCGAGATCCAATCCTTCGCATGATGAACAAAATCCCGGTTGAAAGGAGCTGCAGCTCTCTGGCCAGGTGACATTGATGCTGATCTCCCTGCTCCCTAGAGCTATTGACTCCATTCTGTTCCATGAACATGCTGTTCTAATCATCAACCTTTGCTGTGCTACATCTCACAATAAGTTGGCATTTTCAGAAGCTTATTCTTATGGAAAAGGCAGAACTTCTCTCACACTGAACACTGTATCAAAGTGTTTATTGATGTTTTTATATCAGGGCCTTGGAATCTAGTTGAAGTTGGGTGATTTTGCCACCAGATGGGGATAGTTGTCCCTCCCTCCTTTTTCACACTCCTAGCCCTCATTGTTCATCCTCCTTCTTCCTCCCTCTCTCTCTCTCTCTCTCTCTCTCTCTCTATATATATATATATATATACACATATATATGTATATATATATACATGTATATATATGTACACATATAGAGTGTATATATACACATATGCACATACATACATGTATATATTTATATACACACAGACATATATATGCATATACATACACATATACTTATATACATGCATCTGTGTATATATAGATACATATACATACACACACATTTATATATATCAACATTATGGTTCAAATGCTGTGCTTCATTTGAAGTGTTTTTTAAACACTGCTTCAATATTGTATATAATTCAAATATCCTTATTTTTCTCCTGATGTTACATGTAAAAGAAAATTATCAGAACAAAAAGAAAGTACATTGGCACTTTGATATTATTATTATTATTATCATTATTATTATCATCATCATCATTTTGGTTTTTTGAGACAGGGTTTCTCTGTGTAGCTCTGGCTGTCCTGGAACTCTCTCTGTAGACCAGGCTGGCCTCAGACTCAGAGAGATCCTCCTGCCTCTGCCTCCCTGAGTGTTGGAATTAAAGATGTGCACCACCACTGCCTGGTGACACTTTGGTATTAAGTTATTATTTTTTCCAATAATTTAATACTGGCAAAAACTCAAGCATACATTGACACATACCATAAGTTGATTTTTCTTTGTTTAAAAGTGGCATTTCTAGGAAATACAAAACATTTTAACATTTAGTTCCTAAAAAATAGGACCTTCAGAGGAAATGCCATGTGTGCCTGTTTGAGATAAAACCCAGAAAAATGTGTTTTTTTCCATTGATTCTATCATATCTTGACTTTACGAGTCAGCAGAATGATGCACAAAAACTATAAAGTCATATGTACACCATAATGCTCTGTATAAAGAACAAAATTAAAGGAATTAAAGATTAAGTAAGAAAACAATAAAAGATTTTCTCTACTTGCAGAAAAGAAATCAAAGTGTTGATGGTACCCACATTAAAAGCAGCATTTCTGTAAATAGTTTTCTTTCTGAGTAAAATTTATACTTAAACATATATATATATATATATATATATATATATATATATAGTTAAAGTTTTGTTTGCAAAGCTATCATCAACTTGTTCTACTTCACTCATTTGTCATCAGCATGGGTTCCCTCATTCGTAACATTTCAACAAAATGATATCACTGTCCCAAGCAGAATGACTCATTCCCTTGGTGACTGGTCCTACTCTGACCGTAACCTGTACTGGCTCTGACTAATACTTGTGTGAGTATCTCCATTACTTCTGATTTTCAATGTTCTGATATCATGGTGTGTCTTCTACAGAAACCATGACAATGCTATTTTTTAATTTCTGTTTTGAATACACTAGTTAGCGTATCTCTATTTCATATTATTATTCAGATATCTCAATTTCAATCTATCATAATCATACTTGTCTTAGCTTTCATCATTCCTTACCTTTTAACTATTACGTATTTTCTTTTTAATTTTTTTCTAACTCCCTATTACAGTTCTTCTATTTTATATTATTCTGCCACAAGTAATGCTTAAAACTTAAACTATATATTCTTGACTCATTAATGTCTTCTATATCTTGGGTCTTATATCATTTTATAGATATGGACAGCTTCAAATCATTTAATTTCTTTTGCCCCAATATAATCATTGTAGCATTTCAGTTGTTATTTGTTGTAGTTCTGTATAAAATCTAAGCCCTCTAGACATTGTTACCTGCAGGAGTAATAATTTTACAAATACATTCTTTGGGTATGTATCCATACTGCAATTTGTATTAGCTTTGTAGTTTTTCTTCTGTCTAAATCTGTGGTTCTAATATTTATTTTCTGATTCAACTTTGTCTCAGATTCTGTTTCCCTGAAAATGTACTGAATCTGCCATTACTATTAGTGGACTTGTAGATCCCTAACTATTGATTACCTGGACTGGGTAAGTGTGAACAGGTCACACCACTACTAGTTCACTTATGTTTACTAAATTCATAATTTTTTTTTAGACTAATGAGATAACCCTTCTTCAAAAATGATAAAAAAATGAATTTGACTTCACAATGTGCAGATGCAGATGTGCACATAAACATGCTTGCTCATGCTTTTGTAGTATAAGACATATTAGCTTGTTTCTGAAATATATGTCAATCAAAAATCCCCATCATACATGTAGTTAAGAATAATTAAATAACACGGTACATTTATGGCATTGAGACAGATAAACTCTAATTGTAACTTTTCTTATTTGGAACAGCCTCATAGTAATTGTAATATAAATACCTTTCACAGCAAAATTATACCCTGGCATGTATGCTTAATAGGAATCCTCTTGACCTAATGGCTGAAGATCAATGTCAACTGTGTCTTAGCAACAAATTAAAAGTTAGTACATTCTTGACACCTTCCTCTCATCAGAAACCTGGTTTCTAAGGTCAAAGTTAATTAGCACTTCCGGTTAATTAGCACTTCCCATAATAACAGAGCATCTAGTTAGAGCTGAGAGCTATTCCTCTAAATGCCATCAGGGCAATTGTAGGAAGCAGGAGTTACTTATGATCTCACTTGCAGCCACTTATATTTTGATTGTTTGTATGTAACACAGTGAATCAGAGCAGTTTTTTCCTTAGGGCTATAGTCTAAGCCATGACTGCCAAATAATAATAGAACATTTGCTACTGGGCCAAAATGGGCAATTCTCCTCTTTCAGATCAATCTATCTGTAGAGAAATTCATGCCGTGTGATCCGGCATAATGCAAGCTACTTGGGAAATATACTTCAGAAAGAATACAAGAAAGTGGTATCCTACAGACAAAAATCTACTCATGAAACAAAACATCTTTTGTTAGGTCAAACCCACATTCCCTTCTGGGGTCTGTCCTTGGTCCATTAGTTTCTGAATTTTAATTCAACTGTAGAACAATACACTTAAAACAACCTACAATTTCCTGGGGTCCAAAAATAAAGAAAAATCTGAGAACTTGATTTTGACAAAGAAAAAAAATACATTATTGCTTCTTGTTAGCAAGCTAAGTGAAGTGTTAAAAGAAACCCATCATGTATTTATCTACTCACTGGTGAACAGTGTATGTATTTAAAAAAACGTTCAAATATTCATCTTCACAAGCATCCAAGTACAGCTTTCTAGAAGTAATTTAATGTTCAAAATTGCTAGAGATAAATTTTCTGAAGCTGACACAATGAATGTAAGGAAAACCTGAGACAGGTAATCATAAATAAAAAATACAACAGTGTTAAAACTTTAATATGAGAAGAGAGGGATAGGTAAAACATGCCATTTTCTTATGTAAAATAGGCTGTAAAGGAAATTAAGATAAAAAGAGACTTGTACCCACTTTGAACAGTTAATGTGGCATAGTCAATCCCACCCTATGTTATGAAATGCTTGCAAGTGTCAGTTCATGGGTCATGGGAAATGAGAATATAACATAAATAATTTCATCGCTGTGCTGGACAGATTTATGTCAATTTGACAAAATCTAAACTCAGATGAGAGGAGGTAACCCCAATTAAGTAAATGTCTCCATAAGATTAGGTTGGAGGCAGTCCTGTGGGGCATTTTCTGAATTAGTAATCGATGTGGGAGGTCCTTGACTATTGTATGTGGGGCTACCTTTGGGCTGGTGGTGTTCCTGGGTTCTAAAGGAAAGCAGGCTGAGGAAAACACAGGAAGCAAGCCAGTAAGCAGCACCCCTCCATGGCCTCTGCATCAGCTCTTGCCTCCAGGTTCCTACCCTATTTGAGTTCCTGTCCTGACTTCTTTCAATGATGAACAGTGATACGGACTTTGTAAGCCAAATAAACCCATTCCTCCCCAACTTGCAGTTTGGTCATGGTGTTTCATCACAGCAATAGAAATCCTAATGAAGATAATATTTAAAACATTTTTCAAAAACATTTGAACACATTTAACAAGGCTATTCCTCCTTTAAAAAATATGCAGATTAAAATTGTTTACTAACAAAACCAGAGGACTGTGTATGCTTACATCTAACATCCAACAACTTGTTTTTCTTTAATAATCAGAAAGATCTAGTGGTTTGCAGCAAGGGAAAATCCAGTGTATTTGCTTTTTACAACATGTTTTCTCTTCTATATTAAAGTGATATGTTTTTCCTGTGCTAGATGCTTGTGATGTGATATATGAAATGATACGTACTAACGATATGGTATAGTGAAGTTAGTATTGAACCCTTAAGAGGAAACTAGTGGGAAGTCCTTAGGTTAGCCATGGGTCCTTCCCTTGGAAGGGAGTAAAGTGATTCTTGTAGACTTCTTGCTAATTCTCCTAAGGGGGTTGTTATAAATGACTGAGTCTACTAAGACCAAGAATCTTGTCTGCAATGTAACTGTTTATAACCCGTTTGCTAACGTGAGGTTAGGAGGGCAAGGGAGATGCTCACAAAAATCTGTGCCATGCTGTGTGGATTTTTAACCTCACAAACATGGAGATGCATCTCTTCTTTCAAAACTCATCTTACCTTGGATAGTTTGTTATAGTAACTCAAAACTGAATAATAGAAAGGTTAATTATTAAATATATTACTTTTCAAATGTGTTTGCAGCAGGTCTGTCTTTGTACACAGTGATTGCAACAGTTAGTCTTGCAACATGAACATGACTCTGAACTAAAGTTATTAATAGACTGGTAAATTTCAGAGAGGAGACATTGACAGAATTTCCTCATAAATTCCCAATACAATTTTTTATAATTACTTATGAGAAAATTTCTGAGAACTGAAATTAAATTCAAATGCTGTAAACCAAGACGAACATCGGCATCCAACAACTTGTTTTCCTTTAACAATTGGAAAGATCTAATGGTTTCTGACAAATGAACATCTAGTATATTTGTCTTTTAAATTATGTTATCTCCTCAATATTAAGGTGAACAGGTAATTTGGTATGGTTTTAGTGTTCCCCAAATTTTCCTATGTTGGGTTCTTTTCCCTTAGTGGTATAATATACTGCTGTAGAAACAACATATATTTTCTGAATTATAAAGACAATATTCTTTTAAAAATGTTCTACAAAAAGGTCTACAGAGAGCCATTTTTAACATGGGCAGAATACATCATTAATACGTTCAGAGAGATAAATTTACTTCCAGAAAGTCAAGAGTGTGTCCTCAAAATGATTGACCTTACGATGTAGCAATATCTTTTTTTTGAGTCATAACTGAGGAAAAACCAGCAATGACACTTTGAGCAAAATGTGTGATATAGTCTGATGATGATTGTTTCATATACACCATCTTAGGTTTAAGAACAGAGATTTCAAAACCTCCCCAGGAAAAACATTTGTTACTAAACAATGGTGTGTTACCTTTTATTTCATGTTGGCTTGTGTCTCGTCTTCTCTCTAGCTCTTTTCTATCATAATTCAATCTTTTCAAGCACATAATTCCATATTGTAAACTTGTTCTATTTTCAGAAAGGAGAAGACACATTAAATTGCAGCACCAGGTGAAGAATATTCTGTTATTAATTATGGACAACTGTACCTTACTCTCTAGAAGAGCCCATTTATCACTTACATCCACAATAGTTCCTTTTAATTAGTAAGGATTATAGATTTAATTATCTCAAGAATAAAATGTTTCTAAAACAAAGAAAATATTTGATGCATAGGATATTCACAATTTTTAAAATAATGAGAGATAGTTATCTATAGTTCCATAGATATCCATATGTATAGACACATAATTATACATAGTTATCTGGACAGTTACACATCTGTCTTCAATTTAGCATTTTCTACTGTACAGTTTAGCAAATTAGTGTTTTACTCCTTCACAAAGAACTTAATGTCTCTCCTTAGAGACGGGAATAACTTGATAGTAAATCAAAGATTCTTTGACTGATGAAAAAAAAAGGGGTGAATTAAGTAGTAAGGTGGGGTACAAAATATGAAGAAATAGCCACCAACACTAGGACAGACCAGTATGCAATAAAGAACAAGGCAGAGTCTCCCGCCACTCTGCAGAGAGGGTGCTGGGGAAGAGAAAACATCATGGCACGCAGAAGAGTAAGATGCAAGAAAGGTTAGGCTACTAGGGGAACAGAACATTATAAATCGGACTGCAGTACTGTGGATGAAATTTCAGAGATATGGCGATATTGAGACACGCCATGTAGAGCTGAAATTCAGGCTAGCAATTAAGGGGCAGATACAGTCCCCTATGAGAAATCTAGATATGCCAAAGCAAGACTTGCATGCCATGTGTGAGACGCATCCTTGGGGAATTTTCAGAGAGAAAAGATATTAATAAAATGACTTCTTTTTACTTTTGTCTTATTTAGGGAATAATGATCTCATAGCATGTACAACACAGGGAAATGGTGATCCTAGAAGACAGAAAAAAATTAAGGGCATACAGCAGTAAGTATAAAAAGGAAACCTCACAGATGCCCAGAGAGAAGAAATAATAAAATTAGAGTTAGTAATAATAGATTGAGTAGAAATAAAGACTGTAGAAGAGTATGATAGGAAAATAAAAGGGCTTCTAGGTTTAAAGTAACAATCATTGAATATCATTAATTTCTTTTTTTGAGCTGCATTTTTTATTATTATTAAGAATTTTTTTATTCATTTTACATACCATTTGCAGATCCCCCTCTCTTTCCTCCTCCAACCTCTCAGCCTTCCTCCTCAACCTACCCCCTATTCCCCCTCCACCCACGCCCCATTCCCCCTCCACAAGGTTAGGCCTCCCATGGGGAGTCAGCAGAGCCTGGTACATTCAGTTGAGGCAGGTCCAAGCCCCTCCCTGTGCATCAAGGCTGTGCAAGGTATCCCACCATAGGTAGTGGGCTCTAAAAAGCCAGCTTATGCACTAGGGATGGATCATCCTGAGTGAGGTAACCCACACTCAGAAGGACAAGCATGCTACATACTCACTCATAAGTGGATGCTAGGTGTAAAGCAAAGGATAACCAGACTACCACCCACAGCTCCAGAGAAGCTAGCTAACAAGGAGGACCCTAAGAGGGATGCATGGATTGTCCTGGGAAGGGGAAATAGATGAGATCTACGTGAGTAAACTGGGGGTGAGGGAGGCAATGGAGGGTAGGGAATAGGGGGTGAGAACATAAGGGAATGAGATGGTCGAGCCAGAACAGGAACCAAATGGGAGAGTGATAAAAGAGATACCATGATAGAGGGAGACATGGGGACAGGGAGAAGTTGGGTGCTAAGGAAGTTTCACGGGAACCCAGGAATCCACAAGGATGACCCAGCTTAGACTACTAGCATTAATTTCTTAAATGTTTAGCAGTAGATACATATTCAGACATGTACACCAGAGAGTCTATCCACATACACGCACACAGACACACACACACAATACATTTCTGTGTTATGTAATGTGACACAAGCATCTGAAATCCCAGAAAAAAGAACATGAGCGCATGTCTCCCTACACGCATATACTGAAACCTTTACCCACATCATCCAGAATGGAGATGGAACCTTTAAAACGGGACAACCAATTTAAATGATGCCATCAAGTAGACATTAATCTATTATTATAAGAATAAACAATTTGGAAAATCACAGAGAGTAGAAGCGTGTACTTCCAGAGGAAAGGCTAAATATGGACACATAGAGAGGATGGGAGACCTCCAGATAAACAGACATGTCCATACCTTGATCATTCCCTCCACCACCTAGAGGAGGGACTACCAGGCTACAACACAGTATTTAACAAACAGTACCATTCATCATAAGCCCTGATAAACCTGATAGAATATAAATAATCTGAATGAAAGATTTATTCCTTATTATCACATTTTGACAGATTTTAAACAAAACATTCAGCAGTAGTTTTTCAAGAACGTATATGCTAATAACCCAAAATATTCACATTTATGTAAGAACCAAAAGGACAATTATGTCCCTCATAAAAGAGTTTTTTCTAGTATGTCCTTAAGTTACACAGTTTATAATCACATAGCTTCGTAAAGTTTGAAACTACAAATATTCATTTAATGTTCATAAAATGTTTGTTTTGTTCTTAGTGTTTTTTTTTTCATTTTCTTTTATGTGTGAGTGTTTTGCTACCATGCATATGTGTGCACCATGTGCATGCTTGATACCCCTGACAATCAGACGAGGGCATCAGATCAGTGCAGACTGGACTTAATGATGGTTGTGACCCACCATATGGATGCTAGGAATTGAAGCTGAGTCTTCTGTGGGAGCAACAAGTGCTCTTAACCACTAAGCCATCTCTCTACCTCATAGGTAATCCTCTAATATACACCTAAAAAATAATTATAAAAAATCCAATCAAGAAAAAGCCAAAGTGCTCACTATGAGAACAACTTGTGTATGTACCTTTGCGTGTAACATAAACATAGCTCTCCATTAGCAAACCCTTCAATCTTTGCCTGAGCATTTGTTGCATGTAGATGACACAGACCTTCAGACTGAGAAGCCTTCTCTTTCTACTGTCCTATTTTCTTTTGTTAGCTGCATATTGATTATGGTTTCACTTTCACCGTTCTTTTCTGAAAACCTACCGATGGAAACTATCCACCATTTTTAAATGGACACGAAGATCTTTTTTGGTGAGGTGGTCTAACATCCGTGCGTCAACCAAGCATTCCATAAAGTAACTTCTGTACTGAGGCAGCCCCAGGCTGGGCAGCCATTCATTTCCAATCCACTCGTGGTTCATATCTCCATAAGCCAGGGTCTGTAGAAAGACCGGACACTGGAATTGTTTTATAGCAGTCAAGTTTCTTAACCAATAAAATGAGATGGTAAATGGAGGATATTAGCAATTATGATAACTGAAAATTCATCACTATGATACATATGTCAACAAAAAAAGAGATAACATTTAGCCTGAATGTATTTTTATTTACTCTAGCACAAAACAAACTCTGCATAATTTGTTAGAACATTTGCCTGTAAAAATAAGTAACTTCACTGTGTATTTTAAAACAATAAATTTTGTCCAAATATGTGTCTGGTTAGTAAAAAAATCAACATATAGCTAGAGGTATGGTATGCATTTGAAACCTAAAGATTCCATTTCTATACTGGTAGAATTCTTTACTTCCTTTATTCTTAAAGTACTACACCACTTCCCTCCATCAATGATTCTATAGCTATTGTCCTTGTGTCATAGCAAACCCTGATGTGAAACAGAAACCTTAGTAAACAAATAAAGGAAAAACAGGGAGAGTGAAAGACAGCATGCTGACATTATACTATGGGGAAGAGAGTATATTGATCATTCCATTAGGTTCCTAGAGGAATCCTTGACCAGAAATCAGTCAATCTATGTGTGTAAAGCAGCCTTGATCAAAAACTAAGACAGATAAGCTAACTCTTTTTTTGAAAAGTAAGAACCGATCTTCCCACATGGTGTTCAAACAGGTAAAATAAAAAGTCATATCAACTACCAGTACTAAACTCAATTTCTACAAAAAGATCATTCATTTTTGAGAAAATTTAAAGGAAGTATATTATTAATCATTTAAAGGATATTGATTTTAGAGAGTAATCTACTTAGTGAATAGTTGTACTGTGAATTCACAGTTCTAATTATACTATGTAAATATAGCAAGAATTTGGATGTTCTTTTTTTAAGAATTATGAAATTTGTTTCAGTGTGTTAAAATTGACTGTAACCTATGCTACAGCATGCTTAAATATAGATCCTTATAAAGGCACCAAATTTTATTTACTTTCTAAATTTATTCTCTCAGTTGTCCAACCTGTAGAAATGCTGAAAAAAATGTGCACTATATTATTTAATATAAATTTCTGTCTCCTGTGATCAATTTAATAATTGGGATTATCCTCATCTTACACCTGCTGTGCTGACGTCTGTCATTCTTGCACCAAGCCCCCAGTGCTGCTCATGACACCTGAAATCATACAGGCCAATGCTTTACAAAAGTCTTTGTGAGATTTTCCCAGAGCTTCAAATTGTATGATTATATATACCTTGGTTACATATATTACACAGTAATATCAGAGAAATTCAAGTTATAGATCCATTTTTGGAGGAAGAAAGAAAAATTACCCTGTTGTAGATACTATGAAATGATAATCATCTTAGTTACAAAACATGGTGTATAACTATGCACCTATAATATTAGATATAATACTAATTTAAGTATATATAGCAGTCTAATTGCTGAGATAAGTGATGTTTTTAAATATTATGACCTACAGTAGTTTCCTAATTTATATTGCATATTTTACTATGTCTTAAAGTATATGAGTTTCCTACCTGGGCCCAGCTTCCTTCCTCAGATTCTTTCTGGGTTAGCAGCAGGAAGTGATTAATAAAGCAGGTAAACATAAATTAATTTCAAGTGACTATTGAAAAAATTCTACCAGAAGCATAATTGTAATATAGTATGTTAAGTACCATGACATAAGCAGACATGCGCATACTTACACTCATTCAATTTCTCAGATAAAGAGCACACAACAGAGTTTTAATTAACTCTCATTTAAATATACATAAACACACTGGAGTTATGAGTTCTGTAAAAATTTGATCTATTGTTGACTTTATATAAATTTCCAAATTTAGTACAAACATAATTATATGTACCTATGTATAATGAAAAAAGGTTACAGACCAGAAATTAATGAAGTGAATAACTATCTTTCTCTCAAAGCTTTGGGGGCAAACACCCCAAAACAGCCAACCAAGAAAACAGAAGGATGCAACTAAAAATGCAAATTAGCATGTGACTTTGCATTACTACATTTACACCATTACATTACAGATAAGCAAAAATTTTAATGGGAATTAAGGTGAAAGTACTTTAAAATGAAGTTGCTAGAGGTAAAATACATGGTGTGTCCAACTTTGATCCTTTCCATAAAAAAATGACTCTGTAAAAACATCACATTTTTAAAGCTGGTGATTAGAATCCTTGAAGTCATTTTAAACGGTACTTTTAAAAGTCAAATGAATATAACAACACTTCAATTTTTTTTCCTAGAGGTCTACATGTGGGATAATATAGCCCAAGAAACTACATAATTACATTAAAAGTGATGATTCAATGTAAGCTTTTCTACAACTGATTAAGTTTGATTTAGTAATATATATATATTAATATATATTCTTATGGGTATGTGCTAAGAAGTACTATCAAAATTTCCAGTGTTCCTAAATTTTAATAAATTATTTATTGCTATTTGCATATTACAACAGTGGATCATAGACACTTAGGATAAGAAGCACATGACATCTAACACTTTCATTTTCAGGTGTCAAACAAATATACTAAAGTAAATATATAATCCAAACATCAGTTATCTCTGTGTGTAACTGTATACCTCATTTCTTTGGTTTATAGTATATCAATTCCTGTCTTTTCTTTTTTTATGTATAAACACTTTTGTTTGGGTTCAACAAAGACTAACCGTTTTTGCTGGAGCTGCAAGGTTTTCCATTTCTTCATGGGTCACCCAGACATTGCCTGAAGGCTAGTGAGGAGCCCAAAGGAAGCAGTGTCATCCATGGAGGAGAAACCAGGGTAGAGAGAAAGGAGGCACCTCTGTCAATCAACAGCATTGCATACACACCACATCAGTCCTGCTCTACTCATGCATCACAAGTTGACACTCTAGAGCCATTTTTTCAGTTTCTCAAGGGACTAATCAGACAGAGACATGCTGTGATGCTCATATTCTCTTAGTTCTTTGGCTATTAAATAAAATAATGCTTTGGAAAAACTTCATGTTCCAAAAGAATGTAGTCATCAGGTTCAATTTTGTAAAATGACAAACTAACTATAAAATAATGTAGCATTGCTCTTTTTCTTATAAGGGGTTGACTCAATATATGAGTTGTTTATCAAGGGAATTTCATTCACATACTTTTATTCATCAATGTACTGGGAAACAGTAGATTGACTGTTACAGAGAAGATGTAAACCTCACAGAGTGTTTGAAAAATGCATTCCCTGCATTCTTGGAGAAGAAAAAGACCTGAAACGTTATTTTGAGATACTATTGATTTAAATAAGTTATTTCTCAGCCTCATCAATACTGTCAAATTCCCAAACATTCATTTCCTTATTATTCAGTCATATCACCATTTGTTGTAGTTTGAATGTGAGATGTCTTCCATGGGCCCATGTCTTTGAACAATTAGTCTCCAAATGGTGATAAAGATGAGGAAGGGTTATGAAACCTTTAGGAGGTAGAACTTTATTGGAAAACTGAGTCACTGTGGTCAGGCCATGCGGTCCACTTCTGTCTACATGTGCTTCCTAAGTGTGGACACAGCTGATCTGCTTCCTGTTCCTGCCACTATGTTTCCCTGCCTGCTGCCATGCCTTCCCCACCACGATGGACTGTACCACTCTGAAACTGTAAGACAAGGCAAATTCTTTCTCTTTTCACTTGCTTTTGTCAACATCAGAGGGATAACGAAGACACAGTTATAATATGCTTTTCTTGTGTTTGTGAGCTAAGACCTTTGCCCCAGCATCACACCCATGCCATGGCAGAGAAACACAAAATAAACTTTTTTTTAAATACAATGCACTATTCTTTTGGGAAGTCTCTCCTTTTTTTCTCTAGCCATATAATCTAATATTATCTCTACATACTATATAATCGATAATTTGAATTTAAAATCTGCTTATTAACATAGGAATCATAATATTATTTAAGGTTCTTTCCACTGGATATCACTCCATATAAAATTTCACAATTTCTTTCCAGGAAATACATATGCAAATTTATCCAAATAGTAACACTTACTGGTTCTTTGTTTTAGAAGGAGCAGAAAAGGCAATGTCCAAATATCACAAGCTACTCATGGAACGTTGTTCTACACTTCACCTAATACCATGTTTGACTTTCCTCATAGGTAATGAATAATGTATTTTGATATAAATTTAGAAGTAATTATATGGAAAATAAAATGAGTATTATTTGATATGAGAGAAATCTTACATAAATTATATACTAGTGAATCATACATATTATTCTTACATGTATACTATATATATAATATGCACAAACATTTCTCTAACAAAGACTTACACAGTGAAGATTCTTAATTTTAAATAAATCAGAAATGTTAAGAGGGCTAAATGTCATATATATGCACAGAATTCTCATACTTAGCTGCTGCAGAATTTAGGTATAGCCAGTTTTTTTTATAGAATAAAATTGCACACTTATGCAACAAATTTACAAGAGCCACTCATATCACTGAAAGTCTGACTAACGCTGACTTGTGCAGATTCCCCATTGATTCTGACGCCAAATAATGATGATCTTGCTCTCCCCATAATGGCCTTGACCGGTGTTAACTCTATTGGAGCAGGACTCTTCCACTGGTTTTCTGAAATCCTGCCCTGGGGGGTATGCAAAGTACTGCAGGATTGGTAAGATTCTAGAAGCTACGGTTGTATAATTATCTTCACTTACAAAATGAGCATAATTCCAGGGCAATTTGTGAAAACAGGATTGCCAAACTTTTGGAAGTTGCATGTTAAGAAGTTACATTTCATGTAAAATGTACAAGTTACTTTCTTAAAATGGGCTTTTCTTTACTATCTCTTGTATGTATGAGACAGAGTGAGTGTAAGCATGGTGTAGGCACATATTTTCAGTGTCTGTACAGTTGGGTTCAAAGGTCAGATGAAAGTTTTGAGTGTCTTCCTCTATCTCTTTCTGTCCTGTTCCTTTGAGGCACAGTCTTTCCCTGAACACCAGGCATGAGCATTCTTGGCAAGGTTGGATGTCAGCAAGCTCTAATGATTCTCTTCTCTGTGCCCATTGGAGGAGTTTAAAACATGTGCAAGATTCCTGGTTTGTTATGTGAGTGCTTGGATCATAAAACTCATAATTATATAGTGAGCACACTTCAACACTGAACCATCTCCACAGTCCATGATACATACTTTCGCAGAAATTTTTTTGCCATATAATTTTGTGAAACAAAACACCAAATAGCTTTTCTACAGTCCACTCAGGTAATCAGTAGTTGAGGCTTGGGGTTGTTTGTTTGTAATCATTTGTTTGTCGACAGTAGCTCACTCTGAAGTCCCTCCTGACCTATATATATCTCACTAAGTATTCTTGGCTGATCTTGAACTCATAGAGCTCACCTGCCTCTGTCTCTTGAGTCCTGAGATTAAATACATGAACTACCATTCCAGAACAGCTGAAGTTTTAATGGGTTTATTCAGTTTAATCATCCTCACATCCAGTAAGTAAATTAGTCAATCAGTTTACTTTCTTCCCAGTACCTTCAGAGGACTCAGTCCTCATCTGAGTGTCAGTTAGAGGTTCAATGCTTCAGAGATGAGCAGAACAGCTTGTCTAGGAGGCTACGAACAATCAAAAGAATCTTGGCCTTGAAAGCGAGGTTGAAGGACATACCAGTAGTAGTTTGGACAAGAATAAGGACCAACGTCAAAGAATCTGTGGCTCTTTGAGAAGCTTACTACCATAGCAGTTTATGCTCAATTCTCAAATAGATGTGATCCATGAAATAAAAATTACTATCCGTCTCAATGGCCAACATCATCTAGCAGGTGATTAATAAGATCCCAAGTGCATTTCAAATTACTATGCTGGAAGTTTGAGTTCCTGTATTGCCACTATTCAGTAATTGCCCTAGAATGATGGCAAAATGTCTTTAAACATCAAATTCTCCATGTCTAAAAAAGAACAAAGTACATACTTCATACTGGATTAAATCATAACACAAGAGCAGACTAGGATGAGGAGATAAAACTGGTCCATGAGGCTAAATTTAAGGAAGTATTCATTTTCAAAGTCATGGGAAAGCAAGGTTGGCACTGATAATGTAAGCTTCCTTAAACTTTGAGTTTTCCTTGGCTCGCTTTCTCCATTTAAGTGAAGATTGGGTAGAACACTTACAAGGTATTATTAAGTGAGACTTAGGAGGAAAACTCCTAAAGGATGTTATGAATTCTAGTCCGTACCTAATTATATCATTCAGGAAGAAACTATGGCAGGAAAATAAATATTACATGAACTCAAAGTATAACTCACAAAAGTTAATCAGGGGAAATAGTTTTCCGACTGTCAACATTATAAGAAATCAACTGTCCAGACCTCAGACTATTCATATTTGCTCAAAATACATTTTGTTATTAACTCTGTCACTTTGAAGTATTGTTCATTTTATAGGTGAATTACAAAGTAAAGTAACTTAAAATTTACTATTTAAATCTTCTGGAGTGATCTTAAAGTTGTGGTTGTTTGTGGACACATGTATGTGTGCAGGTGATCCACAGATCAGTGATTTGGATTACTGACTCTCCAGCCCCTGGTATATTTTTGAACAGAATTTTATGTGAAAATTTTGTTTTGCAAAGCAAATGGCATTTGAAATATAAATGAGCAAATGGTTCTGTGAAGATGGAGTACAAGGAAGAAATTAAATGCAGTAGAGTAACTTTAAGAGGCACAACTCTACTTGTTATATGCATTTTGCATCAGTATATTGCTTAATGCATATAGGCTCTATGACTAAAGAGCTTTAAATCATTAGTAAAAAGGCAACTATCCCTTTAATTCAATGGAAACACTGAAAATTTTCAGGAATGCCCAGACAGCTACTAGAATAGATTAAACCATTAAGTTTACGAGTAGTTTAAAAAATTTAAATACAAGCAGTGAGATAATTAGTGGCTAAGACAGGGGGAATGGCAACATGGTTTGACATTTAATATGTTAAGAAAATAAATTGTCCATATACAATGTGGCTATAAACACATTTTATGCAATAATGTATGTCCATGTACCTATTTTGCACATACTGGAATTATTAAATATTTTGGTAGTGATGTTTATATAAATTATATTATCTCTATAAAGAAGAGACGGAAAGATTAAATTTATATTTTAATACTTGAGGAATATATTTATGCTATATTACTAATTTTGAAAGGAAATCACAAAGTACTGTGTACTAGAATAAGGAAAAAGACAAACAAATCCCCATTAAAAAGTTAATGAAAAATTAATAAAAAAAGATTCTTTTTTTTTTCTCTGTGCTTTTTCCAATCATGGTCTCAACAAATAGCCACACTAGTGGAAACACATGAACTATGAACCAATAGTTGAGGAGCCCCCAACTGGATCAGGCCCTCTAGATAAGTGAGACAGTTGATTAGCTTGAACTGTTTGGGATGCCCCCAGGCAGTGCCTTAGTATATGAGCTGGCTGTTTGGAGCCTGGGGCCTATGCAGGGACACTTTGCTCAGCCTGGGTAAAGGGAGGAGGGGACTGGACCTGCCTGAACTGACTCTACCAGGCTGAGCTGAATCCCCAGGGGAGTCCTTGCCCTGGAGGAATTGGGAATGGGGGGTGGGCTGGGGGGAAGGCGGGGGGGGGGGATGGGAGGAGGGAGGACAGGGGAATTCGTGGCTGATATGTAAAATTAAATTAAATTATAAAATAGAAAAAATAATATAAAAAAAGATTTCTTTTTTTATACTCTGCTTCTGTCTCACACGTAGGAATTAAACAATTTCAGCTCATACTGAACTCACTATTCAACGTGCCTTCCTTACTGTATTTTTCTGGGGGGCAGAATTCAGAGCTATGTATAGTTTATATCATCTGTATAACTGGGAAACATGTTCTATAATGACTGTGTGTGTGAGTGTGTGTGTGCGTGTGTTTGTGTGTGTTTGTGTGTGTGTGTGCACATGCATATGTGTGTACATGCTCTTGTGTCAATGATATGGATGTGTATATATATATCTAAGTGTGTGTGTGTGTGTATATATATATATATATATATATATATATATATATATATATATATATGTAGAAGCCAGAATTTGGGCTTAGGTGTCCACCTTGATGGTGTTGCACTTTATTGAGGCAGGGTTTCTTGCTGAACTACGAACTTAGAGGTTCAGCTGGGCTCCCTCCTCCATTTCCCATCTTTGCCTCCCAGTACAGGGCTTAAAAGTATGCCAAAAAACTCACCGAGTTCTGTTTTTTTTTTAACCTGGGTCTGCAGATCTAAATCCCTTTTCCCCACGTCACATGGCAAGAACATTATCCATTGAAACATTTCTCAGCCCTGCAATGTTTATGTTTTAGGTGAATATTTAGAATAATTACAATGTACCCGATGACAGTTTTAAGGCCTTGGGCAACCATTGGCATTATCCTTGTTTAGTCTCGTCTAAGATGAGCCAAGAAAAGAGATCGTTTAAAAAAAGATGTTTAAATGTATACGAAATGTTAATTCATGGTAGGAAAGAAACCCAGATTGTAGGGCTTTTATCAGAAAGCTTTTCAGAGATCAATAAGTGAGAGGTGTATTGGGGAGGTCTTGTGATCCTGAAGTTGGAAGAATGTTCTAGGGACAACAATAACACGATAAGCTTTTGAGGCCAACTGCAGCTAAATTCTGAGTATCTTCAGCAGTCCTCATTTTTGTCTGCTTTTGAAACAACTCCGTGTAGTTTTATCTTTAATCTGTAATTTAACTTGCTTCAGGGTAAACATCTTAGGGGAAAATGTGCTTTTTTTCAAAACATGTTTCTACTAAGGAAGGGATTTGCTTTTGCAACTTAACGAAATGAGATAGTATATCCTGTTCTTTAAACCTGGAAGTTGGAAGTCTGACTGGACTGATTTGTGCAGGATTTGAATATGTAAAATGTTTCTTCATACTGGATTTACTTCTGGGAGAAGAGAACTCTCCATAAGCCAGTTACAATGCTATTTTCTCAGTTGTAAATACTCATAAAAGCCTTCAGAGCTGAATTTGGTTTACAATAATAAGAATTTTAATGGCCTCAAATATTACTGTAAGTATATTCTAAATTACCTCTAGCTGGAATATATTAACAGAGTACATGCTTATCTACTTAAAATAATATTGTAAGTAGAAATTACATACATATTTCTTACACTGCATTGAGGAAGTAACTAAAATGTAATTATACAAGAAATATGCACCTCTTTGAAATCTTACCATGTGTTTCTGCCTTTAGAATCTAGTATACTTGGGGGTGGTAGTAAATATAGCAGACTCAAATAAAATTTTTTAAGGTAACCTAAGGCCATCTTAGAAATACATTGACGTCAGTTTTGTGCCCGAAAGCTGCAATAGAGCAATACCACTTTTCTACACCAATTTATTTTATTTTCTCGTATTTTGCTATGTTGTGTAAGATGTGGGGCTGGAGAAATCTAGTTAACACAAGAAATTATACATTTATCATCAAAAACTTACTAAATAGTGAGACAAAATATCATTTGAGAATATTTCTTGATGATATTGAGTGCACTTTTTATTCTGTTATTTCATAATGCTAGTTTATGGATACAATTATTAAAGGGATTGTAAATGGGTGCAAAATTTAAGAGGAACATTCCAATTTGTATTTATAAAATATCAAATCATGCACAATTTTTAACATGAAATTTTTTATAAGTAATAAATTAACCAGTACATCTTCAGAAACCTGTAATGCTTTGGGATAATTCCAAGAAGATGTTAGATTTCACTAAAAACAAAATTAAATTAAATTAAAAAAAAGGAGTTTATGAAATTCAGTAAGCTTTGGGATCTTTCAGCTTGGGACGAAAATTTAAACTTGCATTTACATGCTAGCTCTGAAGTCCATCTTGGTGGCAGCTCTTGAGTCTGATAGGAATTAGAGCTCCTGGATTAAAAAAAAAACCTATTCAAAGTAGCAGCACAGTTAATGAAGAGCAAGTCGCATCTCTTTAAGGTGACACTGACACTCATGCAGACACTGAAATATGCTTTGTGAGCTTAGGTCACTATGAGGTCAGCCGCAGGGATAGAGGGGTGCGCATTGACTCACAGTGCGAGATGTAGGAGGAGCTGAAGGACTTGTGAGGGACACCATCTCCTGGATAGCTAGTCTGAGCTTTAAACGATGCAGAGGGTTGCTGATTCCAATCTCCCTTTGGATTTCCGTGTCCGACAGAGCCGACATGATGGCTCCGCTTTTCACATTGGCTCTGCAGGCTGCCACGTACCAAGCAGGCATTCCCAACCAGAGCTGTTGGGTTGGAAAAAAAAATATAGAGGTTAGAATAATCTTAGTGATTATCTGCCATGGTTGAATCTTCATTACAACTTGACGGGATTTTAGGCTCTCCTGTGAAGCATACATCTGGGCATGTCTGTGAAGAAATTTCCAGAAAGGTGTAACTAAGCAAAACAACCAGTTTGTAGGTAGAACAACCAGTAAGTGGCAGTTTCAGAATAATAAAGACCCACAAGCAAGCTGAACATTAGCATTGTCTTCCTGATTGATGGTGCACTGGACCAGCAGCTTTACAATCCTTCTGCCATACTTGCGTCCCTTCTAGCCTTCCTGCCTTCCTTTCTATAAATGACTGCATATTCAAAATGGGAGCCCAAAGAAATCCTTCCTTCTTTCAGTTGCTTTTATTCGTTTTTTTTTTCACACCAACAGGAAAGCTAACTAATATATCATTTTAGTGTCTTTTTAGGTCCTCTAGATAGTCGAGATTTATTTTGCACATATAAATCTGTCGTTTACAACTCCATGAGATAAATGTTACCAATATTGGCTAGAGAGATAGATATATAAAGATGTTGAGTATATGTTCCAAACAACAGTTAGTAATTAAATTGAGATTGAGATATTATGGTTTTAGAGCTACACTGGTATCAATTATTAGGGATAGGTAGCAAATTTCTTCTTGTGTAAAATGACAAGAACTGATCCATAAGTTCCAATGAGTAAGTGGCTTAAATGGTCTTTATTTAAATAGTATATTATAATTCTCCTTTTGAATTCTGAACAAAGAGATAGTTTATCTCTTATAGATTGAGACAGGTCCACCATTGCTAGCCTTGTGATTTTCAACAAAGCATGAACCTTAGCCAAACCAAATTTTCCACTCAAGAACTTACATTTGAACCACAAAACTAGTGATATAATACATCCTTGCTTGGAATAACTTGTTATTCAAAAGTAGATAATTGATACAGACATGTTTCTTTCTATGTATCCTACAACATAATGTCTATAATGGGAAAGAGACAAGAAACAGAATATCAAATCTGAATCAGTGTGGCTTGGGTTGTGGCTAAAATCAAACACACGATATAAAGATATAGTAGTTATTGTATGGTTCATGCTGAGTTCCAGAAAGGGAAGAACATTAAGATTAGGCTTATATTGATGAGGACACTAGAGGTTACCGATGATTGGCCGTCTCTCTTGGTGCATAAACTAAAACTCTTTAAGATAACTCCGCATCTACATACCTTCACTCACCCCTAATGATTTCCTAGCCACCATCTAAGATGTTTGAATTTCCACTCTGGTTAACATTACACAAATGTTGCCAATCCATTGTTACAAGCGTCGTCTGTGATTAGACACTGAAGAGTTTTTGAGGTGGATAAATGATGTGGGAAGGAGCAGACTGCCTCCCACACTGGATTCTTTACAGGCTTTGCACACCCGGAGGAGGAAAGGAGGTAAAAGTTAAGGGTTCCCATTCATGGTCTCAGCATGCTTGTTCATCTTGTTTATTCCATTTTGTGATTTGAGTCACATTAGGAAATACATGAGGAGCAATTTCAGCATCCAAGATATGTTTGATTAGCTCTGGCTTCACTGGCTGTCATTTCCCAGGACTTTAGTGTTAGTAAATCTGTTTTTTGTTTTTGTTTTTGTTTTTTTAATCTGAAGGATTTCTTCATCCTTTGTCAAAATAGCAACCAACTCTCTGTCAAACCATAGCTCATTCTATTGGAATTTGAATGACATCGGAACAAAGAATCCCTGTCATTGTTGAGATGTGATTTTTTTAAACCTTTCCTCTAGTACTCAAAGGGTTATTTTTTGACATAGTAATTTAAAAGACAGGTTTGAAGAGGTAACTTCAGTAATTAATTACTTTGAAAGAATATAACAAAAGCAAAACACAGGCTGATTTCAGTCAGTCCAAAAAAGGAAACTAACCCAAAAAGCATGCTTTTATATCTACCTGTCTAAGTGAATATTTTTAAAGCAAAATAAGCTTTAATTTTTTTTCTTCACCTGATATTTACTTGAATCTGAATATGATATAAAGATAAAGTTAAGTTACTTTATAAACCTTAATTGTTTCAATGTATATTACTGTCTTGGGCAGGCAAGAAAATCCTCAATACTTTCCCCTGACATCAACTATCCTAGGGGCTGCAACTGGATCATGTAGGAGAAGTGAAAGCAAAGGTCAGTCAGTGCTACTGGTTTGTAACATGGAGCCAACCTGGGGTCAAATATGCCTTTCCATCACTGTCAGAGTATTTTCCTTCATCCTGTCAAATATTACTTTATTTTCTACAGCATTGTATTGTAGAGGAAACACTGAATGCTGTTCTTGTTATATCTAACTAAATTTAATCAATTGATTAATCAATCAACTTAATAATCATAAAGTAACCTGAATTCTTATGTGATTTAGACAAAGGAGGAAACATAGGTCTCAGCCTTTTGTTTATTCACAACAGTTGAAACCGAACCAGTCCATAGCCATTTTAGGAAATTAATTATTCACAAAGGAAGAAAATTTCAGACAGCTCATCAGCATTTACTTCAGTGAGTAAAAAATTTGTTTTTAATTATTTTTTCTTTCTTATTGATGAGGGCTGATGGACAGGAGATGATAGTTCCTCAAAACCTCCAAAGCATGGCAGTAATTATTTATCCTCCTATGAATAAGGACAGAACATGAAGAGGACAGGATGTGAGGACACTTCTGGTTACACAATTGCATGTTCTGTTCTGTCCCACTGCAAGAAAGAATCTGTGCTATCTCCATCATCATAAGTCCATAGACATGTATGTATGTGTTTCCTTTATGAGAACTGATATGATACAGGGAAGCTTTGATTTCAGAAATCGGGCTTTATCTGCCTCCAAATAATCAAATTAGCAATGATTGACTGAAGCCAAGTCTTTGGCTTGCTTTGCTTACCTCCAGCCAAGCGACCACAGTGGGTCCGTCCCACTGGGCAAAAGGTAATCCTTTTCTACGAGCTTCTTCAAGGAGTTCATGCCTGAAGTACAGCAAAGAGCACTTGTTAGGTAATATGGAAGGAGATGCTTGTGGTTGATTTTAAACCACCAGTAAGCCCTTGAAAGTGTTTAATGAGGGGTGACACAGAATGACAGGATTCCTTCTTCCTTTGAGACACATATGGAAATCCCCCTTTGATTTCATTGAGTGAAACATTAATATTTAAAAATAATTTTCTCCAACATTTATTCGCCAAGATTTGAACACTTGTTAATCAACTAAGTTGAGCTGCATTATCAGCCAATATTGCTTCCATTTAGCAAGAGAACAGCTCACATATTCATATGCAATTATACATTCTGTGATCTAAATCTGACTTTTGAATATGCCCTTCTCCAACACCTTTACTCTCTTAATGACAGGGGCAAAGCTTGTATGTTAAAACACAAGACACATTTGGTGTTTTTAGACCTGTTGTCATGATGTTTACTTTGAACATGAACAACATTCTATTTTAGAAGTTAGTCCCTGGCCTTGATTGTTTTTAAGATCTGAACAAAAAAACTAATGAATTTGATCCTTTGACTATACAAAACCCTTGCCTCAAACTTTTGCTGATACATGTTTGAAATACAGCATACACTGTTTTCCATGGAATGTTTATTAAGATAAAAGTGAATAGTGGTGAAGGGTACACCAAGCCAAGAAGAGAAGCTGGGGAGGTCTGAGGTTTGTGGCAATCAGGAGATAAAGCATGTTCTTAAGCCAAGAACAAACACTGTAAAGCAAAGACCCTGCCATCTACTGTTTATAGTTAAAGTCTTATAACTGACCTGACTATTCTGAAATCTTACAAGCTTCTGAACTCCCACACACATGCTCCTGTAGCTGTTCTATTGCTTTATCCACTCTCCAATCTTTTGACTTCTCAAAGACAGCTGAAAACCATGTCACATTTGAAGACTACACCAATATCAGTTGGTTTCCTTCACTAGGAAACAGTGTAAAGTGCATAATTCAACAGATTTTAATTCATAATCACTATTATTTATTAATGAAAAGCTAAGACATTAGTAAAAATAATGCTTTTCTGATAGCAGCACATCATATGTAGGGCTACACACATATGTATGACTGCATTACCTCCTAAGAGTTTAGAATTGACATCAGTTAAGTTCCAAACCCAGGACAAACAGTTGAGGTGCTTATTTAAAATATCAAAGCTGGACCTGGCCACTAGGTTCTCCAGGTATCCCTCAGTCCCTACCTGTTACTGGGTGTGGATCATGGCATAACCACACCCTCTACCCTGAACTCTCCAGCCCAGGGACTGGGCTGCCCTCCCCCCAGATGTTATTCCCTATATAATCTAGACATTTTGGTCACTCATGCACTTCTTGTACCTTTGGCCTCCTGGCTGCTGCATCTGGTTTTCCTCTCTCCCTTCTTCCCCTCCCCCTCTCCCACATGGCTCAGCTCAGCCTTGGTCATGTCCACTCTGGACTCTCCCAGATATCCGTGCCCCTGACTATGTTGTCTCATATGTTTACAATAAACTTTCTCCTCCTCCAATCCCAGGCGCAATCTTGTCTTTTCCTTTCCTTCTTTCTTTTTTTTTTCATTCAAAATTCATGTTCAAAATAATAATTTATTACTGAAATAGTGGAATCAAATTGTATGCAATCTCAAACTATTATATATATCCATTCAGGGATATAGTGAGAAATATATTTCTGTACCTCTGTATGCATAATCTTATATGCAAACAATAAAAGCGTAGTATAATAATTGCTTTATTCCTAATGTATGTCTTTCATGCTAACAAATATATCATGGATGTCATATACGAACTCCCAAACAAAGCATGTGGTTATTACCCATTACAAATAAATTACTTACTTAGTATGGAAGATTCATATATTAAAATATGTAAGAGAATGCCTTTGGATACAAGAGGTTTTGTATTTTTCAATAGACAGTATAAAAAAAATACATGACAACCTAGTAAGGGGCAAAGAAAAAACTGAAGTTATAGTAACTTAAAAGACCTAAGTTAACTGCTGTTTGAATTGAGGAGACAGTAAAGGTACGTTCTGCACATAAACTGTTCAGCAGCTGGGAATGTGTACAGGGACACAGAGGCTTCAAATTCACAGTGGAAAGCACAAACATTCTCAGGTGTAAGTCTCTATCTCATCACCCCGTTCCCTTGGGCTTCCCAGTGACAATCCACTGAAAGTCTGTCTCCAGAAACTTAGTCTCACCCTGACAGATGTATTTATAGAAGTGGGACAAGGTATCAAATGTCCAACAATTCTGTATTGTGCACATGCCCCCAACCTGAGCCTTATGCTCAGTGACTTAGGTAGACACCTGAATGTGGTTTTCAGAAGATCCCATGTTAGACACTGCAAATGCATGAAACTGTCCAAATGCATTTGACACACAAACAGACGCTTCCACAAATGGATGCGTATCCTGATCCTAACAGTTTTGCTTAATCATCACTGTTTTGCTTGCTGACAATGGAGAGGATGGTGACGGTTTTGTAGATGTTGAGGTGGCTTTGAATAGCAAACAGGAAGTGTACCAGGAAATCATGCTAAGAACACATGCAGGGATCGACTTACTATGGAGTGTGTGTGAGAAAATTTAGAGGAGTCCTCAAGAGGACTGAATTATCATAGTTGTGACATCCTATTCAGTATTGAGAGGTGTACAGGTACTCCGTCTGAGTGACATTGCGTGGGCAGAAACACACATGTGTTTCTAAACATCTTTATTCATTTAGTAAGTGAGAAAGAAATGACAACAGCCTGAAAAGATCCTGTTACTTTAGGAAGTAAAAAATATGAGTGATAGAAAACATTTTTAAAGATTAGAATGCTTCACTCCTCACCGATTCCCTAATAAAGAACTAATTGGAACCTGAAATGGGGGGAATCCTGTTAAAACTTGCATTTGACCATGCATCACTTCTCTCCCATCACATGGCCTGTACAGCTACGTAGATCTAATTCTCTGACTTCATTCTTACTCCATTCTCACACTTCACCTAGTAATATTCCATTCCATCTCTTGCCTTCTCTTTTCCAGTCTCCTTAGGCCGTTTCTAAGCCCACTGTTTTCTGTAGCTCTCCTTCACAGCATTGAACTCCGTGTTCTCCATACAGGTTATAAAGTCAAGAGGACCAGTATTTCCACACACTCTGTTGTTTATGGATACATTTTATATTGACAAAAAGCCATTCATAGAAAAATATGCTCTTAAAACAGTTGTGAATGTTATATGTGTATATACACTGTGTGTGTGTGTGTGTGTGTGTGTGTGTGTGTGTGTGTGTGTGTGTGTGATTATGCATATGCATGCATGTGCACTCTTGTTTACATGAGTGTTTTGGTGCTGGGCATAAAACTCAGGTCCTTGTGTTGCTACACAAGTGCTCTTACTCAGTCATATCTGCAGCCCTCCCCCTATGTGTTTAGTTTATTTTTGTTTTGTCTTACCAAGTGTTGTTTTGTTTTGTTTTATTTTGAGAGAGAGAGAGAGAGAGAGAGAGAGAGAGAGAGAGAGAGAGAGAGTCACACTCTGTAGACCAGGCTGGTCTATAACTAACTCACTCTGAAATTCAGGCTAGCCTCAGATTGTGGCAGTCCCCCTGGCTCTACCTTGCAAGAGCTCAGATTGTCGGAATGAGCTGCCGAACCAACGGAAGCAATTTTTTTTTCTTATTTTACTACATATCTATTTTTACGGTCTTATTGTTTTGTTTTATTTTGTTGGAAATAGGGTTTTCCTGTGTAACCATGACTACTTGGAATTTGCTATGGAGTCTAGGCTAGCCTTTAATTTGTAGCAATTCTCTGGTTTCCACCTCTACAATAAAAGGAGTAAAAGTCTATGCCAGCATGCCTCACTGCAAATGTTGAACTGTGTGCCAGACACCATTTGATTTAGTGAGTCTTCAGTCAATTGTGTTCTATGTTTTAATTTTACTTATTTATTTTTTATAGTACAAGGACCACGTTTAAACTTCTATGTCCGAAATAGTGCAAAAATGTATTGTGTCTCGTCTCACTTTGACTTCTTTTCCCCCTCATAATACTATTGGTTCTAATTGATTCCAAGAACTTGATTTAGTTTAGGATCACTGCAGAAAACCTAGTTATGATGCTATCCAGTGTGCTGAGTAGTTCTATTCTCTTTATGAATAGAAATAATGACATGATTGTGTGGGAACTTATGTAGCAATCTGGTCCCTAAGAACGTTCTGGTTTTACTTAAATCACAACTCTCATAACATAATAGCTTCAGTAAGATAACTCAAAGAACTGGACAAAGGAACCTGATTCGGCCACTGACATCGGATTGCTAGGGTTGAATCCCAAGCAATAACCTTAATGCCATGAATTTGAGACCGTAGAGGTGACTGGCTGAGTCTATGTGTGGACTTATGCTACATGAGAGTAATGCCCGACTTCCTTAATCATAAGCCAAGGGAAGAATCAGTTATGTGCAAACAAATACGTGGACATGGAGACTTGTGAGGAAATCAATGTTGCAAAGGTAACATGCGTAGTATTGTAATAGAAATGAATGAATTTAATATATGATGATCTGTTGGCAAATATTATTATTATTATTAATTTTGTTTCTTGAGAAAGGGTATTGTGTGTAGCCCTGGCTGTCCTTTAACTGTCTCTGTAGAGCAGACTGGCCTTGAACTCAGAGATTCACCTTCCTCTGCCTCCCACATGCTAAGATTAAAGGCATGTGCCACCACCCTCTGAGAAATTTTCAGTGACAGAAAAATAGTGACCTGCGATGTTAATAAAGACAGAGACAAATCAGTTACAAAAAAAAAAAAACAGTGTTAGTATATGCATGTCTTTAAAACGAAAAAAAAAAGCACTTGAGAGTCAGAAAGAGGAAGTTAATGAATTTATGAGCCCAAGTCACATGAGACTGGCTCAATAAATCAGAGGCTCTGGTTACAATTCAGTGGTAGAGCACTTGCCTTGCATTTGCAAGGCCTTGGTTTCAATATCTGAGATCCAAATGAAACAATCAAGCAAAACAAAACAAAAGTTTTTTTGGAAGCACCCAGCATTGATGATGCTTGACCAGCTCACATATGAGAAGTATGTATTTCAGAGTGCTTTCTTCTCTTAGCTGGAACTCAGCCTTTTAAATAGCAAGCCTCAATTCCAGAATGAATGTGTAGCCATTTCATCCAGAAGAACTTGGCTTTGCAAACGACTGCCTTTCTATTCAGGACTGCATATAATTTTTGTTTTCCTTTCCTATCCCGAGAACTTAATGCTTAATCATCTTTTCCTCAAGGATCCCTTGCATGCCAAGGCAGGTATGAACATGAATTTTAGTTCCTAGAATTAGAGTAGGCTTCCAAGGGCATTAGCTGAACTTTCTTCACAAGGAGCTAACAGGCACAAACTTGTCTGTTACCTGTCAGGAAACTCAAAAAAGAAATGGACTAATTACAGAGGGATCTTGTTTTGAATACACATAACTCCCAGTCTTTCTGTACTTTTAAGAGTTGCATTCTCCTCACAGTAAGGCATGTAATTATATCCTTCAAGGGCCTGGGACTCTTGTCATCAGGGACAGATTCCTGTAATGAGGTGTGACATGTTAATAAGGTGCAACCTGTGGTGAGCATCCAGGAATGTGTAATTTGCATGTTTGCATATAGAGAGGCCCAGGGAAGCCTATACTGCCAAGGCTGATCTTTAAAACAAGAACAAAGGTTGGATACCATGGAAATGCAAAATTTTCTGGTATAAAGATCAAGAGTTGGGGCTGGGAAAATGGCCCATCTGTCCAGATCATGTTCTGTTCTTGCAGACACCTGAGTTCAGTTTCCAGCAACAATGTCAGGTGGGTCACCAAATTCTCTATCTCTAGCTCCAGAGGATCTGACACCTCTGGTCACTGCAGGCATCCGCACTCCACTCATGTGTATATAACGCCCTGGCCACATACATAATTAAAATAAATGAATAAATCTAAAGATTAAAAAAGAGTATCTGTGAAATGTAAATAAAACCAGGGTACTTCCCATTCATGATTTCTAATACCTCATCTAAACTAAATAATGAGTTATGATTTTTTTGCAATTTTGATTTTTGGTGTTGTTGAACAAGGGACCTCATCCAAATGGAAACACCACTGCCCTCTCTTTAAATCTTATATCTCACTTCAACAATCACATCTGTGGACAACTTGAACACGTATCAAGAGGGGACTCAAGCCTCATTTCTAACATTTGTGAGCTTTAGCTCCTCTATACTGGACACTAAACTCCCCCTCCCCCCTTTTGGCATCAAGTCACTGCACTTGGACTTTGAGATAGATTGTCTGCCTGTGCTCTCCCTTCCCTTCCCTGTTTCCTTTCTCCCCCTTCCTTACTTCTCATCCCTTCCCCTCTGTCCCATATCCATCTCTTATTTTATTTTAATTTTAATTTACTTCATTTTTATACAAAAGATCATGGACCGCATTATACCACATCTGATAAATATGGAGTGAGTCCCAGTCATTTTTTTTTCTTGTTCCTTGGTGTCAAGGCATAAATGTATGTACTATTTCTTTTTATAGGTGTCATAGTATTATACAATCTTCCCCACTTCCTTCTTTAACATTTAATTGATTTGAGTGGCTCATGAAGTGATTTTGCCTTCTCTGTGGGCTTGGGGGCAGATATGTTGTACCACCCATGGCTAAGAAAGTTGGCTAGGCGATGAATCCTCTGTCTTTTTTAGATCCCAGTGTGCTACAGTCTCTTTCCAGCATACAGAATACAGTTAATTGAGTCCCTAATCTCAGAGATCATAGGTTTCAATGAGAAGGAAACATTAATATAATGACACATTAAACAACCAACCAGGCATGGTGACACATTCCTATGTTCTTAGCATTTTGGAACGTGAGGTAGTAGTTGGAGGCATGCCTGGGCTAACTAGTGAATGGTTTCCAGGTCAGCCTGGCCTACACAGACCTTTTCTAAGAAACACAGATAAACAAAACAATCTGAAGGAATCAATCGTGTGGCAAAGTAATTAGTGTCAGGGGACACTCACTGCCTTGCCTCTAGTCCTTAGGAAGTTCTCCTTGAAGAGACATAATTTTACCAACAATATTATATTGAAATGGGAGTCAAAATCATCTCAAGGAGAAGAAACATAAATGTATTTCCAGTGAGAGGAATGGGATTAGATGGTTGGGCAACAAAAGAAGGTAAGAGAGACCATCAAGGCTGGATTATCTGGAGAAATGGGGTGAGATGGATGAAAATAGAGAGACAGTCAAGAGTAAATCGAGGTCATAAGCCTGGGGCTGCTGTAAATAATGTACTCTGAGTGCAAGGAGAAGCAGTCAGAAGCTGCAAGCACAGGCCAATAGCATGATGTGTACATTAGAAAGGTCAGTTAATGTGTACATTAGAAAGGTCAGTTAATGTGTACATTAGAAAGGTCATTCCGGCTACCGGCAGGATAATAGACTTGAGACAGGCCAGAACTGTGAGTTAAATTGTTAAATAACTGTGGCAGCGCTCAAACAAAGAATGACAGTGATTCAGCTGAGGGATGTGACAGTGTAAATGGTGAGAAGTCGTCAGGATAGCAGCTCAGGCACACGTTGTACATGCAGGAAAACGTGACTAAGTGAACGAATGCCTCCCAGATTTTCTACTTGTTAGCTGTGTATACTTTGGCTACTCATTAATCTCTCTCTCTCTCTCTCTCTCTCTCTCTCTCTCTCTCTCTCTCTCTCTCTCTCTGTCTCTCTCTCCTTCTCTCTCTCCCTTTCCTGGAACTAGCTTTGTAGACCAGGCTGCCCTAGAACTCACAGAAATCCACCTACCTCTGCCTCTTGAGTGCTGAGATAAAAGGTATGTACCACCACTGCCCAACAGATAGTTATAGATTAAGATCAGTGTAAGTTATTAAAACATAAAAACATTCTCATAAGACCATCTAATAGCAAATAAATATTTAACTATACTAATTGCGTTCTCAGTGTCTTCTTACTTTTCCACTGTAATTCGTTTTATAAATCACTATCCGATCAAATTCCTTAAACCAGAAACATTTATTCAGTTAACCCAGAGCTCACGTTCTTGTAATAACTCTTCACTGGCTACTGTGACATGTTTTCCTAGTAATATCAGATTCTATTTCTTCTGTCTATCCTAACAGGATGTAACCATTCTTTCCAGTTTCTGTGGTCGATGCCTTCCTTTCCTTTTGGAATAGCCTATTCCCAGTTCTTTCAGCCCAACCATCCTGATCCCTTGAATAAGGCCGCTATTATGTGCAAGATTCTACCGTGGGTAAGCAAGCTTGATCTCTGTTGTGCTCTTCTCTCCAGGACGTGAGTCCAGCCTCATTGGCTTTTATATCCCCCATTGTTAAAAGTGCATGGTGGTTCAGTGACTATGCCCACATTTTTTTTTTTAATGAGTGGAATTAAAGGTAGCTGTAATACACTGCCAAGCAGAGCAAGCTCTTGAATAAGATATTTACCTATCACAATTCATTTGTATTTTGATATGCCATACCTAAATTTTACTAACAATTTTCAGAGTAGAGTTATTTACTTTTGGTCCCCAAATGGTCCCCAAATGAGGAATTTGTTTACATTCTCCTATTTTCCTTATGTAATATTACTATGTAGATAGACAAATAGTTGGGAAAAGATATAGAAAAACAGACAAACACATTGGCAGATTGTCTGGTTCTATTATAACTCGCTTACTGTGGTTATCTCATGAGTGAATCAGTACTACCAAAATTTATGAGTATGATAAATTATTTGTTAATAATCTTCCTCTGAAATAGCTGTCTTTGGGGGGTAATATATTAAAATGGCAAAACCTGCATGATGAGTGTTTTTGTATTTGCATCTCTGAAAAATGAAGCTCATTATTTGCCCAGGAAGTTATAGACCATGGGATGCTAATACCTCCTTTCATATTTTTCTCAATGTGGACAGATCTTTTCTGTCATTGAAGGGAAACTTTATTTTCAGGTCATTGTCCAGAGAACTATTTTAGCTCCATCAGTTTGAGATGTGACTGTCTAGATATGACACAGTACGATTCCTTCTGCCTCTACCTTGGCCTTTTCTTTTCCCTCCCCTTCAATGCCTGCCAATCTCCCCTTTGTGACTTATACTGAATCTTCCTTCAGTTTTTCACTGGTACCATGCTTTCTTATCTTGGTCTTTAATTGGTCTTTCTCCCCAGGCTACTTCCAGTACCATAAAAAAGAAAATCTGCCTAGGAGAGAGGTTTTTTTTTTTCCCCCCCGCAGAATGAGTGAAAGCTTGTTCTATAAAATGAGGTTGCCTGGGCTTGATTCTTGTGCTTTGAACGTTTGTGTAGATATTCACATGCGTTTTTCCCTGTTATGACTCAGTGTAGAGTGAAACTGGTAACTGAACCTACCTCAACGGATTGAAATTTCCATGAGAAATCACGTCAATGTGAAAACTACAATGGCTCCCACAAAGGAAACAGGCAATGCATGCTTCCCGTTACGAATAATTGCCTAAGTTTGCCGGAACAACCTAGACTTTCTGATTCAGCCTTAATAAACCATTTAAACCATATTCTCCAAGTAAGAACCAGAGTTGAAAACTTCCTTGCATAAATAGTTTGTGCATTACTAGTTATGCTTTATAGAAGGAAACATTTCCAATCCCTGCAAGTTTTACTCTTTCACTTTCCATCAAAAATTATCCCAGTCCAAATGTGTGTGTGTGTGTGTGTGTGTGTGTGTGAAATAACTATTTGCATATTTCTCTTAAAATTGGGAAGCTTTTTGCATCTATATCATTGCTAGAGAAAACGTCTTAGAACCTGGTACCCTGTCCACAGAACTCACCACGGATATAGCAATGTCCTATAGTTGAGAGTTTTTTCTTTCTGGGATCAGGGCTTTTTCCTATGGTTGCTCTAGCCCTCATTCCTTCTCTCTCTCTCGGAGACAGGGTGTTTCTATTTTTTTGTGCTAGAGTCCTGGCTGTCCCGGGAACTCACTATGTCAACCAGGCTGGTCTTGAACTCAGAGATTTCTGTCTCTACCTCTAGAGCTCTGAGATTAAAGGTGTGTGTCATACACCTGGCTATAGATCTATTTTGAACATTCCATGTATGATCATTTACAGAACTGAATATGTTGACAACCAGCTGGGACACTGAATTTTAAGCAACCTCCATAGGTCTGCTCCTTGTTAACTTTTAGCTGTGTTTTACGTCATTAAAAGGAATAAGAACCCTTTACAACAGTTACCCAGGTTGGCTGCTTTGCATTTTTAATATTCAGGAAGGTATCTATAAACATAGGAAGCATTGCCAAGGTTTTTTTTCAGATTATTATTATTCTTGGAGGATGGAAATGAACATCTAAGTCCATCTCATTGGTGTTTTGTTCACTATAATTTACCCAGCAAGAGTTTCCTGATCATAGATCTTAGGTTCAGTCGAACATCTCCATTGCTCTCCTAATGATAAAGGCTGATTAGCTTCTCAAATGACCAACATCATATGGAGCATGTTGTATTTATATATTCCAGAGGCAACACACACACACACACACACACACACACACACACACACACACACACACACACACACACCAATAACAACAATTATAAAATAAAAAGAGACCATGATTTGAATGAGAACAAAGTAGATGGGATACATTGGAGGAGTTGAACAAGAGAAAGGGAGGGGGAAATGATGTGATTATGTTATAATTTTAAATATATACATACATTTAAATATATTTTTAAAGACAAATATTTGTCAGGCCCCTACTGTCTTTCTTGATTCTTCTGCTCAGTGAATGCTCATAATATGAGCCACTGTACAAATACTTCAGTTATTATAGCTGCCCATGAATAGTAGTACTTTTACTGTGCTAAGAAATTTCTTTACACCACAGTCAATTATAACTCAAACTCATCCATCAGCAACAATGCATGGTTTATCCTTCCTATTAGGATCCCATGAACTCTCTCAGATAAACTCATTATCTTATGAATTCAAACAATGTGAATAAGCTCTAGCTATTTTACTAACTTTTTGTTTAAGGTATCAATCGGTTTGTGTATATAAAAATGTATTTATGATAGAGGTGTGTCTAGCATTTTATCTCATTATCACTGTGCAACTTCATATTCTTGCAAGACGTACAATAGTAGTTTGAAAGAACAAAAGTTTTATGTGTAGATAAATTAAGTACCATTCTCACAAGATAAGAGATAACATGAATTCACCATTTACTCTGTCTGAAGCCTTATCTCACCTAAGTACAAATGAACATATATATGTACATATAAATTAATTTAATCTTCACAGTAATTCACTAGGATGTGTATAGACAAACACTGCTATATGAACACTAATGAGTGCAGGCTACTTGGAATCAGAGAAATTGAAGAGAAAAGTTAAAATGTAAACCCCAACAATTTGGCCACAAAAATCTGAAACTTTTAATAACTAAAAAAGAAGGCTAATTGCATTTTCCCCATTGTGAATAAAACTGGAAAGATATGATCCAAGCTTTATTTTCCTGTGGCTCATGTATTTATGTAATTAAGTGGTCTTTCCATCCTTGCTCTCATACGTGGTGAGTCTTATCTCCATACAGCTCCAAAGGAAGCCTGCTTTATTTTTACAATTTTTACCAGGTTCTGGATCTCAGCCCAAGGATGGTGGATATAGGTTATAGACAGAAGTGGAATTGGTGAACTTGCTGTTACAGATCCAGTGATTGTGTACCTGTGTTATTGCAATCTTCTAGTTAAAAAGCATGACTTGAGATCCAATAGTACAATTTACCTCATTGAAAGTGCTTAGAACTAGAAAAAATATACATGTAGCTTGAGAAAAATTTCAAATTATTAGACAATTTAATCATCAGCTCTTAATGTTGTGTCAGAGACTATGTCTTCCCTAAAAAGTGTTAGTGGGAAGTGTACATAGATTTCACAGTTATTCATTGTAAAATGCTTTCATCTATTAAAACCCAACAGTCTACAGGGTAAGATATAATCCCCTCAGAGCTCAACTGAAGAATGAACCTAGTATGTACAGGCATGGAGACACAGGACTATACTTTAAACATTTTGAAGGCAGAAGTAGGAAGGTTATCAATTTGAGGCCAGCCTAGACTGCATAGGAAGTGAGGGTGGATTTATAACTTTATCATTAAAGAATTTGCATTTGTTTACAAATTCTATGAATATCATACTAACACTAGGAGCTAGCTGGAATTCTTGTATGCAAATATGAATAGTGTATGGTGCCACCTAATTTGTGAAACATCTGCAAGCTGATAATATATACCTTCATTAACATAATTATTCTGAACAGAACTATGTCAAAAATCCCAATCAGATGCTTCAGAACACTGATTACTTAAATATATAGCTAGCTTCATAAATTTAAGTTTAAAATTCAACATTAACAATTTTGATTGATTTTGAAAGTACAAGGATATTATGTGTGTCAAAGTGTGTGTAGGTGTCTGATTATTGGGCATTTTCACACTTAGTGAAAGTAGAAAAAAATTTTTTATAACATTTAAGTAGAATTTATATAGACTCCAATAACACTCATAAGGCTCTTTCTGAAATAAATAGATTACACTAAGCTCTCAATTCATTCATATTTAAACTCTCCCCTCTTCTCTCTCTCTCTGTCTGCTCTGGAATATAGGAACTAGTCCCAGGGAAAGAATTTAATTTATTTGTGAATTTGAGTTGGGATTTACATAATTTCTTCCCTCAATTTGTTTTGAATTTAGTCACTTTCAAAACCATTACAAAGGAGAAAACACACAGGATGTGATTAAGGAATACAATTACCCATGCTGGCTTTGAAAACTAGAGGGGCTGGCATGACTTCCCATTAAATGATTTCATTTTTTGCTTGACACCAGGGTCTGAACTCCCCACTTACTTCCTGATTGTAATTGAGGATTTACTGGAAAGCATTGGAGATGCTCCAAGTTGCATGGGTATCACTTCGGTTAGATTGCCTGGGTGCTTCATCTAATTTTGAGGCCTCTTTTGCTTAGCTTAGAAGCATTCAGTTTCCATGCTCCAGTGGTAAAATGCATTCACTAATTCCCTTACTGGGTGCAGAGAGTTGTATTAGTAAGCAGAGGGACCAGTCAGGCCTCCAAAGGTATGGAACAAGCAAGTGGGATTCTGTCTTCTGATTTCTAAATTCCAAACCTCAGCATCTTCTCTCTTAGTTGTCAACCTTGCTATTACCTGACTTTACTGTCTTCTGATCTTGATTTAGTGACTGCACTAAGGAAATAGTTTTGACACTTGGCTATACACAAGCCCTAAAACATTTGAGACAGCTGGAAGATCAAATCGAGAATGAGAGTCAGTATGCCAGTACATGACACTGACAGAGAATCATTCTTTGTTGTTGTTGTTGTTTTCTGATATCTCATTTAAAATGGACTAGAAAGATAAATCTCATTTCTTGTCATTGTTTTCCTTCAGAAATATAGAAATAATGGAAAAGCAGTGGGCTAAATGTATAGGATGGCATTAAATGCTGCTGGAAAGAGTGATGTTGTAGAAGAGCTTACAGAAACCATCAGGCCAACTGCCTGTCAAGCAGTTTCCTTAATATCATACATTATGCAAACTAAAACAAGTACTGTACTGTTAAATAATCTTGGCCTAGCAACTGGATTATCAATAAAGTAAAGAAAACATAAAAAAAAACTAACACTAAAGAACAATGTGATACTATTAGGTAGAAGAGGGTGTCGGGTATTCTTCTCTATCACTCTCTGCCTATCCCTTTGAGGCAAGTTCTCCCTGCTGAATCTAGTCTTGCCTTTATGCAGCTAGGCTAGAAGCCAGGATGTCTAGATGACCTTCCTGCCTCATTTCCCTTTGAGCTTGTATTATAGGCATTGGCAGGATGTCCAGCCATGTGTTCTAGAGTCTGAACTCTTCTTCTTATGACTGTGTAGCAAGTGCCTGCCATTATATTTATGGGGGAAAAAGTTACTTTAGTAACAGTAATACCTTGCACCAAACAAAATGCTTTAATGGACTGTCCATGTTGCTTATATTGCAAAAGCCTATTCCAATGTAAATGCCTTATAAATGTTGTACATATGTTTTGTCTGACTTTTATTTTAAAGCCCTGTTTTATAAATGGACAATATACCCTAAATATGTTTCTAAGAAGAGGATTTTATTTTGCCCATTTTTCACTTTTTTTTTTTTTTTTTTTTTTTTTTTTTTTTTTTGGTTTTTCGAGACAGGGTTTCTCTGTGTAGCTTTGTGCCTGTCCTGGAACTCACTTGGTAGCCCAGGCTGGCCTCGAACTCACAGAGATCTGCCTGGCTCTGCCTCCCGAGTGCTGGGATTAAAGGCGTGCGCCACCACCGCGTGGCCATTTTTCACTTTTAATAATAATTTTAAAAACTTTTTGAAATTAAAATATAATTCTGCCGTTTTACCACTTTCTTTTCCTTCCACTAATCCCTCCCTTGTACCTCATTCCTTGCTGTCCCTTAGTCATGGTTTTCTTTTCTTTAATTGTTTTGACACAAACCCTGACTCTCCACCCAGTGACGCTCTCATACCTCCATATATGTTTTAATATTCCTAAACCTATAAATACAATCTGTTCAGTCTATATGATGTTAGCTGTGGGATGTGTGTGTGTGTGTGTGTGTGTGTGTGTGTGTGTGTGTGTGTGTATATCTATTTACAGACCCACACACCCACACACACATACCCCCCACACATATATGATTTCAGGGCTGATCGCTTCGTATTAGATAACCAGTTGGTGTGCGCCTCCCTAGAGAAGACTATTTCTCCTTTTCACAGCATTCATTGCTTGTCTATAGTTCTTGGTCTAGCAATGGGAACTTGTGTGATTTCCCCTTTCTATGAGAGAAGGATTTTACATTTGAAACTGTTACTTAAGAAATAAGAATCCATTGGTAATCACTAAAAAATAAATCATCATCCACATAAGAAACAATGGGAAAAGGCATACATTTGGTAAAATCTAGGTTAACTTGACCATTATAAATGCCTGGTCGAGGAGAGGCAACGCATAACCCTTTCTGGCTACATAAGTTCTGAAAACTGACAGATGAGTTTATCGCTTGAATGCACTTTGAAGAACTGAACCCCATGCCCTAGATAAGCACATTTTCAGACAAGCAGCACCAAGGGTCAAAGATCATCTTGAAAGCATGACTTGAGCCTCATGGAGCTCCCATTAACTCCTGAAGAAAGACTCGCGATCTAGGGGAATAAAGTCTGCAGGGTCACTTTGCGTGTATCTCATAGAACCAAGCAAAAATAGTGTTTGAAAGGCCAATGTAATTCAAATATAAATATTTCTCTGAACCAATGATTCCCTGTTCTGTGTAGAAATGAGCGCACATCATGAATTTCATTTGAGGTCGGAGGCAGTGCAGTTTGTGTTACAATGGAAAAGAGAAATACTAAAGATAAAACAAAAGAAAACAAAAAAAGATGGTGCTGAAAATCAACGTGTTCAGCAGCCATTGTGAGTCAACTTACCCCGATGTGCTTTTCATGAGATGGAGAAGGATGGATGGAAAAGAAAAGCACACAAATGTTAATGGATACATTTCAATCCAAAGAAAGCCATGGAATAAAACAATAGCATCATTTCAGATGTGAGAAATCTCATGTGAGAACAACATGGTGCCTTAGAAACCATTTCAGCAGTGGTAGTACTGTTTTTACTCCACCATGATACATACTGTGTCCAAAAGTTTGGTTAGGCTGAAGGCAGGTCTGACAGTTGACCAATAAGTCTGTATTTAGTATGAGCCACTCTGAAACATGCGGGGCCAAATTTTCTTAGCCTCTAGTACATCTCAGAAGGAAAGAAGAGAACATTCTTTACTTGGGGCCACAACTAGGTCATGTTATTAATAGGAAAAATACCTTACTAAACAACCTATAGCCTTTCGAAGCCACTGTTAAAGCTCAGGAAAATCTACAAAGCATAAAGGCACACCTTAAGTGGAGAAGGTATTTATTCCAGGGCAGAATAATTGGATTCCAACTTTCATATATGTTTTGACAAAATTGCATACAGGTGCTTTATTCAACATTATCTAGTACAAGAAAAAAATATGAAGTCCATTCCAGCTGCAGAATTTTTATTCTAACAAGGTTCACAATAATTATTGTTTTTAAAATAAATGTGCCCATGTAATAAGAACTGAAGGATGTGCAAAACAACTTGATTAAGCTTTTTCTGTTGTCTTATATTTTTTGAATATATGCTATAAAATATTAAATCCGTGTTAATTATATGGATTTTAATGGGAGACTTGATTACTTGAACAGATATTTGTAAATGTTGCCTATAAAAATATAAAGAGGGTGATTTATCAATCTCTGAGTCATCACTAAACCAAACTCATACAGATTTAGATTTGGACTTAACCACTTACTCCCTGGATGTAGTAGAGGCATTTAGAAAATATGGAAGTTAAATAATCCAACAAAAAGCCATGAGAATCATATTTTAAAATTTCTACACAAACAATAGAACAATTCTTAGAAAATGAAACCATTACTACAACTCATAAACTATATTCAATAGAACAAAATATGACGCAGAAATTCTTAGTTCAGAAATTAAGCAAAATAAAGCATTTCCTTTTATATTGCAAAACTATTGTAAAGAAAAGCTTGATGTGTGGTAAACACTCTGCACATGCCTCCTCCAACAGCATTCATTCAGAGAAACCAGGGGAGTACTTTGAGAAAATGGGTATTCCTTGTCCTCAGCTCTGGAACAGCTGCAGCAAGTTCTTTAAGTCTTCATATAAACCAAAACATAAATGTCTAAAAGTTGACAGTACAACTTCCTAAGTAACTCACGTCATATTATTTTGCATTATACATAGAAAAGAAATAAGGTATGACCTAAAAGACATAGTTTTATATATTTTAACTGGATTTCTTACCAACACACCTGTGTGCTGTATCATGAATTTTGAAAAGAGATATAAAACAGTTTCTGAGCCTTCCAGGAAAACTACCCAGTGCATCTGAGATGAGTTGTGACCATGAGCAAAGGAATCTCCCTTACCCTGACTGTGACAGATTCATTAATTTCCAGTAACACAAGTTGATTAAATTTGTGCACAGTGAAACAATAACAGTCCTCAGGTCTTCATTTGTCATGCTTTAAAAAAATTAGCAATTGTACTGTACTACAAATCCTTTGAAATACAAATTATTAAAATAAACATGAAATAAAGTTCAAAGTGGAGTTTATAGGTCTAAAATTTTTGTCTTACTAATATATTTGAGTTGTCTTCTTGCCAAGCTTATGAATTTTCTTCTCTCCCATAATTAATAAATTCTAAGTTGATATCTTACTTTAGAATATCAAGTATTTAAGCTCAGAAATGTGTTACACAAAGGATGAAAACGTATAGACAAAATGACATATGACTCAGAGATTGTATGATAATAGTTTAATTAGGAAGTAATATATATTCCTCTTCCATATAAGGCATTCATTTATTTTTCTTTATATTACCCATTTCACTCTTTCCTACAAATAGTTGTTCACATTAAGTTTTAAAAATTGTGGTTTTAATATCTATCCTAGTGTGTCAAAGTTATGATGATAGAAATAAAGACTTTATCATGAATAGGTTTTCTTCAGTTAAGGATCATAGAGCGTAATAATCAAAGATTAAAACAAAACAAATCTAATTATTGATATGTTTTTGGAAACTTCAGTTTACATTCAGCCCCAAAAGTTACCACATTGTGTGTGTGTGTGTGTGTGTGTGTGTGTGTGTGTGTGTGTGTGTTTGTGTGTGTGTTTGTGTGTTTGTGTGTGCTTATGTGTATGATTTCAAGGGGTGGACTCTAACTATCTCAGTTGTCCCATATGAGTCAACACAATTTGCTCCCAAATTAGAACCTCTGTTTTTCTCTAAACCAGTCAAGTCTGGATTTGAATATTCAGAAGAGAAGCAACTCACTGAATAAGTCTCTTGCTTCTTGAAGTTCAAGTTGGTGGGTCACAAATACTTTAAATCATTTATCAACAGCAAATTGAGAAATGAGTAGGTAGTAGTTGGAATAGGTGAGTGCAATCAAGATTGTACTTTACATTGTCTCACATATGTACTTAACTTATTGTCAGCTCTTTTCTAGTTAGCACATGTGTATGTATACATAGTACATAAAATTTTAAGGGAGAATCCTGTGAGTATAAAACTATGATTCCATAAAGTGATGGCAGGTTAGTGGGTAAAGTAGGAAAAGATTGATTCATGGACAGCCTTGGAAAAACATCTAGCTCTCCAAAGAGTTTAAGAGATGTAGCTATTGGGGAGGGACTGGTAGGGTCAGAGGGAGGGAAAACCATAATTAGGATATATTATATGAGAAAAAAATCTATTTTCAATAAAAGACAAAAAGAAAAATAAGGGGTTGAGGATTTAGCTCAGTGGTAGAGTGCTTGCCTAACAAGCGCAAGGCCCTGGGTTCGATCCTCAGCTCTGAGCCCGGGGGTGGGGTGGGGGTGGGGACATAATAAGAAGATACATAGTTGCTGGTGTGTAGCTGTTTCCTTCATATTGCAAGTACCTCCTAGAAAAAGCAGGGGAACTCAGACTTGGGAAGCTGATAGAACTTACGAAATTTTGAGCTCAGTAGTCCTATAAGACTCTGGTGAAACTCTACAACAGTGGTTCTCAACATGTGGGGCATGACCCCATTTGGGGTTCAAATGACCCTTTCACAGAGGTTGCCTAAGACCATCAGAAAACACAGATATTTACATTATGATTCATAACAGTAGCAAAATCACAGTTATGAAGTAGCAATGAGTATAATTTTATGGTTGGGGTCTGTATTAAAGTGTTGCAGCAAAGAAAGGTTGAGAATCACTGGTCTACAAGTTGTACAGGGAGCCTCTTCAGGGATCAGGCTTTCATAAACCCTCACTCATGTTGCATTAGACTTCTTAGTTAATGGTAGCTGACTTTGAGTCACTCACACTTCTTTAGGTAACCCAATAAACTTGGTACACCAAGCTAGACTTAGATGGATTGTTTTTGTCTTCTTGTCAATGCCCTATGTGGAGTGAAGAGCTACTTATCTGGGTCTCCCAAGGAAAAGGTCATACAAAAGCAGAGGTAATAGGTAATCCTATTTGTGAGAACAAATACAGGGAATTATCCTAGGTTAAGGTCAGCACTGCATTTAAATGTGATGGAATTAGAGGACTGTCTTCATTTAGTAAAGGAGACTTGCTAAATACTATAAGTTTTAGAGAAATAAATACTTTATATTGGTTCATTCGCATGTTTAAATTACAAGATGGCTAGTTTTCTAGTGAACTTAAATGTTCTATCAAGCAATGGTATGTGTGTATTATACTTATCTATGGATTTAAACAAGAAGGGTTCGTTTTAAAAACAACTACCTTCCCTGGTTTGAATCTATCATTTAACTGCAAGTTCACCCTTAAGAAAGGAATGTGGAATGCCAGTCATCCAGAATATATACCGTAAAAATCATATATGCTATCCGAGGTCCACTTCAGACTGCACTACATTCATTTAAATCATTCATTACGATGATTTACTAGGAAATTTGGAGGAAAACTGAGCTGCAGAGACATACATTTTTTAAATACTGTGGTACCTGGAAAGCTATACTTCTCCTTTAAAAATATTTTTTTTGGAGATGATAATATATCATTTCCTCTTCACTTTCTCACTTCAAACACTCACATACCATCTTGTTCCTATTTGAATTTTTGATTTTTTAAATTTTTGCTACATTTATATATAGATACTTGTATATATGTGTGTGAATTTCTAAATACATGAATACAACCTGCTCAGTCTGTGTAATGGCTCAGTCTATGTACTTCTTCCATACTTGTGTATATATATTTCAGATGACTGTTAGTTATTGGGTGAACAATTGGTGTGGTCTTTCCCAAGGAAGACTACTTCTCCTGCTCTGTTCTTATTAGTTGCCTGCAGTCCTTTGTCCAAGGTTGAAGCTTCGTGAGTTCCCCCAACCACATTAATATGCTTATTGTATTGTCCTTGTTCAGATCATGTAAGAGCAGCTAATGTTGGTGCAACTTCACGGATGTAGCTTCTGACCTTTCCAGGTCATGTTTGGAAGCAAAGCAGTTTCTAAGTCAAAGAATCCATATTATACAAGAGTAACATATGTAAAACAAACAGAACAATGCCTAGCCTTGCACGTTTCCACTACTCACTGTGGTTATTGGGTAGTTGATGCACATAAAACATATATGTTCATGATTACAATAGAAAATATGAGGATTTAGATGAAGCAGAAAGAATGTAAGCAAAGCAATAGAATAAATCATAACCAATAAATTGATAAGTATCTAAAAACTATGAAGTACAAGATTGTAAGCAGAAAGCAAGAAGGCTAGTGAGATAAATGGAAACTTGGTAGTGTGGGGACACATAGGCTACTTGAAGACATTTGAAAATTATCACAACAATTCCAGGTAATGGCTGAGGATTTGAAGAAGTTAAAAGATATGATTTAGATAAATTTATCTGAAATGTGAAGAATGGATTATAGGAAGGCAATATGGAACAAGGGAACTGCTATAGTATGAGAACCTCAGCTGCATAGAGGCAAATAGGCTGGTCTAAAAGATCAAAAAGAGCTGTAAACAGGAAGACTTACAATAATTTTAGGAGTAGAGTGAACACTCTGGACAGGCAAGAATATGAACAAAGCAGAAGCCTAAAACTTGGGTTTTATTAACTGACTAGAAACTACTATCTGTGTTTCTACTTAGTCCAAAGATTTCCTTTTCATCCAGACCCAGCTTCTAATCATGAATTCAGATATTCTGGAAATGTACTTTAAAGACAGAGAGTATGCAAATAAGTTGGATAAAAAAGAATCCAAATGTTCTTCTGAGTATAGTTCATCTCGGGATTGATTCCTGAATCTTAGAGCATGGACAACATAAACAACATGTAGTTCAATCTCTCAGTGAAAAGTTAATTCTCCTATCAAAATCCTACCAAGTACACATGACTGATTGGTCTGGGTTGAGTATAATCAAGGATCCACATTCCCTTTCAAGTGGTCAGTACTTTCTTCTATGGTCTGTGATGACCAGTGGAAGTCTTAGAGTTGGCTCAACTTCTTCAGCTCAATAATCTCTGCCTTTGGCTCCAGTTCTTAGCAAAAGAGCAGAATAGGACATATTTGATTAGTATTGCCCTTGGCAGCACCTGGTTCTCATTCTACACATTCAACATATCTCCAATCCTTTCTACTGGAATTTGAAAACATGCCTTGATGTCTTCCAACTATTTTTGTTGATGTTCCTCTGAATACAAACAATATTCATTTCAATTATGTTTCCCAGGACTTTGCACAAGGTCCAGTTACAGTCTGGTTAGTGCATAGAATTTTGACCCTTTACCACCGGTGCTGATTGTAAAATTATCTTTTAGTTATTGTTCATTTGCTTAATTTACACAAATGTTTCTCCCATTCCTGAGGAGCTGCAAATATATATGCACTTATATACACATATAACAGTCCTGCATTTGATAGTAGGGTTATATAAAGATCTCTATTGAAATTTATAAATTTTATAAATTTATAAAACAAAAACTGTAAAGAAGCTCGTTGAAGTGCCTTGTCTAGAATCTTAGGTGTATCTTCTCTTACATAGTTTGACAAGAATATGTTCTTATTCTAGCCACTCATAACAGTGCCTTGCATTGACTTTCTATTTCATTCAGTAATCAAATCATTTGTTCAGCTTCTTTTATCACAAAGGTCATTGGGTTTAGTCTTGAAGAATAAATTTAAACAAGAGCAATTGGTGGCTTTCAGACTGGGCCACTTTTGTGATTCTCTTAAAAAATCTGTGACTTAGATAAATGGTCATGGAACTAGAGGAGCTTAAGTGCAGTCATTTGTTCCAATGTCTGTCTCTTTACAGATTTTTTCTCATAAAATGGAAATGTCAATAGTCTATAGGACAGTTATTGGGATGAAACAACACTAAGTGAATAAATGAAGTGTTACTAGTTGCCAAACTTATCCTGGACTTATTTTATTTAGGTCTTACTTAGTCAAATCAATAATAAGATTTTTATTCAAATTAATGACAGAATTTATTTAGGAAATAAGGTTATTCTAGCATGCAAAAACTTGGGAGTTTAATTTCTAATTATTCCTTACTATTTTATCTTTTTTAGGTCGAAATATTTCTTGGAAGCAAAAATGTTTGTAGATAATATAAGACTTCAATGGTGCTTACCTTGTAACGTATTGTTACTCTACTGTTGACTCAAAATAGCTCTTTCTCTTTTCTCACTCTTTTTCATTCTTCAAATAGATCAGATAAGATACATCTAACCATACATAAAAGAAAGTACTACCAGTTTTCTTAGTTTTAGTCTTCATGAAAGAACAGTGCATTATTTTCACTGTTTGTCTCTGGATCATGTTATTTAGGTGCAAGAAAGGCTTTTGATTGTCTTTGGCTAGAGCACAACAGATCTCTGAAATGATACCTTGGTCCCAGCACAGGCATAAAGTCACACTCTGAGCTCTGAGTAGGAAACTGGAACATATTTTCCAAGAGAACTATTGGATTTGGTTTCCTCAAGTTGTACTATAATAGGTGACTTGAGTGAGTTGTCCACCATCAGATCCCTAGTGATTGTATGAACCCTTGACAGCAACATATTGACTGAAGTACAAACCCTTGCTGTGCATAGTGTAACTGGGTTTCAAGACTCAAATAGAATAAGGAAGAATGAAGGTGCTTATGAAAGCACACTGCAGAAATGTGATCTCTTTGTGTCGTCTGGAAGTACCTTGGCTCTGATGTCTCAGGGATGGCTCTGTGAGAGGCTTGGTACCTAGCCAGTTGATCCCCTTTTTATGCTTTATGTAACTAACATCCATTTCTATAGTCTACCTAGAAAATGGACTTAAGTGAGTGAAGCTCAAATGTTTACCCTCCATGTACACAGCACCACTTAAAAGAAAACATGTTCACATCTTTGAACACAAGTTCTTGACTACAATGCATTTATAACTTAAAATTGGCACGTAGTCACTGGATAAATATTTATTGAATGAAAAATGTTGCGGAGTTTTGTGGTACCTTAGAGTATGAATAATTTAAGTGACATTTACTTTGCTTAGAGATATGCTCACTCTGAACCTTTCAAATGCCAAGGATTAAAAGTACAGCATCTCAAAACATAATAAAAATTATGTGTGTAAGTAGAGCCTGAGGACTGTGATGAGAATAAATTAGCCAAATCTACAGAGCTTCACTTTGAGCTCTTTGAAGTTCTAATATAAAGATTCATTGGTGGTGATTAAGTTTGATTGCCATGCTCCAAGGATAAAGCTACTTCTCTGGAGAGGATGCTATTGATAGCTGAACTGGAGCATTAATTTCATTTTAATGATGTTGAAATATTGATCCAAATACAAAATTAATGTTCACTTAGCAGTGTTATCCATTCAAGAGGATGTAGAAAACTAAACTCTGCAATAATAACATATTGTTAATGTTATAACTGAGGAACAAAATAATAAATTACTCAGTGTGTCAAACCTCATGTAATATTTTTCAAATTATACATCAAGGTATAGGCAATTTTTAGCACACACACATACATATATTTCACTAAAAATGATGCAATGTTTAGAAGGCTTGGGAAAATATAACTATAACGATTAAGCTATAATTTCAATGATTAGTGTTTCTGGAGATGAATATCCACTGAGTGACATTTCTATTGGTTTTAAAGTATCCTATTTTGCTTACTCACTGTTGTGTTTGAAGTTAGACAGGTTTGATTATTCAAGCAGACATCTTTAGCTTTAGTCCTGTCAGTAATAAGTTTCTGGACATGGGAGAAAACACTACAAATGCAAACCCTTTGGGTCAATAAATTTTAACTGATCTAGTCTGACAGCTCTACTGAATGAAAATATAAAGAAGAAAAGTGAAATATACATAAAATGCATGATGGCTGGGGATATAGGTCATTGCTAAAGTACCTTTCCAGCACACACATGGCCCTTTGGCATTACAATATATAAATAAGTAGACATATATTAAAAGCATTCTAGAACCTCAAAGATTAGACCCATCCAAAAGGTCTTAAAAGCCACCAAAGCATGAAAAGATGGGAAAATAAGTTCTGCATACTAGGTGCAAAGAATGATAATTAACATTATATATGACTGGAAGAAGAATAGTTAAAAATATTGAGAATATTTTTTTTTGTTTGTTTGTTTTTGTTTTTTCGAGACAGGGTTTCTCTGTGTAGCTTTGCTCCTTTCCTGGAACTCACTTGGTAGCCCAGGCTGACCTCGAACTCACAGAGATCCGCCTGGCTCTGCCTCCCGAGTGCTGGGATTAAAGGCGTGCGCCACCACCGCCCGGCGAGAATATTTTTAAACCAATAATTCTGAACCTTTGGCAATTACTACTTAGTTTTTAAGTGTAAAGTATATTTTCATATCTTCAATACCTAGGTAACTAGGCACTCACCCTGCTATCATATTTCTAAGGATGGACAGATGAAAACTAAAAGCTAAATATATTCTGAGAGAGTGTAGAGAGTATAAAATCTGACAAAATAATAGTAAAATATAATTAACACTTTTTCCAAAATACTCTTACAGGAAAGAATTCTAATAACACAGATTTTCATTTGTCAATAGTTATTGTCTTTAGTGCATCATATTATCATATAAAATTGTAAACTCTCACATTAAGATGACATAGCGTTTATATCGGAGACTTTAAAAGATTGTGACTAGCAGCTCTTTAACTGATATGCAAACTTGTCAGACATATAAGCCCTGTTTTAATAGCATTATGTTGACATCTGATCTGAAATTGTCTGACTTCTTTGCTTATTATCAGATAAATTCTGAACTTAGGCAAGGATGACAGTTTCTATTTATTGGATCAGGGATGGTTAAACTTAGCAGTCAACTTGACGGAATCTAGAATCACCATGAGAACACACCACTGGGTATGCATTGGAGAGATTTTTTAGAATAGGTTAATTGGAGTGGGAAGACCAACCCTAAATGTGGGTGGTGCATTTCCAAGGGCTGAGTTCCTCTTTTGAATAAGTCGAGCCTCAGTATTGATCACTTTTTACTTCCTAACTCTAGATGCAATGAGACCAGCTGCCTCCTACTTCTACCAATACACATTCCCCAACATTAAGGACATATCCCTGGAAACTGTCAACCAAAATGAACTTTTCCTTTTTTAAATGTTTGATGTTAGGTATTTTGCTACAGCAACAAGAACAACTAAGATAGGACCCTACACTAGCCAAATCCAGATTTCACCTAAAATTTGGATGAGTTGAACCTTACTTAGAAATTGAGTTGTTGTTTGTTTTTTTTTTGTGACCTATTCAGCATTTGGCTGATCCATATTATTCTATAATGTTGTGCTTAACATCTTTGTGGTTAGCATTAACTTCAAGTTCTCCAAAGCAAATAGCTTAAGGTATTAAATAACTGGCTGGATGTCTGAGAAAAGGAAATGAGTACTTAATGATCAGGATGACAGACACAAGAGTAAAGGTTTTATTTCTATCTGCTCTCAGTGTCAATTTTAGAAGAGATCTTCATTTCCATTTTACAGAAAAAAAAATGTACCTATAACCCAGTGAAGTAAGACACAGGATGATGGGTAAGATTTAAGCATCATGACAAACGCCAAGTGAGCTCACATGACAAACGTCACAACATTGCATGAAGACTAAATTCTGAGAATAAATAGCTCAACCCTTAAAGACCAAGAGAAGGAAGGCAGGAAGATAATGAAAAACCCAAATTTGAATGAGGACTATTAAGACTGTATCTGTGAAATATGTGAATCAGTGAATTGCAGCTTGAGAACAAGCCACTAATATGTAATGAGAATAACTAATTGGAAACTGTATAATGTGAAGGTAATTGATACACAATGAAACATCACATTTATGATAATGCTGGAACAAAAAAAATAACTGCTTCAAGAAAGTACTGAGTAAATAAATGTAAGCACTTTGTCACATCAGCTCTCACTGTGCGGCTACATTTAATGCTTTTGGATTCTTGTTGTGGAGTAGTCAATACAAAGGGGAATGCTTTTGAATACTTTTTAATTAATTCTGTCCATTGTGCAGACTTGTTTTAAAATTTCACTTTCCTTTTTGATTTGTAGTAAACTAACCAGAATATAAACAAAGCAAAGAATCATACTTCATAGAATGTTCACCACAGATAGCCAAGAAATGTAAGATTGCATTCCTTAAGAGGATTATACAAACAAAGATATTGAAAGTAGCTTATGGCAAATACTAATATTTTTATGTTATCAGTAACTAAATAAGAAACATTCCATGACTGGCCATTTAATCCTATTCAAGATATAAAGACTCTCAAAGACTGTTTTTCTAGAATGCATTTCTATTGGATCTGGATATTTTCAGTAAATTGCCAACTAATAAATCATTATATTAATGAGCTCTTCTGCAATGTGCATGTTTACATTTCCTGTTATTGGTAAATGTCTGGAAAGCAAGAAGAAAGACAAAGTATGAAGTACCTTGAACTATTGTTTGTAACAGTAGAAATATACAGATCACAAATTGATAGCTAGAGAAATGACGGTTCTTTAGTAGGAGAAAGCAGAAATATAAAAACCATTAAAACAACGTAATAAAAGTTTAGAGAGCAGAGACAGAGCAACTCACAAGGGGACTTGGTAATAAAGTGAAATTATTATGCTTTTAAAGCCTATGCTTTCAGGATGATGATTTTTGTCACTGAAATGTTACTATGCTGCTAAAAATATGTTATTCATGGAATCCCTCTCTAACAGCTGTTGAAACTCATCTTCCAATTTTACAAGTCATTTCAATGTTCCATATTACATGTGAATGGAAAGATACACTATCAGTTTCCTGGCAGATGCAAAACAATCTGTTCCCGCCTATATTAAGCTTATATTCAGTTGGAGAAATATTTTTTCCTTTTAAATCCTCCTTTATGAAGACTAGATACATAATTGTCATGATATGAAACAAAATTTCACTCTCATTTTGTCATAGCAAATCAGAACTTCATTTAACTTCAATAGTGCTGTCTATATTGCTGTCTGTACTATAAATCAGTATATTATATATAGCTAAGTTTTGAAATCAATGCTCTGGTCACTAGTTTAAATTATGTAGTTTATTGTGTGGGAGAGTTTTATACTCATCTCAAACTTCAATTCATTGTCACCATGAAACATGAGCACTGAGTTGCTTGAGATACCAGAACTGTTAAGTGGGTTTATTTTCCATTTCTTTCTTTTTAAATTCCTTGCAAAAGAAAAAGATAAAGCATAATGAAGCATTAGAAAATTGAGGAAAAACACTCTCCAAACCTACTTTTTCTTCAACCTTCTGTCCTTTTCTGCTTGAGTTCCAAGTTTGCCTAAGCCTAGGGATTCCTGGGCGGCAGCTTCGGTCTCCATGAAGCCTCCTGTGAAGAAGTGATTTGAGGTCAAGATCTAGGTATTTGCCCATTCTGAAACTAAAGTCTCAGAGGCTTATTGGAGCAACGACTCAGAAACACTTTTTCTTTTAGGATTGCCCTTGTATTACTGCTTCAACAAACATCAAATGGCACAGTTTCACATACAAATGCACTGAGAAAATCAATACAAAAGGAAGTATCTACTGTGTTCATTTATTTTCACAAGCATAAATGTGTAAGATAATATATGTGTATATATACCAGCAGACAATTGTACAGTACACAATGCTCAAAGCCATTCTGTTTGACTTTTCTAGTACAAAGTAGAAGTGAATACTTGAATAGCATACTTGTCATATTTCATTTCAAGTGAGAAACAGTCTGCTGAACAGAAACCTAGCTGTTTGCTTTCAATACCAAGTTTAAAGAATGCAGAGGCCCTTTGTTGGCTTTTAAAAGTTCTGCATGTGGAGCCCCTGAAACTCATTGTGTTCAGCCTGCTGAGTCCTATACCCTTAATCAGACAGCCCCTGTGTTCTGGGATGGCTTTTGCTTTGATTTTTTTTTCTTATGAGCTTGAAAAAAGTTTAAGTCTTTCTAAAAGACCTTAGTATAATTATTTTCACCTAATTTATTATTTATTACTTGAATTAGTAAAGTCAAAAATAATAGTATGTATACATAGTCTTGGTGTGAATAAGAGAAATTTCATGTGTGTCAGTTATGGATAGGTATATCTTACAAAATAACTATTTCACTTCAAAACCCTAAAGGCATAACATATAAATTGTTAATTATAGTGAAAAATGAGGGCTCAATACTGTACCCTTCTTTCTCTTTGATACTTAGTCTATGTAAAACACATGAAGTAATATTCAAAGAAAATTATTTACAATTTCCAAGCAGAGGAAGGTATATATATAATATATATATATATATATATATATATATATATATATATATATATATATATATATACTTTTAAATAGAATGGATGTAAGTCAAATTTAAGCTTAAGACTAGAAATCTTCAAATATTACTGATCTAATACTAATCATAACTTCATTTTTAACAATGCCATCCTCCAAATTTAACCAATATATCAGAAAACCACCGTTGACGACAACTGTCCTGCATGTCTCTTGCATATCTTCTTGCTTACAGTTTAAGACTGGACTGTGATATGGTTTTTCTCATTCACAGAATGAACTGGTAAATTCGTTACTCCTGCTTTTCATAATTTATTTTAGCCAATAATTTATAAATGTAGAGATTATTAATACAGAATCTTGATATAAATTAACTTAACTCTTAGGCTGATAATATTATTATTGGACCAGAGAAATGTCAGACAGTCCCCTTTAATCAAAACACATCATTTACTCTCCGTATTCAATTTAGCGTCATGGAGATACGAGGCCAAATTTATTTTATTCATTATATTCATGTGCAATTAATGCCAAGGAAAGAGTTTTATGATGTGGCTCTTATTTGGAAAGCCATCCAGTGGCTAACTGAAATTCTCCTGTGGAACATTTTCAAATCTGAAATTTTCCATTATGCATGGTGACAGAATATTTTGACTTTATTTCCCATGTGTCATCCATAAATTATCATTTATAATCAGATAGTAACAATAAAAGTGTTCTCTTAAAATGGAAATGAAGTGAACGATTGACTTAAAGCTCATAAAATTCTTCATTGGTCCATATGGTTTTATTGCAGATTGATAAACCTATTCAGTAAATGATTAAATACTTTCAATTTTCAGATTGTTGGATGAGTCACACATTTTTTTTCAGAGTAATGAAAGGATAATTGACTTGTGATTTAAAGTTTTTAGGAGCTCAACTTTTATTTATTTATTTTTTTTGGTGATCTTATTTTAAGCAATGGAAGTTTTGGAAGAAAAAAAAATTCTATAGTGTGACCGCACAAATGGTTTTGCTGCTTCCTGCCTTTGGAGGAGTTGATATAATGGCAACTATAATTAAGCATAGTTTCATATATTCTGATCTAAAAATTCATAGCCTCTGAAAGTGTAAAACAAAGCTTAGGTTTGTAGGAGGATGAATTTTCTAGGTTTTAAATTGTATCCTAGATATCCCGATAAAAGACCATTTTGTTGGAAAAATCCCTAATGATTTAATATTTTCTCATCTAATTCAACTGAAAATAAGTATAAAAGTATTTATTTTCAAAGGACAATTAAAAATATTTTAAAGGGAAAAAGTAAATTATACAACCTAAAATAAGCACATATCTAAAATGTGAGTAGATAAATGATCTCTATATTCATAAACATTTTAGTGGCATAATTGTGAGTTATACTACAATTGAAATTGAAAATGAAATGAAAAATAACTTGATAAAGGCCATGATAGGACAGCAAATTAAATAAAACAAACATTGTTGACTGGTATGTAGATTTATATTTAAATTTGGCTTTTCAAAAAAATTAAAATAAAAGTAGATTTTCATTTCCTATGTCATATTATTGCCTAAGAATTCCTTCTTCTGGGAAATAGAAATCCAAGGATTTGATTTCAACTGCACCATTCCATTATGCTAGTCACCCAGTCACGTACATCTCAGCTTTCTGTAGCTTATGCTGCTTTGTATGGTTGCACACCCTGGATCCCAGGGAAAGGATTTCAAATAATTTTACTGTCACAAACCTGTAAACATGAACATCAGAGGCAGAAATTCTTTGGTGCTACAGCTGAAAATAAAACCCATGTGATGGGGCACTACCTGTAAATAACTGTTTCTCTAACTGAGTGATGCCAGAACATATTTTGAAATCTATATCACTCTAGCTAACATTTACCATTTGAAGAAATTTAGTCTTTTCCTTACTATAAAGAGGAATATACAGGAAGAGCTCTCTCTCCTCTCCTCTCTCCTCTCTTCTTCTTCTTTTCTTCTTCTTCTTCTTCTTCTTCTTCTTCTTCTTCTTCTTCTTCTTCTTCTTCTTCTTCTTCTTCTTCTTCTTCCTCCTCCTCCTCCTCCTCCTCCTCCTCCTCCTCCTCCTCCTCCTCCTCCTCCTCCTTCTTTTCTCCTTCTCCTCCTCCTTCTCCTCCTCCTCCTCCTCCTCCTCCTCCTCCTCCTCCTCCTCCTCCTCCTTTCCCTTCTTCTTCCCCTCTCTCTCTCCCTCTCCCTGTGTATTGGTCAGGATGCAGGACGTAAAAAACTCTCTGCTACTACTCCTATGTCATGCTTGTTTGCTTCCCACCATGATGTTCATGGTCTCACCTTCTAAAGCTGTAAGCAAGCCATCAATCAAATAAATGCTCTTTCTCATAAGAATTGCCTTGGTCATGGTGTCTCTTAACACCAATAAAATCAAGACAATATTCTAACATTCAAAAGTGCCAGAGGTATATATTTCATTTTAGAAATTTCAACTGTTGGGCTGGAGAGATGGCTCAGAGGTTAAGAGCCCTGGCTGTTCTTCCAGAGGTCCTCAGTTCAATTCCCAGCAACCACATGGTGGCTCATAATCATCTGTAGTGAGATCTGGTGCCCTCTTCTGGCATGCAGACATACATACAGGCAGAACATTGTATACATAATAAATAAGTAAATCTTTAAAAAAACAGAAATTTCAACTGTTAAGTCTTGGATAATTTCTATATGTATGAATGTATATATATATATATATATATATATATATATATATATATATATATATTTCATAATCAAATACTTACTTAGGGTCATTTCATTCATGTTTTCATATTATCAGTCACTGATAATAGTTTATCCAAGCCAGATTTCTAATGCTTTATTTCTTACTCCTAATCCCATCTAGATTCTTCAGAGTTATTAGTGAGAAACTGTGATAGCTTTTACATATCCTTCATATTTTATCCTCTTGTTATTTTGTCTGACATTGAATTCATTTTGGTGTTTGTAGGCTTCATCTGTTTTCTGCAGAAAGTATTTTAACTTCACATAATTAAGATTTTATATTCATAGATACTCTTAGTGGCAGCATATTCTTCTGTTTCTTTTTGCCTGGTACATTTGGATCTGTGTGGTATCTCTACATGCTCTTGTAGATGAGTGCACATGAGTATATAGGTGTGCATATATATGTGTGTGTATGTGTGTGTGTGTGTGTGTGTGTGTGTGTGTGTGTGTGTGTGTGTACACATGCAAGTACTTGTGGCTGTCTTCCTTAATCATTCTCTACCTTGTCTATTTATTGTTAATCACTCAATAAAGTTTACGGTTTTGGGTTAGGCTGCCTGTGAAGTGAGCTCCAATGATTCACCTATCTCTGACCCCACCACTGCTGGAGTTACAAACATTTTGCCACCATGCTGACTTTTACATGTGCTCTGGGGATCTGAATTCAGGTCCTCATACCTGCATGTTTGACATTTTATCAACCAAACCACCACTCCAGCTCCTTTTAGGGTGGACTCTGTTCTGGAAATTATCAAGACTTTATTCATCAATAAAATATAGATGGCAATAATAACGATTGGTTCACAGTATCAGTGTAACTTCATAAAATCAGTATTTAAATAGCCCAGCTATTGCTATTAAAAAGGAAACAAAAGAATTGAATGTCTTACAATATGTTTCTCTCTAACTTTTATTTAGCATGAGTCAGCTAAACTGGTTTATAGAGTTGATTAAATTGAAAGCTCACTAGGTATGGAAAAGGACTTAGAGATGAGAAATGGATCACCGGGACACTCAGAAGTGACAAATCCCAGTGGTAGTAGAAAGTGAAAGCCCCATACTTACGAAGCTGCCCAAGTCGAGCCTTTTCTTTTTTACCAAACAAGCGCCCTATTGAAGACTTGATTCCTTTCTTCTTGGGGGCTTTGTGAAGAGAGTCTTGGCTGCTATTGGCACTGCCAAGGCCAAGGCTTTCTGGCTCAAGAGAGGCTGATAAACTGCTGCAAAACACAAAAGAGCAGAAATGGCTCATTTTGATGCACTATCCACAAAGTACACAAGGCTCCTTTCCTTTATAAGTGACAAAAAGGGGGAATAAGTAGATTTTGAATGATTTTCCCCCCTTTCCCTTCATCTTTCTCTAAGTTATTGAAATGTTTCTTCCTTGTTTCCATGGCTTTCCAAAATTTCCGTAGAAAAACCCATCATTTTGTTCCAAACAACTCTTTTTCCTTTTATTCCTGTACACTGTCAAATTAATCACCTACCTTAGCCCTATTTAATAACTGTATGTTTAGTATCTTTTTTATTGTGCACTTGGTTCGTTTTTTTCTCAGAGTTTTTTTCTTCTAATTTTAAAGGGAATGACCCATGGCAATCTGTTAATTGTGAAACTGAAGCTGCCAACTTAACTTTTATCTCTTCATGGGGGTTCCTTTATCCATCTTTCTTTCTCTGTCACAAATTTGAGACAAATTCATTATAGATGCCATCTTACTGAGATCTAGAAACAACACAATACAAATGCTCATCACTGTCTTCCTGATATATGGCTGTCAATAAAATACTATTTTAGATGCACAATAAACTGAAATGACTTCCAAATAGTTGATCAATTCTGAGTTCTGATCAATATGTCTGATACTCTCTTAATAAGAGGAGTTCACCAGATACAGCTATAACATTGTAGAGCGTGCTGCACTATACAGTTTTTAAACTTTACGTACTCATCCAATATAATCTGATTTCTACAATCTAACCTCCATTAAAAAAGCACTTTTCACATATTAAAAATATAATCCTCTGCTCTTGAGGAATAAAGAAGTATGCATTCGAAAGTAGTAATTGAAACCAATCAAATCGATAAAAATGCCTGTCTGCACAGACGTCCCACTTTTCAAAAGCACATGGCATGAGGCTACTAATTAGAAGATGTGCTGATCTTTAAATCATTCTGTGCACGTTGAGAACTGATACTGCTATTGATAACCAGTGAGAAGTCTGGTGTACAAGACGTAAACGGAATGTTGACCTATGCTATTGATTATAGAGACCAATTTGAAAGTTTTTGCCGTTTGGATAGGACATTATGAAGAATCTTATGGAGTATGAGCTTCCTCAACTTTTTTTAAAAATATTTTTGTCAGTGTTCATTTTAATGCTACGGCCTTCTTATCTGAGGACTTAGAATCTTCTCAGTAGCACAGATATGCAACGAAAGAGGCCCAGGACTAGATTTTTCAGACCTTCATTTCTATTACAATATACTCTACATTTATAGTCTTGTCCTAGAAATCCTATAAATATCTATCACTAGTCATAAATTTAATAGGAAATGTCTTCTAAATACAGAAGAGTAATTGGCACATTGACTGGTCACAAAAACAAAGATTATAAATGTGTCATCTTGTTAACTTAAAAGTAAAATTTTGATACATTCTTGAAAAAGTTCAAATGTCACAAGAGATATGGAAAAAAGGAAAGCAATGAAAGAGCGTGCTGGAGAATTATATTTCAAGTCAAATTATGTACGTATTAATTTTATTTTTAATTACATGTACACGTATGAATATCTCTGTGTGAGTCCTGTGCACATAAGCGTAGGTGCCTGCAGAAGCCAGTAGAGGGTGGTGGATCCCTTGGAGGCTGAGTTATAGGCATTGGGGAGCTGCCTGAAGTAGGTGCTGAGAAGCAATCTCTGGTCCTCTACTAAAGCAGTTAGCACTCAACGATTGAGACTTCTCTTGAGTCTTACTTTTCTATAAGTAACCTAACAGTTTATTTGACAGCAGTGAGGGAAGAGGAAGAATTTGGGGAAGAAAATGTTTAATGTGCATCCTGCTTGAGTCTTACCTCCGGGCATCATTGTGGTAGGAAGAAGGGAGCGTGTGAGTCATTCTGATGGCTCTGGGTGTTGGTGGAGGAGAAGTTTCGCATTTGATTGTTGCCTTGTCCTCCCGTCCATCCTCTTCCACCACGGCAATCTGGAAACAGGAGCAGTGCGTTCAATGAGCTCATTATAATTGCAACTGAAATTGTGTCAAAGGAAGCATCATTAAGGTAAGGGTACTAGAAAAATTGTAACACAACATATATGTCTTACACAGGCAAGCTGTTATTATTAAGGACGTGATTTTCATATCTATTTAAGAGCAAAGATAATATATCTTTACAAAAATGAGCTAATGACATAAAATATGGTTTAAGAGTAAAAATGCCATATATCAATAAAAAGCTATTCTCACCTTAGATGGATACACACATTTTTATTTTCAGGACTGCAAACTGAACCCAGCACCTCTCACATTAGGCAAGCATGCCTCTGAGCCACGTTGACATATGTTCTTTATGGAAGACCCTAAACAAACTTCATTGAGGAAAAGATGGTATGCCTAGTAAGGCATGACAAAGATACCCTTAAGTAGGTGTGTAAAAAAGGGGAGGACAACTTGATAAGATATGATTTATCAGACAAAGTACTTTATATTAGTCAATATAATGAAATCTATACCAAACATGTTTAAAATGTGCAGTGGGTTATAAGAAAAATATTTTTTTCCCAGTGAGAAAAATGAAAGGTAAGAACATAATTGCTAAAAATTGTTCAATGTCACTCTGAGTAATGGGAAATTTTAAAAATATGCAAAAAACAAAAATCCAGAAAAGATGAGAGGCATGTTAATAAAGAACAATGTTGTTCAGAATCCTGGAAAACTACTCCAAAAAATCAGAGAAAGAAAAAACAATGATGATTTTAAAAACTTGGCAAAAATCAGTGTTATCATTGCATAACACAACATATATAGATCAAAGTTATGGAAAAATTGCTATGAATATATGATACTGGAAATTCACATGAGAGGTTTTTATGTAGCAACAGCATACACTTAAAGCTGTATTATGCAGAACTACCTTACTTGTTTCTGCATTGAGTGTACTGTATGTAGAGGTTGCTATATATGATGAAGACCTGAAACTTCATGCTATTTTTTTTTCAATCTTTTCTCTCCTTAGATTTCTTTCTAAATTAATAATTGTAGGCCAGGCAGTGGTGGCGCACACCTTTAATCCCAGCACTCGGGAGGCAGACCCAGATGGATCTCTGTGAATTCGAGGCCAGCCTAGTCTACAGAGCGAGATCCAGGACAGGCACCAAAACTACACAGAGAAACCCTGTCTCAAAAAAAACAAAAAAGAAAACAGGATAGTTTGATGCTGAGGATTGACATTTTTGGTGGATCTCTGGCCCTGTCTTAAAAAATCAAAATAATAATAATGATAATAATAATTGTATTAGATACTTTATAGCAGGTGGAGAAAGTTAAAAGTTGATGAACTATATAAGGTAAATTTGATCACTTAGAGTCAATTGTTGAGTGTTAAGTTGACACTATAGTCATATATGTGTCCTATATTTATATATCAATACACATATATAATAGATGTTTATATGTACTATGTAGTTATATATAGATATTTGTTCCTATAGATGGGTCATAACTAAGTAAACAGAAAATAAATTTCTATCAATTTAATTCATGTAGTTGTAACATAGTTTTCCTTAAGGAAATAATGATATTTTCTGAATTCAGATATTTTAGATTTATTTGTTTTTATTTCATGTGTATGACCATTTTCTCTGGATATATGAATGTGCAGGGGCCTGCAGAGGCCAGAAGAGGTTATTAAAACCTCTTGAAATGGAGTTATTGATGTTTTGAGCCATCATATAAGTGCTGGAAACCAAACTCCAGTGTTTCAGAGCAGCAGGTGTTCTCAATGGGTGAGCTATCTCCACAGCCCCCGGCCTCCTCATCTGGAAGACACTGTAAGTCAGAGTGACTTTGAAATCTTTCCCATTTGACAGCCAATGACTGAATGCTTTGCTCTTCTCATTTATCAAATAAAATGGAACTTGGTGACTCCAAATAGAGTCCATTGTCTCTCACATTAAAGTCATATTAGATTAAGTGTCTTGATTTTGTCTCATAATCAAGAAAATGGTCAGTGTTTTCAGTCAACTGGTTTTTTTTCTATATAAATTCATTCACTCATCCATTCGTTCTCTCTCTCTCTCTCTCTCTCTCTCTCTCTCTCTCTCTGTGTGTGTGTGTGTGTGGTCTTGGATGTACCACAGTGTGCATGTCGGGGTCAAATGACAACTTGCATGAATTTATTCTTTGTTCTCTCCTTCCTCCATGTGAGTTCTGATGTCTTCAGCTTTAGTAGTAAATACCTATCCTGGCTGGGCTTCTAGTTGCGCTCCTGACATCTGGAGACTGTTTTCTTTCAAGGCTAACTAATATGTGGAGACAGCAAACTCCGTGTAAGTAATCTTATATGAAAACCCATCAACTTGGAGACTCTGCTGAAAATCATTGTCTATTCTCCTGTTGTAGTGATATTCTGCCTCAATTTGCCCAGGGCCATATGTTAGACACCACATGCCACTTGGTCTCATTCTATCAATCCTAAACTTGCCTAACCTGCCTTTTCTTCATTTGCTGTAAGAGACCTCAAAATGACTCCTAGCAGCTACGTTTTCATCTTACTCATGCCTCTTGGCTACCCTCTGCTTTCTCAGGGAATTTCCCCTCTTCTTTTCAATCTGGTAAAGAACTGTTTCATTGTCATTGATAGCTGTAGCAAGATCTTCTGGCTCATCATCACTGAGTAATAATAAATCCGACATTAAAAGCAATGCATGGTGAAAAATACTGAAAACAACCAGCGCTGTTCTAATATTGATATTATGATATCACACTCTGCCATGGTTGACGAATACGAGTTAATTCTCATAATGGAATCTTTGCTTAGAAACCAGAAACAATATGGTTTTAAAATATTTGCTCTTATGATCATATGTTAAAACTCAGTAACACATAAGTGCATCAATATTTATATGATATGCTAATAAAACAATTTTGACAATAGTATTTTAGCTGCTTTTTAGCAAAAAAAAAAGATGGTCAAGTAATAAACATGTAGAAGTTATTTACAGTACCTTTCTCCGATGTTTCCTTAGATCACTTGGCTGAAACAGGCAGTAATAAAAGAAACAAAAAAATTACTAATTAATGATTACCATTTGATGATATTACAGTTTGGCTAGTATCTATAGCTTGGCTATCATTTTTCTTCTTTCCATTCTTTACTGAATATATACCATTAATCATCCTAATAATGAATATATAATATTCAAACAATTTCCAAAAAGATTATATTTTTCCTCCAACATTGTATGTAGGTTAAAGAACATCTAACTAAAGATCTTTATAAAAATAGTGAGGTTGGTTAATAGAGTTTTTATTGAGTAGTAAAGACTTTCTGGATTACATATATTACTTTTCTGGCATGGATATTAATATAGCTGTTTTTCTTTCAAGGATTGTCTTATGCACTAAAGTCTCACACCTAAATTATCATAAATATTGTATTATTATGAGGTTGATAGAATATAGGAAGCAGATAAAAGGAAGTAGCAGGGAGTTGGGAAAAGAGAGCAGAGGAAGAAGTGATGGAGGAATTAACTAACACAAGGATGTTCGAAGACATTATGTCAAAACATAGAATTTCATAAGTTACCTAAATATGTATACATATTCCTATGAATAGTTTACAGATGGGATAATACTCTTCCTTAAAGCCATAAGCTACCAAGTAAAACCCATTGCAAGTTATGGGATACCTCCTTTTGAGTTGTTGGCTGGTGATGTCCTGGAGACATCCAAAAGTATAGTAGATAGTCTTGTTTCAGTTCCCAATTTCAAAATAAAAGGAAATAATATCTAAACTCTCTATATAAAATAAGTTTCATGATGGTGAACTAAAACCTTGAACATACAGTAAAATTTCATTTACTTATATGACTGTTTTTCCTATGGTGAGAAATATGTATGTATCTCTATACATATGCAAATTTGACTCATAAAATCATACATGTATTTATATAAATTAACTGTAAAAATTAAATATTTCAAAATTATTAACTTATTGTGCATTATTTAAGAACAATGACTGTTAAATTTAGACATTGAATTGGACTTCTTTATTCAGATGGGGGGCTTATAAACACATATAGTCAAGGGCAGTATATAATCTCATAGTGACTTCGAGGTCTTCTGGCCATACATGCTACATATAATTTAGGTGAATCTATGGTATCATTAATTTTTCTACATTTTATTACAGCTGGGTAGATTTTACAGTGTGTATTATCTATTTCTAGTTCAATTCGTTTCTGTCACTGAATTGTTCCATTTTAGTTGGAATTTTATAATTTTAATCTTCATCAAAGAAACAGTACTTTACCTCATTTTTTGCAATGTTTTCAATTTATTCACCTAATGTCAAGATCAAAGCGTTATATCATTTTGTAGTTAAGCAAAGTTTAGGAAAACTCAGCTCCATTTTAGCAAAGGCAGTTTATCTCTGCTGTCAAAGCGTTAGTTATCTCTTCCCTTAAACGGAGAAAGTGCTTCTCTTAGCTCATGCTGTGATGGGCAGCAAATGACCACACCTTGCAGCATGCAGGAGTCAGTCCAGTGAAATTGAAGAGAGGCTTTTTTTTTTTTAAATATATTACTTTTAATATGTGGCCTGAATCCTTCCAGTTCTTTCTAGTGCACTTCCTGACTTAAATATCCAAATGTAACAATAAATGAAAAAAAAAATCAAAAAGCAAATGTGCAAGTGTTTATACGAAACATAAAAAGAAACACTGAATAAGTGATGCCGCTGTTTTGGCAGCTTTTCTAGAAATTATATACTGCAAAATTATACATTTTTTATCTCTGTTTATTACAGCACGTAATTGTTGCTATTAGCTATATTTTTCAAAGTTACTGATGTATTCCTCGTCTGTTAAAAGATACTTAGTGGTTTAAGTCACTCAAATTTCTGATGTGTATTTAGACCCCTGCCTTCCGAGTGACTTTGAGATAGTTTCCTCACAGTTAAGGGCAAATGATGGTAACTAGTAACTACCACAAACAGCTGTTGTGGTGAACAAATTTACAAATTATTTACATGTGTAAAGAGACAATAAAAAACACAGAAAACCAGATGAGAAGAAATAAACTGTAGCTAAAGAATGAATAACAACAATTCAAGTTGCTCTGGATATGATATCATTACCAGAGTCATGACTCCCATGCGGTCCATTTCCCTAGCAGGGCTTCTTGGCGTGAGCTTTGGCGTTGAGTGTCCACTAGGGGGAGAAGAACTGGCCAAGGATGAAGCTGTAACAGAGGCAGTGATGGAGGTACCAGGATGGACCCTTGCCAAATTCAGGCCTTCCAAGCTTACGCTAGCCACTCTATTCTCAATTTCTTCGGCACGCAGTTCTGTAGATTCCTTCTCTTCTTGAATTAACCTAGAAGGTAGAATTAATTTTTGTTTCCATTATGAGATTGCTAGTGGCAAGTGGATTTCTCCTAATAAATTACTTAGTTAAGTACTGTGAAATTTTGCTTCAAATCTAGCATTTCCGTTTTCTTTTGAAAAAAACTGCATGGAATTACTGGCTATGATTAAGAAACATCTGTTTTTATTTTCTTTAAAATTATTGTGGTGTATTCTTGGAATTTCAAGTTTGACATCTTTTGTTGCACAAGGAAAATATCAACATCAATGATCTCTTCTGCATATAATGTGTAAATTATAAAACATTTTCAATTCTACTATGAACTATTTGTAATTGAAACACAACTTCTATATGTTTCATTGTCTCTGAATTAAACAAACAAACAAACAAACAAAACAACAATGAACCAGGCATGGTGGTATATGCCTATAATCCCACTTCTTAGGTGACAGAGAGATGTGGTATAATAATGAGGTTAAAGCCAACCTTCTCTCTCTCTCTCTGTCTTTCTCTCTGTCTCTGTCTTTGTCTCTGTCTCTCTCTCGCTCTCTCACACACAAATCCAGAACATAAAAAGATAGATAGACTATTCAAGCTATGGCATTAAATTAAAATATATCTTCCACATATGTTAAGTTTTTCATATTTTAGGAATGTACATGAATTAGAAGTTTTCCATGTATTACCTAAATATAGGAAGAAATTTTCATTATCAATCTGATTGGCCAAGAACTTATATATATAAAAATATATATGTGTGTGTGTGTGTGTGTGTGTGTGTGTGTGTGTGTGTGTGAAAATTTTGACTTACAGATGTAAGTAATAGTAATTAATTTTCCAAAGAAATCCACATAAAACCTAGGTCCAATTTGAAATATATTGGAGTAAAATTAAAAAATTAAGTCATTGATTAGTCCAATTGTTTATGAACTGAGATACAAATTTGTGGATGTTTAACCTTTAGATAGAAGGAATATTAATTATTTCTTTAAAATTTATTTTTATTTTATGTGTGTGACTACATCTATGCAGGATGTCCATGTTTGGTGCCAGTGGAGGCCAGAAGAGGGTATCAGATTCCCTGGAACTGTAGTTTCAGTTAGCTGTGAACCATAATGTGGGTGCTGGGAATCAAACCCTGGGCCACTGGGAGAACAGTAGATGATCATACCACTGAGCCCTAATTAATTTTCAAAAGAAATGTATGTCAAACTGGGTTTCACTTTGAAACAAATTGCAAGACAAGTCTCAGGCCCCGCTGAATCCAGCAAGCAGATCATTTTCAAGTATAAAAGCAATCTGTCTTTTCATGTGTTAGTTACTGATAGAATTTAATATTTGTTACTAAGAATAGAAGTATCTGCATTAGATTATACCATTATTTAAAGAAATAATTAATTTTCAAATCTCTAGTTCTGCCAGGGAAGTACAAATATACTGCTGTTAGTATACGCTCTGCAACGGACAGATCTCTCTACCAATAGTATTGAGATCCCAAAGAAGCCTGGATTTTTGCAGATGAAAACTTTAGGAAGTCATAAGGGTGAGACCTGAATTTGAAAGAGTTAATTACTCTTCTGCTCTCTTTCTTTTGTCTCACTTATCTCTCTACCTCCCTGCCACTTAGCCTTTCCCACAAGCTGGGAAGAGAGCCGTCACTAGACACTAAACCCAGCCAGAACCTTACCCTTGAATTTCATGTTCTTCCAGACCATGACGAAATAAAATTTTGTATTTACTTACTCAGTTGGTGCCATTTTATATATAGTAGCCCAGGCCAACTAATACATGCTACATTGACATTAAATGAAAAGAAATGATGCTTTTAAAATGGCATTAAACATCAATAAAATTACAAGAAATTAGTATATTTTCCTCTAGTATTAGGATTCTGTACATTTCATTGCCTTTTGTGGTAGGTACCATTGTTAATATCTTTATAGTTTGAAGAAATAGTAGCCCACAAAGGTGATGAAACCATCCAGAATACAGGTATCTAAATATACATTAGAAATGTGAATGATCTAAACCATTAAATAAGCAACCTTTGACTTACTGCACAGATATTTTCTAAGCCACAAAGAATAATGAAAACATGAAAATTTCAGGTAAATGGTTGAAACGAGAACACATTACACTGGGTGAAATAACCCAGACCCTGAAAGATAAGTAATGCATGCACTTTCTAATTTGTGGATCTTAATTCCAAACTTTTAGATGTGAGTATATAACCTGGAGCAGCCACAGATACCAGAAAAATGAAAAGGGACACTGAAGAAAATGAGAATTGTGGGGGAGAGTTACCTGGGAAGAGGGGAGGGAGAGCAACTCACAGAGAGGAAGGAAGTTGGAATAATAGCACCTAGGACGTTCTGAAATCCATGGGGAGTCACTTTATTTTATGTTTGCTTAAACATGTGTGTGTGTGTGTGTGTGTGTGTGTGTGTGTGTGTGTGTGTGTGTGTGTGGTGTGTGTGTAATTTAAAAGAAGTTAGGCCACTCAGAATAACAGTGATCCCTCCAAAAGTCATGGGAAATCCTTCTTTTGAGTTGTTGGCCAGGAGCCAACAGAAACTCAAAACAATGTAGGCTTTTGCCAATGTCCTTGACTGCCTTTCCAAACTTGAAGCTTATGTCTGATTTCTAAAATAGCCAGACAATTTGGACAGAGCACTTGAATGAACTGAGCTGGAACTGATCTTGAAGACTCTTCCCTGGTAGCTCCCACAGTACCAGAAGGAGCTACTCAAACTGCCAAGGGAGAAATCAGTCAATAGTTCTATCCAGCTGGAACACCTATAAACAACAACGATTAGAAAGACAAGATATCTCAAGAGGTGTAACAGCCGTCTATTTGAACTTTAAGAGTCTCTCAATAGGAGGGAATTTATGTCTGGTATTGTAAACCTGTTCCCCAAACCAATAGCTAGTGAAAACCTCAACCCTAGAAGACAGCCTGCTATCTACTTTCCTAAAACAGTGTAATGTCTAACTGCACTCTAGCACTATCCTTAGACACACAGCTAAGTATAGCTCTTTCCCCTCATCAGTGTTGTTTAATGGGGGACATTACAGAGAGCCGCAACTACTCCAAATGCAGAGAAAAACTTGCTATGGGTTTCACGACCCAAATGACTTATGTACAATACAACCTTTCATCTAAGGCTCAGGAAGCATCATGGATGAGAGGAGGGAATATCCTAAGAGCCAGAGAACAAGGATGTCGGGTAGATAGTTTCTTCTGTAAATGACAGTGAAGTTGCACCAATGAGACCTCAAAGATATGGTTCCTTAAATAAGATCCAAAAAAATGGCAATACCAATTGAGTCACCAAAGGGTAAAGGAGAAATATCACAAGATCCCAATCCTAGATGAAGAGCTACAGGAAACTAATATTTGCTGAGAGAAAGTGATTCAGTCTTCTTCAGGGACTAGTTTTCCAATAAATTATCAAATTCTGACTAGTCATCTTTACACACACATACACACACACATACACACACACATACACACACACATATGCATACACACACACGTATGCATACACATATACATTCATACATACACACGTATTTAAATGAGCAAAAATAAATGAACTCATCAGGCTATAGTTATAAATCTGTCTCTCTATATATATTCATATATCAAAATTAATAAATAACCTATGAAATTGAGAAGGGGTGGAAGTGACAGAGGAAGAGCTGAAGGAAAGAAGGGAAGAGAGGAAATGATATAAATATAGTACTAATATATAAAATTCTCCAAAACATAAAAATTATTCTTTCACATCATCCTTAACATCATTAGTCTGTATGTTTCCGTATATTCTTTGAAGAGAGTGCATCTTGTAATAAGGCACATTCTCCAACAGCAGTCATGAGGGAGACTGATATTCTGCAGGCCTAACAAGGCACCAGGAGATGCCAAGCCTCACAGGTTTAGAAACGTGTTTTAAGTACTAAGGTTATCTAAGCTCTTGATACCTTATTTCTTTGTTGATTGCATCCAACTGTTCTTGAAGCATCATAGCTAGAGTCTGGGCATCAGAATGGCCACTTGGAGAGAGAAGATCCATTGAGCTAAAAATTGTTTCTCTGTCATCATCATCAATATCGGATATTTCAGTGTCACTCTCAAACGGGTGGCTGCCTAGGACTCCAATTTGCTGAGTTCTGTTCCATTCATGATCCCCAAGAGATTTCACCTGAGTGATAAGTGAACAAATCAGATACTTGTATTAAAACAATGAATCTGAAAACTGAGACTATCTTGTTTTTATTTGTTCGTTTGTATTTTCTGTTTTCCACAAATGTTGGATGCTACTGTGATAGACTAATTTACATGTGACCTATTGATACCAGTTATCAACCAAAAGCATTAAGAGCCTGTTAATGAAAAAAAGAACAATATTTTGAATATGTATAAATGGTTGTCTGAACAAAACATACTTAGGGCACAGAGGAACTGTGCCACTTTTGTATACAGCTGTATTGATTAAACAAAAACCTGACTCAAAAGTTTATTACCCCACTGAATCTCAGTAATAGGTTTGTCTCAAGAATGCCAGCACAGGGACAGCACCAGCTGACATTTTAACATGGGCTAGGGAGATCCCACAAGGTCCCACCCCTGGATGGAGTGTTCCATGCAAATAGTGGCTGCTGAGAGAGAATCAGTCTTCACTTGGTACAAACCTTCTGGCAATTTGTCCAGTCCCAGGAGGTCAGCCCTAAACACATACAAACAACTCAGCGGGTTATAGCTGTAAATATGTATGTATATGTGTATATCAATAATAATTAAGAAGTTATGAATTTGAGAAAGGGGAAGCGGTGCAGAAGGAGTTGAAGAAAGAGAAGGAAGAGGAAATTTTACGTAAATATAGTACTCATATCTGAAATTCTCAAAAAAAAGTATTCTTTTATACTGTCCTTAACATAGTCTATATGTTTAATGTATGTTCTGTAATTAGGGTGACATAACATAAGTGATACTCCAGGTCTCTTGTAATATGGAATGATGGACTCAAAAGGCTGTTTTGAATATACATATATACCTATGTAGCAATAATAATTAAAGAAGAAGCCATACATTTGAGAAGGAGTAGGGAAATTGGGAAGAGGTAAATCAGGGAGAGGCAGTGGTGGACATGATGTAAACATAGTATGCACATATGACGTTTTAAAAGTTAAACATAAAAAGTTACTGATTGAAAGGACAGAGTCACAGTTTCTCTTGAACAGGTCTTCCAAGGCACTTTTTAAGACTGTACATACTTTTGAAAGCGTGTTTTAAAATAGCAACTTTTAACAAAACGTTTTCCTAATTTTAGGTAAAAATATGTCAGTACTCAAGAATTCAAGTACACCAAATATCCATTTGCTTGGCAATATAATATAATTAATATAATATAATATAATAATATAATATAATTAATATAATATAATATAATTAATATAATATAATATAATATAATATAATATAATATAATATAATATAATATAATATAATATAATATAATATAATATAATATAATACAATATAGTGGTTAAAACATGGTATCTCTCATTAGCTACCTACATCTAACTCCAATTTTGAATCAATCAGTGTGCTAGCTCTGTACTGTGGAACACTTAAATTTTTCTTTTCCTAAATCTTAAAATTCCTGAAATTATTATAAAAATTGCATACAATTAATAGTGACAAATAAATAAATAAATAGGAAAACTCCAGTACATATTAGATGCCTTACATTAGTTAACTTTACAATATGTCATTTTTTAACCTCAAAAGTTGATGCTGGTATTTGGGATTCTCTTCTAATATAAATTCTATCTAGAATAGCATTGTATATTTAGCTACAGCAATGAATAACATCGGAAGAAAAGAATTACCTTTGGCTCATCTCTTCGCACACCCATACGACCTCTCCTTGGCCTCCGGATTACTTTAGTGGTTCTGTAATCAGACTGGCTGTCCACAAGAGAGCCAACTGAATATCGCAACTCAGTCGAGGTGTCTAGGTGCGTCCTGGAAAACAGAAGAAATATCGAGTCTCACAAATTAAATTTACCATTGCCTGCTTCTAAATTGTCAATAAGGCAGAATCTCTCAAGCAGATGAATCTCAAGAAAGAGTATGTTATTCTTGTTATGTTCTTGGATGTATGTGTGTCAGATGATGCAGTAGATTTTTCATTCTTGAAGGTAAGGTACATTTTCTCATTTTTTTAGACTACATTTATAACCATGTTGTTTCTTATGATTCTCCATGTTGTTCTATAATGAAACATATTAACATTAATAGTCAAGGTCAACTGATTTAAATTCTAGACATTCTGTGTGGTTTTTCCTCATTTGTCTATATCGTAATATTTACCATTTATTGCTATATTTTTAAGTGTTTTGCATTGTGCTTACTGAAAAATGGATGAACTTGTGAGTTCAGAACTTTTAAGTTTTATGAATTATAGAGAAATTCACTAACATTTTCTATCCTGAAGTGTTCTGTTGTCCAATTTAGAGAAACAGTAAAATGCTTGCTTTACAGTGAATAATCTTATTTTAGTAAAGAGCTAGGATTTTAGTTTTGTGTAAATCATTGTGACGAGATGAAGACAAATCTTAGTAATCACCCGTGATGCTGTAATTTGCTTAGAGACGAAATAGGTAGAAAACTGCAATTGAAAAATATCACCACACTGGTTTTCAATAAACATGGTAATAAACTACACTGTCATCACAACATAGTCAGGCACATTGTCTGTACATAGATTTACAGCAAATTCAGTTTATTTCTGTAATAGCGATGATGATAACAAAAGTGACTTCATGCTGTCCTTATAAAAGGAAATCACAGATCCATCAGCAGTAGGTGCTTTCTGTTCAGCTTGGGGCTCCTGCTGATTGATGACACCCCCTTCCTTAACTCACTTCGAGATTGGAGATCAGCATTTACTCTCTATTTGTCAAGATTTATAAAGTTTAGATGAACTCCAGCTGTTTGTAGCAGTGGGCGATGATAACCCAACTTGAGGAAGACCTTGTCTTACCAGATAATTAATTAGATCAAACAAAACAAGAACTATTTTTGAACAGATGACATTACTTAATATTTTATAGCAATGAACATGGGCTGAAAATCCACTTGTCTAATAGTGAACGAGTCATGTATAAAAGTAGATTAGCCAAGTCATACTCAGAAATGGCATAACTTGGTCTGTTGGACAAACATTTCATTTTATTAGCAAAAAGATTAAATATTTAATCACTATTGTGTATCCAGAAAGGTGTGCCTGCTACACTGTGAATACTTTATTAATTTCAGCGGATTAATGAGTGAAAGGATGGAAGTATAGTTCCCAAACAACCTGCATCAAAATAACCTAGGTCTGTTTCACCTATGACTGCTCAGGTCACTGCTTCTTTGGGCATCACAGTGGGGTGTCTAACATTAAAACTTGTCATTCTAGAAAATGGCATTCTTGTTTTGTTTTGTTTTCTCTGAATTCTACATTATTTTAAAAATTATGGGACACAGCAAACCTTGCATATCAGTATTCAGCTTAAAAGACCTTGGTGTCTCTTTCAGGCCTCTACAATTTGGGACTTCCTAGTTTACAGATTCACATTAGCAACTTACTCCTTCATATCCTTCTCCATTCAGTTTAACTGACTGGCATTCAATTCCTTCAATAATTTAAACTTTATTTCATTTCTGAGCCTTTGGACATCCTATTGTTTCTGCCGAAATGGTCTCTTAACACGTTTATACATCTAGCATTCTTGGAGTTTCAACTTAAATATCCAATTGCCACATGCTATTCTAGTTTTTTGGCATTTCATCTTTGCAACAGTCTACAAGGTACCATTTTCTGTTTCCTTTCAGCATCACTTGTTTTCATCACCACTGGAGCCCTAGTACATCCCTATCTGGCAAATAAAACATGGTTAACAGATCTGTAAAGAAAACATTTGAGCCTGCACCCATCTAGAAGGGATGCTACGCAAATTTCACGTAAAATGACTGCTTGCCTCTCTACTTTCTGTCATTTTTTATTTTAGCTTGTTCTCTAGCAAAAGAAAAGAGCAGCTATATTTTCACTCCAATTAAATTTTCAAATCATTTTCTGCATACATATTAGAGAGTTTTAGAAAGTCTAAGTAAGTTTTAAAAATGCCTTTCATCAATCTGATTACAGGAGAAGGCCAGTTCAGGGTATCTATCCACTACTGATAAGGAATCTTGACGCGGGACATCCTTGCAAACTCATGGGAGTTTCCCTTGCACCAGATTTCCACCGGACCCCAAAATGCACCCCCATCAAGACATCTCTTTCATTATTCTCCCCCATCACATCCCCAACCTGATCCCTCATGTTCTCATTCCCACCTGCCCACCCACTCCTAGTTTACCCAGGGGATCTCTTCTATCTCCCCTTCCTAGGGAAATCCTCGTGTCCCTCTTTGGGCCCTCCTTGTTACCTAGCCTCTCTAAGACTGTAGACTGTAGCATGGTTATCCTTTACTTTACAGCTAATATCGACTTATGCGTGAGCACATACAGTATTTGTCTTTCTGGGTCTGGGTTATCTCACTCAGGATGATTTTTTTTTTTCTAATTCCATTAATTTGCCTTCAAATGTCTACATATGTGAGACAGTTGTATAGCTTGGTATACTTGTGGGACTCCTAGCAGTAGGAGCAGGACCTGTCCCTGACTCTGTGGCAGGCCTTTTGGAACCTATTCCTTATACTGGGTTGCCTTACCAAGCCTTAATACAAGGTGAGGAGCTTAGTCCTACCTCAACTTGATATGCCACACTTTGTTGACTCCCATGGGAGGCCTGCCCCTTTCTGAATAGAGGAATGGATTCTGAGGCAGGGCAGAGAGGAGGTGGGGGGAGGGAATAGGAGGAGAGATGGGAGTGGAAACTGTGGTCCAGCTACAAAATAAATGAATACATTTAACTAAAAATTGTCTTTTACTTCTTTAAGCAAGGACTTGTGAGGATCATCAATGTAACTGTATCACTAAATTTTATGAAAATTACTTGTGATATGATGTGTGCAATAAAGACCTCCTTCTAAAATAATTCATTTGCAAAACTGGTGTGACAACTTGGATATATTAATTATACATATTTATTTGAAAATATATTGTGAGAATCTGAATAGGAAAAATGATTTCCCATACGAAACAGCAAACATGTCCACCTGAAGTCTAGGAATGCAGAGCCTCACATATGTGGTTTTAACTCCACCTCCTTCCTCATGAGTAACTGGTTTTTATGAACCCAGCAACCTTTTCTGTGTATGAAAGCCATGGTGTCATTCTGTCAGGAAGCATCACTATATTATTGGAGCTTTGTATATTTTTATAACACCATTTCTGAGACTGAATACAAAAAAGATATGGACATGGTTTTGGACATAGTAGAATGCAATTGATGTGCTGCTTAGGCATTGATTCCTGTATGCATTGACTCCTATGATATATGAGATATTTCTATGTCTTTATCATCATCATCATCATCATCATCATCATCATCATCATCATCATTGTCATCCCCATCATTGCCACCACCATCATTGCCATTATCTCTCTCACTTTTGTGAGAACATATCACTAATTTAGTGATGTACATGATTTTGGGGGTATCTCTGTGGCCACAGAACTGTATTTCACATACTAAACTGAATTTATACACCCTCAACCATTGGATATTGTGTTAATTAATAGTTCTTCTGTAAAGAGTAAAAGCATCTTTAGGGAAATTTTTAATATTTATTTTATTGAATATGTATGAGTTCCTCTCCTATATATATATATATATATATATATATATATATATATATATATATTTATGTGCCCTATGTACAAGCTTGGTACCAATGGAAGTCAGAAGAGGGAGTCTGATCTTCTGGAGCTGGAATAACAGATAGTTTTAAGCAACCACTTGGTTTCCAGGAATTGAATCTTCATCTCTGCAGGATCAAAAAATTATCTTAAAATGCTGAGCTATCTTTCTAACCTACCCAATAGGAACTTTTTAGTTTAGATTTTATCTGGTCATGTGAAACATGAATTTCTAGATAATCATTCATTTTACCATGGACACACTTATTAGCAAAGCAGGCATATTTTTTTGCTCTTGTGGAGATACTATTCTCAAAAAAAAAGTGGAGTTCTGTAAAGCATTTATTGACAAAAGTTTCAAATGTTATCATTATGTGCTTCCTAAAAAATATATAGCTGAATAAATTTCATTTTGTCTTAGTAAACAGAGAAAAACCAAATTATATATATATTATTGTCAAATGGAGCTATCTATCATCATATATATACATCTATCTACTAACTGATAATCTTGTGTCTTCTTTCTTTAATTATGGTATGATAGAAGAGGTGAGCATGGCTAAACTCCACTGAATGCTTCTTTCTTCATATGTAACTCCAGTTCCCATATTAATTTTTAATTGACTAAAACAAGAAAATATTTCTTCAGTCACTATAAGGATCTGTCACATTTCTGCTTTGGATACATTAAGAAAAAAACAGACACTTCAATCAGTGGAATCAAACTGAAGGCCCAGACATAAATTTATGCACCTATGGACACATGATTTTTGATAAAGAAGCCAGAAATAAACAGTGGAAAAAAAGAAACCATCTAAAAACAAAAGGTGTTAGTCAAACTGGTTCGATGCCTATGGATGAATCCAAATAGATCCATACTTACCACCTTGCACAAAACTCAACTCCAAATGGATCAAAGACCTCAACATTAAACCAGATGCCCTAAACTTGATAGATGAGAAAGTGATAGCCTTGAACTCACTGACACAAGAAATAATAGAACAATATTAGCACTGTTACTAAGATCAACAATTAATCATTGGGACCTCGTGAAACGGAGAAACTTGTGCATAGCAAAGGACACCGTCATTCAGACAGAGACAGGTTACAAAGTAGGAAAAGATTTTTAGCCAGCTACAGATCTGATAGAGGGATAATATCCCAAACATATAAAGAACAACAACAACAAAAAAGCAGAAATCAAGAAAACAGCCCAATTAAAATGAAGTATCTAAACAGAGAATTCTCAAAAAAAGGAAGTCAAATGATTAAGAAATACTTGAAATGTTCGAAGTCCTTAGTCATCAGGGAAATGCAAATCAAAACTACCTTGAGGTTTCATCTTTCGCCCTTCACTATGGCTAAGATTAATCAAAAATTCATGCTAGTGAAGAGGGAGTAAGAGGAGGAAGACTCATACATTGCTGGAGAGAGGATAAACTTGTACAGACAGTATGGAAATCAGTGTCATGATTCCTCAGAAAGCTGGAAATTAATCTACATCAGGATCTTGAAATACCACTCTTGGACATACACTTGCTCAATAATATTCATTGCTACTCTACTCATAATAGTCAGAAATTGGAAATAACCTAAATACCCATTAACAGGAGAATGGATCAAAAGATTGTGGTATATTTACACAATGGAATACTAACAAGCAGTTAAAATAATCTAAAATCATGAAGCTCTCAGATAAATGGATGGAACTAGAAAAAAAAATCATCCTGAGTGAGGTAAACCAGGCCTAGAAAGTCAAACATGGTATGTATTCACTTAAATGTAAATATTGGTTCTTAAGCAATAATAACCAAGCTGCAGTCCATAAAGCCACAGAGGAGAGGTATAGAGTAAGAGACTAAGGGGGGACAGATACATTTCCATAGGAAAGGGAAATAGAATAGTTAGTTATGAATGGATGGAAGATGGTACTGGATCAAGAGAGGAGGGTAGGGAAGATGTGATGAGGGAGGGAATATGGTAAGAGACAGCTGTAATTAAGAACCACTTGATGGGTAGTAGTATAGAGACCTAATATAGTAGAATCTTCATATACATATATGTGGTATTAGTTTATTTGTGCTGAAATGTGGTGATATTTTATTTGTGCTTTGATAAATAAAGCTTGCCTGGAGATCAAGGCACAAAGGCCAGCCATTTTAAGTAAACAAAGTCAGGCAGCACACGCCCTTAATCCGATCACTTAACAGGCAAGGTTGCTGTGTGTTCAAGGCCATACTAGGGAACAGAGCCAAGCATGGTGACACACGCCTTTAATCCCAGTACCAACTGTAGAGACCTGGAGGTCTGTATAGACAGGCAGTGACAAGGAAGTGAGGTAGCTGGGCTAAGAGCCAATGAGAGGGCAGAAAAGCAAGGCATATAAAGGCATGGGTACACAGGAGGTAACTTGCATTTGGAAGCTGCAGAGTTGATGAGGTAAGGTTGGCTGGTGGCTTTTCCTGTTTCCCTGTTCTCTAAGGCTTTCATCCCTATATTTGGCTCCATATTTTTTGTTTAATAATACCATTTAGAAATTTGTCTCCACATATATGCATATAAACACATATATTCTCATATCTGTATATAGGTATATGTGTATATATGCATACTGTAGCATGCATCTTAAATGGTCTTATTAATAAAAACAAACCTGGAAGCAAGGTATTGGGGTGAATTCTGAAAGGTCAGAGAAGCAGAACAAGCCACAGCCTCACCTCACCAACTTCTCAGCTGATCCTGTTTCCTCAAACTGAAAGCTTCTGAGTCCTCATCCAAATGGATTTCAGCTGAAACTGCTGCTAAAAGCCTAAAAGCTTAAAAGCCTCTTGTTCCTGGTCTTCATGCCCTAATATACCTTTCTGCTTCCTGCCGTCACTTCCTAGGATTAAAGGCATGTGTCTTTCCCAAGAAAGACATGAGATCTCAAGTGCTGGGATTAAAGGTGCGTGTCACCACGTCTGGCTCTTTCCAGTGTGGCCTTGAACTCATAGAAATTCTGATGGATCTCTGCCTCCAGAATGCTAGAATTAAAGGCGTGTGCTACCACTGTCTAACCTCTATGTTTAATATAGTGGCTTTTCTGTTCTCTGACCCTCAGGTAAGTTTATTCAGGTGCACAACATATCAACCACAGCATACATTCACATACACACACACACACACACACACACACACACACACACACACACACACACACGTGTGTGTGTGTGTGTGTGTGTGTGTATATATATATATATATATATATATATATATATATATATATATATATATATATATATATATATATGAAGGAAATTGCCAAATAATGGGGAAGACAGAGCCCCAACTGGACATCTCTTGTCACCAAATGAAGCTTCCAGTACTGGGATTGGGTTACCTCTAATTGAATTGTTGGCCAAAGGGTTCATGGGAACTACAAACAACCCAGGCAGTTGCCAAGACTGTAGCTAGGTTGCTCTCCAGAAACTGACAGCAAATCCCTAACGCTGAAGACAATATCTATACAACTCATTAAACATGGAAGAGTTGAACTGGTGCCTACACTGAGCCTTCACCTACAGCTTCTAGTATTTTTGGCATAAGAAGTTACTCTGCACACTATCAAAGGAAAAATTTAACTACCATCCTAGCTACAAAACCTTTGATCTACAGTGGTGATCTGCCTACAAGATATGCTAGTGCAATGGTAGAACAAAACTTGTGGGAATAACCAACATCTGATTTGACTCAAGGCCCAGAGCATGAGATGAGACCATACCTGATGCCACTTGGGTGATCAAGAACCAGACACTGAATAGCCCATTGACCTAGGGCAAAACCAAACACTACTGTTCTACCAAAAGAAGTAGCAATTAAATGACTCCAAGGACATTATGCTATAGTCATAGACTAGTTCCTTGCTCAGCCATCATCAGAAAAGCTCCCTCCTGCCGCAGATGGGGATAAATATGGAGACTCACAGCCAAACAATATGCAGAGAATGAGAAATCTTGGAATACTCAGCCCTAAATGGGATGCATCTATCAAGTCCCTCCCCTAAGGGCTCAGGGAACTCAATGAAAGAGGAGGTAGAAAGAGTTGAAGATCCAGAGAAGACTGAGGACACCAAAGAAACAAGGCCCTCTAACATCAATAGGATTGATACATACATGTATGTACTTAGAGAGACTGAAGTAGCATGTATAGGACCTGCACGGATCCTTAGGATAATATATATATATTATATTATAATGTATTATATTATATTATATTATGATTCTATGCATCTCTATATATTTCTCATGCTTTTTCTTGAGCTTCTTTCCTTTTGTTTGTTTCTTTGCCCTCTTCTAATGTGTTAGTTTTTGTTTTATCTTATTATATTAAATTTATAATATTATATATTTTCATCTCTTAGAGTCTTTTTATTTTCTAAGTAGAGACAGAAAGGAGGTGGATCCAGATGGGAAAGGAGAGGAATTAAGAGGAGTAGAGGGAGGGAGACCATACCATAATCAGGATATATTATGTGAGAAGAGATACATTTTCAATAAAAGGGAAAAAGCAATTTAATGAAAACAAAAAGAAAAATTTATTATCTCCTCTTGAAATACGGTACAATCTCTATATGTATGTTCTATTTTTAATTTAAGATCTGCTTAAGGGGCCCACTGGCATTGGGATCAGGATCCATCCCTAGGGTGTAAGTGGGCTTTTGGGATGGAGCCCACTGCCTATGGAGGGACATCTTACACAGCCTTTGTCCAGGGGGAGAGTTTTGGGCCTCCCTCAACGGAGTGTATCAGGCTCTCCTGACATGCCACAGGAGGCCTTGCCTTGGAGGAGGTGGGAACAGGGGTTGGGATGGGAAGAAAGGCTGGGGGGTGGGAGGAGGGAGGGGAGGGGGATCTGTGGTTGATATGTAAAATGAATAGAAAATTTCTTAATAAAAAAGAAAAGAAAAAAAGAATTGTTTGTGCATTTATAACTATATACATGTACATAGAACACAAAAGATTTTCAGTCATATTTTGATTGCACATATTCAAAGATGATTTGCAAATTAGAAAATTATCTCTAAATTCAGAAACAAATTTTGTAGATTAAAAATATGACAATGTCTACTGAGAAATATGAGACCCTTATTTTACTTGGGAATGAAGAAAAATATAAGAAAATTAACATTGATGTTTGCTGAACTACAAATAAACATTTAACTTAATGTTACCTCGATATAGTGGGTTCAATTAGAGAGCCAGTTCTCATTTTCATTTGGTCAAGTTCAGATCTTAACTTCTCAATTTCTTCTGCTAATCTTTCCTAAAAATCAAAAAGCAGTTACTCAGATGATGGTCACAGCCAGTGTATCAGCATTCAGTTGTGAAAAATAAGTAGATATTTAAAAGGGAAAATGATTACATTTTATTAAAGAAGACTGGATATAAATAGAAAATATACTTGTGTTCACCTTTCATAATGAATATGGCAATAACAGAAGTCAACAAAACCACCTCTATTCCCTGGTATTTATCAATCCTAAATATTTGCAAATTTGTGAGATTATTAAAATCATGAATATAGATATGTCACTCAAATACAAAAGACAAATCACATCTAGTTTTAAGTTAAATAAATCATCTTTATGCAGGAAGTGAATGTGATGACTACCCTTTTGGTTGTCAACGTGACTACATCTGGAATTAACGAAAACCCAAGAGGCTGGGTTCCCCTGTGAAGAAGTAATCTTTGGCTGTTGTTGTTTTTTAATTCATTCATTTGAAGTGAGAAGACCTACTTTTAAACCAGATCTTTTGAGTTTGGAAGATCCCTTTTTAATCTGGGCCACCTCTTCTCATAGAAGCCTATATAAAGGACATTTAAGAGGGAAGCTTGTTCTTTACAGGCTTTCTCTCACTCTCCAAGGCAAGTCTGTACCTTCACTGGCTTTAGAGCCTACTTCAGGGTCTCGGTGTGCACTGAAGACAAACTGAGACTTTGAGCCATGTAGACTGACAGGATTCTTGGACCTTCCATTGACAGGTAGTCACTGTTGGATCAGTTTGATCACAGCCTGTAAATCACTCTAATAGCTCCCCTTTCCGTGTGTGTGTGTGTGTGTGTGTGTGTGTGTGTGTGTGTGTTCACTTCATCAGTTCTTTTCTTCTAAAGAATCCTGACTTATAAAGTCAGAATTTCCATTTTTTTCCATCAAGGTTGAAGGGCACACCAGTAAAGAACAAGGATTTAAAGAAGGAGAATTCCATTATAAAAGGAAGCCAAGAGTCCCAACTTTTAAATTTTCTTGAGATGTGAATAAATGAATAAATAAAATATACTTATGATTATAAGGCTCTGTCAGGGACAAGGATAGAATCTCTAGTTAGTGGAAAAATACAGACCCCCAATAAGACAGGGAACTAGATCATCTTACAGTCAGGTTGCCTAGCAACAGGACATGGAGGCAGACCCTGTAAACATCCTATACAAACATCCTGTTAGCTTGCCCCACCTTATGCAGATAACAGCTTCTTGCTCCCCCCACCCTGCAGGAACTATATAAACCCTCTTGGAGAAAAATAAAGTTGCACCTTGATCAGAATCTAGACTTGGTGTATTTCCTTGTATCTCCTGTCTCTATCATTCCGTCCTTAGGGTGGTCGAGAACCCGTTGAAGCCCTGCAAGCGGGGCAAGGCTCAACATGAAAGATTGGCTGGCTGTCAATAACCTAACTACAGGCCTGCTTTTGTTTGTCTACCTATAACTTTTTCTGACTGGTATTAAATACTGCAGTGGGTAAGTTTATGAAGATTGGAGTTGTCTCACAGCTCTTAGCTAAGTGCTCATGAACTTACTTCATAACAATTTAATAACTGATTCTGTTATGCTTGTTAATGAGCCCTTAGTGTTTATAGCTTCTCTCTCAGTATTCAACTCTTACATTTTATTTGATTCATATTCTTTTTCTTTCCATACTATGGCTGGTTTTAATGACAATGATCCCTAGAGGCTCATCAATTTGAATACTTTGTTTCCAGTTTGTGGAACTGTTGAGGAAGGATTGGGAGAGGTGGCTTTTTGGAAGATGTATGTCATTGGGGCGTGGGCTCTGTGGTATCAAAAGCCCACAGTACTCCAGTTAATTGTTGGTCCTTTTCTTGTTTGTGGATCAGATTTAAACTCTCAACTGCTGCCCCAATGCCATGTCTGTGCTTGCTTTCATGCCATCTGCCATGACAATCACAGGCTCACCCTCTGGAATTGTAAGCCCTAACAGACTCCATCTTTTATTAGTTATCTTGGACAGGATGTATCTTCACAGCAATTGAAAAGCAGCTAACAGAATGATATTGTGGGATCTGTGATATTTCTATTACATGTTCTTTATATTTTTTCAGGATCTCGATCCTATTTACCCTAAGCTCCTTTGACAGTTTTGTAAATTGTTTATTAGGTTCAATATCTTCTTCTAGCATCACTTCAAAACCTACAGATATCCAAATAAAAATTTGGCTTTAAATATTTTTTTTAATTACGTACTTTCCTCATTTTCAGAAAAGTACTCATTGAGTTTCTCTTTTGCACACCTGGTGTACAAGGAATGAGCTGCCTTTTACTTAATGTACTTTAGTAGAAACAGACAACTGATGAATAAAATGCAGAACTAAATTATATTGTTAAGAAGAAAACAGAAGAATTATGAAAAGATGATATTTCCCCTCGACACCATCTTTGTAGCTCATGTATGCCCCACATAACAAGGCATTTGAGTGAAGTCCTGAATAAAACATGAGAACATATTAGAAAGAACATTGCAGCTAGAACTATACTTGGTGAGACAGGACAGAACCCCAGGGTTGGTGGGCTAGAGACGTCAAGGCAAAACATAGGTGGGGTATGGATTAAAGTAAGATTACCACTGAGTGAAGGGAAAAGGCAGCTGGCTGTTCTGAAAGGCCCTTAATGCATTTTAAAACTATCTGGCTTTTTATTATGAATAGGAAAAGGAACAAAGGAGGGGGTGGAATCTGAGCAGAGGAGCGTTATTCCATGAACATTGCAGCAGCTGTGAATAAAGGGTTGCATGAAATTTGGAGGCAGGGGAGAAACACAATTATCTGGAGCTCTCCAAAAATTATAAACAGAATCATGAGAGTGGATACAAATGTTTATTGGGACAAAATGGATAGATTCTTATTATGTTTTGATGATAGAAGTATCAGAATTTACCTACTAGGTTGGACAGAGGAAAATTATATAAACACAAACGTTATCAATAGCTTCAAGTTTAGTTTTTGTGACATGAATAAGGGGGGAAAGGATGCTATATGTGATTTACTCAGAAGATTACTGGTCATTTTGGCCAGGTTAGGTGGCAGTGGTGCTTGGTATGGGCAAGTCAGGGGCAGGTATGGTAATACTGTGGAAAATTGATATGTTAAATCGGATTTTTTTTTTTTTTTTTTTTGTGTGTGTGTGTGTGTATCTAAATGATAACATGAGTTAGCACTGAAACATAAAACTTCTTCCTGGAAAAGTACATGGTAGGTGATCTAAATATGAAAGTACTTAATTCATAGAGGTATTGATATCCATGAGATCAAATAAATCTGCTAGGGACTGAACAGGAAGAATGTAAGTACTTTGGATTTCAAAGATAAAAGTCACAAAAAATTAAAAAGAAAAACAGGGAAGACTTGATATGTAAGAGTTATTGTTGATGATGGGTTGTGATCCTAGTCACTTGAGCGGACAGTTGAACAATTATAGATGCACTAAGATCAGAGAGTATGCTTGGCTGCATGGAATGGCAGTCCCACAGTGAAGTTTGGTCTAAGAATACCTTTTCTGGAGATTGACATTAGCAAGGACATAATGCATAAGATGACTTGGAATGTTGGCTGCTTGGGCAGATTGTTGCAGCTACAGGCTTGAGTAGGTGTTGGGGGAGTAGGTTTTGAGGATCTTGCCAGGGGCCCACATAACTTTAAATAACTTAACATTGCATAACAAGATCAAGTCCAAAATTCACAATCTGGTCAGAACTATTTCACTACACACATGGTACTTCCAGCAAAATTCTGATGATTCATTTAGTCACTCATCCTTGGTTCCTCTGTGCTGTTCCATAGGGTCCAACCTCCCCCTGGACCACTAGCTGTCCACTACATGTGTATAAGAGCCTACTAAAACATGATCTCCTCTGTGAAGTCTTTATTAGACATTCAGTAATAATGCAATGCCATCCTTTATCTACCACTGCTATAGTGTTGTATCAAACTTTATATTAGAGGAGTACAGACTTTCCAACTATAGAACCAAATGATTATATTTTTTTCAATGATCACAAAAATATATAGAATCCTAGAAAACTGTTAAATGTCCTTTTCCTGTAATGTTTTCAGTACCTTATGTATTATTGTGCTGCTGATAAACTTTTAATTCTTTTCTGCCTACCTCCCTTTTATCTCCTTTCTGTTTCTCTTTTATTCTCTCCTTTCCTCACGCCCTTTCAACCTTCTCTTCCACTATTCCTTTTTGTGTGTTTCAGCTACCAACTAGAGGATGCATATTAAGCTGACATTTTAAATGAAGTTTTAAGGAAGCAAGGCAAATGAAGTAGGAAACTATGTATTACTGTCACAACTTTTAAGATTTTTTTTTATAATCCATGCTTTGTTGGGCAATTGAGTCACATATCCTACAATATGAACGGCTGGTCCTCATCAAATCCCTATCCAGTTCTAAAGTATCACACTTATGAATAATCTTCAGAACTAACAGACACCTATAGCAAGGCTTTGTGCTTGGTGTTTACAAGGTCTTCAGCACCGTCTGTCATTGCCTGAATCTTGAGTCACATCCTGAGTCCCCAAAGCCTTCTTTATACAATCAGTGTACTGTAATCTTTACTACCTGCGGCTCAGGTGAATCTCACCATATTGGCCCTTGGTTGCTGCAATTATAAATCACTTTTTGTAAGACATGCTTCTTCTACTAGATTTTCAATTACCTTAGAAGTAGGATAATGCTGTAAAATATTTAATGACACAGTTCTTCTGTATAATAGGTATTTGAATTGTTTTTGCAGAAATAATTTCTCAAACTACATAAAATTTAGTAAATATACTTTTGTTTTATTTATATAAGGTCCAAGCCAAAACAAGACCAAATTTATTAGTAGAGGCAGTGATTAATTAGTGATTATAAGCTAACATTAGAGTTTTGTTTCCAGAACTGGCTTTCAGTGTGTTCAATACTAAAAACTGTTCAATTTCTACAAGAATTTATGCCTTGCTATAAGCAAACAAAGTTAAAATAGTTTTTGAGTAGAACACAAAATTATTTTTATCACATTTATTTCACAATATATTCATCAATGTGAATAAGATAAATGGCAAAATTTTTTCCATAATACCTTATCATGTAAAGATTCTTCAAGATTTTTTCTGAAGGTTTCTGACTCTTGAATCAAAACATTCTATGGAAAAGAAAAAAGAAAGATGCAATATGCTGAAAATATTTAAATCTGTATATGCATTCTCTAGCACTCAAGAATCTTTTAGAATTCTTTCCTTGGTAAATTTATTTCCTGGTTTCTATGGAAACTAAATTCCATTGAAATCTTTAAAAGTGACACTCAACGTTTTGCAAAATAAATTATTTAAATGAGAAGTGCTATCTTGATACACTTGGATAGATAAACAGACTAAATATTACCCTCAGAGCTAATACTCCAGTTCTTCTCAGACTATGTTTTAAATGGGAAATAATTAAGCTATTCTTCAAATGATAAGTGGTGAGTACCAGGCCTGCCACTAGCAACATGCTTAATTTCTTAATGTGTCAATAAATAAAAATTCGTTAACATTTCATTAAAACATTTCCCTGCCTTTCCTGATTTTATGTCAGTGGAAAATGCCTAAATAAGATAGTGACTGAAATTCTGTTTAGATTTCTGAAATAATTTGTCCTCCTGAGGTTTAAATGATTACTTCTCTGGTTTAAGTCTGGGTTTGGCCACTAGCTCTAACAATTCTGATTGGTGTGATAGTTTCCAGTTATTAATGTGACAAACATGATTGTGAATAAAATTTCAGGCTGAACATAAGCACACTTCTTGAAACAATGTAGTTGGAAATAGAGGCTTCTAAACCCTCTACTGGTAATAGCAATAATCCTCTCGCTGTCATAATCTCTTATACATTGGCTTTTAGTGCTGGTAGTTATTAGATTCAACATTCACTAGTTTCAAGCACACCCACACTCAATATTTTTCTTTGTCTTTCTAGTAGACTTTTGCAAATAATGAAAAGATAAATGAAATTTTTATCACAAATCACAGCGTATTTTAATATATTTTGTTCTTACAAGCACATTCATATATAATATTTATCATGTGTCATATAGTTACTCATTCAAAACACGATGTCATAGTATTATATTGAAATCACTGATTCACTTCCGAAGACTCTATGAAGTAGTTTTAGACTAAGGAAAGTCAGTTGAATGCCTGACGCAAACAATGATTACAGCAGGGTAGGAAAACGCCACAACCTAGACGATATGGCTAGCCATCCACGCGCTTCACCCCATGTCTGCAACTCTACCTTCTCCTCCAGAGCGGCCATTCTTTCCTTCAAGTGCAGCTGAAGACGCTCATTGGATTCCGTCAGAAGCCTGTCCACGGTATCAGATAACCTTTTATTGTGTTCCTCATTCATTTTCTCTCTTTGCCTAGCCTTATAGTTAAGAAAAAGAGCAAAAATATATTTGGCATGAGAAAAGAAAATACTCAGGGCTGTTCAAGGTTCATTTTAGAGTGTCACTGGTTTTTAACTGAGTATAATTTTACGCATGTTTTTGATTACATTTGCAGAAACTATTTTCTTTCAAAAGCCCAGAACATAACCATGATTTTAAACATGGCTTCTAATTAAGAGTGTTTTCCTCAAATATGAAGTCTGTGCATTCAAAAAGTCATGATTGAGGGAAAAGCTTCATACGTACTCTTTGAAGTTCTTGATTCTTCTCTTCCAGTTGACCTTCTAGGTGTCTCATACGTTCTTCAATATTTCCATGCCTCTCTTCAGCCTGTTAAGAAATACGAAGGAGTGGACCTAAAATGTAAGAGGAGTTAATTCCTCCCATCTAAATAAACTGAAATAAAATGTAAAGCAAGCTACTACCAACCGCAAACATAGTTTCCAAAAATAAACTTTCTTTAAACAGGCAGCTGAACAGCATTGCTTGAAATGTGTCAGCTACAAAGGCCTGTTACATTCAAGCATCAGCAAAACACTGGAGTTATTTATGAGCAATGATTTCAGCCAAATGTAACATGCAGACTGTGCATGGTTTGAACACAAACCTGCCATTGTCCAATCTTAAGCTCCTGAAGCACTGAACTGCACAGATGGTCGATTATCAATAAATAAAAGTAACATATTTTTTATAAATGAAAAGAAAAAAAAACTTAGATGGATTCTATTTAGCGATAGAAAGTAAAGTCCAGTAGGACTACCTTCCTACGTATGGAGATCATTTCTTGGAGTTTAGCTTCCATAACATATTGATAATCATCAGATGAGGTAGAAGAGGTTGGATCAGACTAACAAGTCAAGGAAAAGGAGAGGGGACAAAATTGAAAAAATCAGAACTAAAGACACTGACACCAAACAGAACATAGTACAGAATGCTTAAAATAAAAGTGACAGCAAACCCAATACTTTAATAGACAAAATTTTATGTAGAAGGAACTATTCTGATATCTAGTGAATATAATGCAGTTGATGGTTATAAATGAAAGACAATGATATGCTCAAATAAAAAGCTGAGGACCTGAGGTATGGAGTGTTAGTGACAGCTGGCAATGAGCGACTTTTACAAGGTGAGTTAAAGCAAGTTTGGAAATGACATGTAATAACTGGGATTATGAGAAACCAAACACTAGAATGTCTCGGATAGATGCTCAAACATTTTGTCTTTTGTTTTTTCACACTACTAGAAAAAAATGATGTAAACCTTGCATCTCAAGGAGAACTCTCTGAGTGTCATATGTCTATGTCTCAAGGGTGTCATATTTGGATCAACAATATATAAGGCCTCACATGTAGAAGTCAGAAATAAGACTAAGCCCCAGGATATGTTATTATGAATAAACTCAAACAGGATTGAGTTTCCTTAGCAACAGTGGTCCACATTAAAAAAAAAATGACCCCTGGAAACAATGGACTTGTCCTCAAGTGTAATTTAAATACTAAAATTTCTCAACTTATCCGGTGATAATAATGTCATAAGGACAAAAAACTTTATGAAGGCTCAAAAATGATATGAAGACCACATCAAAAGAGTGTCTGAATTAATTTGTTACTATGGAAAGAGAACCTTGCCTTAGAGTGACTAGGAAACAGAGCCTCTGTGAGCTAATGGCTGCCTTGTACTGAGGTTAGTTACGTGTCTTGCTGTCAGGACACCACAGGTGTAGAGTGTTAATATATGGGACATTGCTGATAGCTGAATTGTATTAGTATGCTATGCACAAAGTACTTACAACATTACATCAACATTTGAATTATAATTACAAGTTAAATAGTTACGACACCAAAAATATCTTACGTCAGTAATGCAATTCCAACTCTAGAACATACTCTGACAAAGTGTTAGCTCATTTGGAAGTACTGAACCTTACTTTTAAATAATACAGGACTACATGTAAATATATCACGCAATAACTGAAAAGGAATAGTAACCAGTTAATATGCCTTCGTGCTACTTTACACAACAAATTCAAACTTACTTAAGGAGTAACATTTAACATTTCAAATATGTTGTATTCACGTAAATTATAATTTGTCATTTATCTATCCTAGTATTTCCTGTCTCTTGAATTTATTTTATAAACATAGATCATCCCAATTTCCTCCCAGTGTCTTACACAGGTTTCCAAATAGAAGCAGCAATAAAAGCTATCACGATGCTCAAACGCAAGCAAATGAGTTTTGTATGATTTCAATTTGAATTTATTATTTTTAAGTTTAATTAATCATATTTGTATGTGTGCTTCTGTGTGTGGGTTAGTGTATGCAACTGCAGTGCCATGGAAGGCAGGAAGAGGGTAGGGGTGCTCAGAACTGAACTCAGGTCTTCCATAAGCAATCTCTCCGTCCCTCTGTTATTATACCATTTAAAACTTGCAAGTCCTATTAAGAAAAAAAATACAGAAAAGAGGTTGTTGAAATTGTGTAACCTAAATTTGACAATGAGCCTGTATATTTTATAGTCCTTTAAGTCATTAAAATCAAATTAGTGATTGATTCAAAAGAGTGGGATATGGATATTTGAAGTTCTAGAAGTCTTTCTTTAAAAATATAGGTTTTTAAAACTCTTTAAAACTCATCATGTTTTTTTCTTCACTGAAGAACACGCAAAAACTTTGAGAAAATTCACTTCAGATACAAAACACAAGAACTGTCATCTCTAAACTATGTTATTACTGAAATTTTTATTAGTGCTAAAATGAATGGAATACCTCATAAAATTCAAGATGAGTTATGTCCTACTTGAGGAAATATGGATTGTAATTAAAGAAGTAGATATAACAAATCATAACATTGGGAGTCCAGAATGATCTTTGATGGTTAATTATATATAAACATCAAATTTAGTTTTTATTTATAGCCATTAATCAAGAATTCTTTCTAAAAGCTTTAAATGAGCTTTGCCTACTTTGCATATCTGTCTTATCTAGATGATTAAAAAAAAACAGTTTTAGAATCCAAAGAATAAATTCAGTCATCCTCTCTAAGCAATACAGGGGGCAGATTTTATCGAACAGTACTATACATTGTTGCCCTTAGACCTGGGGACAGCACCGTTGTACCAGCAGACACAAGTCAAGTACTACTCTAGATCAGTCTGCTTTTATTTGTACTTGAAGAGTTCATCTTGATTTTACTCTTTAGTATGATAGAGGGAAATTTTAAATGCGTTAAGGTTTTTGCCAAATAATGACAGAAATTAGTATGAGAAGAATGTGAATACAATCAGAATGGTGAATAAAGGTAGTAGCAGACAAGCCTAAAAATAAAGATATGGTATAGATAGATAAAAAATAAAAAGATACATACATACACAGGTATATGTATATTTACATATATGTCAAATTAAATACTTGATTAGTTGTTTAAAATATCATTTTAAAACACAAGAGACAAAAATCCAAGACTTAAGCTAAGCAGACTGTTTGAAATTTAGAATGGTAGAAGGCACAATGTGTAGAAAAAAGACCATTGATAATAATAACCATATATGGAGAGATAATTTAAATTGAATAAAATAAAACAAATTGTTTAAATTATCTCGGGTGGTTTTGAGTAAATCCATGGTTGAGTGCAAGATGGTTGAGCACATTTTAGTGCTCAAAGGAACTGAGTCATACTCTCATGTTATAGACATGGTATAAGCTAAGGATATAACCTTAGCAGTTAGTAATTCACAAAGTAAAACAACTACGTCACTAACATTAAAAACTGTCATATACACCTGAAATATGTTGTCAGTCTAGAAGATGACAGAAGTCAAAGTGATAGGAATCAAAGAATAAATGATTTACTACTAGAAGAATTTTAAAGAATGCTAAATGTTTTCTGAAATACTGAAAAATCAGAGTTCAGATACAGAGGAAGTTTATCCACCATGGTAATTAGCTCCTGTCTGTGTCATGTACTATATCCTAATAAAAGTGCTGGAGAATTACCAGATGGTAGTAACAAAGGAGTCAATTTTTAGGGATTTTATATCATAAAAGAGTAATTAACACTATTTAATTTAAAGCTATGTAAGTACATTGCTGTATTTTAAATTATATTTGATAATAAGTACATCAGTGGCTAATTTTGTGGCAACAATTTAATGCATTGTAAGCTGTATTTTCTTAGGAAAGTTTTAAACTTTGGTATTTTGTTCAGGAAAATAAATACTGTTGAGTATTTTACCCGAAGTATTGCCAGCTGTTTTCGTATTCAATCCCACAATAGCAAAATTTGACATGGAAACTCTTTAGGGAAACTACTTATATCCTTTACATTACAACAGAACCACTGTGTGCATGTCTTAGTCTATATTATAGAAATTTAAAAAGAAGTCTTTGCAAGAAAAAGTATAATACTATTGATATGCTTGAGTAGCCTTATGTAACTTAGTAAATATTTTTACATATATATATATATATATATATATATATATATATGTATGTATGTATATATTAAGTTTTGTGTCCCTACGTTTCCCAAAGTACAGAGTGATTTACTGGCGTGGTCTCTGGTCATAGAAAGACATAAATTTAATAGTCTTCCCCTAACAGACTAATGTTTCATCCGGTCGTATCCTAATACTCTAAAATTCACCACGTAGCTTGATGCTCTCTCTAGGCTTGCTCATCTCTGTCCAATTTTTGCTTTCCCATATAAATATTTCATTTTATCCAACCTTGGTCTCAACAATTCTCGCTCATATAAACCCTCCTCATTCTCGCTAATTGAACTCCCAGAGATCCACCCAGGGCCTAGTCATGGATCTCTGCATCCAGATCCCTCAGTAGCTGGATGAGGTTTCTAGCACAACAATTAGGGAGGGGGGAGAACAAGGGAATCCGTGGCTGATATGTAGAACTGAATTGTATTGCAAAATAAATTAAAATAAAAAAAAAATTTCATTTTACCGTTTAATAACTATGTCAAACTGTTTGTCTTATTCTTTGCTTTGCTCTTACAGACAGTGAGTTTGGGTCCCTTTCTCCATGGCTGTACCAATTGTTTTGAATGATCTCTACTACTAGAAGGTACAAGTTCACAGATTTAGAGTACCTAGTCATCGTGCTGCCTGCAACTCTTGGAGAAATGCTAGGGTTATGTGAACATTCAGAATGTGTACATAGCTTTCAGTGGACATAAAAATCAACATGCCTTAGTGATTAAACCGGAACTTTTCAGGTGAAATGGATGTGATTTCTATGGGTCCTTAAGAATTAAAATGGCTCTATTAGAATGGGTTTATGTTATATAATATAGAATGGTTTTAGAATGCACAGTATGGAAAAACAGTATAATACAATATATTCAATTTCTACTTCTTCAGAAGAAAACACAATTATAAAAGTACTTTCATAAAACTTAATGGCTTTCAACTGTATCTTTTAGACCTCTTTCTTCTAACAATATTCACCGTATTACAATATAATTGGAATCAACAGCTATTATATTTCTCATTGTTCTGATGGCAAACCATTTATACAAAGCTGATTAAATTGCTGTGTTTCATATACATATTTTGAGATTTTAAGTAACATGGCTATTGATTATGTGCAAAAACTACCACAGAAAATTTACTATAGCAGTGAGATGAAAGTTTGCTTTTCTTGTTAGTGTTTAAATAGACAAGGAAATCATCATACTCATGTAGTAATCATTCAAGTCACTGTAAGCAAGATACATGCATTAAAGAAACTAAACTTTAATGAAAGAAAGGTAAGAAAGATCTGACTGATACAAGTTTCACATAGCCTGCAGAGAGTAATTATATACTCCACTTTGATAGACAGTTATTTCCGCAAATACATCTAGGCTGACCCTGGGGGTTTGGGGCAGTACCTTTGTTAGGGCTGCAATTCTCTGAGCCAGTTCTGCCTCTACTTCAGGCAGAGTTTCCGCCTTTCTCATGGTCTGCTGTAACTTTTGCTCAGCCAGTTCAAGACGCTCTTGTAATTGTCTGTTCTTTTCTTCCATCTGAAAAAGCGAAGAGGAGGGCGCCATTTAAACAGTCAAGAGTTAGGTTAGCTAGAATGAGTCATATGGACTTTGTACATCAGCTATTTTCTTTTTCTAGATTTAAAATCAGTTATTACCATACTTAACTATGCTAGGTAATAACTGTTATCATGATTTCACGTATTGATTGCCAGTTTTAATTACCGAAATCCAACACAGTATAATAGCAACCGTTTTGCCTTTGGCAGCAAACAGTAAAGAAATTTCTAATGAGAATGAACTTGAACAAATGGAATACAGCTCATTACTAATACAATGACAACAGAAAACCTGTTGAAAAACCATAGCTTCGGACTGGAGAAACATAAGAAGTATAGCCACACAGGAGTCCACACTCCAGAGACTGGACAAATGACTTTTCTGTATAGGACAGATTGTATTTTAGGACTGTATAGCATATGATCTCTGGCTCAATTCCTCCAACAGGCTGGTGTAACACGAGAACAGCCACAAACAATGATTAAGTCATTTGGTGTGTATATTCCATTAAAACTTTATTTTCGGAAGCAGAGAGAGAGCCACGGTTGTCTTATAGACTGCCGTTCTCTTTCTTTGGATGTAGAGCTGGGTAATCTTCCAGTCCTGACATTTATTATAAGTGTGACCTTGGGTAGTAGTGCTGCCTTTGATCCCCAGAGTACTCAAAGAATAACTACAGCTAATCAGCAGGAGGAGGCTAGAATTAAGTGAGGTAATTTCAAACTAACTCCTTAGGGTCTGTTTCATATCTAGATCCAAAGTCAATAGTTTCTGCATTATTTATTTTCATCTGAGTGATTTCTAATTTTGTTAAAAATAAACTATAAAATAAAAATTGCTTCATTAACACTATTCTAAGTTTTAAAGCATAAGTACTGATCTGCTTAAAAACATGCTATTTTATTCCTTGCTTTGTAAAAATGGTGGGAACACATACAGAGAGCAACCCAAACCCAAAATAGTAATACCGAACCTGCCGCAAGATGGCTTCCTTGTTTGCCAACTCATTTTCTAGTTTATCATTCATGTCATGAATGGAGGTAGATTCTCTCTGAGCACTGAGGTAACGTTTCTCCAGGGTTGTGATTCTTTCTTCCATATCTTCCTTCTGAGCCATTGCCTGTAAATAACACTGTAAAAGTCATGTGCAAGTCTTTGATTTCAACCCCATCAGAGCAAAACACAAAAGAAACTTAGAGAGTCTCAGACAGAGGTAGTTTTCTTATTTAAATGAAATAATAAGATATCAAAAATGGCTTTGGTCCAGTAAAGACACATTCTTCAAGAGCATTTGAAAGATTCCATGTATGCCAGGGCTGGTGACACACACCTTTAAACCCAGCACTTGGAAGGCAGAGGCAGGTTTGTCTGTGAATTTGAGGCTAACCTTGTCTACAGACTGAGTGCTAGGACAGCCAGAGCTACACAAAGAAAGAAACCCTTTCCCATGTCTTACAAAGCAAAATAAATAAACAAAAAAGATTCCATGTGTATTTTTTTACTCTCCTAGTCTCTTTATCATGTTTTTCTTAAAAATATTTTTAATAGATTAAGCAGGGACTTTTGAATGTCTAAGAATACAAACAAGCATATTTTGAAACTTCCCGCTCTAAAATTAAATAACAGATAAATTTGCTCATTATAAAGTAGACAGAAGTACAACCGTGAGTGAAGATGAAAGCTAGGAGATTGTTAAATTGGTGAACACACTTCTGAAGCTATCATCAAATAAGGCATAGATGCCACCAGAGGGCTGGAGAGATGGCTTAGTAGCTAAGAACACTCAATGCTTTTGCAGAGGACCAGGTTTGCCAGAACTCATGTGGCAGCCAAGTGCCCTCTATAACTCCAATTCTGGAGAAACTGACACAGTGTTTGTGCAGGTAAACCACCACAAATACACATAAAATAAAAATAATAAGTTTTTACAAAATCTACTCAGTGCTAGTGAAGTCACAGTTATTAGAAGAGAATCTATAGCCACTAATGTACTAATCCAACAGAGCTCCCAACAACAATCTATAAACATCTGTACATATACCCACATGTAAATTCAGTCTTCACCCCTCATCAAGGAAACTTCTCTTGACAGTTTCATGTCAAGATCATGTTGGGGAAAACCACAGAGACAGCTGACCCAAGCTGGTGGGAGCTCATGGACTCTGGCCGGTCAGCTGGGGAACATGCTTAGGACTGAACTAGGCCCCCTGAATGTGGGTGACAGTTATGTGGCTAAAACTGTTTGAGGAGCCCCTGGCAGTGGGACCAAGACTTATCCTGGGTGCATGAAATGGCTTTTTGGAACACATTCCCTGGGGTGGGATACCTTGCTCAGCCTTGACACAGCGGGGAGGGGCTTGGTCCTGCCTCAACTTAATATGCCAGATTTTGTTGACTCCCTAAGGGGAGCCTTATCCTCTCTGAAAAGTGGATGGGGGATGGGATTAGGGGAGGTGGGGGGCAGTAGAAGGGGAGGTAGGAGGAACTGGGATTGGTATGTAAAATAGAAAAAAAACCCTTTTTTTCAAAATAAATAAATTAAAATTAAAAAAAAAATGCAGAGCTGTGGAACCCAGTCCCAATAGAAACATCTACAGAATGATCTCGCACCTGAAGCTCAGGAACATTGCAGGAGAAGAGGCAGAAAGATTAAATAACCAGAGCATCAGGGAGTTCGATTCTGAAATTGTGTTATCTAGGAATGTCAGAAGCTATACCGGGAAAATCTCACCAACATGACTGCCCAGATGTGAGCTGAACAAGAACGACACAAATGGACATGCCAAAGTAGATGGAGAAAAGCTCATGAGGCCTCAACCTTAAAGAAAGAACTCTAGAACACTGAGAACACCTAGGAGTAGGAGAGATGGTCTTTCCCAGGGAAAAGAACATCACCTGTTTTTCTAAGCCGAAACACCTGCTCTGAAAACATGCATAAAACTGACATTATATTGACTGAGCAGGATATATTTAGGAATATATATATATATATAGAGAGAGAGAGAGTATGTGTGTAGATGATAGATGTGTGTGTATTATATAACACATATGTAGGAAATAATAAAACAATGTCAGAAATTTGAAAAAAAAGTGGGAGGAGGTATATAGGAGAGTTTGAAGGGAGGAAAGGGAAAAGGAGAAATGTTGTAATTATGCTACAATATTAAAATTTTAAAACAGAGAAAATCAAGCCGGGCGGTGGTGGCGCACGCCTTTAATCCCAGCACTCGGGAGGCAGAGCCAGGTGGATCTCTGTGAGTTCGAGGCCAGTCTGGTCTCCAAAGCGAGTTCCAGGAAAGGCACAAAGCTACACAGAGAAACCCTGTCTCGAAAAACCAAAAAAAAAAAAAAAAAAACAGAGAAAATCAGCAGAATTCTGCCTTTCACACAAAACAAAACCTGAGTGCTTTTAAATGAAGACAGGAGTTGGGGACATAACTTTGATGCAGAAGTTGCCTAGGATACTGGAGATCCTACGCTGGTTATTCAGAATGAAAAATTAATAATAATAATAATAATTATTATTATTATTATTAAAAGAGAAGTGAATACATTAAGTTATATACATTTCAATTAAAATAGAGCTTAAAAAGCTCTATAAAACATAACTATGGGAGAAAATAAACTATCAGAGCATATAGAGATCCATAACACTGATACATTTTTTGAATAATTTCAAAAATTTTGTATTGGTCTTTCAATACAAGGTTTCTCTGTGTAACAGTCCTGACTGTCCTGGAACTTGCTTTGTAGACCAGACTAGCCTTGAACTCACAGAGATCTGCCTGCCTCTGCCTCCCCATGCTGGGATTAAAGGCATGCACCATCACCGCCCAGCTTAAATTTAATTTTTAATACAATATGTTTCAACCTTCCTAAGAGCTTACATGTACATATGTTGGCAGGTAGAAAAAAATCTTTGTTGAGAAGACATTAGTAAAAGTTAGCTATAGGAATAAACCCCGTGGACCTGGAATGGTTTCTAGACACTCCTGGATGTTCTATGGCTTAAGGAATCCAGGGGATGATTGTAGTATTTGTATATGATTATCAGGATTCATCTTGTTATTCCATTCTTAATTATTAATCCTAATCTTATATTATTATTGGTATTCATCTTGTCATTTCATTCTTGTTTTTCTCCAGAGTCCACAGCTCATCTGCAACTCTACATATGCACAATTTCTTCCCAATTTCCAAAAGAAACAGAAGCCCTTGAAAGGACAATCCTACCTTCACCATCATCTACAAATATGGTTATTTACACACAAATTCTTAATTTCTTTTTTTTCCAGCTTAGAATGAATATCCCACCTTCACCCAAAGAAAATCACTCTTGATGGTCTATGTTTCCTTTAGGGACCTTGATCTTTTATTCCCTCCCCCCCCCTAAATTTTTAAGATAACAGTTGTGCTACTTCATTTCTGTTTCTTTCGCCAACACCCTGACAAAAAGCAATGCCAATCAGTTAAGGGTTTATTGGTTTACAATCCAAGTTGTATTCAATCATTTCAGGGAAGTTAAGGCAGGAAGTAAGTCTGCTGACTTATCACATCCACATATGTCAGGAGTTAACATCCTTGATTGCTTGTGTACTCCCAGCAAGATTGTTTTCCTCTATTACTTTATAGGGACCCCTGTGTCAGGCATGGGGCAGTCTCAGATAGACTTGCAATTTTACTACCGACATTGACATTCTTCTAGGCAAACTTGATTTAGAAAATTCCTCATTAAGATTCTCTTCTGAGGTGAGTTTATGTTGTGTCAAATTGACAGAGCTGAACTCCACCACAGAAATGGCTACAGACCAGAAAAGGAAGGCAAAGGAGAAAGATGATTCTAAGGAGATCAAAGTCAAGATGATGCATTCACTTTCTGGTTATTGATTACAATTGAAAGGAATTTTATCAAACTATTGGAGAATGTGGGATGATTTTATCATAAACTTAAAAAAGTCAAGTTTAACAGAATAAAACAAGTATTAGCTAATAAGATCCTAGACAAGCAGAAAATTGTACATAATGGAAAATATGTAAAACTACTGCTTGGATCAATTGTGAAAAGTAGTCACACAGTAATGATAATGGTAGCACTGAATGTGGTTTTGATAATAATTACATTGGGAAAATAAATATAAGAGCAAGTAAGGAGCCGGGCAGTAGTGACACACGCCTTAATCCCAGTACTCGGGAGGCAGAGCCAGGCAGATCTCTGTGAGTTCAAGGCCAACCTGGTCTACAGAGACAGGCACCAAAACTACACAGAAAAACCCTGTCTCGCAAAAACAAAACAAAACAAAAGAGCAAGTAAGGAAGGAATGCAAGCTAAAAATCCATACCTAATATATTAATTAGATATGCTTATGTTTGGTTTAAGTAAAAGAGAAAATGCCAAAAGAAAAGCTCAAGGCTTGAAAGTAAGTATTTAGGGGAAATGGGATGGAGAAAAATGAGATGAGAGGGTGTGTGTGTATGTGTCTCTGTGTCTCTCTTTCTCTTGTGAGCCTCTTGAACTTACTTGCTGTTGGAAACTTATGTTCATGCAACAATTAATTAAAAGATGACGAGTCATGCTGTCCTTGGTGTCTATATCCACACTCAACTCTTCTGTGGGAGCACAGGTACTCATCATCCTTGGAAACCTAAGAGCCTCGCTTGCAATCTTCCTTTTGGTATTCTTTACCATGCTGCTAACCAAAAGCCTATTCTGAATGGCTTTTGATCTAGTGTGATCATAGTACTTCTTGAGTTGAAATCCTTTATTTCTTTTCTTTTATCTTCAGGACAAAATATGAGCCATGAAGCTCTTGGTTTCTTGCCGTAATACATTCTTACTTCTGTATATTGAGGTATATAACATTCTTTCCAAATTTGTGCCCACTCTGGATCTATGAAAGTTAGTTAATAAGTAAATAAGATGTAGCCATGGTCAAATTAAGATGAAACAAAGTAGCATTCGAGTAGACCCTAAATTGTGTGAGTGCATCCTCAGAAAGAGAACAGGAAGCATAGACAGTATAGCAGAATTTGAAGTGTTAGTCTGCCACTCAGCCAATAATGCTATGTGCCCTGCAAACATTTACCAGGGACTTGAAGGAGCAATGACCATATTCTTCATTACTGCCCTCAGAGAGAACCTGGTCCTGTTGAAACACTGACTTCAGACAAAATCCTCAGCAATGTGAGGAAATTAATTAGAGTGGCTAAGCTGGAAGGAAAGATTGCTGACCAGATAAGGATACTTGCTAAGCAAAGGCAAGTCGGAAAACCCAAGGTGCATACCTAGAATCCACACAAGGGTAGAAGGAGAGAACAAGCCCTATAAAGTGGTTCACTGACCGCCACATGTGTGCTGTTGTGTGTGTGCCCTCACACACATCATGTGTCCACACAATAATTTTTTAAATGATATTCATTATGAGTCAGTCACTTTGAACCAATGTCCTATGGCAAGCCCATGAAACTACCGTATTGTCTGACTTTATTTTCACCTGGAATATGTTTTTATTCCTTCCTTACTGTGTCCTTCAATAGCTAGTAAAAGAATAGTTATTTATGCTAATATTAGAATTTAAACACATGAAACTAAAGTAATCCATCATTTTGGCAAAAATAATCCAGACAATTTTGTAAAATGTTGCCAGTATTCCACTAGGTTTTAGAGAGTCCAGACAATAATCATAGTACTTAGGGTTAAAAAGATGTTGATTCACAATCTTTATTTCTGTTATTTTGTATTTTTAATTTAGTGAGTCTATAGTTCATGTGAACTTTCATATAGACTCCTAGGAATATTTGCCAGTTTCATGGAATAAAAGAAAATTATGTATCTAGCATGTATATATAAATTTCTGTAGTGATATTAACTGGCTCTGTCCTCTGATCCCCAGGTAAGCTTTATGGGGTATACAATGTATCACCACAAATTTCTATCTAAATTCTAATCATAATATCTTTAGAACTAAAAGACAGACTTTTTTGGGGGGGGGAATGAAAGTTGGTATGTTATACCCATGAGTAAAATTGTATGGTTCACTTCCATATTCTTTTTTGTTGGATTATTAATAATTACCATATAATTACTAATGACTAAATGATATAACAGTTCATCTACTTTGTATAGTGCCCAGAGTAGAATATACACTCATTAAATAGCTACTTTGTAATTAGTGATTACAAACCTGTTCACACTTAACTGTTCAGGCACATAGCACACAGTCCATGTAGGAGTCAGCATATGTAGATTTGAAATGGCATTTTTGACTTAGTGATTCATGTGAGTGATTCAATTTTTAACTGCAGGCTGTGTTACCAAAAATAAAATCTGAATTTACAAGTCATAGAAATAGCTTTTCCTCTGTGTTATTTAGAGAGTCTAAGGAAGAAAGCTTTTTTCTAGTTCCTAAAAGCTGTTATATAAAAACAAAAATAGCATAAAAATCCAATGACCTCCTAACCTGAAGTTTATATATAACTGGATTTTTTATTATATTAAATAAATATAGTTCTATAGTAATGTTATGAAGTATAATGAAAAATGTAATTCATGTCTCAACTAATATAAATTAAAACTTATAGATTCATTAATTTGATTATTTTGCAAATGTGAGAAGGGATTTTAAGTGTGATGTCAGAAAGATAAGTTGGCTTCATTCACAAAATAAATATAATTAAAATACTTCACTGAAAATTTAAGCTATCTGTATACCTATGAAGATCATTAAATGTTATTACCCCTGAATGCTTAATATCTTCTTGATTAAAAAGTAGAGAGCCAAGGCACAATTTACAAATAATTTTTGAATGATTGCACTTTGACTAGCTCCATCTACTTTTAGATCATTATTAATGTGAAGAGCAGCTAAAATGAAAATTCCAAGTTTCTTAATAAAGTAATTACAAAAATATGTTCAGAAACCATTGACTGAACATAATTATACAACTCAGTTTAGATTTATTAGAAATTCATTTCAATTTGTAATTGAATGGTTAGTTTTTTACCCCTTATTGCCCAAGTTTTTTTCTTAATTAATTCACTGACTGATTTTTACTTGTGGTATATTTACACGATACTGTGCTGCAATTATGAGAGGGTACAAAGAATAATTATCTTCCTCTTTAACTATTAATAATTTCACAATACATTAGACTTTGTGAGATCAAAATCCAGAAACATATTACTTAGGGAGTAGAGTCTGTACTTTGAGTTTAAGAGATAGGACTTTCACATCATTTTAACTTTTTGGAAAGAATGATTAAAAGAATATTGCTTATTTAAGTGGTAGTTACACTGTGGCTGGAATTTTGTATGATAGTTGCTATAGAGTAAAATACTGTACTACAGACGCATAAACATAACTCTCAACTGAAAGAGAGTAAAAGAATTTATTCTGAAGCCAAATGTAAGTGACCATGATCCAGGAATATAGATTTAGATTGCTCAAAACTCCATGTTAAAATATGCTAACAGTTAGATGATTTTTTTTTTATAAAACAAAGAAGTAAATCCAAATACTTTGAAACATGTTACTGGAACATTAGATAGGAGAGTCATAGCATAGTAAGAACATAGTAGGAACTTTATCGAGACAGGCAGGATAAGTCCAATGAGTGAAGTCCCCTTCACAGGTCTTTTCAAGAGTATCACTTTCAACTGTCTTTTTTGTTTGTTTGTTTGGTTTTTTTTAAGACAGGGTTTCTCTGTGTAGTTTTGCTACCTGTCCTGGATCTCACTCTGTAGACCAAGCTGGCCTTGAACTCACAGAGATCCCCCTGGCTCTGCCTCCCAAGTGCTGGCATTAAAGGCATGTGCCACCACCGCCCGGCAGTTACACTTTCTACTGTCTTAAACCTGTCAGACTCTGAAAACTCTTGTTTGCAAACTCCTCTCTGAGGTGGATGATGGGATAGGTTCCTTTTTCATAAGCCTCAACTAAAACATGGCTACCTAGGGAACAAGGGACCTTAAAAGTATAATTATATCTTACACAACAATCACTTATAACAGGGGAAGACCTAACCTATTAAAATAAACTCTTGCTGAAACAATCTCTGGCAATACAGTTGATGATTTCTGTCTGACCTGACTTTGTGGCACTTTTATCTAAGCACTATTTATATGAAGGAGTTATTTTAAAATGTGCATGAGGAAGGGTGAACCAGAGATACCACAACCTCACTGTGAAAGATAAGCAAACATAAAGTATATGGGAGCTTAAAATGCAAACAATAGAACTAAATATCTGGAAATACAAGCAAGAGTCCACAGGATGACCCCAGTTTAGACTACTAGCAATAGCAGAGAGGGTTCCTGAGCTGGCTTATCCCCGTAATCAGATTGGTGAATACCCTAACTGTCGTCATAGAGCCTTCATCCAGTAACTGGTGGAAGCAGATGCAGAGATCCACAGCCAAGCACCAGGAGTCTACTTTAATTGAGCAGAGTGGGCTCAAACGACAGGGGGTCAAAAGAGCATGTATTATACTATACATATTTTTCAGGCTACTTACATGACTTTGTTCTTATTACTAGTAGAAACAAATAAGGAATTTAAGAAGAAAGGTAATGAGAGCTAATTCATTGGAAGGCATAACCAGGTCAGACCACTAAGTAAAGTATTATAATTTCATCTTCAAAGATAATGACTTTGCAAAACAAGGGAAAGCTGTGGGAGACTGTGAAAAGTCAAATATTGGATTTACATATTTTAGGATTTACCACGAAATCAAATATAGCATGGCATTGAAAGAAAATTTCATGGAACCTCTAAGATTTAGGCCTAAGTAATAATATCGATTGCATGAAACTGCTGGGCAGTGAGTTTTATTGGTGGAATGAGAAAGGAATGAATGTCAAGTTTATATTGCTGAGACATCTTTTAGAACTTTAGGTGTTACCACCGGGAACAAGAGAAGAAAAGAGAGAAAAGGAAGGTAGGGAATGAAACTGAGCACCTACGGTTGATTTGTGTGTGGCTCATTACCATTTATTAGTTTAAGCAAAGCAATGGGAGACTGAAAGGGGAAGACATACCCAGGCAGGGGAAGGAAAGCTCAGAGAATCACCTGAGATAAGGGGAACAGGTAAACTGGAGGACATCGGGAGTGCTTGGCAGAAAAACAAATGCTCCAAGGACAGACGAGCGGACGTGAACTAGCTCTTCAAGGGACCAAGAATGTATTCCTCCATTCAGTAACATAATCAATAAGATGCTTTATTACAAATATTCTTAATGGGACAACAGGGGCAAGTGTGGCTTTGGGAAAAGAGAAAAACACATTTGGAGACAACAAACAAAGCTATATTGACTAGTTAGCCTCATAGAAACATACTTGAAGATTCAAAGATATGTTTCAAAAGAAAATGTGAAAATGAAAAAGGCAAAATGTCAAAAACCGAAATTCCTGAAATGGAAAAAAAAAATGTATTTTTAAAAGTAAGAAAAATAAAAAGAAGAATTTTCAAGTTTTATCCTAATAGGTAAGATAATTAGACATTATAAATAAAATGTTGCTGAATCATTTAATAAATCTAAATTTCTTCCTTCTTCCCTCCCTCTTCCTTCCTTCATTCCTTCCTTTCTTTTTTGTAGACAAAGTAATACAAAGCCTAGCAAGAAAGGAATATACATAAAAAAGAAAGGTTATATTATACATATTCATAGCATATTCATGCAAGGCATTTACAGACACAAATAAAAGACATGTTAAAGTAATATTTTCTAGCATTCCTATATAACATTATAGAAAATCATGATTCATTTCCACATGCACAGCTATTCAAATTTAAAACTTTAAAGCCTTGACATGTCATTAAATCTTCACAAAGACTTTAGAATAGCTGAGACTTGATATCAAAGCTTTCCATTCATACATATTTAAAGGACCAGTAAGTAAACGATTTCTATCTTACTGAATAGGTTTATAACTAGAACAACATTCCTAATTATGGTCTTCAAGAAGTAAAGACTACCAGTCTCTAGGAAGTGCATGGAGAGAGCGTCTCAGAACAACCTTTGGGAAACCATTCAAGAAGCAAAGACAGAGAAGGCTATGAGCCACCTACCTCCCGGATGTCCCTTTGATATTTTGTGTTCATTTCTTCCGTTTTTATGAGGTCCTTTCTTGCTGTCTCTGCTTCCTGCTCCACCTCCCCCACTCGTGAAGAAAGAGTTGTTAAGCGTTCTTTCATTTGGGCCATTTCATAGTTTTGCTTTTCAAGCAATTCCTGTAGCTCGACTATCTGGCTGGTGTCATCTGTTGAGTCTATGGAGCCGTTGGATAGACGCTGCAGGAAGACACAAAAGCAGGACACTTAGGACCCTCTTTATCCTTAACCCGAGTACACGTGAGGAAAAAAAAAAAAACTAGAAACCAAACAGTCTTCACAATGAGAAACAAGAATTCCGACACAAACTAGTGTTGGAGAAAAACTATGTTTCTGAGAAAACTGATATTAATATAGAAATAAAAATGACATGTAAGAGCTGGAGAGGTGGCTGAGCAGTTAAGAGCACCCTCTTAACTGCTTCTCTTTCAGAAGACCTGAAAGAGTTCTGCTCACAGCCCCATGTCACTCCATTTCTATCTCATGCTCTCTGCTAGACTCCATGGGTACCTGCACACACATACTCACACATACATCATACGCAGCACACACACACACACACACACACACACACACACACACACACACACACAGAGAAAAATAATGAGGTAAATATTTTAAAAATATATCATATAAAAGGTATGGAAACAAACCAGTAGTTTTCAAGCAGATGACAGAAGCATTTGCACTGCAAATTTTATATACACATATATAATTTTTATATATAGTGTGATAAAGCTATAATATATATGCAATTTAGCACAGATTCATGTATATGTGATACATATAGCATATTATTTTAATCAATATCTAGGGATATAAATTATGTAATATTTTTATTTTTTTATTCAAATTCTTTTGAAATTTTCAGGCTTTATTTCATTTTATTTTTAATTAAAATATGTTATATACTTTATTTGGATCACATTCTTTCCCCTTGTCAAATTCCTCCCAGACACTTTTACCTCTCTAGCTATCTAATTTCTGAAAACATGGAATCTTTTCATGTTATCCAACTACTCCTATGAATAGGGCCTGCCCTAGAGAATGGTTGATATATCCAGTGACACTCTGTTGGAGAAAATTGATTTGCCCTTCTCTAGCAGGTGTCAGTTGCAAATTGCTTCTTGTTTAGGGGTGGGACTTTGTGCTACTTCCTCTTCTCAGTGCTGAGATTTTTTTTTTGGGGGGGGTCTGGTTTGAATTTGTGTGTCTTGCATGTGATATTATATATGTCTCTCTGTGTTCATATATGTATATGCCCTGTTGTGCAAGGAAGATGTTTCTGCCTTCTCTTCCACATAGATTCCCCAGCACAGGAAAGAGGAAAGCTGATAAAGATATTCCATTAAAGACTGTGTACCTTTCTACATATTGGCTGCTTGTGAGTCTCTGTGTTAATTACCACCTATTATTAGAAGAAGTTTCTCTGATGAGGGCTGTATGATGCATTGATCTAGTCACATAGCAATATGTTATTGGGAGTCATTTTATGTACATGTTTCTTTAGCAGAATAATAGTATTAGGTATTCCCTTGAGGCCCATGAGCTATTTAGTTTCAGGTTCTTGGCCGCTTTATAAAAGTTAAATATGGTTCCATCTCATAGAATGGGCATCAAATACATCAAAAAGTGTCTCGTTATCGCCAAAACATTTGTGCCATTATTGCCCCAGCACATCTTGCAGGCAGGTCTCCATTGTAGGATTCAGGGTTTTCATCTGGATGATACTGATGATTTCTTTTCTCCTCCAGTGGTGTGCAAAAGTACATTCCAGCACTGTGAGTACAAGTCAGGGGAGGTTCAGCATCTAGTTGGGCACCAGCTTTATTTCTCATGTTCAATGACCTAAGCACATGGTGTTCTTAGCAACAGTCTTGACGATACAATGTGGTATCTGGACTATCTAGAGGACCGTTTTGAGAAACTGCTCATAAGATGTAATCTATTACCAGCACTGTGAGGTCTATTTACTGGCTGACGATGTCTAGTTGGGGCATTGTCTCTCCCATCATGTTGTGTCTTCATTTAAATTCCTTTCATATGGCTTTTCATATGTTAGTTATCCCTCCCGATATTCGCCCCTTTCCTTAGTTCTGCCGTCCTGCTTCCAATATGGTTTTATAAAGTGATAAATAGGACTCCAAAATTACAGGTTTTTAATTTTAATGACGCTTCTACAAGTAAAATTTACAATTTTGATAAAAGAGCATAATTTATATGATGATCCTGGTATCCTCTGAAGATATATAACTCAGAAATATTAATTTCAGGATTGTTAGCATTTTAAACTTTATATATGCCACAGGGGAGGAAGCTGAAAGAGGTCAAATAGTTGGAAACAGTTATTTTCATTTTTTTGAAAAGGATATTTAGAAAGTAGGGAAAAATTTATGCTTCAAAAGTATTTTACAAGCCCATACCCAAAATATTGAAGGAAATCAGAGAACTCAATTACAACACAACAAAACAAAATAAAAAGATATGAAGGAAACTTGAAAGGACCTAGAAAGGTATTTCTCAAGAGAAAAACCTATATACGATCATATTTATGAAAATGGTCATGCCATTAGAAGCCATCAGGGGATGTACAAATGAAATCACAGTGAAATAATCACAATTATTTTTCTAATGCCTGTTTTATAAAAGTTAGAGGACAGCAAGTGTTGGTACAATGTACACCATAGGAATGAATGTAAATTATAGAGTCATTGTGGGAATTGGTAAGACAGCTGCAGGAAAAAACATAAATAGGACTTCTATATATTTTAGCAAGCTCACTTTTCAGTGTATATCTAAGTTTCCAAAGGAATATTTCTTATGCCACCTCTACCCTGTTATTCAATGTAGCATTATTCATAATAGTGAACATAAGGCATCAAAGTGCTCATTGGGTGGGTAAAGAAAATATGGTACATATACTGAGAGAATTCTCTTTCACTTCACAAAGAAGAAAATTCCCATTTTTCTACAATATGACTGAACTTAGAGAAAATTATAAATATAAGGAACCAGAAAAACAGTTACAATGTGATTTGGTTTATATGCAGAATTGAATGTGTATGCAAAATCAAACAAAGCTAATGAAGTAGAACAGAGTGATATAACCAAAGTCAGGTGTGAAAGGAAGGCTTATTATAAAAGGGGTACATTAATAAAAGAGTGCAAAGTTTCAGTTAGATGGGAGGAACATGTTATAGTGAACTATTGCACATGTGACTAGTAGTCAACGTATTGTTCATTGCAAAATGACATTTTGTGTCTCCCAATATTTTAGTGGAATGGATAATCAGACATGATGATGGATTAGTAAATTATCACTAAGGGGAATACATTGATTGTTTTTCAATTAGTAGTGTAAAAAGATTGGAATTTAGTTCTTTATTGAAAAACACCTTATCTAGCATGCACGGGTCCCTGAATTCAGTCACCAATATTGTCCACAAGCAGAGAGTGCCCAGAGAAAAGAAAGAAGAGAAGGAAGGGGGAAAGGGGAAAGGGAGGACAGGAGAAAATGGAGAAAGGAAGGAGGAAGAAGATGAATGAAAGAATCACAAAGGAGGGAAGGGAGGGAGGAAGAAAGAAAAGAAGGAATGAAGAATAGGCGGGAGGGAGAGAGAAAGGGGAGGAAAGTGGGGAAAAGAAAGAGAGGAAGGAAGGGGCAGAAGAAAAGAATGAAGGAAGAGAGAGGAAGGGATGAAGGAGGAAGAGAAGGAAGGAAGGAAGGGAAGAGAAAGGGAGGAGAAAGGGAGGGAAGGAAAAGAAGAAAGGAAGAAGATCGCAGATAAGAAAGTGAACAATCTTGACCCACAGCACTTGAAGTTCTGTGTTAAGAGTAGGCAGTACAGGGACTTGGGGGAGATGATTTTCAAAATCAAGATCTCCACCAAGCAGAGACGGAAGGTATGGGGAACAGTCAGCTCTGCCTTGATGCTTATTTAGCAGCAGGAGTTTGTACCAACACTAGATATATCAGGAAACATTTGAACACAATGTAAATTTTCTATGTTCTGTGTGCAATGTTGTTCCTAAGAAGCATGACTAATAAAGAAAACATCCCCTTGCTAAGCCAAACTTCACGCTCCCTGCTCACTGGTTACATCACTGGACCTCAGTCCCAGGCACAAGTTCCAAGTTTACTCATCCACATCTGCCTCACAAATCTGTGTGATCTTAGTTGCCTCTGCACCCACCATTTAACTATAAAAGACAACCTTTAACTTTCGTGACACGTGCACACACTTAAAAAAGAAAAAGAATGCTTTTTAAAGGTAAAGGTCCACATTTACCACTGTTCAAAGATGCTCTAATGATAATTCCAAACCCTACGAAATTATCACAGCTACCATTTAGCATTTAGCAGGTGGTACTAGCCTTCCTATCAATCCATCTCTCAGCTGTTGTTCAGTGTTCTGTTCTCAGTCAAGGTGCAGAGAGTTGCGTAATGCAAGGGTTCACAGTTACCGTCTTCTATGAACAGTTCCTGGAGAGGTCTCGGCTCTCACCCCTCAGCAAGCTGCACTGCTGGCAATCAGGACAATAGTTCTTTGATTAAGTCCACAGTCTACTTTATGAGAGTACTGTGATCAAGTGCTCAGTGCAATCTTAGCTGGATTAGTTCTACAGATCCACCTAGTATTGTGACAGAAACTAGTAATCCATAGCATTTTCTTGTGGAAGAAAGGAAACATTTAAACCTATACTGTTAATTTTAAAAGATGTCTTAAAGTGAAAAGAAGAAAAATCTTAATTCTATGGTTAAACAAAATAATTTACAGCTATATTTTCCACATTGCAAAAACAACAAATTGCTTGCATCTGCAACAAATCCAAATGAGTCACACACACACACACACACACACACACACACACACACACACACACACACCACACGCATGCACATGCACACATGCACAGACACACATGCACACATGCGTGCGTGCACACACACACACACACACACACACACACACACACACACAAATTATGTTATGAAAAAGAAACTAAATCTGGAGAAAGACAAAAATCCAGTTCCATTTATATGGAGGTTTACAACAAACAATTCTAATCAACAGTGGCGGGCAGGCAGATTGGCTGCTGTCTGGGCCAGGGCAGGGGAATTGAATGTACAGGGACAAAAATTCACTATAAAATGAGAAGCATTTTTCTCTCTGTTTGAACTGGGATGGTGTTTACACAGACAGATCTCTATAAACACATAAAATGTTATGTACTTTGGAAGTTAATAGATGTTTTATTTAAAAAAATATACAAAATCTCTAGAATAATTCAAAACTGCTCCTACAATGGAAAAAAAAAATTACACTAGGAATCACTGAATCCCAAAGACCTTTGGCAAACTAAGGTGTACCCAGCTTTTTGGTTTTCTATTGCTGTGATAAAACACCATGACCAAAAGAAACTCGGGGCAGAAGGGTTTGTATCATCTTCAACTTCCAATTTACAATCAATAACCGAGAACAGTTGGGGCAGGAACGTAAGCATGGCAGGAACATGGAGGCAGGAACTCAAAAACAGCAGGAACATGGAGGCAGGAACTCAAGAGGGAACCACTGAGAAATGTTCCTTACTGGCTTGCTTCTTCCCATGGCTTGCTCATTCTGCTTTCTATAGCTCCCTAGAACTACCAGCCTGGAGGTGGCACTGCTCACACTGAGCTGGGCCCTCCAATATCAATCATCAGTCAAGAAAACGCACCACAAGTTTGCCTACAAGCCAATCTGATGGGCACATTTTGCTCAGTCACGGTTCCCTCTTCCCAAACAACTCTACCTTGTGTCAAGTTTTCAATTGCTTAGTCATGCTGTACTGAAATACACAACTTTGAATTCCAGTTCTGTTTGTCTACCATTCACTGTAGTTACTCTAACAAGAACATCCACATAAATAGGTTGAAATTGTACACTGTATAATTGATACAAGGACAAAACACCTATATATATGTGTGTGTGTGTGTGTGTGTGTGTTGTGTATACACACACATATATATATACATATATATGTATATATAAATTAGTATGTTATGTAGATTAAAAATATATAATTATATATAATACATATAATCAGTGATGTGTGCATTAATAAATATATATTGGTATACACAATATATACATATCTCATATATGTGTGTATATATTTTATGAATATTTATTTAGCACAAAGTGGTGGTAATTTTCTAATTAGAAAAAATAATATTGCAATTCTGTGCACCTGAAATCCATCAAAATCTTGTTTAATATTGTATGTTTTTATAGGTTAAGATGCGATAACTTTAACTAAATATAAACAGTAATCAGGTAAGTAAAAACCAAACATTTTAAAAGTGTTAACCTTTGAATTCATTAAGCCGCACAGATGCATGGCATAGCTTGGACACACCTGTGGTATTTAGAACAATGTGTGAAAATATGCTTGATCTGCCAATTTACTTTTACTTGACACATTTATAAAGCTTTTCCATTTATAAATATACAAAAAATTTTAAAAATGATGTGCTGTGGATGAAACCCAGGGAATATTATTTAAGGGCTGTATCACTAAGGAAAAGCTCAAGTCCTTAAAAAAATGTGCATTTTAAAAATGTATTCAAGTCAGACTAACCATATTTTTAAAATTTTAGTTACATTAGGAAAGGGTATTTGGTGGCTTTCCCCTAGCACTAATATACTTAAGAGCTAACAGTTTATTTTCTCTTATAAAAATATTTTCCATATGGTTTGTATACCTAAAGTACAGTCATGTTTACTCCTTACTACATTTCAAATAGATCTTCGTTGTCTCACGTTTTACTTATTATTTACTGAATTTATTATTTACTCTTTATGTATTACTTATTTTACTTATTATTTACTGCTTTCTAAAAGGAAATAGAAATAGGAAGATAGGCAAATAGATGTTTAGAATTGATCTTCCTATTAACAGAATTATTATAATAGAGGCATAAATATTTTAAAATTTACTAGTACCTATGGAGTGACCACTAAACAGTTTCATTCCATTTTCACAACTAATTCTAGCATTTAATAGTTAGCAATGTATTGGTAAATACAGTGTCCAAGAAGATAAAATGAAAGTCATTGGCTTTTATAGACTGGGAAGTGTCCTATAAAGTAGGAGAAAGTCTTAAAAGTTATTTTCTTCAGTGAGAAATGAAAGGTAGAAATAAAGAAGTGTGGAACTATAAAATAGATCCATAACACAGATTCAGACAGGAAAGTATTGACAAGCATAAAAATAATAAGAGTTATAAAACTGTAGACAGTTGATGTACAGTTAGCATAAATCAATAATGCCTTGGAGTAAATAATACATCTGAATTCAATATTAAACACATCATTCTACAATTCAACAATAATATGAGTGAATAACATAAATAAATTCTATCCCTAGCATTAGTACAAGGAGAGACTTTGGAAGGGTTTAGGCAGTGGAATGCCCTAGCAAACATTTGTTTCTTCCTATGGATTATAAAATTTAGTGTAATATGCTAAATTCTTGAACTTGAATTTACATCCAAGTCATCACATAAGACTGCATCTGGATTGCAATAACAATATGAGCAAAAAAAAAAAAAACCACATAACTTGTAAGTGTCCTATCTCTAAGCATGGGTTCAAAACTATATTTCTATGTTGCTCACAATAATTAAGTTCTCATCATGTGCTGAACACAATTATAAGTGAATAACGTAACTTAGTTATTTAATGTCTATTAATTATATCTGATTAAGAAAAAGAAATTGATGCACAAAAGGCAATGTATTGTGGGTGAGACTTTTCAAACGTCATGAGGTTAAAATTTTGCTCTCAAAGTTCTGGGTCTAGTGTCTATTTCTAGAAGCCATCTTTCTCTTTATTGCATTCCTTTTACATTCTTTTCTTTCTATTTCTTTTTTTTTTTTTTTTTTTTTTTTTTTTTTGGTTTTTCGAGACAGGGTTTCTCTGTGTAGCTTTGCGCCTCTCCTGGAACTCACTTGGTAGCCCAGGCTGGCCTCGAACTCACAGAGATCCGCCTGGCTCTGCCTCCCGAGTGCTGGGATTAAAGGCATGCGCCACCATCGCCCGGCTTTTTTCTTTCTATTTCTATTTATTCATTCATCAATTTACCCACTAAGTCAATAAACCATCAAAATTCCAACTCTATTTATCTGTATTATGCCAGATACAAAGATAAGTCCTTAGATTTTCACGATTTCTGTTTAAAAATAACACAATGTATGCTTTGAGTATGAATACAAGCAAACCTAGCAACCAAATGTGTGCAAAGGACCAGAATACATTTACTGACTAGAGACACAAAGGATTTAAAATTATAAGTCATAACTTAAGTGAACTTTAGGTCTGTATACATTATTGTTTTGTGAATTTCCTTATTCTGCCTTATTCTGTTTTTGTTCTTTCAAATATCAGAAATGTCCACTGATTTAAACTATTGCCCAGCATTTACCGTGTTATATCTTTTATTAAAGATTCTCTAGCACAGAACTGACAGATGTTATTTTTAATTCAGTATTGTCTCCTTAAGTCTATTTTATACCATATAAGGCATGTGTTTCCACTTTCTGTAAACCTAGAGTTCAAAGCAGAAATAGCATTTTTAGTCTGTGTCTGTCAATCTAATCCATGATTATTTTTAGAATCCTTGGGAGAATAGGATGAGTATATATCAGTGGAATCCGTTTTGGACAACATAAAAAGATGAGGTCTTTTCATGTAATTATTTTACAATTTTTTTAGGCATTGTCAATGTTTAGTTAGACTTAAGAACCACAGATCAATATCATGGTTGTACTTCATTGACTGTTATGTCTTACTAGTCATTAAATATAAAAATAAGACAAAATGAAACAATTAAAATAATAGGGCAATAAAAATTATTGAGGAAGTGATAATAATAAACAAAATAGGCCCAGGGAATTGATTTTTTTCTTTAACTTAGTATTCACTAGGTATTTTTAAATGTTTCAAATCATAAGACTGTGCTCTTAGTGAACAGTCTTCTATCATTCCTAACTTCAACAGGACCAGTAGTCTTTGTTGAAAAGTATACAGTAGACTTTTCCTTTATGTCTTCTTTATTCCTTATTTGTTATTTTAACCCATTGAGTTCAGTTATTGATGCCCATATATGCATGGGTGGTGGTGTCATCCATTGGGGTATGGGGAATCTACCAGTTACTAGACACCTAAAGAAAGGTGACCCTCCTTCCCCAGCAGGCATCAGGTCTCAGTAGGTCCTGCTCTGCAGAGGGTGTGGCTTCAGTGCCTCTGCTCCCTCCTACATAGAATTGGTGGAGGTCTTTTGTAGGTGACCACAGATGCAGGGACTTCATTTGCAGCAGCCATGCCATGTCCAGAGAATGGCGTTTGACAGTTCTCCTCCCCATCTTCTGGCTCTTACACTCTTTCTCCTTGCTCTTCCACTATATTGTCTGAGACTGCCAGGAAAAGGGTGTTAATATAGATGCTTTTCTGTTTTGTAACTAGCACCATCATGCTGTGTTGTTCATCTTCACAGGCCCGGGTGATATCACTCAGAATAATTTTTCCCATTTCCATTCCTTTAATGTTCAGTAATATTGTGGATATGTACTATATCTTTTTTTGTTATTTTTACTATTTATTTTCATTCCATAAATAATCTAATGCAAATATAATGCTTTTGCCTTTTTAATATAATGTCTTATATTTTGACATATTCTTTCCTCTCCATAAACTGCTTCAAGATCTTCTCCCAACTCCTTACCTTCCCAGTTTCATGTTCTTCCTCTCTAAACAAGAAAAAAGAAAAAAAAATGTATACACACCACACACATATACATACAAATGCTGCTAGATTTGTTGTTTCAACTACTCCTGAGAATGGGGCCTGCCCTGGATGGTGGTTTGTATAACTGGTGTCACTCCATTTAACGAAACACATTTTTCTCTTTCCAGAAGCTGTTAATTGCAAGTAGCTTTTTTGGAAAGGAGTGCAACTCTGTGACTACATTACTTCTCTGTGTTGTGATTCTGTCTGGCTTAACTTGTACAGGTCTTATGCAAAAAATTATAACATTGTAAAATTTCTACCAAATTTAAAAGCAAGAGGTGTTTTGTTGTTGTTGTTGTTTGTTTGTTTTGTTTGCTCCTAAGGAATTTCAGTGATTTAACTTTTTTATGCTCATAATATTAAAACTAGCAAGTAATTAATGTCACCATATCCAAAACATACAGATTGGTAGAACTATGCTATATTAATAGCATTTTAAATAAAAATTAATGTAAGAAATTTCTGTTCAACACTCTCATGATTAATGTTAATAACTATTAGAAATATAAAATCAATATATATGTTCCATATTACATCATAAGATACACACACTGAACGATTCTTATGAAACAAAAACACTAACTTAGAACTTTTAAAAATCTTGTATATAGTCTGAAAAGATGAAGAAGGGAAATGAGTATAGTTAATATTTTATTTTTGTGAGAAAGTCAGGAATGAACATTCAGAAATGATTCTGTGCTAAACTAAGAACTGAAGTAATGAACTGTTCCTATGTTCTCAACTGTATCATTAATGTCTTTTTAGACGTGTGCTATGATCTGTGTATGAAGTGCCCCCCAAAAGGATTATGTATTGCAGCCGTAGGCAATTCAAGCAGAGAATCAACATGCCAACTAGGTTACTGTCAGTCCTACTATTATTTAGATCACTCGAGTCCATTGGTATTTTCTTAAATAGGAAGACAGTTCTCCCATTTGTATCTTAACTGGGTTGAAACAATTGTATGTGTGAAGGGTTAGTAAAATATGTAAGGATCATAAACATGAGTAAATGGATGGAAAATTACCTTGTAACTGCTCAAAATATTCCCATCAGGAAAATATACACATGACTAAAATAGAAACATAAAATTTTATATCCATAGAAAAATGGTTTACCCTAAGAATGTCAGTGAAGTCAGCTACGTTACTTGGGTGTGATACAGGGGTTAAACTCAGGGCCCTATGCATGCTGGGCAAAGGCAAGCGCTTTACTGACTTGTGAGCTAGACACCTATCCCCAAATAAGTTACTTTAAAGAGATTAACATGTTATACAAGTTTGTGGCAAAAGGAAAATTTCAATTCTGATAATTTTCCCACAGGTATTAGGATAAATATCACAATTAATGATAAAAAAATTTGGTCCCTTTTCATATAAGTATAGATATTAAAGAAATTCTATAAAGCTTGACGATATGAAGTGGTACTGTACAATGTTAAGTATGTTATTCTGATATATTGAGATGGCTTGGATTACCAGTGTCCCCCACAGGCTCATGTGCTTGAAGTCTTAATCTACAACCTGAACTAATACAGGCAGACACAAAAACCTTGAAGAGGTGGGCATTAGAGGAAGACAAGTTGGATAATTTAGGAAATGTGTGTGAAATAGATATAAGACTTTTCCCCCTTTCCTCTCTCTCTTTTGCTCACACGTGGTAACAAAGTGAGCCAATATCTCCAGGTTGTTCTTCCCACCATGACATGTTGCCTTGCCACACATTTGAATACAAAAAGACAAGTAAACCTGGACGAAAATCTTTCAAACGATGACCCCCAATAAATATTTCTTCCTTAAGATTGTACAACTTAGGCATTTTGCTACAGAATGAAAAGTCAATTAATACTCTAATATGATTCAACATTGTGCAAAACTATTCACCACTAATAAGAAATAGGAAAATAAAAATTCAGAAAGAAGAGAAAATATTTTCCTTGTTTGTTTACTTACTTAGAAAATTTGAAGCACACAAGATCCTACAAATAATAGATTCACAAGGTTTCAAGATGCCATGTCAATATTTATAATAGCAGCACATGAAATACTTTTAAAAATGGCATACTTAAATCAATTATTTTGTAAATGAATATATAAGCTAATTAAAAATGAAAATCCAATTTAATAATTATTAAGGTATAAATTTAAAGAACAAGTGTAAAGTGAATGTAATAATAATCATAATAATAGCAAATTAAACTTCAAGAAATGAAAAGTTGATCTGAAAAATCTATGTGAAAAAAGCAATCTTATTGAAGAATATGAAAGAATACACAAACAAATAAAAATATGAGCTACATATAGAAATGCTGAGACATAGAACCATTTTTCTTGTAGTAATTCATTAACTTGAGAAAATCTGATGAAAATCTCACAGGGGGTTTTAAAAGACATTTGACAGACTATTGTGGTTAAGTTATGAGATTCATGGCATAGAAAACAACAAAAGTTGAAAGACTTCGACATCTCTTCACTGAAAACACATTTATTAAAGTTAAATCATCTTTTCAGGCCTATTCAAAGCACCAGCAACCCAGAGAGAATAAAAGAAATATTTTAACACTTTCGGAGCTTATTTTTTGTTCATAGTGTGTTTGTGTGTTCATGCATGTGCATCTGTGTGTTTCTGATGAGTGTGCATGTGTGTGATGTACATGGGCATGTACACATGTGCACATAAGCATGCAAAGGTCAGAGGTCCACCAAAAATATCAGTCCTCAGCATCAAACTATCCTGTTTTCTTGAGACAAGATCTTTCATTCATCTGGAGCTCACCAATTAGTTTAGTGTGATGGCCAGTGAGTTGTGGGATCCATTTGTTTCCACCCAAGAGTACTAGGATTACAAATTCACGCTATCCTGATTGGCTTTTTAAGAGGTTCTGGGGATCAATGCAGGTTCTAGTCTTTATGTAGCCAGTCTTTTACTGACTGAATAATCTCCCTAGTCCCTAGAACTGATTCTTTAGCTAGAAATAAAGATAATAAATTACAGATTGCATAAATTATACTCTATGTCAAAATATAATATTTGAACAAGGATTTGACAAAATTGAAGAACTTATCCATGCAAATATCTAAAAGAAGTGCACTGGAGTCCACAAATGAAGGAAGTTCAAAGTCAAGAGGAGGAAACAGTGGCTTAGATGGAGTTGGAGATGGAGTCAGAAAAAGAGGAAAGCTAAGTTTTTGTAAATGGGAATCCTTAATTGAGATTTAAGCTGAAAATTGACATTCAATTAATGACATCATTCATTATTTTTTTTAAAGCAGGGTCTCACCTTTTAGACGAGGGTAGCCTAGAACTCACAAAGATGTGCATCTGTCTCCAGATTGCTGAGATGCAAGGCATGCACCACCACAAACAAATATACATTATTCATTTTAAATCACGTCATATCGAAGAAAAAAAAGAAAGAAAAAGGACCCATAAGAAAAGTAGAGATGCCCAATACAAGGTCCCAGGTAAAATGGGATTCATACAAGGGTGTTTTAGCTAAAGATTCAGGATATATTTTAAAGATAGAGCAAATAAAATTCACTTGCATTTTGAAGTGGGATGTGCAAAAGACAGAATATGGAAAAATGAATATGTAAATGTGCAGAATAATTTAGGTATATAAGTAGACATGTATGTCTGCAATACAGCTAAAGATTCATAACTCATAAATGTACAAAGTGTTTCTGAAGCTATGACACTAATAACACTGACAGGATAAGTAGAGAAGGTAAGGATGAGCCCTGGGAAGTTTCCACATCAATAAACAAGAAAGAAGTTCCAGAGACAAAGAGACAAAGCCACTGAAGTAAGAGGAAAACAGTGTCTGCTCCTGGAGTGTCATGAAGAAAGGGGATCGAGGAGAGTGATCAACTGTATCAAACACTTCTCAGAGATCTGCCAGGACTGAGAGTCACTAATGTATTGAGCGATGTAAAATTAATGCAGCTGTAACAGAAGCGATTCTGTAGAGTGGAATTTGATATCTTAATTAATTCACATTGCTATAAGAAAGCAGTTAGGTGAGTAGAAGAGCTTTTTGAAAGAACCACGCTGCAACATGAAGCAGAACATAGCAAATCAGCTGAAGTGGGGCATGGGGCTCAGAGATTATCTTATTTTTTTATTTAAGTTTTTTTTTATTCATTTTGTATACCAACCACAGATCCCCTTCTCATCCCTCCTCCCACTCCCCCTAAGCCTTCCCCTCCCAGACCCACCCCTCATCTCATCCTCCAAAAGGGTAAGGGCTCCTAATTATCTTATTTTTAAGTTGAAGAAATTGTAGGTTGTAAGAACAAAGCCAGTATCACTAAAGATTCCTAGAATAGAAATGTATTGACCAAATAAATGTCAGTTATATCCAAATAAGTATAAAAGGCTTTCTCTAAGATTTACTTTCACATTTTAAAACATTCTTATGTTTAGGTAATAAGATCTTGGCAAATAAGCTCTTTCAGTCTCTTAAATACTAACGAGATTAAGATTTGCTTAAATTACATGTTGAAATCAATGAAACCAAGTTAGTTTACATGAAGCTCTTTTCCATCTATATTTTACTCTCTGTCTACATGCATTTATTACCTTTCTAGCTCCTACTATTCACAGGCTGCATGGCTTTACCATAGTAATCTTTGCTCTGCAAACAGCACTTGGTTGAAATAAAATAACTTAAGTAATTTAGAAAACTGTGATAGGCTTTATGCTGTTTATTTGCTTGTTCATTTTTGTTACAGAGAGGTTTCCAGAGAGGTTTTTCTTTTGTTTGTTTGTTTTGAAACTTATTAAGAAATTTTTTATTTATTTTACATACCAATCACAGATTCCCCTCTTCCCTTCTCCCGCCCCTCCACCCTTCCCTACCCACCCCTCATTCCCTCCTACAAGAAGGTAGGGCCTCCCATGGGGAGCCAGTAGAGCATCAAGATCAAGATGGGGAAAGCTACAGATAAACAAACCAAACTAGTGGGAACTCATGAAATTTAGACCAACAGCTGTGGAGCCTCCACAGGACTGGACTAGGCCCTCTGCGTATGCTAGACAGTTGTGTAGCTTGGTCTGCTTAAGGGCAGCCAGGCAGTGGGATCAGGATCCATCTGTGGTGCATGAGTGGGCTTTTTGGGGCCTACCGCTTATGGTGGGACACTTCAACAGCCTTGAGGCAGGGGGAGGGGCTTGGACCTGCCTCTACTGAATGTACCAGAGAGTTTTAAAATTATTTGCTAATCTTCTAAGGACCAGACATGAGGACGATTGGACTATTATTACCGGGATCTTCCCTTCATGGTTGCCAAATAATACAAGGGAAATCTGGGGCCCTCTTGGGGATACTTAGGTTTATTAATAAAACAATTCAAGAATGGGCTCAAGAAAAATTTTTCTAGAGTGTTAAAAAAAAAAATCAAAACCCAAAACCCCAGGAAGGCAAGCTATAAATTTGAGCAGTTGCTCGGAGGACGAGAACGGAAGCTAGAAAGAAAAGTGTTTTTCGGTTTGAGTTACCAGCACAAAGATCTACTCCATGCCAGCAGGAAGCAACTTGGTTTGTAGCTAGAGTTTAGAGAAAGTATAAGGAAGCCCAAGTATCAAAAAAAATCATGCTTAAGTTCTGGCCAACATCCTACAGGAAGAGATAAAAAGGAAAAAAAAATAAGCTGCATCTTTCTGTGTGAGGACTCAGAAAGATGGGCAGATTCACATGACCTCAAAGTGTCTCAGCTTGTAGGGACTGTGCTATGGGACAGGAATTAAGGGAAGGAAAGTACACAATCTCATTAAAGGAATAATTATTCCACCTACTTCCTTTAGTATGGTTTATTGTACACTTGCCTTGCCAGAGTGGTACTTTGGCCAGGTGATTAAAACATCCCATCTGGAATGTAAGTCAAGTACCTAGGGGAGAGATTCTATTCTCCTGACCAGAAGGTGTTTTCCCTTAAGGAGCCATTATTGCTACTCTAACAGTACCAAAGATTGATCTGTACTTGGACATTCCTTTTCCCTAATGGTAAACATATGAGTTCATTAGCTTGGACTCATTGGTTGAAAATTTAATTGAATAATAAAAGAGAAAGGTACATTTTATTATCAAGTTATATTGAATTAAAACACAGATGACCAATGAAAGGAAGGTATATTATTAGTGCTATTCCTATGCAAATAAATCAAGTAATGGATATATAATGTCAAAGTAAAGATGTATGAGACAAGCTATAACTGAAAATAATGTTTACAATAGCTATCAGGAGTGGCTGCTGTGTGTGAAATCTATATAAAGACTGGGAACATGTTTAATACATTAAAGATTGGTGTGATACAAGTTAAGATGAGAAAGTAGTTGCATGAGACTGAGGTCTGAAGAAGTAGGAACATGGGCAGATATTGGTAAACTAGCATAATGTTACATTTGCATGGTGGTTGATAGGTTCTGGGGCTCCATTACCCAGTAGAGTAACTAATGTTAATAATAATGTACCATATATTTCAATGCTGTTATTCAAATGCTCTCATTCAAAGAAGCGATAAACACTTAAGGCTATTAATATCCTAATCACCAGGAATTGATCATTATGTAGTGTATACATATATTGGCACATCACACTGGATCCTGTATGTATGTATAGTTATTACATGACAATCATACATTTTTGAAAAGTAGGAATTAAACTTGGATCATTCAGAAGATTTATGCTCATAGTAGAAATGATAAACAAAGCGGCTTGAGAAGTAAGAAGAAGCTAGAAAATCTGGGAATGACACACTGAACAAATAAAGACATGATTCAGTTGATCGTGTGGTACAGATAATAGATGATTCTCTCCACTCATAGTGTTGTGAGGACCTAGAGAAGTCCCCCAGTCACTAATAAGAAATATCAAAATCAGTTTCATGCAATTGAGTGTAATTACTTAATGACTTATTTCAGTAAATATGCACATGAACATGAATATATATATTTATATTGACACTGATATATATATATGTATGTATGTATGTATATGTTTAAATGAATATATATTTAAAATTAAATTAAATTATGGATGAGTGTGTTTAGCAGATTGGTCCCAAGTATTTTAAGGCCAAGGGCCAAAGATCAAAAAGTGGGTCACTTACCGTAAGTCTAAAATATCCAACATTCTTGAAATAAACACTATCCTGAAAGCACACATTCCCATTAGACAGCACTTCAATCAGTTTTTCTCAGACTATGGACAGACTTCACAATGAAACTCAGACGCCTACACACACAGCCCTTCCACTGTAGACAGCTTCCGTCTTCCCAAGTGTCAGTATCTTCTGAACCAATCGTCTGCATTACCTCTAGGCAGGGACACTGCAGTCAGCGCCACAAGAAGGACCACTCAATCACTCTTTACATACAGAGGGAGGAGCAGTAGGGTACTGGCAGGCCAATGAGGTTGCTTTTGAAAGGAAGCTTGAGCACCATTAGAGTAAGGCAGTGGTTCTCAACCTTCCTAATGCTGCAAGTCTTTAATACAGTTTCTCACGCTGTGGTGACCCCCAACCATAAAATTATTTCATTGCTACCACATAACTGTAATGTTGCTACTGTTACGAATTATAATACAAATATCTGATGTGCAGGATATCTGGTATGCAACCCACAAAGGGTTGCAACTCAAGGTTGAGAACCACTGGAATAAGTAGTGATCTGTTGTTTGGCTAGGAATTCTGAGGTTCCAAGTACTAGCATATGAACCTCTTCTTAGCGAAGGCTGAAGCGTCACATATATGATAATTAAACATTTGGAATGCCCCTTTTTAGTAGATTCAGTTCTGAGTTAAAAATACAGGCAAGAGGGCTGGAGAGATGGCTCAGAGGTTAAGAGCACTGCTTGCTCTTCCAAAGGTCCTGAGTTCAATTCCCAGCAACCACATGGTGGCTTACAACCATCTGTAATGAGATCTGGTGCCTTCTTCTGGCCTGCAGGGATATGTGCAGACAGAACACTGTATACATAATAAATAAATAAATCTTTAAAAAAAAAATACAGGCAAGAGATGTTGCAATGGAAAAGACTGAAAGTGTTTTAATCTTGGAAGCTCCTCACTCACAATCTTTTAAAAACTAATTTGCATTACTGGTTAGTATACATTTGTCACTACTCCATTCATCCATAGGTGGACCCTAGTCATATTTCTTTTTACATAATAAGATTGAGATAAAGTGACCTGTGTGGAACAAATTGTTCAGTTTCCAGATCTTATTGTCTCCTCACATTTTTTTCAAGTTAGAAAATGTGTTGTTCTCCGAATTGCACATATTCATTTATTTCTAGAGTTGATCATTTTATTTTATGTAAGATTATCATATATACATATAATATATATATATATATATTATATGTATATATTAGAACATCTCTTGACTGGTATGTGTAGCAGTCTTTCTTGAACTGCCAGCCCCCAAATCATGACATAGAGACTTATTATTAATTATGAATGCATGGCCTTAGCTTAGGCTTGTTTCCAGCTATCTTTTTTAACTTAAATTAACTCATTTCTAATAATCTATGTTCTGCCCTAAGGCTTGTATACCTCATCTATGTACGGTCCATCCTGCTTTCCTGCTTCCTCCATGTCTGGCTGGCTGGCTGGCACCCAGTTGGCTGGATTCCCTCTTCTCTCTGTCCACCAGCCCCACCTTTCCCTCCTCTCCTATCTATGTGCCATTCAGCTTTTTATTATACCAGTCAGGTGCCTTAGGCAGACACGGTAAAAAAGCAACACATTTTTACATAATTAAACAAATGCAGCTTAAACAAATGCAACACATCTTTACATAGTTGAACAATCTTTCTACAACACAAACAAGTGCAACATGTCTTTATATAGTTAAACAAATATTCTATTCCATAACAGGTACGCATCTCTTAGTAAATATTTGCAGCGGGATAACAAAAAAACAAAAAGCATGGAGCATGGGAGTTGTGAAAGTTATTGTCTCCAAGAGCAGCATGATTATCATTGTAAAAATTAGCAGATTTACTCCAGCACACTAAAAATATTAACAAGAAAAATTCTGTTGAGCCTGGTTCTGAGCACAGTAACCCATAGCGTTCTGGAATTTTATGATGTGAATATATTCTTTGAACAACTGTCAGTCTAAGATCACTTAGAAACCTTTAAAATTATTTCATCTAAACTTACTTCCTTACTTCTGTTAATTTCAAATCTGGGCCAAATGGCTACGGTGCCTATAGAATATATCAAAGCAAATGCTGGCCACCAGGATTTCCCTGCTATTCCTCAGTCTTTTATCTGCTGCAGGGCCCTCTTGGCTGGCTTATCCAACCCCCTACCCTAAATTCTCCAGCTTAGGGAGCTGGGCTGCTCTTCCCTATAGAGACTAACCATTTTGGTAGCCCACTCTCTTGTACCTTTGGTCCTCCTGGCTGCTGCACCTGGTTTCCCTCTCTCCCTTCTCCTTTACCTTCCCCTCTCTCCCACGTGGCCCAGCTCAGCTTGGTCATGTCCAATCTGGACTCTCCCGGATGTCCCTGTTTCTGCCTCGGGCTATGTTCTCCTACGTATCTACAAGAAACCTTCTCCTCCACTATACCTAGGAGCAGTCGTGTCCTTTCCTTTCCTTTTATTTTTTCATTAAGCTTCTTCTTCTCCTTTTATTTTGGAAATGTTGACAATAATCACAGAACACCTGAGAGTAAGAAAGCCCATGTCAGGGTACATTTTCCTTTTTTTTTTTTTTTTTTTTTTTTTTGGTTTTTTGAGACAGGTTTTCTCTGTGTAGCTTTGTGCCTTTCCTGGAGCTTGCTCTGTAGACCAGGCTGGCCTTGAACTCACAGAGATCTGCCTGCCTCTGCCTCCCAAGTGCTGGGATTAAAGGCGTGTGCCACCACCGCCCTGCCAGGGTGCATTTTCAATGAGGCTATTTTGTCAACAAGTTTGTCAATTGAACTCTCAAGCTGCTGATATAAAACATCGCCTTATGGCTAATAATCTACCCTGAGTATGTAATTTAAGTATTTTACTGCCCTGAACAAGAAGTGATACTTGTGACTAGGATTACAAATTACTTTCTATCATCTCTATTGTTAGCTAACAATAATCTAGGTTATTTTCTTCTGAACAACTTGGTAATTAATACATTGATATCACCTGAAATCCTTTACTGATAAACTTCATCACACATTCTTCAGATTAGCATATTTCCCTATGCTGAGATATACATGAGTTCTCAACTCAACTAGTAAACAACCTTTAAATCATAACAATGTTATAACTTATTAGTCAAATGTATTGCTATTGTCCTAAACAGTCATATTATGAAAATAAGACCAGAAATGAATGATTAATAATGCTTTTTGTCTGTAACTGTAATATTTACTTAAACTATCAAAATAATAACTTAGATTTATCATTTTGTGTTTGATTAACACTTGTCAGGGAAATTTGTTCTAATATGCAGCAATTATTTAATCATGAGAAACTAATCACAGGTTTAATAATGTAAAATGGATCACAGTTTACTTATTTAAAGATTAAACTTAAAACAAAGTACAGCCGGGCGATGGTGGCGCACGCCTTTAATCCCAGCACTCGGGAGGCAGAGCCAGGCGGATCTCTGTGAGTTCGAGGCCAGCCTGGACTACCAAGTGAGTTCCAGGAAAGGCGCAAAGCTACACAGAGAAACCCTGTCTCGAAAGACCAAAAAAAAAAAAAAAAAAAAAAAAAAACAAAGTACAAATTACTTGTTTTTAGGCTTATCCTTGTTAGGGTTATCATTACTGTGATGAAACAACATGACCAAAGCAATCTGGGGAGAAAAGGGTTTATTTGGCTTATAATTCTAAATTCCTGTTCATTACTGAAGGAAGTCAAGACAGGAACTCAAACAGGACAGAAACCTTGAGGTAAGAACTGATGCAGAGGTCATGGAGGAGTGCTTCTCATTGGCTTGCTCATCCTGCTTTCTTATAGAGCCTAGGACCACTAGCCCTGGGTGCTACCACCTACAATGGGCTGAGCCCTCATTCATCATTCACTAATTAAGAAAAAGACCTACAGTCTTGCCTATAGCCTAATCTTACAGAGGCATTTTCTTAATTGAGGCTCCCTCCTCTTAGATAACTTTAGCGTGTGTCAAGATGACATAAAAGTAGCTAGCACAATTGACCCCTTATCAAATTGACACACAAACATCACTCTAAAGCCATAACCTTTCCTTTAATGTTCATCCTGAGAATACCGATTAATACAACACTACAATATAAAACATTTTACAAACTCAAAATGCCCATAGTCTTACAAATTCAAACACTTTAAAAATTCAGTATCTTTAAACAAATCCAAAGTCCCTTTTAAAGTCCAAAGTCTCCTTTAAAATTGAAAGTATTTCAACTGTGGGCTCCTATAAAGTCAAAAATAAATTATTTCAAGAGGGAAGAATGAGGACACAGTCACCATCAGATCAAAGTCAAAACAAATTCAACATTATAATCATTCAATCATTCAATGTCCAGTATCTGGGATTTACTGACAATCTTCTGGGCTTCTCCAAGTGTCTTGGGTCACTTCTCAAGCTTTTCCCTTTGCAACACACAGAGAGCTTGTCTTCTAGGCTCAGGCCAGTTCCACTCCACACCTGCTGATGTTGTTGGTGGTCATCTCCTGTTCACTCCATACCTGTTGCTACTCTTGGTGGTCATCTCATGGTACTGGCATCTCCAAAATGCTGAGGTCTCTGCAGTAACTGTGTTGCACATTCACCAATAGCCTCTCCTGGGCTCTCTTCAAGGTACAAAGCCTCAACTTTCTCCATGACACCTTCAATACTGCCTTTCACTACTACTTCTGCTTAACCGTCACCAATGGCCTCTCCTGCTCTGTAACCGTGCCAAGCCTCAGCTGACCTCTTCAATGCCTTCAACGCCACTACCTCCTGGGAGATTGTGCTGATGCCAAGGAATCACTTCCCAGAAGATTTCACCATAGTGATGCTGGTCTCTTCTTAATCACCACTAATTTCTCAGTTCCAGCTGAGCGGCATCAATTGTCCTAGTGAAGCAAAGGTTTCACTTCAGTGGTTCTGGTCTCTTGATAACTACAGCCTATTTTTCATCTCCAGCTGACCAGACACCACAGATTCTTCACACAAAAGGCCCTGTGGAGTCTTTGCTTCCCACTGAAACTCCACAGGCAGGCCTATATTGTCTGTGTTTCTCTCAACATTTTTGTCTTCCAAGTTCCCACCGATCAGCTCACCAAGCTTTGAATGGCTTTTCCCGACCCAAGTTCCAAGTACTTCATGAATCTGTCCAAAACCACATGGTCAGGTCTGTCACAGCAATACTCCACTAGTTAGGGTCGCTACTGCTGTGTGGAACATCGTGAACAAATGAAAGCTGCGAAGAAAAGGATTTATTTTGCTTACACATCCACACAGTAGTCCACCACTGAAGGAAGTCAGGAGAGAAAGTCAAGCATGGATGGATACTGGAGGAAGGAGCTAGTTCAGAGGCCATTGGGGAGGAGTGGTGCCTACTGGCTCGCTCATCATGGCCTTCTTATAGAACTCAGGCTCACTAGTCCAGGGACAGCACCACCCACAATGGGCTGGGCCATCCCTCATCAATCACTAATTAAGAAAATGCCCTACAGGCTTGCCTATAGCCTGATCTTATGGAGACATTTTTAAAATTGAGGTTCTTTTCTCTCAGATGACTTTAGCTTGTTTCAAGTTGATATAAAACTATCTAGCACATGGCTCATACTAGAGGCTATTTGTGTGGTAATTTAAACAATAATAATATACTGTCAATCTCTAGCACACAGACATAATTCTACAATTGTCAGCAATTTAAAAAAATGAATATCCATGATCACAATGTTTAAAATGTTTTATTTATATTCTTGCCAAAAGAATGAACAAAAGTGCAAAAGTTTTCAAGTTATCAGCTTCTCAAAATCTTCCATATGTATACTTGTAGCTATGAGATCAGTTAGAGACCAAAACCAATATACAGAATTAGACCTTCTTCTAGTTCTGAAGATGCAACTTGAGAATTATTCTGATAGGAACTATCAAAATCTTCCAATGGCTGTCAAACTTAGAAGCTGTAATTTGAGTAGAAAAAAATATGGAGACATGTGTTGCCTAAAGTGAAAAAGTCTTATGAATTATAAATAATATATCACGAGGCAATATTGTCATCTGAGAACCACAGATTAGTTACATACTAGGTGATATACTTGCTACATATTATAGCTGACATATATTATTCTTTATGTCATCTATCATTAAATGGAATATCATTTGCTGTTGTATAGCCGTAGATGAATTCAGATACATATGTAAATGAATATACGTGCTTTAAAAATATACAAGTATTTGATTTATTTCTTCCTAAAAAACATATTTCATGTATTTCTTTCATCTTGGAGTACAGGAGCACAAATGTTATATATTTCTGCTATTATAGATACCTAAGTACAAAACTGTACTGTACATTCAATCTTTATAACCAAATCTGTGTGCTTTTATAATTGCTTGAGGAAAATCTATTACTGATGACATCATTTAAATTATGTCAATGGCAAAATTTATGTTCCTTTCCTCAACGTTTTTCTGAATTCAAATACCTTGTCCTAAAGAGATTGATGGTACCCCGACTGACTTAGCTGAGAGAAAGATAAGTTATTTTTTTATTTTAATCTCACACACAGCTTATGAAATCACCATAAATTCTTTATTTTGAACATCCAGCTTAAGATTTCAATAAAATAGGAGGGATATGTTCAAAATCGTGGTTTTACATAAAGATCTGTCCAGTTGTTGGCCATCAGACCTGAAGGTTGTCCCCGGAAACTCATCTGGGTTACTTAGTTTCCTTGGCACCTTCGTCTGTTTCAACAACCTCACTGAGGAAATACCTGTTTCACACTCATCAGGAATCTAATGCTATTGGCTTTGTCATCCATTGCCTGCTTCTTAATCTCTGGGTTGTGGAACCTCTTCACACTTCCAATTACACCACTTCAGCTACTTGATTCACGGGGACTTAATGCCTAAGGAGATTAGGTGTCCAAAAATATGAAGTATTAAAGGCAAGCAAGCAGAGTCTCTTGAGTGTTAAGCTCAGTTTATGCAAATATTTAAGTCATTTTTCATCTAATTTATGACCCACTTATAGTTTATGTTCCTCATCTTACATTAGAAAAACAGACACTGTCTTTTGGAAGTGGCTAAGCAGACCACTTCTATCCTTTGCCTGTGTCTAAACTACATTGCAAAAAAAATGGTTTCTTTATAAAGGTGAATGAATAAATGAATCAATGAAGGAATAAAACTGGTAAAAGTCCAATGGTTTCATATACTGGGCTTCACAATATTTCATTATCAGAACTAAGACTGGAATCTTTAAGAAAAGGTAAAGAACTTAAGTGCTAAATATAAAAAAAAAGATTATCAACATTTTTTTCATTAATACACTGTATGAAATAACACCTATAGATGGAATAACTCAGAAATAGTACCTTTAAGACAGTACCATACAAAACATTTTATATTGAGTTTAAATTATATATTTTATACATGTTAATATATAAATTAAATTGTATATATAATCAAATTAATAGCCATTAATAAAATGTCACATATCTATGCATAACTACATGCAAGACAAACACATTAAACTTTAAAACTAACAAATTGAAAGTAATAAGTGGAAAAAAAAACACTGAAATTTTGATTAAAAAAAAAAAAAACAACTCAACACACGCCGAGCAGTAGTGGTGCATGCCTTTAATCCCAGCACTCAGGAGGCAGAGCCAAGCAGATCACTGTGAGTTCGAGGCCAGCCTAGTCTACAGAGGGAGATCTAGGACAGGCACCAAAAGTACACAGAGAAACCCTGTCTCAAACAAACAAACAAAACAAACAAACAAACAAAAACAAACAAAAAACTCCACACATATCATAATTTATTCAGTATATGGTTTTATTTTGGTATTTCTATCAAATGAAACAGCCAGTAAACATTTCCATTTAAAAGCAGGTCATATGTATCATACCTTTTCATGAACTTTCTGGCCAGGTTCCATCCCTTCAAGATGTTCTGACTCTGTGGATCCCTCACTTGATGCCATTTTTCTCTGAATATGAACATTTTGCTCACGCAAGGCAACAATCTGCAAAATAAAAGAGTAATGCCTTTAACAGGTAATTTACATGAAAATGGCTACTTGCTAATGAAGATGGGCAAATGATCGAAACACAAAGACTAAATTTGCCTACATTATGATTTCAAAAAGTGTCTTTCAGGACAGCATTTCAAGTAACACTTATGCAAATTCAAGACATTTCCCTTTAAAAATTTAAAGCGCTGCACAAATTTACCTAAGAATATTTTTTCCATTTGGAAATACAGTGGCTAATTACAAAAATAGATTTTAAGTTGTGCCATAAGAATTCCTGTTGTGTGTACTTCCAAAATGTACAAGACATATATGTAAGAAGAATATAAGCTGAAAAATAATTTTAGTTCCAATTGCTTAACCTACAGAGACAGCCTGTAGCAAATCCTTGAGCTGGACTTTCAAGAATTTATACATGATTCAAACTACTGTATTTAAGGAGGACCCACAGTCATTATTTCAATGGTCATTAACAAGATTTTTCATCCAAATTTACTTAGTGGAGAAAGAAATCAGCAATAAATTCTTATTCTTTTTCAGCTCAATTTTATGGGCATGATCTTGAAACTAAGAAACAGGTTCTCACAAGTTCCAAATATGATCCAAATAATAAGCTGGGTATAAAATAGTATTCTAATATTTTCAAATGGTTTTAAAATATAATTATTACATAAAATTAAAAACAATTTACATGATAGTAATAGCATAACTTCATGGAATCTTTTTTATATTATCAATTCCTATGTTATGACTAGGTCTAGAATGGATCAATTTCTGTGATATTTTGTATGTGGTAAATACTGAGTCAAGCAAAACTATGTAATATTTGAAATTATGAGATCAATGGATCACACAGACCAACAACCATTAAAGAGCAAGACAATAAAAATCTAAGTGTTCCTTATGTTGCTTATAGTGCTTCAGGGTTGAAATTTGTCCATAATGTGTCTATGATGTCTCTTGATCTTGCCTATGACTTCTTACATGTGAATGTATGTCACATATAGGGGCACATCACTATATAACCAAGAATAATTATTTAAATATTGTTTTACAGTAAAACAGTCATCAAATGATTAATTTTTTTTTAAGCTTTCTTTTCCCCAACATACTATCTTTAAAATGGCCAGAACCATCTTGGCATGAATGTGTACATGTACATGTCTGTGTTTGTGTTGGATATGTGCATTTTCTTGAGTGGGTGAACAAGTGTACATGTCCATTCATCTCTGAATTTGAGAATGTGAAGGCTGGAGGCTGACACTGGGTGTCTTACTTGATTTCCCGCACAATATTCATTGAAATAGAGTCTCTCATTGAACGTAGAACACATATTTTTGCCTAAGTTGGATGGCCCATGTGCTCTAGGAATCCATGTGATTCTGCCTACTCAACCCCCATGCACAGCTCAGCACTGAAGTCACAGGTACAGGGTATACCACTTTGGACATTTGCATGGATGCTGGGAACCCAAAAGCAAGCACTCATGCCTGTGATGTGGGGGCTTCACCCTCGAGCCATTTCCTCAGCTCTAGATTAAGTTTTCAATATGTTATTTTATATTGTGTTACTCATTATTTTTCAAGATAAAAATGACATTGTGCTTCCAACTTATTTTCACACATTTAACCTTTTTACAAGTTATTATGAATATTATTTCGCATATTCTTTTGAATTCCACTGTGTATGTAACTAAAAATGGTCATACACACTCTCTGACACTCCTTAAACTTCCTCCCAAATGTCCCACTCTCATCTTCTCTCCTCTTCCTTCTCTTCTTTTTTCTCTCTTCTCTTCTCTTCTCCTCTAGTCTTTTCTCTTTGCTTCTCCTCTCCTCCCGTCCCTCCCCTCCCCTCTCTTCTCTTCTCTTCTCCTCTCCTGCCTCCTCTCCCCTCCCTCCCTTCCTCACCCTTCTCTTCCCTTTTTGCTTTATTTTTGATACCACTCTAAGTTACTGTGTGCTTCTCCCATGAGTTTATGCATACCCAGTCACCCATTGGAACATAGACAATGTGTTAGTGGCCACACATTTAAAGGAATGATTCTCCCAGCAGCTTTACTGCCATTGGTTCCTTGACTCCAAATTGATCCCTTACATTAAGCTGCAATGAGTTCCTTTCTGTTGCAAGGTCATTCTTGGATCTCCCACCACCCCAAGAACTAAAGGATTTCATTGTCCTTCTAACTAAGACATTTCTCCTAGTTTCTACAGCTGACAACACCTAGTTTTCAAAACTCAGCAGAAATAACTCTCAGCAGAGAGATGGGGCCCCACCTTCAAATTTTTCTATAAGGTATTTCCACTCAGCTTTGAGTGTATAAATTTCACATAAAATCTGTTTAATTGCTTCATTTATTCACCTTGTCTATTTGCCAAGCTAAAATTTTAATATCCCAGAGGAAGACAATTTCAAAAAGAGTGCTTTGTTGAAAACAGCATTTTCATATGAAATAGCACAACACATTGTTATGTGTGGGGTATTCAATAAGATGATGAATTAAACAAGGAATGTGTATGGAATGATGAAGTGTGTAAACCCACATAAATCAGGAGCAAAACACTTGGAGTTCACAGGCAGCTTCAGAGACAGCTTTTTCCTATTAGCACAGGAGTGGATGACACCAAATGAAACACAAGAATGAAACAGTTCCTGGAAAAGTGATTTATCACATTCTTAACTTGCTGCCTTTTGAGAAAAAAAAAACAGTTCTATTAAGACAAAGGAATTTGTTATGACTACATAAAATAACAGTATTAGTACTCCACTAACTCAACAGATTCATGAGTCATATGCAGTAAAATAAAAGAGCCAAATTATTAAACAATTCTATGCATTTTGTTCTAAATGACTTAGAAGTGATGCATATCCCTTCCTTGCCTCCAAACAAAACAAACTAGAACATTGAAACTCCAGACTTGGGGCTGGAGCTATGGCTCAGGAGTTAATAGTGTTTGATGCTCTTGCAAAGGACCTGAGCTCAATTCCCAGAACTCAAGTGGGGTTCTTCACAACAGCATATAACTCTAGTTCCAGGATATTTGACCCACTTTCTAGTCCCTGTAGATAGTCAACGATGCATATACATAAATGAACACACACACACACACACACACACACACACACACACACACACACACATTCAAACTCTAGTTTTAATTCCCAGTATTTAGGCTCATTTTTATTTATTTAGTAAGTCATATGAATTTCAAATATATTTTATTGTTTACAAAACACAGACCCTTTGAAAAGGTTAATGAATGAGTCACTGCATAGATAAATTAATTTTCTTCTGGAGATAAATTAATTTTTCATTTGAAAAATACCATGCATGCTGGGCGGTGGTGGTGCATGCCAGAGCTCATGAGGCAGAACCCAGCGAATCTCTGTGAGTTCTAGACCAGCCTTGTCTACCTTTCTAGATCCAGGACAGGTACCAAAACTACACAGAAAAACCCTGTCTCGAAAAATCAAAACAAAAACCAAAAAAATCCAAAAAACCATGCATGAGTGTGACACTACTTCATATTTTATAAATTTCAAGTCTTTCATGAAGTATATATGCAACTTTGTTGAGTGTAAGACATAATTTCAGCCACTAATATGAAAAGCCCAATTTTAAATAAATCAAGTCTAGGCCTTTAAGGCAGGACAACGATTTGGTATTTTCAATCAGCATTATATAATTTTATCCTGTTTTGTTTCTGCAAACAACAAATTACAACAGGTGCCTATGGGAGTGAGTTTTCATCATCTGATTTAATTATTGGTGTTAGTAAGATGACTCTTCCTTTTTTATTAGAGAAAGCAAGATATTCTCTCCCAGAAATGTGATTTTGCAGGTTACACTCCCTCCAATGTGTCCTAAGGAGGGAGAAGAGTACATAAGGAATGTTTGCTGATTGAGGTACTTCTGGCCTTTTAAGAAGATTTGCCCCACAACCTGACAACTGGACTCATGGGATGACCGTAGAATTGACTGGAGACACAGCTGAATGAAAGTCAGCTAATGCTCTCAAAACACTTTCTGAGTTCTCTCACTCATAGGGAGATGTTTGCAAGGAAGGCTTGGGTACTACTTTGGAAGAACAGTAAAGCGTGTAAAAGCTAGTCACTACTGGATAGCATCATCCCTTCCAAATGGAATGACTCCAATGGGAGGAAGCACTTCTGTGGAAACCTCACTCCCTATGCAGTTTTTTACAACCCTTAGAGAACGCTAAAGACACACTGGGAGAAAACATAGAAAACTATGTTAAACTAGTTTTATAGGGATAATGGTGGTGTAGAATATTATTTTTAGGTGTGTTACTTTTGTTTATGTTGCATTTGTTTAACTTGGTGTTACTGTGCCTATCTAAAACACCTGATGGTCTAATTAAAGAGCTGGATGGCCAATAGTGAGGCATAGTCGGGGCTGGAAGGCAGAGAGGATAAATAGAAGAAGAAGGAAGTAGGAAGAAAAGGAAAAGAGGAGCCAGTGAAGGTCAGGACATCAGGGGCCAGCCACCCAGCTACAGAAACAGCAAATCTCGGAGTAAGAGTAAGGTTTAAAGAGGTAAGATAATGGGAAAAGCCCAGAGGCCAAAGGTAGATGGGATCATTTAAGTTAAGGAAAGATGGCTAGAAACCAAGTCAAGCTAAGGCTGGGCATTCATAAGTAAGAATAAGCTTCCGTGTGTGATTTATTTGGGAGCTGGGTGGAGGCCCCTCCACCAAAGAGCAAAAAACAAACAACATAATGATATTATTCATTTTAAATAAGGGATTAACAGAGTTTACTTAATGAGAACTGATACAATTGGATAAATATATATGTAAATAGAAATCATCCACAAATTCATATATTAGAACCTAAGAGCCAATGTGATAATACAAGGAGGTGAAATGATTAGATGAGGAAAATTCTGCCCTTCTGAATGAGATTGATCCTTCATAAGAGGGCTTTTGTGAGGAAGTAGGCCAAGTCCCTCTTTGACTTTTCCTCTCTGCCATGCAGAAATGCAATGCTCACCACACCAATCCTGGAGGAAGAGAGAACTGTGAAACATACAATCTGGGGCTGCTTGATCTTGGACCTCCTAGTTTCCAGAAATCCATTCTACTTACTATTTAGAAAATGTCCAATCTTACATAGAGCAGGGCAAAGGAAATAGGATGGACAGTGGTTCCAAGAATAGGATCCGATTATAAAAATATCTAATGATGGAGGGAGTAGTTTAGGTCTGGGTAAGAGAAAGAGAAAGGTGAGATGTTGAAGTGAAGTTTAGAAAAATCTTATAATTACCACAAATTAAACATAATGGGAAATTCTAGAGGGTCCCAAAGACGAGGGATGAAGAAAGCCTGAATCTTAGACATCACTTGAGTCACCTGTATCAGAACGCTGGTGGCAATATGTATGGTAAGGCAGTTTTGATAATAAATTGCATGAAAATGGGGAACGAGGTTTTGGAAGTGGAGAAAAGGCTGTGTTTATTATAAAAACAGCTAAGACCCTGATTGGATTAAATCCTTGATCTAGTGCTTTGTGAAAAGCAGAAGTTAAGAGCTATGCATGGATACCTAGCAGAAGGAATTTCCAAGCAAAGTGATTGGTGTGTGGCATAGCTCTCCTTGTCTGACTAAAATCAAACTTCAGAAGATGGAGATGATTTCCAGAATAACTAATAATCAAACAGTGAGAATTAGATGTGGAAAACCTTACATTTGAGCATGTAAGGAATTGAAAACCACTTTAGAGAGAAAAATTCCAAGTGTATGGCCAAAAATTGTTTATAAATATTATAATGAAAATACTGAGACTAGGGAATTATTCACTCATAATGTAACAGAGAAATGATCTTGACGGCATTGTGGACGTTTTTAAAATACCCTCTCTCATCTGTCACTGGTACAGCACGCACATAATGCTAACTTTATAGGCACAGAATGCCAAGTCTTTGAGGTAGCCACTTCCATTTAAAATGTCAAAAGATGGTCCCAAACAGCCTCAATTTCCCAGGCAAAAGAACCTGCTGGAGTAGAACAGCCACAGAGAGATCTTAAGAGTGAAGAGCTCATGGCAGCCAAGGAATCATGAAAATCCTGGATTCTCCAATCTATAGATTCTGTATAGAGTCATTTGTGCACAAATCCAGTTTGGGAGAGCTGTCATGTGGCATAGACTATCCCTGATGAAGTCAGGTATGGGCTGTCCCATGCCTTGATTACAATACATCCTCTATAGCATTGTGGCAGGACATGTGCCCAAGGTAACTTCCCCACAATAAGATTTAATGTTGTTTTCCATGTTGGGTTTGGATTTACATAGGGTCTGTTACTCTTTCAGTTTGGAATGGGAAATTCACTGACCACCATGACATTGTGGGTACAACATAATGTATTTGATATCATAGGCTCACTGCTAGAGAGAAAATTTGCCTTAGTATAAAACAAACATTTCCAATCATTTATTTATTTTAGTACAGGGTTGTACTGCATAGTTTTATATCAAGTTGACATAGGCTAGAGTCATCTGAGAGGAGGGAACCTCAATCAAGGAAATACCTCCATAAGATCAGGTTGTCAACAAGCCTGTAAGGCATTTTCTCAATTAGTGATTGACAGTAGAAACCCTTTGTGGATAGTGCTACCCCTGGGCTGGTGGTTTTGTGTTATATAAGAAAGCAGGCTGAGCAAGTCATGAGCGTCTGCATCAGTCCCTGACTCCAGATTCCTGCCCTGTTTGAGTTCCTGTCCTGACTTCCTTTGTGATAAACAATGATGTGGGAGTGTAAGCCAAATAAACCTCTTTCTCCCCAACTTGTATTTTGGTCATGGTGTTTCATTCTAGCAATGGTAACTCAAACTAAGACAGGGATCTCGTATAACCCAATGTGGCCTCCAAATCACTAGGTAGCTGAGAATGATTTTGAACTCCTAACCCGCTTGCTTATATGTGCCTAGAGCTGAGATTAGAGCTGTGCACTGATGCTCACTCTTATGTGGCAGAGGGAATCTAACCCAGGGCATTGCATTTGCTAGGCCAATACTCGCTGACCAAGGCCACCCCCACAGCCCCTCACCCATGCACAATTTACATGACATTTCCCTGAGTTTTTGGATATAGACCTTAAAGCTAATATTGAAATGACCCAGAATACTGGGTATATTAAAGACAAATTTGTATTGCATGAATTGTAGGACATCTTGAACAATGCTATGATGTTAACCTCTATGTCAACCCCAAACACTTAGATTGAAGATGTATTATGATAGTATTAGTTTATGAGACTTTAGGAAGTGATTAAATAATGAAAACTCTGCTATCAAAAATGGGATTGAAATTCTTATTAAAATGATTAAAATGATTCAAAGGAACAAGGGAGGCTACCTTGTCTATATCTTTATACCATGTGAGGGAAAATTGTTTCTAGTGTCATTTGGAACCAGACTGAGCTATCTCTGAATATTCATCTTTAACATCTTTCTCTTAGAATTCCCAGCTCCCAGAATCATGAGAAATCAATCTTTGTTGTTCATTAACTATCCAGGCTTAAATATTTTGTTATTGACTAAGATAAGAAATAAATAAGGAAGAAACAGAAGTTAGCTCCGTAGACTTAAATTATTTGGTGTATTGTCACACATGACCTTGCATTTTCAGTAAACTAATAAATAAGTTATAGATAATAGTGACTCTAGTTATAGAATAGAAAGGTAGCATGTATTTTTTTCCTATAAATACTGACATCTTTACACTCTGCATTTTTTTATGTCATGAGGGTTAGATCCTTATGTTAGATTCATGAGGGTTAGATTCTTATGTTAGGTTCATGAGGGTTAGATCCTTATGACAGATGTAATGAAAGTATTAAAGATACTTTGTAAATATAAGGCAATTACGTTCTAGTCTATCTCAAAGGTTGTTAATATGTTTTCAAGTGTATTGCGGATTAGATGACCTGGCTCTCGTGCATTAAGCATGCTGTATTTGTGGTCTCAGTTCAAAATGGGTTTATGTTGGGTGAATAGGTGAAAGTCTAAGAATATCTAAGAATTGAATTGTTCCTTTAGATTTCTCAAAATGGAACAGGAAAAGGGATATAAATTAGTCTACTTTTCATTTGATTTTCCCGTTTTTATGACTTAGAAAATTTCATGTGTAGGACATTTTCATGAAATTATATGAGGAAGACAAGTAGGAATTTAAAGGTAAAATAAATTCCCAATTAAAAACTACTAACACTAATAATAACTGCAATAAATTAAACATAATGTGCCATGCATAGGATAAGACAATATATATATATATATATATATATATATATATATATATATATATATATATATAAAATCTTAGTTAATTTTTCCTAATGTTATGAGTTTAGATTGTTTATTTTTCTTTTGCCAACAAGGACACTAGTAGAGAGTGAATGGTAAAACACTTAAAACTATTTCTACGGGAAGCAATATAACAACAGATAATTTTCTAATATACATATAATTCTTTTAAAGATTGATCTTTGTATGTATTATGTTTAGTACCTTTGAATAACTAATTAAATGATGCCCTGCAAAAATAAACTAAATATGAGGTCAAGACAACAGTTCTAGGTTCTGCTGGCAATGTAATTCACTGTTTTACTCTTGGCTAACAATTTGGCATACATCTCTAAAAAACAGTATTTGGCATATAGCTTTTAAAAACAGTTTGAAGATGTCTGGAGTTTTCATAGTAAGAAAAAATTCATGCTGCTTACATTATTCAACATTTTAATTTATAATTTGTAGGTGGCCTCTAAGCATTTAAATTCATCTTGAAAATTCCCCAACTATTTTTGTTTTAAACTAAACTGCATCCACACGAAACCCCACTGCTTATTCTACAGGGACCTTCATGATCAGAGATTAAAATTCATATTTCCCTTAACCAATTTCACAACAATTTTCAGGCAGTATACCCATGTGATCAACAGTGATTCATTTTGTCTATTTTTATTTCAAATTCCAGGAGTGAGACATTAGAAGTATCACCATACCAACACATAATTAGCTCCTACATAGATATATATTCTAATTCTAGCTGAATTTGACATTTATATAACCCTGTGACCATGATAAACAAAAATAAAATACAGAAGAAACCATAGAGCAATAGAGTTTTACTTCAGCAATTGCTGTTTAAGGCTGTTATAGACATTTGGGAAATCCTGAATATTCAGACACATTCAAACAGAATGTAGAGTTCTAACCAGTCAGCATTTCACTTTCTATCCTCGGTTTTGAGGGAAAAAGATTTATAAAAACCACAGAGGCATCCTAAGATGATGTGAACACCTTCATGCATTTTGTGCAAATTAACCAAGTTTCACCTATATCACTGATATACCTATCACCTTATTTCGCCTCTATTTCAGGAAGCACAGATAGATTGTGAAAGTCAACTATTCCAGTGAGTGACTTGAGATGAGAATACAAAGTTTGATTCTAAATTTGCTCTTTAAAAAAAAAATATTGTAGGTGGGATTATTTCAGGAGCAATAAAATATCAAACATGTGTGTGTTTTGCAGTGACTGCTTATGAGAACCACTTTCAATAATAGTCATTTTAAGAACCGCTGTGTTTTTAACATGTGTATGTAGAGAATTTCAAATTAAATTGAAATTTTCCACCAAAATGACTGTTGTAGTCATCTAATCATACTTTAGTTATATTTTCCCACACCTAGTTACACTTTATTTCCACGATTGTAATAATTTCCCATTATTTATCGCATTAATATAGTTAAATACTATAGATTTTGCAAGAGTCTTATATAGGGGTACATAAAACATAATATAACTGAGATGGCTCGGTGGTTAAAAGCACATACTGTTCTTGCAGAGGACCCAGGTTCAGTTCCCAGCACCCTCACGGTGGTTCACAGCCACGGGTAACTCTATCCCATAGGATTTGACACCCTTTTCTGACCTTTGTGGACACCACACACACATGCAGGCAAAACACTCATACATCATACACATAAAAGAAAAATAAATAAATCTAAGTAAGGAACACACACCCCCAAATGAATTGAAACTGGCCAGAAGAATTAATAGCAGTTTTTAAGGAACAGGAAACAATTTATAGTGAGCTCTTGGCTGAGAATGACTGAAAATAGGAGGTTAGTAGTAAAAGCTGAAGAAATTGTTAATGTAGTTAAGCACAAGGATTAATTCAGAGAATGAAAGAGAAAAAAAAAGTTCTAAGTAGTTTTCCAAAAGTGGCATTGGTATGAAAACACACGTTTTTATTTTTATTTGTTGGTGTTTTATGACAGGGTCTCACTTTGTAGACCAGGCTACTCTCAAATTTTTCGTGACCTTCCTGCTTCTGCTTGTCAGTGCTGATTGCAGAAATATGCTATCACATCCAGCTAGAAAACACTTTTAGCAGTATCTGCTTTGCATTGTATAAAGAGAGGCGTCCATTTAAAATATAAGTAAGAAAATAAATGAATGAGGAAGGGTAGACTGTTCGTTGAGATAAATAAGTGGCATAGAGAAGTACTACACCAAATGTAAAATTAGTGGGATGAACAATGTGGCGACTGCAATGTTGATTTCTGAGAAGCCTGGCAGCCACAAAGCTAAAGGTTTTTAATTACGTCGAGCTATGTCCTTCATTCTCCAAGAGGGTACCCTGCCTAGTAACATATCACCTTCATGAAAAATACAACAGAGTCCTACTTAAAAACAAAACAAAACAAAATTGTCTACCAATGAAACTGAAAGATAGAACTTATTAGATGCCTTTATTACTATAATGTACTTCTTAACAAGGAATGGGATCTTTATTCAGCTACACTCATTGAGAACATCTATGGATCACTTTATATCCCGAATCTAGAGAATATAGTACGGTGAAGTGGTTTTTCCTTTATCTAAGGGCAAGAAGACAAGCGATTATACATGAAACTTTCCCCTTCATAATAAAAAAAAAAAAAAAAGAAGAAGAAGCAAAAATGTGGAGACCAGATTGTTCTGAGAAACATGAAAAAGTCGAATGAGAGTTCAAGGGTGATCACCATGCAAGCATGAGACACATTCTGTGAATAAGAATCCCAGGCTTTCAGCAGTCTCAGAAAATATTTATTTTTCAATGATATGAACAGGAGTTCTTTCAAAGTTTGCTTTTTGTGTGCCAGGAGCCAGAAAACACTCGGAGCAAATACTGATTATTAAATTAAAAAGAGCTAAGTCTACATAGCCTAATCCTGTCTTTGTCTTCTCTTTATTCAAAACTCTGACTGGTTTACTTGTGACAACTTTGATGGTGTAGAATGAACCTTCTATTTTATAGTCTATCAATAAACACTGGCATCTTATAAAATGTCACATTAATGACAATATCTGTGAGGATGGGCTTGCTGATCACTGTCTTTCCCCTTTTAATGTCATACAATATGACCTCCTCAGCCAGGAGTGGTAAACACTGTAAAAAGGCATGTGGGTTATTGTTGTTATTTTGTGTCCCAATCAAGGCAGACGTGTCAAAACAACAGGCTGTGTTTTAGCCCCATTTCAGTGACTGAAGGGGTTTTAAGCAAAGAAAGCATTCCAGTGTGTCTGAGAACTATTTAAGAAAAATGTAGGGAGCAGAAACAACATCCATTAGTCACTGCTGCACCTAAGAAGTCAGGGAAATGAAAAGGATTTATTCATTTAGTCCCTTCCTTAGAAATAACAAAAGCATGCTAGGCCCATTATTCTGAACAATTTCTTTTAAAGTAATTCATTTGCTTTGGTTCCAGTGATAATTATTATGTGCTATGTTCATCTGAATGCATTTCAATTTTTACCTTTTTGGCATTTTTAAAACGTTGTTCCTGTGACAAAATGTCACTAGTGGAAGGGAGCAGAGAGTGGGTTTAATGACCTTATTCATGGGCAAAATAAAATAAAATAAAATTACAGACAATGAGCAATAAACTCCTTTCCTATTCCCAAGAAATTGCCAGCTAGACAACATCACTTTGGCAGAGATTCTTTGGCTCTTTCTTTTTGATACAGCCTAAACAACATGAATAATATTGTCCAGGACAGCAGTGACATTAGCAATAACATTATCAACAGTGATCTTTTTTTCCTAAGAATCATTTCAATTATATTACATGAATTAAGTCAGTTAAACATTACAACATCCTTATAAGATGATTTCTATTATTATGTCTGGGGTAACTGAGGCAAGGAAACTAAGGAAGTTGTCCTTGGATATGGAATTCTCAAATGAGTCACTGTGAATGGAAAGCTAGTTAACCTGGGGGGGGGGGGAACGACAACTCTTCTTTGGCTTGTATTTGTCATTTTCTCTCAGCCTTCTCTTTTCAAGGTAGCATATATAATAATAAAAACATCCAATCAGATCGTTTGCACAGGATGCGTGGTTATAGTTATCACCTTCTTCTAATATATTAAGTTTTGACTAGCCATAACTATTCCTTTTTCTTGTGTCATATTTTATGTATCTCTACATTGTATTTCTATTTTGACATTGTGAGCAAGCTAAAAACTGCTGTTTTGTTTTTGAATAGTTAAAACCATAAAATGATGATAATTTGTGACGTAAAAATGGTAAGAAATTATTTCTTAGTGTTATTTGGAACATGACTACAGTTCATGAGTTTGCATGTCTCAGGTGCTCTCATTCCACAGGTGAAATAGTTGTGCTAAGCTGTGCTACAACATGGTACCTAAAATAATGGTAAGTGCCATAAAATGGTTATGGTTACTTAATCCAAACCAAAATAAAATGATAAAGCTCTACAAAACAAAACAAAAGAAACAAAAAGTCCGTTGAATGGATTAATAAAAGCAATCATGAACAAAATGGACAAAGCAGGAGAAATCAAAATACCTGGTTCCAAGACATAATACAAAGCCAACTAGCCTACTTCAACTAGAATGATGATGGCATAAAAATCTATGTAAACAATACAACTGAAATTTGAGTAGAAGAGCCAGATATATACTCATGCATGCATCAGTAATCAAATAATCTTAAACTAAGAGGAAAGAAACAAACATTTGAGACAGATAATTCTCTTTAACGAATAGGGCTAAGAAAATAAAGATTCACAACAGAAGAATGAGGAAGACCTATGTCTATATATAGGTAAAATGATCAACCCAAAATAGGTCAAAGACTTAATTGTAAGACCTGAAACTACTTGTGAAATTACTGGAAAACACTTAGAGGAAATACTTGAAGATATTGGTATAAGCAATTAATTTAGGAGACTTCAGTTGCACAGGGGAAAATACTAAACAAATGAGATTATGATATACTGAGACACATACATGCAGAAATATACCTACAGAGCCTGATATATACATGTGAATAAATATACTGAGGAAATAACCTGTATATCTGTATATCTGACAAAGTGTTAATACGATGTTGTGTAAAAACCTAGATAAATCAAGACAACCACCTTAATAATCCAATTCAAATGGATTAAGGGTCATAATGAATATAGTCAAAGAAAGATGTGTAAATGTCTAATTAACATATGAATTGATGCTCACAAGCATTATTCTATGGGAGATATAATGCAGATGAAAACCAAAATGAGCTATCACCTCATCTGATTTGAAGACTATCATAAAAATTACTGAAAATAATGCACGTTGGTGAGGATGAAGACAAATGAGAGCTGTAACACTACCTGTGAGATTTGTGATTAGTGTAGATATTGAGAAAATCAACATGCACTTTTCTCCAAAAGCCAAAAATAGAATTACCACATAATCTAAAGCCCCTGATTGTCCTATACAATGGAAAGAAATAAAATCTGCACATAAAAAACCACTTACATTCCTGTGCTTATTCATTATCATTCAAGATATGGATTCAATTTAAATATTGAACAATGGAAGAGTATTTTAAAATAATACATGCACACACACACACACACACACACACACACACACACACACACACACACACAAACTGTTCAGCTCCAAAAACCATGAAATTCTTTAGTAACTATAATGTGTATGACTTGAAGGATTTTCAGTGAAATAGTACATACATAGCAAAATGAACAAGAAATTATCTCACTCATAAGTAGAACCTAAAACCATTTAGTATAATAGCAGTTGACATTAAACAGTGGTTACTAGAGAATGGAGAGACTTTTGGGAAGGAGAGATTCGAAGACTCCATCAACATGTGAAATATTAGTTAAATCCAATTAACAAATTATAATTTATGGACTAGGACAGTGAATATAATTAACAGTAATTTGTATTATATGTCTCAAATTATATTCATACAAAAATTATAGTTATGTGCTAAAATATACTACTTACTTTAAGTCTCTATATAAGTCAAATAATTATACTGTATTTAATATATATTTATATTTATGAAATCAGTAGAATAATACATTTTGTAATAAATCACATTAATTACACAAATAAAAAATCTTCATTTAATTTGTAGGTACTGGTTTTATTAATTAATGATAGTTGTTTGAGTTTATTATTGTATTGCAGTTACAAAGTATTGAATTTCTGGTTTCAATGATTCTTTCATAGTTGTCTTTCCTCTTCCATAGATTTCTAGCATTTTCTGGTGTTATTGCTCAACTAGACATTATTCAAGAAGCCTTCAGTAATTTTCATTTCCTGAATGCTTAAGGCAAGTTCCTTGTCTGTGTATCCTGCACAATGGGCATTAACAGCTTAGATGCAAGATTGTAAAACATCTGTAGCGAACTTCTGCCCTCCGGGGTTCTCCCATTGTGCTGTAAGCCTGTATTTAAGACCTCTTCTCTCCTTCAATAAAGAGAATTTGGCATTAAATAAATAAATAAATAAACAAACAAATAAATAAATGAATAAAGAAAGAATTTTATCAGCCTCGGCTGGGGATGCAAAAAAGAAATTACAGTAGACAATTGATGGCTTAGAAAATATCAATGCTAAGAATGAGTTGGAGAAGGTAGAATCGGTAAGGATACAAACATAAGGTCTTTCTCTCTCCCTCTCTCTTGTCTTTCGTTCCATTAAGATTTTGTTATTCTTATCAATGAATATAAGTCTACTCAATCAGTTTAGCAAAAATAGTACTTTGCCCTAGTACCTCAAAAACAATAAATATTCCACCTAAAATTTTAAAAGTACTGTAGTTCAAAATTTTTGTAACAACTACTTTCTCCTCCTTCTCTCCCCATTTTGTTGTTTCTGCATCATGTTCTTTTCTTCTGATTTTATGAACCCTTCACAACACATTCTTTTATTCTAGCATGGCTAATTTTCCTCTTTGTGTCACAGTAACAATGTTTTCTGAGTGAAAAATGGAATGTTCATTTTACTAACATGATTGTAATCAAAGGAGAACTTAATCACACCAGCTGATCATCCAAACTTTCGAATAAGATGTTAGAAGTTAAGTGATTTGGGTATTAGTGAGTTAGAATTCTGAGGGAAGAATTTTGCCTTTAATTTAAGGAGATGTCTTGGTCTTTACCTTTAAGTGATAATGTTAGAGTCCGCAACAAGAATGCATCTGTTTGAAGAGTGTGAACACAATGCACTTTAATGGACAGGCTTAGTTTGGGGTTAGGTTACGTGAGAGAAAAAGAAATTCAATAAGATTAGGGTACTTCATGTCTCACCAATGAGTCCAAGATCAACCACATGGCTAGGCAGTAAATGAATTTTGTTTTATAATGAAACACAATAAAAACTTTTGACATGAAAATGTGAGTGACATTTCCTGATTGACAATACTCTGGCTAAAATGGATCTAGGAGAGTACCACATCAGTCAGTAAGACAATGGAAGTTCCATGCTGGCAACTTCCTGGGCTCTGTCTTTTGTTATTCTTTTCTTGTATAACTTTAATCTGTTTTCTTTAATGTAATAGACCACAGCTTTGAGCATGAATTCTATGTGTCTTCTGAGAGAACCAATGAACCTGTTGGGAATATGGGAGTGTCCCACATTTTAGGTTGCTATTGGGGATGGAGGTCTTGTGAAGTACCATGGCCTTGGACTTTGTGGTTTGGTCATGTATGAAAAAGAGCTATGGTAAAGACAAATGGTTTCTGACTTACTAGGACTTAACAGTGTACTTGACATTCTGATGGTAATGATTACATATTTAGTATAAATTATATATTGAATTTTTTCTGAGGGTGGAAACGTAATATTTTCTCACAATATTATCTATATAATAAATATACATTTTTAGATTATAATATTTTTAATTTGTGATGAGTTTATTGGGACATGGATCTACCACAAATGAAGGGGTGCAATGATTATGTATAATTATCAAATTGATACAATGTAGATTAAGTATTAAGGGCATCTCAATGATTGGTTGCCTTGGTCAGGTTAGGCTATGGACATACCACAGGAGATTCTACTAATTGAGTTAATTCAGTTGAGAAAGTCCACCGAGAACATGGATGGTACGATTTCATGGACCGAGTCCATGATGTAGGAATAGAGCAAAGTAAGTTAGTACTTTTAAGCAGTTATGCTTTGATTTCTTTTTTTCCCTGACCTTGGGTATGACACAGTAGCTATTTTGAATTCCTGTCATCTTGATTTCCTGCGGTGACGGATTGCAAACTCAAACTGTGAGCTAAAATCAACCCTTTCTCCCTGAGGTCAGTTTTTGTGGGTATATTTTACCATAGCAACAGAATGATAAAGTGTGTCTGTAGTGCTGACTGAACTGTGGTATTTTCTGCTACCAGGAACTTTTAAAATCAATTTAATCAGTAATTAAATATTAGTTAAAAATAAAGTGATCAATGTACATTTCATTTCTACACTAAGGGAAATGATTAGGGTGAAAAGTAGATAATTTTCTCATTAAAGTTTTCCAAATAGCTTCAGAATATGGATGCTTTAATGGATGTTTGAAAGAATTCAATGTTTATTATACAATATTTGACATGTTTTAAAAAACAGGCTAAGTTATGTAATTTAATGTCTGAATTACTAATAAAGCTAATACAACTCTGTCTTTTAATAGAAAGAAGTCCTGAACCCTGAAAGAATTCATAGAAAATAATAAGCCAGAAGATGTCATGGTGGATTTAAATGACTGGGAATAAATGAACGGATAGCTTAGAAAGTCATGCCAATTTTGTATGTATGAAGTACTTTTTATGAAGATAAAGGCCACATAGCAGAGTGGCTGCTGTCACTTCATTTAGGCACCTTAAATTTCAACCCCTACTGATCACTAATGTTACTCTGAACATTTTGCTTTGTTTCTGAAAGCTGCTTATCCTACTTTTCACAATGCTAGAAACTATTTAGTTTTTCTTATAGGCTAGTTATGAAGACTGAAAATGTATGTATATTGGGGAAATGTGGACTTCTTAGCACAGGTCTAAGCATACAGTAATCTTCCCCAATTGTATATACAATAATTTTTTACTAAATTCATGAAGATGTGAATTTCAAGGTTGTCCATAAAGTATGTATAGTGTCATGGAATCATTCTAACTATAAGATGATATCTTTTATCTAATAAAAGGTCAGGTAGTCCTGAATATTATTTAAGAAATGTTATTTTTGTCTTAGCACTAAAGTAAAGGTGGATATGGAAATGTATTCCTATTGGCTTTGCTAATACCTAATATTGGCCATTGAGATCAATCATAGCAATATAACTTCAGTACATTAACTTATTCATCATATATATTATCTTATCCAAGAATCATGATGGAATCCTAGTTATACCCTGTATTTATTAATATTTCTTTTATAAGGAATGAAAAACTCAAACAGAAGATTTTAATAAATTATCAGGAGTGACATAGTTTGGATGTGGAAATCTAGAACTCAAAGTTGAATCTTCTGAGTTCAGTGTAGCATTTCATTTTATTTTGGTATGTTTTGACTTTGTACCTTGAATCTCACTAAGTTTCAGTATTTCATTTACAATGTTTAAAAGATATGTAATCTTTTCCAAATTATTAACTCCAAAACAAAATTGTGTTCTTCATTACTGCCCAACCTTATGCTTTATATTATATTAAATGATTAAACTTGTTTTATTTAAAAATAATACTTTTATGAACATACAGGTAAAATTCAATACTTTCTGACTTGTATGTTCAAATTGAATATGAAGTGTGATCTTACTAATATAGAGAAGTAAACAAAAACAGTTGAATATATCACATGTGAAGATAAAGCAAAAATGACTGTTACTATGAACATAGGCACTCTTAAACTTTCATAACAGAAGATCTTTGAACCAAAACAGGGATGAGTGACAAAAAATGTTTGAAATGGATTTCCCATGTGTCCTACACAACACTGAACAACTTGAACCCCCTTCTTAGTTGCTTCACACAAATCCTGGAAAAGATCAAAAGAATAGAAGCAGGAAAAGGCCATTTTTAAATTCTCCTTTCTTTATTGAATTTTAACACATTGTCAGAAGACAGACATAATATGATTTTATTTGGGAAAGGTTATTTTACTGACATGTGTACTTAGCAGCAGCAAAGGAAACAATTTTCTATAGATGGTAATAGGTGGGTAATTTAGAGTTTCTACATTGATCTTTATAACACAATATCACAAAGAATAACCCAGAAGTATAATTTTAAAAAAGTTATAGAACTTTCAACTACTGCTTCAACAAAGCTGAAATGTTTTAGTTGACCAATAAAAAAAATGATATATCCAATTACTTTTCAAATTTTCTACGGAATAGATAAGCTAATAGCTATACAATTTTTAACAAAAAGGAGGCAATTTCAATAGGAAAACTACACCCCTGATATGTTTGCAAGGAAACAAAAGCTGTAGCCTCTGAGGTTTACATTGTCTTCAGGTAGTTAATTTTCAGTGCTATGGGGTGCTACTGCCGCATCCAAACTCCACGTTCGCTAAATAAATACTGTATCTTGTCACATTTACATGTATGTAGGTGTTTCAATAGTATTTCATTTCCTGCTAGAATATTAATTCAGAGTTTGTAAGGAATTTACCAATATGATTACTAATGATGAATAAGCTAAGCAACCAATCAAGGTTTATATAAGCATGAAGGAAATTTGAAAGCCGTTGTGAGAATAATTGTCTCTGCTAAGTAATGGTAGACATGCAGAATTCAATCCACTTTTACCTCACAGAAATGAGAAAGAATTAGAACGAAATGACCCAAAGTGAGATTTGTAAAGGACCAGCCAGGGTAAGTAGATATGATTGAAAAACCAAGTCACTGAGTTTTACATGGGTTTTCTAGCCTTAGAGCCTTCCCTTTACAGGTATGGAAAATTTTAATTAGGAGAAAAAATGAACTTAATCATTTCCTGATTACTACAAATAAATGATTTTGTAATTTGGGATGCGAACTGCCTCAGGAAAATTCCTGAGTATCTCTCCATAACTTTTCTTCTTTCCTCATAATTTCTGGGTCATTTTCAGGTATTTTAGTTTCATTTAAACTACTTAAACTCCAGTTGTTTGTGGATGTAAGAAGCTTTGTAAGATTTTTTTTTTTTTTTTTTTTTTTGGATTTTTCGAGACAGGGTTTCTCTGTGTAGCTTTGCGCCTTTCCTGGAACTCACTTGGTAGTCCAGGCTGGCCTCGAACTCACAGAGATCCTCCTGGCTCTGCCTCCCGAGTGCTGGGATTAAAGGCGTGCGCCACCACCGCCCGGCTGCTTTGTAAGATTTTAAAGTTAGGAAATTTTGGAGAAATATGTCCCTTCTACCTATACTACAGATGATCAACATCATAGAAGACACATTATACTCATATTTGTATCTCTTTCCTTTTAATTATTAAATAACTCCATAGACATAAATAAGGAAGTGTGATGGGACAATTCCATGGTGTTTTGCTTGATGTACTGTAGCTCTTACTTGGTTTGCTGTGGAAACTTTATGAGAACTCCTAGTGAGTTTACTGTCAGGTACTGGAATGTCTTGCTTAGCACATTTGAGTCATTGGCATATTATCTTAGTCATCGTTCCCTTATGTTGTTCCTGCCTCCCGTAGGAGACAAAGCTGCTGTCCTTAGGTAGAATGCCTCTTATGAAATCTCTGCCTCTTCCTCATTATTCAAACAAAATATTCATTGCCATCAATGGAAAGACCTCCTTTGCTTGTGTCTATCACTGTCTTTCTCACCAGTACTCTCTTTTCTTTGTTTTGTTTTGTTTTTCCTCCATCCCCAATGGGTCATAAGTATTTTCTTTCAACTCCGAAAAGCATATTTCTTAACACTTCAACTTTGGTCTTTGCAGTGGGATGTCCTGTATGTTGTAAATATATGTTGCTATGATTGCTCGATAAATAAAACACTGATTGGCCAGTAGCCAGGAAGGAAGGATAAGGTAGGCGGGACAAGGAAGAGAAGAATGCTGGGAGGTGGAAGGCTGAGGCAGAGAGACGCTGCCAGCTGCCATGATGAGAAGCAACATGTTAAGATACCGGTAAGCCGGTAACATGAATAGAAATTGGTTAGTTTAAGATATAAGAACAGTTAGCAAGAAGCCTGCCACGGCCATACAGTTTATAAGTAAGTTAAGTTTCTGTTTGTTTACTTGGTTGGGTCTGAGCGGCTCCAGGACTATGCTTCTAACCATTCACCTTTACACTTTTTAAAAATATATTTCTAGGCATTCCTTCGAGTATTGGGTTTTAATCTAGCTCACAGGATTGATTCTATCAAATGATGTGTTTGAAGCAATAATTCTGTCTAATCAATAGACCTAACTCTTCCTACCTAAATATGAATTTGATTCCTCTCCTTCCTCACACCATTTGAATCCCGTTTGCTTCTGAATGATTATTGAAGTTAATTTGTATATTCAGGTCCCTTGCTTTGTCCTTAGGGAAATACAAGTCAAATAAGACTGTAGAAGAGGTGCAATGAAATTTTTATTTCCTTAAAAATTTACTTGAAAGTTAGTAAATTAAATGACCAGAATGAGCATTAGCATGTAAAGCATAAAATGCACATTAAAACACAGTTCATCTTGCAACTAGACAGGCTAAGTATTTTTATGTTTAATGCAGTCATGTGGGAAGCTTTTTAAAATAAACATGCCTGCTTCTGTGTTCACTGCAAATTAACCTGTCAATGCAAGTTTTACAGGTACTTCTGAATAATCCATTTTGTCTGGCTCAATTAATAATTAAATAAGCATATGGGTTTCTGGCAACAGGAAACACATTTTAAGGATGTAATCTATTTTTCTTTGTACTTGCCTTGTGCTCTACATTTTGTGTAGCTTTCTGATTTTAAGCTACAACAAAAATTACCATCCATGAAACAAAGACTTTTTTGTACTTATTCTATGCACATAGTCTCAAGTCACTTTTTAAGGATGACAATTTACAAAACATATTTGGTGTTAACAAAGCAATCTTGCTTTTTAGAGAGGTTTTATAATTCAGCAAATTTCCATTTTGTGTATATGTATTTATAATATTTTATCTGTTCCAGTTTTCTTTTCCAGAAATGACAGGTTCAATAATGCATGTGTTCTATTCAGTTTGTTGTATTCTGCCATTGGTCCATGCTTATTTCAGGAAATTATAACAATTCTTTTCAATCAAAACCATAACATGTTACTGAGTTCATAACATGCATTTTTTCTTTACCTTATCAGTTGGCCTAAAGACTTGAACACATGTTCATTTCTTCTTTCCATGAAAACACTGATTCGCTTATTATTATCTATAGGCTTAAGTCCTGGCTCTACAAAAACCTCACTCAGGTGATGCTCTCTCTGTATCCTGATTCCCATTTATGTCTCTGCCTGATTCCAACTCCTCTTTCTCTTGGTGAATCTAATGAGGATCTACATAAAACACCTTCCTAGGAAGTTGTTTAAGACAATAACTGTCTGTCCCCACCTCTACTTATAAAATCAGTTTTTCTGTTTTATTTAACATTATCACATCCTGAATATACTTTAACTTTCATCTTTGTCATATTTTATTTTAATTACATTTCTTGTAGTATAATAAAATTTACCATTTTTAAATGGTATCATTCAGTTGTGTTAAATACATTACCATTGATGCTCCCAGAACATATGTCCAGAACTTTGTCTCCTTGAATATATCTTCACGGCATTAAATACTGTCATCATTATAACTACACTGTAAGGTACTTATCTCCAATACTAGATTATAGTCCTGATTGAATTAAATTGAAGTGCTAATTCCTTGTTTTAGTCCTATCCAGTGTTTAATGCAATTATGACACACATATAATTGTTCTAAATTTGAATGGGAGTATGATGACTAAAATAAGTCAGGACGATATTTAGGTAGCCATATCACATTATATGAACTCTCTAGTCTTACTCTATTTGATATCCCATTTTAACAAAAAAAAAGTGTATAAAAAAGTATTCCTGCAAGAGTTTTGCAATTAAAAAAAAATAAAAAATATATAAAACGTTCTTTTAGTTTTCTTTCAAGAGCTCTGCAGAATTTGATTTCTATCCACCTTGTGATTCTCATCTCCCTCATCGTCTCACAGACTGACTGTTCCTAACACAGGATCATCTATGGTTCTGAACTGTTGTTTCGTGTCTTCCTAATCATAGTGCTTGCTCTCCTTGAAATGGTTTTCATAACTTAACATTGTATATAAAATAAATTATGTAATTATAAAATATCTCAATAAAGGATTTAATGAATTAAATCTTAGTCTTTCTGCACAGTTATGCTCAAATATTGTCTGTAGAGTGAAGACAAACTAGTGACAAACATATTGGTCGCATGGTTCATGTGATTGTAGTGAATGAAATACATATGAATGGAAAAGGTGTATTTTACTTGTCTGGGAAGCAGTGATCTAGGCTTAGACAGTTATAATGCCAGTTCCAGTGCTTGTTGAATGGTTGTAACACTTGCAGGAACAATGAGCTTTAGAAATTTAAACTAAGAATCAATGACTGGTTGTTGGCCAGGAATCATAAGGGGCTTCATTAGAGAGGTGAGCTTACACTGGAGGAGTGTGATTTCAGTGGGTTTGTCAGATTTGTGGATGGGTTCCAGGAGAGACATTATCACAAGTAAGATCTAGGATCAAGACCTTGTGGATTGAGGTATCCCAGACCAGAAAGCTAAATAGTATATGTATTTACTTACATGTGGATATTAGCTGTTAAGTCATTGATGATCAAGCTACAATCTCTAGAACCACCAAAGTTAAGTATAGAGTACGGGACTAAAGGGCACAGATAGGAAAAGGAATCAGAATAGATAGTTATGGATTTGTGGAGGGGTGGTAAAGGTAGAACAGGTGCAAAGTGGAGGGGGAGAGTGGGATGAGGGAAGAGAATACAGGAAGTGACTGCTAAATTAAAGGCAATTGAAGGGTACTATAAAAACCTTATAGAGTAGAAGCTTCCTAAAATATATACATATACAAATGCAATCTAAAGCAAATTGCCAAATAACGGGAGAGAGTCCCAGTTGGCCATCTTTTATCACCAAATGAAATTTCCAGTACTGAGCTTGGGTTACATCTAATTGAGTTGTTGGCCAAAATGGGCCCATAGGAACCTTGAAACAACCAAGGCTGTTTCTAAGACTATCTACAAACTGATGGCAATTCCCCATTGCTAAAGACAACTTTACAACTAATTCAGAGAGTGCATACATAGAGCCTTCACCCCTGTGTTCTAGCCTCTTTGGTGCAGGAAGATACTGTGCATACTACCAAAAGAGTAATGTAAACAGCAGACCAGATGCAAAACCTGTGGTCTACAATGGTGTACTGTCTGCAAGATATGCTGTCTTTGTGGTACAAAGCTGTGAGAGTAAACCAAATAATATCTCTTAGGGAGAGATGGAGCCCATGCCTGACACTGCCTGAGGGACCAAGAACCATTGACCAGATTGACTAGTAATCGAGGATAAAACCGAATTCTACTGTATAAAAAAGGTAACAATAAAATGATGCCTAATAACTTTCTGATCTATACTTATAGATGAATGTTTTGCTCAGTCATCATCAGAAAGCAGATGGGAACAAATACTGAGACTCACAGCCAGACAATATATAGAGAATGAGAGACCTTGGAACAGCCAGCCCTAAGTGAAATCTCTCCATAAAATCGCTCCCCTAAGGATTCAGGCATTCTTGTAAAGTTGAGTCAGAAAAGGCAAGATCCAGAGGGCATGGAGGACACCAAGAAGTCAGGACCCTCTATGTCAACATGACTACAGCTCATACGAACTCAGAGAATGAGGCAGTATGTACAGGTCTGCACAAGGTCCTTGGCATTTATATTACAACTTTTAATTTGGTGTTTTTATGGTATTTCCAAGTGTGTGAAAGTGTGGGTCACTCATTCTTGTGCCTTTCTTGGACTCTTTGCCTTTCATTTGTTTGTCTTGTCCAACTTTGATGTGTTAGTCTTGGTTTCGTGTTACTGTACTTTAGTAGTATTCCTTAGAAGCCTGTTTCTTGTTTTTCTAAGAGGAGGCAGAAATTGAGTGGATCTGGATGACAGGGAAGATGGAGAGCAAATGGGAGGAATGGAGGAAGAGAAAATCATAGTCAGGATATATTATGTGAAAAAAAAATCTATTTTCAATAGAAGGAAAAAATAAAAATAAGTAAAAATAGTTAAAAAAAACCCCTGCGATTTCTCCAGTGAGAATCAATGAAGATCTCATCTATATGTATTTCAATATAGATGCAAGTAACTTATTACTTATGGATCTGGGGAACGGTACATACATGGTCACACATTTGAATTGCAATTCCCTGAATGCAGAATGAAAACAGTTGAAAGATTGTCAACATTTAAAGTAGGCAAAAGAGTGGTACATCTGGGGAAATATTGTTTTGGGACCCACCATAAAGTAATTAAAGTAACTAACTATCAGGATTATTGTATTGATGTAGATGCATTTAGCACAGATCCCAGAGACATAGAACAGTCAGTAAATATTAGCTTCTGTTATTAAGTGCCCAATACAATGATCCAGTATTAGTGTCATCATGAAAATGACATCAGACTAGAAGAAAATTTTAATTTTTTTATTTATTGGAATAATAACAAGTCATAAGACAACCCTCCAAAAACTCTAAGTGCAATGGTACTTATTCTCACAATGAGTGAAAACAACTAATAGCGTTCACTGCATAGAAAATATCTCCCTTTTCTTAAACTAACAGATTATTATAATTTGGATTTACAAAAATACTGGGATCATTAATCAAAACCTCATCCATTATACAAAAGCGGAATGTTGTGGAGCATTTACCAGGCTGGAACTCATAATTGTTTCATATTATTTTAAACAAAGCTACTTATTTTATTCTGATAATAGCCCATGTAGACTCTAAAGGGATATCATACAGAATAAGCGAAGATACCAGAGTAGGTGATATCCTTGGAAAAATTAAAAGCTGTGCTCCCAGATACATTTAAAACTCTTTCAGTGTATGAATTGATTAGCCAACTACAAGTTGAATTTCAGTTTTTTGCCTTTGCCCCTAGCTGCACAATTATGGAAGAGAATAATATATAAAGTCTACAGAAATGCAAATTATCTTTAAGATGTTTTACAGAGATAAATGCCAAATTCATGTGTGAGAATAAGAAGACAGTGTGAAAGAAAATGAGAGACAGCGAGTGAGAGACAGAGTGGAAATACACGGCTGAATGAGTTCTGTAAGATGATACAGAACAAACTCTCTGCTTGTACAGACTCATAGATATATTTGAGTATAAATATGTCAAGCTATGTCTCACAATCTGGACCTCTACTCTCCGGCTTCTCATTTCTAAACCTGGGATGGACAAAACCCCGCATTTCTTGAACCGTTTCTATACCCTCAGAAACTCAGGAAATAAAAGCGGTGTCCTAACAGTATGGCAGCTCTCCAGCGTTGCTGTGTGCTGTCAGAATGATCCTTTGAAGGGGATTTTGAACTGCCTAAGTGTGAAGAAAGTGACCTGACAACTAGCATAAACACATCCACTTGCTGGTGTCTGCTCTTGATTGTGGGTGTAACGTGACGAGCTACTTACACTGCGGCTGCCTTGACTCTGCCACAGTGATGGACGTTAGCCTGGGATGGTGAACGGAAATAAGCCTTTTTTTCTCCCTGGAACTGCTTTGGTCTGGGAATTTTATCACAGCAATGGCAAATAAACTATTATTGTTTTTTTTTTTTTCACTGTTCTTCTGTGGCAAGCACTTTCTCCACGCTGACGTTTTTCTAGCCAAAGTTCATTATTTTCAAGGCTTTAATTATTAAGCCAGGAGCCAACAAAAGCAGAAATAAATGACTTTGTGAAAATTAAGTTATTTTAAGGAAGCAATACTAAGTAGTGTGCAGTAAATAGGATTTATTCTGTTTTTTAAAATGTATGGAAATAGCCTATTAATACCAAATAAAGAACTTGGTTAAATGTTTTTAGACACACCATTTTGTTAGTAATCCTTAATAATACTTAGTATTGACAGTAGCCTCTCACATTTTAAATTATTAAAAATACGGGAAGATATGTTTGTTTATTTTATTATATTCACTACCAGTAAAACAAATATCATAATATTGAACTTCTACAAGTGCACTTGTAAATAAATATAAAATTAGATGGAGATAGCACTATTTTATTGTCTAATAAAGATCTATATTTTTATTTGTGGGTATATATTCTTTATTCAATTTTACTAATAGAATAAAAATATAAACTGAAAACTTGCAAAGAAAAAACATTTAAAATTTTTTATCATTTTTATTATTGAAAGAGTTTTTCTCATACAATATACTCTGTGATGGTTGTCCCTCCCCAACTCCTCCCAGATCCTCCCCACCTCCCCACCCACTCAAATTTTCATTCTTTCTGGCTTTCTCTCATTCAAAAACAAAGAACAAAACAAAACAAAACCAACAGAACAAAACAACAGCAACAAAAAGCCAGGTGTCTAAAAAGGAAAAAGAAAAAAAAGAAATAAAATAAAAAATTTGAATGAGACAAAACAAACAAATGTACAGAAAAGCAGCGTGGCAAGAGAGAACACAAGACATACATAAGGACTTAGAGACCCATACATGGAAATCTCGTAAAGACAGAAAACAGTAAACCATAATATAGAAGCAAAAGGCCTGTAGGGTAAGAAAAGAAAAAGTAAAAAAAAAAAGCCCAACAAAGCATTATCAGACAATCAACTCTCCCAAAATACCATTTAGTTCATTGTGAGTTGGCCATCTACTGCTGGCCATGGATCTTGCCTTAAGAGTTGTTTGTATACTTGGTGAGACTCCACTGGAGAAAACTTTTTTTCATTTTTAATCAGTTATCAATTGGAAACAGCTTCCGGGAGAATTGCAGGGAAACGAGGCCTTCTGAACACTGTACAACTGAAGTACATATGAACAGGCGGGGCTGTGGCAACATGTATAAGGTCTGAACAGATCTGGGCCTAATGGGGTCCCAGCTCTTTCAATCTTAAGCCATGACTTTAAAAAAAGATTGCTATGAATCTTCACAAACATTCTAATTCAGTGGTGCCACTTAGGGGCAGGCACGATGCTTTCAGAAAGTGAATACGGGAAGAGTCTGAGGGGAAATTAATTCGTGTGTCCATCTGGGGTATTTACTTCATTTTTTAGCATTTCAAAGTTTAAGAGGAACTTGGCACCAATTCCAGTCTCAGGGGTGTGTTTTACTTATTTCTAGGACTGGTTTCCTGAGTAGCCATCTCACTATCCCTTAGTGGCTTCTCTTTGGTCTCCTGGTGACAGATTTGAACATCCAGGGACCAGAAAACGGGCCTCTGGCAACTCATTTTAATGGGCGTCATTCAGCAGCACAGACAGAATGTAATTGATTTTGTGACAGAGTTAATGAAAGCAACGTGTAACACAAGGGCCAGCATGTAAGCAATAGTGCACCTCCGAAGAGCAAAGTTTGGTGTGTTACCTCCTGATTAGCTGAAGCTAGTTCCTCTTCCAGTGCAGAGACTCTTTCTAAAGAAACCCTCAGTCGCTCCCTTACCTAGAAGAAAAATCAAAATACGTGCAGTAATGTACATCCCAAATATAGGAAACTGTGGTGAAGCCACCATTAACATAAGAGACGAACGGTCAAATTCTTCAAGCATTTGCAGCGCTAAGATCACCGACTCATAAACCTGTCACGAGCAACATGGAAACATTGTCACCTCAGAAGCCTCTTTGTATCAAGGGGGATTTCCTTATAGCAAATCCTTTTGTAGGTGAACTGATAATCTTCCAATGGAGTTGGAACCTGACTGGCCTTGCTCCAATTTCTGATTCATAGTAAGAAGAGACAAAGTTCAAAAGCATAACCATGATACCATCACAAAATGGTCAGTAATTAGCCAAGCAAAATAGGTAAAATACATCTTTAAAATAAGTGAATTTTATGTTGGCTTTTGGTGCCTAACTTCAAAGAGCTTTGTTTAAAAGCAAAGAGATCATGGAAAATGAAAATTTATTGAAATTTTTTTGAGTGACTACAAAGTGTTAATGACTTGGGAGCTCCCATCTTGTACCCACAAACCCTGGGGGAAAGGCATTGCATTTTGTAGGACTAAACACATTTCAGTTTGAAAGCAGTGACGTTTTAAAATTGTTTCCTATATAATTGAAATTCGCAGAACTGTTTCCTTGACTTATGCTTTCTGATAGCTTCTAAAATTGAAACCATGTGTGGTGGAACATGCCAGTCAATCCCCGATACTTCGAAGACTGAGGAGGAAGACTCTGAGCTGAAGGCCTGATTGAGATATATAATAAGTAACAGGCCAGCTTGGTCTACTTAGTAAATCCTGTGTCAAAAGAAAGCAAATATCCAACCAAATCAAAATGAAAAAAAAAAAAGTCCCCAATCATTGCATGCTTATACCAATATATTAACTTTATATTACATTTGCCAAAGGCAGACTACCCTGGGTAGATATTTACTTAATGACTGTAGTAGTTTAATTTACCTAAGAAGTCAATCAACTATAGATTTAAGACACAACTCATCACAAGTTTTTGATTATTTATAACAACATATTTTCTATATAAATTTCTCAATAAATATTCGTTTTAATACTATAGTTAAATCCATATAAACTAATTTGGTTATTTAATAGACTCCTTATTTTATCATGGCATTTTTCTTAAATAATAAGATTTAAATAGGAATATAAGTTAAATGTATAAATAATTGTATAAAATTTTAATGTTGGAATAATTGCCTTGTTAATTATCTAAGAAATAGAGTAAGCAATGTTTCTTTAATTTTAGGGCAAAATATGAATTTTAAAGGTATCAAGCATTCATTCTTTTAACATTCTTTTATAGCAGTGTGTACAGGCAGGTGACTGGGTGTACTTTACTGCTGAAGCATAGCCCAACTATAGTATTACATTCTAATTTTCTGTATACTATTAATACAAAATAGAATAATATTTAGCATTAAAAATCCTCTGCACAGAATCTCTACTTAGCTCTATATGATGGATTGCCATGACTTTGTGATTTAGACAAATATCAAATTATTTATAAGAACAACACTGAATTAAATTCTGATTAATAACTGAATAATACTCAGATGAAAATCTTTGCTTATTTGACTTGGAGGAGTGTACAATGTGGATATTTATGAAGGGTTCTGGTGACCCTGGATGATGAGACCAACCTGAAGATAGCTCAGTACAATCATTGATGTCCCTGTATACAATGCTGATTAGGGCACTCTCAGAATGCCACCGAGAGGTAAACATTAACTGAAATTAGAATGTTTCTAAATTAGTGTTGGAGTTGAATAAAAATTTCCTGAATTGGAGCTATAGGTTAAAATATCATTTCTGTTAACTTGAACATCTTAGAAAGTCTTAGCTACTAGTTCCTTTATGACAAGTTAAGCATTTCAAGAAATATAAGTCTTAAAGTCTATCAAGAAATATGAATAAAGAATCATATCTCCATAAATTTATAAAAATTTAACAAATAAGTATATATTAACCATAAATTAATGAATCTAAAACTATCTTTATATTAAAATAAACACATTTTAAAATACAGTTTTAATTAATACTATGCATGCAAAGATATTTTTGCAGCTATTATCAATAAAGAATACCACAATAATGTTGAATTATTCACTTTGCTTCTCCATTTTAGACAAAAATTTCAATTAATGATATGTTAGCTTTATTTACCAAACGTTGTAAGGAAAAGAAAGGAATGCAAGTATGGAACCTTTCCAGGGATAGGAATTTGACAAGTTTTCCTTATCTGGTTGGCTTTAGTTGTATCACAGGGAAAATCAATATGTATCAGAGAATTTTCAGCTCCTTGCTCTGCCTTGAACATTGTACTAGCAGAATATCATCATTGTTTTTAATAATTATTTTTTTATTGGATCACATGATGTGTGTTTAGGCAGATAGATTTGATATATCATGCAAAACAATAATTGTTTAAATTTTGTCCAAAGAAGTGCACGGTTGCAGTTGTTAATTGTTCGTTCCCTAACGCTTCTCTTTTCGTTGGCTTGAACTACTGCTGTCATGAATGTTTGCATTACATGTATTGTTTTTTGCACAGATACATGGTAGCCTCCAATCATATTATCTGTATCATCAAAAAATTATTTCTAAATTAATCTGTTACTTCTGTATTGTTCAAAAATGATACGCAAATGCCTAGTGAAATGTTTTCTTCAAAATATATTTCAAAGAGATGATAATTTTATCACAGAAGATTAAAGGAAAAGAAGTCCCTTAATATGACAAATGTATCGCCCAATGAAGAGGTTGATGGAAGAAGTAAACATTCCAAATTAAAATTAAGGTATTGCAAAGTTTCACTGTGGTAATTACTGATTCTATTACGGAAAATTTTGTGTGGAAACATTCTTATTCTAGATGTTCAAGTCAAGTTTGATTCTGTGATAACTGACCATGAAAATATAATTGGTAAACACGGCCTTACATATATATATATATATGTCAGTGGTTACTTAATGAATATCAATATTTAAAACTCCAAGCCATTATAATGGTCAATACCCATGCTCAAGTTTTTATAGTTCATTTGTTTTCTATGGTAAAGTTTTTCTTGAGGCATAATTGATTATATTCTCTTATCTTTTTACTCTAATTTTAAATCCATAGCCTTTAGGTTAAAATGCTAATTAGTTATTTATATACCTGTGTGTTTACTCCTCCCTATTGTCATAAGAAACTGAATTACTCCCAAGGAAATAGTTCATGAAGGCACTTGGGTACAAATTAGTTCCTCAGTAAATAAAGAAATGTTATTTAAAACAAGCATCTAAGCCAAGAGGGAGATTAATGTCTTAGTTTCAAACTTTTAACAAATGTTGACATTTTCAGATGATAATTAGAATATTCTTTGACATTAACTGAAAAGATATCCTTATATTAAGCAGTGGTTCAAAGGCTCAAAGCTTTGCATGTTTTATAATAGATGACCCTTCCAGCAGTTCTAGGTAGATGTGGTTATTATCCTCATCTGAAAAACGGAGTAGTTATATAGAGACATTAAGCCACTTGTACAGACCTGTCTACTTGAGAGGGGAATCTCAGCATTTTATAAGGATAAGTTCATAGGCACCAGTTCAGCTGCTTATGAACTTGCCAAGATCTGTGACACTTGTGGAACATTTATAAAAGCTATAATTATTTTTAGGGTTATATTAAGAAATATTTCATTTTTCTGTACTCAGTTGATGGGACTACTATATGATAATTGTTTTATATTGTTCTAAATGTACTCACAGAACTGGGTTGTCTTAAAAGCATTTATTAATTTTACTCTGATACCAAAAATCACTCACTTGATTAAGTGATGTCAGAGTTCTTACAGAGAAACATAAAAAAATTATACATTTTCTAATACATTTATCTAAGTTTTTCAATATAGTTGTTTCCTCTGGAAAAGCCATGCTGTTCTCACAAATCCAGGTCATTTTATATACTGGCTCAACTGGCTACGGTATCTGTCTCTGGCTTTTACTTATTCTTTAATATTTAGGTAAAATATGATTCATTTTTTAACTCCTTTGCCATTCCAATAAAATTAGACAGTACATTTGTGATAGCATGGGACATTGTTCACTTGTGTTTGTAAGTGTCTGTCACTGACGTGTGAATGCCTAGTACGCTGAACTCATTAGTCACTAGGGGAATGTCTTTGTATGGCAAATCTGACGCAAAAGCAAATAGTCAATAAATTCTTGCAGAATTTTGTCACTGAATTTTTATTACAAAATGAAATGTAATAGAAACTAAATAAGTATAATTATTTGCTGTTAGACTTAACATGGCTATTTATATGACATATTTTTTATCCTCTTCAAAGTTTTCATAGTTTTTGCCTCTCATAATCAAAATGAAAGTGGGATATAGCTTCTCCTTAATAATCTAGAAGACAGAATTAGTGTTATCCTTGTACAGCCAATTCACATAATCCTCTGTTCTAAGAACTATCTGAAAGACTGATGATAATAATATATAAGTACATAAATATTAAATGGAACTAAATTCTACATACTTAAAACTTAGATATAAACTGCAATAATCCCGAGTCTGAATTTTCGTGTTCAGAACTTGTCATATATTTTACATTCAAGTGCCCTAATTCTTGCTATGCTAAATCCTAAAACTTCTTAAATTTTGAAATCACTTCTTTGAACTTTTATAGAAGAGAAATTGTGTCATAAACCTTACCTAATCTCTAAAGGATATTTTCTCCAGATTGCCGTATATTTACCGTAGGACTTGTTTGCACAGAAGAAAGGGCTTACAGCTACTCTTGGAAACACCAAGAAATGAGTTTTCCTTCTAATATGTTATGTTGTTACCAGCAGCCACTGTCAACATGTGTATTTGAAACTAAGATGTTAGCAGACTCCCCCACAAGGGAGGCATCAAATATAGTTAAAACATGCCTGATTTGCACTTCAAAAATACATGTGGTTTTCAGTTACTACTCTGATAGTTTGGAATCTATGGCATCTATGGACATACACTCCAGAGAAAGGGAGATGGGGAGATGGTTGAGACAGAGACAGAGAGACTGAATAATACTGCACAGTACTAGATGTCAAATATGCCTCTGGACCCGGGGTATAAGGATGTAATAAGGTCTAATTCTGTAAAGTTGTACATTCAGTGGTATAAATAAAAGAACATGGTCATGAATCCTGTCCATCCACAGTCACTGAATTTTAAACAGTTTTTTTTTTTTTTTTTTTGCATAACTCAAACGTGTTCCTTTGACCTATACGACTTGTTGATTTGTGTGAAAATAAGGAGCTTCCAGCTAATAACAGAAGCACAGTGTGGCTTGAAAAAAAAAATAGTATCAGTACTGTACCTTTTCATCCAAGGCCTTGTGGTGCTCAAACAAAGATTTCAGTGCCTTGAGAACCTCCACCTCACTGGACACTCCTGAGGGAGACTGAGCTTGCCGCTTCACCACGGTCATTCTCAGTGACCTTTCATGTCGTGACACAAGGCACTCCAAGTGCTCCAGTAACAGCTGTGGGATCAACAGAAAACAAAGTTATCTTGTGAACACAGCTGATCAGCATATTTTTGTGAAATCTACCTTAAACTATTAAAAGTTTTTACAGCACCCATGATAACCCTAGGGGATACAACAGGACACAGAAAAGAAACACACCACATGGTTAACTCAGTATGTGTAAAACACATTAAATACAAAATGTCTTCAGTCACATAACAAATCACTGAATAATAAGTAATGAAATCCATTCTTACAGTGCAGTGGCTCTCAACCTTCCTAATGCTGCGACCCTGGAATTACAGTTCCTCATGTTGTGGTGACCCCCAAACATAAAATGATTTTTGTTGCTGCTTCATAACTGTCATGTTGCTATTGTTATAAATCATAATGCTAACATCTGTGTTATCTCGTGGTCTTAGGTGACCCCTTGTGAAAAGGTTGTTTGAACTTCAAATGGGGTAATGATACACAAGTTGAGAATGTCTGTTCTACCAAGTATGACAACTTAGTCTTGAAATCAGTGGGAATCAAAGACCAGAAAAAAAATGTGTATGGGTCAAGAAGATTGCTATTAGCATTTATTCCTTAAATAAATACAATTGCATTATAATTTCAATGTAATCTTTCATTAATTTTTTGAGAATTGTTTTCAGAATATGTCATGATGTTGGCTTTTATTTTAAGTAGTTGTGTTCTATTTGCTTGTTGTAGTGTAAACTGCATAAGAACGAGAGCCTTTTATGTATTAAGGTGGCAGTCTTTTGATCCTTTATGTACTTGAATAGTGTGTGGAAATACACAATGAATTTCTAAAGTGAAGTCATTTTCCCTGAATGTACACTGATGAGTGTCAATATTAAACATAGATTGTGGGTTCTTTGAATTACTTCTTAAAGGCTCAGACTAATTAATATGGTTATAAGCACATGCATGAGTGTTTCAGCTAGATGATGTTCATGAAAACCCAAACTTTATGATTAAAAATTTCCATACATGTAAATGGAGTTATGTAAATTCAATTAATAACTGTTAATCTTACATTGCCTGGTGCCAGTGTAGGATGAGAAGTGTATGGTATAATGTTAACTTTATGGAACATAATGAAGTATTATTCTACAACTAAAAACAGCTGTCTTTAGAAGCCTCCTAAATCTTATCACTCTATATTCTTTAGGAAAGTTTTTCACACTGCAAAGTCCACTTTCCCAACATAGAGCACACTCACAAAATCAAAGTAACAAACAAAGAAAACTATAATTTTCTGTCCCCTTTTCTTTTCTTTTTTTTTTAACCACACAGATTTTACTAATTATACATCCTGATAAGATAGAAGCCTTCTGAAGAGGTGTCTGAAAGCATCCTTTTTGATCCATGGGTACAGCAAAGGAATCCCAAGTCTCTATTGACCTTGAGAAACAATCAGTTTCCTCATCACCTTTTGCAGTGAGTTTCTGGACTTTAGTTCTGAAAACACAGACTATAGATATTATTTTCTTTAGCAATTCTACCAAAAAAAAAAAAAAAACCTAAGAATTCTTCCCACCTGCAAAAGGTAACTGTCTGTTTAAAGTAACTACAGTGAATTATGTTTTCTACAACTAAGAGCACAGTAGCACTCAAGTTATTTGGTTCTACTTACTACTTAACTTTCTTATAAAAATTGTCATATGCCATGAGCTGGTCACTTTCTTATTAAGTGTGTTAGCTTTCTGGTTCTTTCAGTTTCCTTCCAATATTACCCCATTTAAAATTCATGGCAAGGTCTATTATTATTCATTTAGATGACTTTCCCAATATTTCACCCTCTAAATTTCTAAATTTTGTCTATTCTAATAATCTAGATTTCTATTCTATCTAATTTTACTCACATCCCGTGATTTCACTATAGACGCTGCCATTACCAGTAAGTACAACTGTTTCATAGTTGTAGATCTATCCCATAAGCCAAAGATTATTATATTTCTAGCTTGCCTTTTTATATGCTTGACCTCAAAAAAAAAATACATTCACTCTCAAGTCCTTGTACCACAGGGATTTGTTATACCGTGCTCACACTCTGTATACCACAACTCACATCTTCCATTCTCCTTTGCATAATTATTTTTTTTTTTATGTCTGCCAGCCTCCAGAATTCAGCTACCTGCCAATATATTCACTGACGCCACATGGGCTCAGGATTCATTATCTCCTCCTGAATTAGTGCAGTAACAGCTTGTTAGCTGGGTCACACATTTGTATCATTTCATCCATCGGGGTGCCACCCAAAACTCTAAGATTTAGAATACAACCTAGGGCCTTCGAGCCTGTGCTCGAGTCCTTAATGTCTTCTCATTCGGCCAAAGCAAAAGCCAGAGTCATTCCGTGTCCGAAGTGAAATCTAAATTATTGGAACTCACCTCTTTTTCTCACTCATCACCTGCATTGGTTTTGTTATAGCATCTGTGCATGGAGTTTTGCTTAGCTTTGTGAAATAGCAGATATCTGTTTAACTGCACCAGGCTTTTGTAGTAAGTACTTTATTTTCTTTTTTAACTGACAACGCTCCCTTTAAGTCACCTGCATGTCCTTAACACTCTGCAATCTCTGACTTATTGCCAGTTGTGTCACTTCTTCAACTGCTTTTTCAAGTCCTTGTGCTGCTGCTTCTTTCTCTACATGGCATCAGTCCCTCTCTGCCTTTTCCATCCAGTTTTACTATAGTCATTCACTGCCTCCCAAATATTAATATCAGGCCTCTAAGGAAAGGAAGATGCCCTCTCCTCTTCTCACTTCTAAATCTTTGTGCTCACAAGATTGTATACCGGTCATGTTCACTCATATTTGTTGAACGAAAAATAAACAGTTTATTAAAGTCACCACTTATAGATTTATAAGAATACCTCTTAAAATAAATGGGTGTTTGAGATGTATGTTCTGGATAGATTTTGCTAAAGTAAGTATCTGATTAATTACTTAAGAAAGTAAAATCTTCCATGGTGTATGGAGGAAAGATTGTTATGTAAACAATCAACTGCCCATGATTCATTCAAGTGGTGATCTGGGAAAGCAAGACATTGTTGAGTTGAGTCATTGCTGTGATCAGATAGTTTGAAAATCATGAAGAATACAAGCGCAGTGAGTTATGCTTGATGCTTTCAATCACACTGAAGAAATTAAAAATTAATAACAAATAGAAGTGATTAACTTTCCAAATTCTAGTGCTGGGGTCATTCAAAGATCCACTTGTTATTTAAAAGAAAGACAACAGTTTCATGTATTAGAGGTTACTACATTATAGCACATTATAAACTCACAGTTGTAACAAATGTCTTGCATGGAAATGCTCCCATAATAATCCAAAAAGGCAATAGAAACTGGCAAAGAGACATTTGAGAAGTTTCACATGTGCTAACCACATATCACATTGCTATACCTGTCTCTCTGATGAGGTCAGTCCCATTTGTTTTAATCTATCTTGCATAAATTTCACTGAAAGTGGAAGTCTCATCAAGGAAATCTGTGCTTATCATGCCCTGCTCTAAAAATCCCTTCTTCATTTCAAAATTTTAACTAGAATATGAGGTGATACAGATCAAACTTTAAGAAGAGAAGGCCTCCAAGATTTTTTCTTTAAGTGTGATTTTTTTTTTCTTTTAAATTTGGAATCTCAGAATCCTGGGAATACATGGGAAAAGAAGCCAATAGAAATAGTTAGGAAAAAAATGGGATTAAATGTTTGGTCTGATTGTTTCCTTATTCACTACTTCTAGCAGGCATCCAGTAATACATGGGCACAGCATTTTTAGTATCTGTGATTGACTACTATATGTACTGCCTGGGCTGTATAGGACTCTTCTGCTACCTTTTAAAACTATCAGCACTGTAAAAATCAAGTCTATTAAAAAATGGAGGGGGACCCAAGATGTCTGGTACTCTGAAGGTGGCAGAAGAGTGTGCCAAAAATGGAAAATGTCATCAGAGGAAGACAAGATTGCTGTGGGATGTTCTGTATGGCAAATGTGTTGCTGATTAGTCAATAAATAAAACACTGATTGGCCATTGGCCAGGCAGGAAGTGTAGGCGGGACAAGGAGGAGAATAAAGCTGGGAAGTAGAAGGCTGAGTGAGAAAGACACTGCCAGCTGCCGCCATGACGAACAGCATGTGAAGATGCCGGTAAGCCATGAGCCATGTGGCAATGTATAGATTTATGGAAATGGAATAATTTAAGCTGTAAGAACAGTTAGCAAGAAGCCTGCCATGGCCATACAGTTTGTAACCAATGTAAGTCTCTGTGTTTACTTGGTCGGGTCTGAGTGGCTGTGGGACTGGCGGGTGATAGAGATTTGTCCTGACTGTGGGCCAGGCAGGAAAACTCTAGCTACACAAGATAACAGGGTCACTCTCATGCTAAAGACAACAAAGCTACCACACCTACAGCAAAGAAACTCACCTGAGACAACAAACATGGCTGCCACAATGTCCCAAATGACAGTCATCTCAGCTAACGTAGCATCAGTTCCTGGAGTTTTAAAAGAGGGGACCACACTAATTAAAACATTAAGTAGTGATTCCTGGTACAGCTGGACTCGGCACTCTGGTTAAGTGGGCAAAGGATGCTCATTACAAGCAGGAAATTCGCGAGGAAGACCACGATCATGAGAGAGTGGAAGAAGAACAAAGGGAGAGTGACTTTGAGTGAACAGATGAACGCAGCAGCCCCCCGCCCTTCCCTCGCCTCAGAAGTCAGCCCCTGATGATGACAGAGCTGACCTGGGAAATGTGACACAGAAAAAAAGTTTTGTAAGATCACAGAAGCCAAAGGAAAGGAAGGTCATGCAAAGGGTATTCCTGTGAATGCTGAAAGCAGAGGTGAAAAGGAGAACAGGCAATAAAAAGCTGAGAACAGAGTCAGAGTTCCAAGGACAGAGGAAGACAAGGAAGTCAGGAGGGTGAAGAGGGAAAGAGCAAGATGCAGGAACGCTTCACAAAGGAAATGAGCAGCCAGAACGTGGTTCCGTGAACCCGGAAATCTGGGGCTCCAGAATCAACCACATTTGTCACCCTCTCTTAAAAATCTGAACATTCACAAGTCTAGTGTTAAAAATTGGTATCTGATCTTGCCTTTTATCTGAAACTGCTTTTGTTGCTGGGCTCAGACATGGTACATCTGGATTACATGGACTCCGAATCTCCTGAGAGCCCAGGAAAAAGCTTTGGAGCTCACCACTCTGAGCCTTTTCTATTGAAATAAAACTGGAGAAATTAAAGGAAAAGACAAAAAAAAAAGTGAGGTTTGAGAATATGTTAGGGCAGACTTCTGCTTACAAAGTCACTCAGGATGCATTAGCAGAAGTGTCAGAAGACAGCATGGAGGTCAAGTTAGTCAGCAAGCTGGAAGATAAAAAGGTTGCTTATATTGAACCTAAGACAGAAATGGATGTGGAACCCAACTTCTGAAGAGAAGCAGAGAACTGATCTGCAGTCAGCCTTCCTGCCTATAGAAAAAGATCAAAGTCAAGACTATAGATTTACAGAAAGAAAAATACTTGGAGAGGTGAATCAAACAGCCTGGTTTTAAGCATCCCCTCTTACAGATCTACAGAAGAAATGTTCAGTACGTGTTTGGGAAAGCAGATTCCATCAAAATGCCCTATGACCAAAATGAAAAATATTCATGGTATGCATTGATAGAATTTACTTCCTTGGAAGATGACAAAGAAAATTTAGATTCTGTAATAAGTACTGAGCTGAAGGGAGGAAAAATCAGAAAAGAGTTGGCTGATGCTATGAGGGAGGCAGACAGCCATGCAAAAGTCTGCCAAAGGTCTGTGTGCGGACATCATTGACAAGCTGTTAAAGGAATCCTTTGATGTTATGTTGACCTAAGGATAGTCATTGAACAGCAAACCAGATTCCTCAAAGGACTTGGTATTGTACATTTCAATAAAAGAAGATGTTGAAGCTATCCAGGAGGCCATGGGAGATGATGAAAAGTAATGGAAACAAAATGACCATGGACTGGGCCAAGCCTGTCGGAGGACAGTGGCTTGCGGGTTATGTGATCACAGAAGTGGATTTGTAGGATAAACTGGTAGCACAGGAAGCATGTACAGATTTGGTGGGAAGCCATGGAGAGGTAGGAAGCTTCCAAGGAGAAAAAGAGGAAAGACCACAAGGTATAAGAAAAGGAGACAGAGTTTGCAGAGTTTCTTTCATGAACAGATCTTTCTCTTTTATTTGAAAGACAGGATTCTGTTTGTTCATTTGTTTGTTGCTTTTGTCTGTTGAACTAAAGACAACTGAAGGAGTTGGGTGGATCCCAGCCACCATGGCTCAATTTCTAATACAACTCCTGCTCCTAAGGCTTAAGAAACAAGAATCAATCTACCTCGAGACCCAGCTATAGCACTCTTGGGCATATACCCAAGGAATGCTCAATCATACCACAAAGATACATGCTCAACTATGTTCATAGCAGCATTATCCACAATAGCCAGAGCCTGGAAACAACCCAGATGCCTGTCAACTGAAGAATGGATTAAGAAAATGTGGTACATATACACAATGGAGTACTACTCAGCAGAGAAAAACAATGACACCATGAAATTTGCAGGCAAATGGATGGAACTAGAAAATATTCTGAGTGAGATAACCCAGACTCAGAAGGACAAACATGGTATGTACCCACTCATAAGTGGATACTAGATGTAAAGCAAAGGATAATCAGACAACAACCCACAACTCCAGAGAAGCTAGCTAACAAGGAAGACCCAAAGAGGGATGCATGGATCACCCTGGGAAGGTGAAATAAATGAGATCTCCATGAGTAAACTGGGGATGAGGGGTGGGCAATGGAGGGTATGGGATAGGGGATGAGAGCATAAGGGAATGGGATGGTCGAGCTGGAACAGGGATTGAGTAGGAAAGAAATGAGAGGGATACCATGATAGAGGGACGTATCATGGGAATAGAGAGGAACTCAGTGCTAGGGAAGTTGCTAGGTATCCCCAAGTTTGACTCTAGCTTGGACTACTAGAAATAGTGGAGAAGATGCCTGAACTGAACTGGTGTATCCCGGTGATCAGACCGGTGAATGCCCTAACTGTTATCACAGAGCTTCTCTCCAATGACTGATGGAAGCAGATGCAGAGATCCACAGTCAAACACTAGGCAGAGCCCCAGGAGTCCAGTCAAAGAGAGAGAAGAGGGATTCTATGAGCAAGTGCATCAGGATCATGATGGGAAAACATGCAGAGACGACCAAACCAAACTAGTGGGAACTCATGAAAGTTGGATCAATGGCTGCAGAGCCTGCATGGGACTGGACTAGGCCCTCTGCATGGCAAGACAGTTATACAGCTTGATCTGCTTGGGGGGCCCCTGGGGATAGGATCAGAATCTATCCCTAGTGCATGATAGATTCTTTTGGAGCCCACTACCTATGATGGGACATCTCGTACAGCCTTGGGGCAGGGGGAAGTGCTTGGACTTGCCTCTACTGGATGTGCCCCCCCCATGGGAGGCCTTGCTTTCTTGTAGGGAGGAGTGAGAGGTGGGTTGGGAGGGGGAGCCTGGGGTGTCAGGAGAAGGGAAGAGGGGGATCTTTGATTCATATGTAAAATGAATGAAAAAATTTTCTTAATAAAAAAAAGTATGGCAGAAAAAAAAAGAAATATCATGAAAGAGGCAGGAAGACCTTAAGAGCCAAAGGACCAGGAAGTGTGATATGGAGTTGTGTCTCCTAGAAATGATAGAGGGTCTATGCCCTTGATACCTCAATATTATGGCTGCCTAAACAAAATCTTCATAGTGATAATATGAATAGGCATACTAGCATGGAAATGGGGAGTCTTTTGGAGTCACATCCCTAGAAGAAGAACTTCAGGCAACTGTAGGGTGCTAAAAGAGAGAGAATTAACCTCTAAAGGGAGGGGCTCTCTGATTAGCTTTCCAATACAAAGTGATCAGTCCAGAGATCATATACATACAAGTTGCACTAAACAGATTCAGTAGATTAAAAAAATAATAATAATCAAAGGCCATCAACACTCAAGCACCTGGCAAGGGTTGGAAGCAGAGGTTATGAGAGGAACTGGAGGGAATACAAAGAAGGAAGAAGTGACATAAACATACTTTAATTAAGGATTTTAATAAAAATAGTTTAATTTGGCTACTTTCATCCTCAAGCCACTCAAAAACTCTATTTTAAAAATTATTTGACATACTCCATTTTCCCAATATGTGTTCCTGACTATTCATATTGAAACAACTGTTTGGAGAATATGCATGGCTTGTGGTCATACTGTGCTTTCTGCTGATATCATAAAATACTGGCACAAAGAAACTTATGGAAAGAATAGGCTCACTTGGCTTAAAGATTATAGTCTATCACGAAGGGAAACCAAGAAAGCTACTTATGACACAGAATGTTCTAGAGGGAGATGAAACATCCCACCTTGCAGGGAACTCCATTAAGCCCAGGAAGAAAAGAAACTCAAAAGTTTTAGGAAATCCCTGAAACTTAACACATTCACTAGGCCACCATCCCACCTCCAAGTGTATATAAGAGACATCCTCAGAGAAGTGGAGCTACCTAGAAGAAACTCTCAAAGGAGAGGATAACCAACACAGATATGCCAAAGAAACTGAGACCAGCCAATCTGCCCCAGACTCAGATCAACAAAGCTGCCAGGAAAAGACATTCTCCAATCTGTTGATCTGCCTATAAGTTGTGTAATATGGTCCAGGTTTCCAGCTTTTGTGAAATGTCACCCATGTTGGGGTGAGCTTTTGGTGATGCAATTGCCTTTGAGCTATTTCTATTCCAGTAACTCTTTACCTCTTTCTGTAATAGCCTCAAAAAATTCATTGTTCCCCCAAGTTGGACTTTGGTGTTACTTGTGATTTGGTCTATTGTCAAGTCTCTATCTGGAGTGAGTAGCTCTTTGTTCAGGTTTCCCAAGTAACAGTGTCACACAACATATACACATAACGTGCCTATTTATTTTCAGAGGAATTTTATGAATAAAAATGTTGTTGTCTAATTTTTTCTGTTTTCTTATGGGCATAGAAATATTAAGCAACAAAGCTTGTTTGTATGTTTCTATAAATGTCCACTATAAATTTTGTAATTTTTAACATTACATAATTATGCATACTATTAGTTTACTTGTATACCTCCATTTAATTACTTAGTGAGCAGATGGCTTTAAGAACAAGTTGAACTTTGAATTCTTTCATTAACTTAATACTTGGCTGAGGACTCGGCATTTCTTTTGTGACAAAAATTATTCATGACCAAAGATTTCAGTTCTGACTGAATAAAAACACTATTTCCTGTACAACCAATAAAATTCATTAGAATTGAATTACAACATTTGAAACAAACCCTATTTGTCACCAACTATTATTTGGAGTCACATAAAAATATGAAAATTTCCAAAATATAGAACCCATGATTACTCAAGAAGTAGACTGTGTACATATTACTTCACTCAGGGGTATATGGCTTTTAGAGATGGTGAAATTGCTGTGTGGCTATGGTATGGTTGGTAAACATGTAAACATTTAGAAAAACCATCAGCCCTTAATTAATGTTAAGTACTATGTTTGCATTATTGCAAGCTTGTATAATAAATCTGTCTATCACAGAAACTGTGGTAAATGATATAATTCACTGTACTATCAGGATGCTGATTACTTTCTGATTTGTTGGTTTTGGTCATAATCCAAGTTCACCAACCTTTCTAACAGTTCACTTTGTGGATTGACTTTTTGTGTTATTTTTTCAATTCCTAAGTAAATGTTAACTTATTAATGTGGAAAGGTCTGAAGGTTTATCAGAACCCTAGACATCAGAACACTCTTTTCTAGTTAAACTCACAACTTTTCACAATCAGTACTCTCTAGTTGTGAGAAGGAAGTTAGTGTTGTCTTGCTGCTCTTTCCAATAGCAACATGTAGCTACTGTGTAGTCATAGCAAGACTATAACACAGCATATAGTAAAATACTATTATATAAATCTATCTGAAATACTGTCATGTGTAACTATATCAATGTATATTTGATATGGCCTTTGATGGGAAGAGGAAGATACGTTTGAATCTTAGACCTGTAATTTTATTTTTGTTTTTGATGAAATCAAGCAGGTCTGTAGTGGTTATGTAACCTAAAAAGTCATTATATTACCAAGATTTTATATTTCATAGGATTCAGAAATCTGTTTGCTTTCATCTCATGTACAACAAAATCTCTTCATGCTAAATTTTTAAGGAAAATAGAAAAAAAATTTTTTGATCACATTTGCTAAGTGTTAACAGCTATTAATCTTGCTTCTAATCAACGGCTTCATTTTCTGTTGTAGTCAGAAAAAAAGCTTTTTTCCTCCTTCTCTCTCTGATCTTAGAAGGTGTTCCAGGGTAGCTCCTCACACCCCTGTGATCCTTTGCAGGTAAACAGTCAAATGCCAAATATGCTCGTGCACTCAGGGGGTTTAATATGTTGAAAATCATGTGGCTATTAAAACAAATCCCAATCCTAAAATCAGTCACAATTAAAACAAATGACATATGCCACACAGCAGGGTATTGACTCTTGGGCAAATGTTTCATCTGAGCCATCATAGATTTTTGCAAGTCTGTGTGGGTATCTCTCCTAGTGGCCTCGTGGATCTGTGCCAGTGGCACGGGCCCTGCATACAGTGTATTACCTTTCTAACCCTGTGGTATTTTACTCTGCAACCTTTGATACATTTGACTTGCTTTGTCTTTACAGTGGGAACAAACAAAGTATATTCTTCCCATGACTGTAAAATGAAATAAATGAATGTAGAATGAAAAGGCATAGATAAATGCACATACGTAGGTAACAAAATGAGCTGATACATTTTTAATGTGAGGAATCTCCGAAAGTGAAACCAAAGATACCTTTGCCTTAATTCTCACGCTTCTTCTACTACTTTCACATTTGTCAGTGCTCTGTTACATCAGAGAATGTTAACTAACCTATTAAATTTCAAAATAACAGGACAGGACAGAACAAATACGACTACGGCAGAAATAGGTATATTTGCATGGAAATGCAGCACTATTAGAAAAATCAAGAGTGAAAAAAGAAATAGACAGGGAAAGAATGCAGAATTTTCCAGCACATGATCTAAACTGCCCTTGCAACGCCCTAATAGAGGCAATCAATGTGACCGGCTCATCAAAATCTTGATGAAAACCAATTCACATGCACAATGCACACCTGTGAATTCTTTTCATCATATAATCAGAACCTGATGAATAAAGGCAGAAATGAGTTTGATGGTATAACCCTCATGCACGCAAGTCTAACTCTCACGGGAGGTACAGGTGATGACTAGAGAGCTGAATTTGCATAACACTGAAAGGCCAAGGCACAAAATAAGTTGGCTACTAATCACATTTTATCTGCAGAGGATTAACCCAGGAAGACTATGACACTTAATATAATTTCACCTTCTTAATAGTAAAGTTGCATTCATGAAAGTCGTTTCTCCTTTCACTTAGCTATGAGACTACATTAATTTGTAAGTAATATAATCAGTATTTATTCTATGAAATTTAGTAACATTTTTATCTTGGTTTTCAAAAAATACATCTTCTTTGATCTAACTCTGAACTTTATTCTTTCATGGCACATCATCTGACTGACACTGTACAGGAATTTCCAAGAGCAGAATGTAGCAAGTATGTGTTTTATCATACAATAGAATGCCTATTAGAACTATCAGCCTCTAGGAAATCTAATGAAATAAATGTGGTAAGCCTCTTTTAATTGGTAGAGGTTGATCCACAGCTTTTCAACTTCAATTTCTTTTCCTTTATTTTTAGATAAGTTCTTTGCTAGAATGAGGATCAAATGCAGGCCACTGCAATGTACCAGCCCATCACTTAGGCTCTTTTTAAGAGACAATGAAGTAAAGGCCAGAAGAAATGGGGACATTTTGCCGGGCAACATAGTGATTTAGCAGAGACTATAATTTTGGTTTCCTTTCTTTTTATTTTGGGTATTATACCATGTTTCCTTCTTTTCAAAGCAACTGACTATGAATTGGAATCTGCTCAAAGTAGTCCTAAAGTTTTTGCAAGTTTTTAGATGTGTGTACAGATACATGACAGTAGACTATTTATAGACGCTCAAAAATCAGCTTGATACTTACTCTTGTGTTGTTTCTTTCGGCTTTAAGCTCTGAGATCTCTTCTTCCTTCTCTAGAAGTTGCTCCCGGCAAGCATTCAGTTCTTTAGTCAATGCAGCAAATTCCTAGAAGGGAAATAAAAATGAAAAAACTCATATAGTTGGCTGGTCAAGGCATATCGCTATCATTTAAGTATCTTGATCTGTGGTTCCAATAAATACTTAACCATGGCATGCATGATTTGCATAATATGTTGCTCATACGTGTTTATCAAATATATTTCAAAAGCATAGCATTACATTGAACTTAATGTTACTCTAAATTTTTGCTAAATACTTTGACTAAATTGGTGCTCAAGTTCTATAATCTTAGATTGATTCATTTATAATAAATAAAGTAGATCACATCACAACACACACTGTTATTTAGAGCTGTAGTGCAAGCAGATATTACACAAATTAATTAACCACCAAATGCTTTTATACTTTTCTTCTGACATTTATCTCCTTCCCCTGTTCCATTATTACTGGTGTTATGAAATGAGCAACATAGTTTTATAAAAATAAGTATCACATTGCATCAAACAGTGTTACATTGGTTGAATTCTTACAAATACAAGAACTTCAAGCAATTTGTATTTCATTCATTATCTCATCAGTTTTCATGTCCTGGTTAGCACTGTCAAATTGACATAGCCTAGACTTGCCTACAAAAAAAAGATTAATATGTAATTGTCTTTAATAGGTTTGTCTATGAACATATCTTGAGGGATTGTCTTGATTGTCTCAAGTGATGTTAGAAAGGCCCCAATGGGAAGGTTCTGTATATGAAATTCAGTAAGAATAAGCCTATGAGTGAGCCTGAAAGTGACCTAACTAGCAACCCTCCTCCATAGTTTCTACCTTGAGTTCCTGCCTTGACTTCCCCCAATGAAGAATTGTGACCTAAGAGTTGTAAAATAAAATAAAGCCTTTACTCCCTTAAGTTGTTTTGGTCATGCTGCTTGTCACAGCAGCAGAAAGGAAAGAAGAAATAAACCTCTAACATGGCATGAAAATCTCACTGAGACCTAAAGACATTGGATTATTTACAACAGGTACATTGCTGAATCTTGCTGTGCACACTGATCCTTTATCTCAAGGATGATTTCTTCTGACTCAAGCCTTCTCCTTTGTCTTTCCTTTAATCTCTGTGAAATTTACATACTTCCCAAACTCACAAAACTTTCAGAGGCTTCTACTTCTAAAAATGCCAACTTTATAGACTTTGAGTTTTAAAATTCAGACTATATAAAATGAGAATCTATCAAAAAATGTGTTTGTTATGAATAGACATTAGGGTAGCCATTTTCACTTTTTTTTTTTTTAGTTTCTCTAGTATCTACTGCAGTTGTCCTGGATCTTGCTCTGTCGATCAGGCTGGCCTTGAACTCATGGAGACCCACCTGGCTCTGCCTCCCGAGAGCTGGGATTACATGTGTATGCCACCACCGCCCGGCTGGGACGACCATTTTAAGCCAGAGGCATTTTATTTTGTTTGCTGTGGATCTTTGCTTGGAGTTAAATGTTATGTGAACTGCCTATAGATTACCTATTTAACTGTATGGGTAGCAAAGCTTGACAGTGATGAATAACCTATTTCAATGTATAAAACCTTAGAATGACCCCCATAATGCCCATACTGCGATTTCTGAAGCATTGACTCCAGCCAAAGATGAAAAATATCTTGTGAAATTTTTCACTCAGTCCTACCAAGTATATTATCTCTTCATGTATGCATGCACTCTTCCATCCATCCATCTATCCATCATCCATCTGTACCTCAGTGCATGTATCTAAGCATTCAATATGTAATGAATACATCTTACATATTATAGTCTATGTTGAATACTAAAGTAGTAAAGGTAACAGGGAAGAGATATTTCACCTTGCTTATCACAGTGTCCAAAATTAATATTTATTTGCTTGATTTCCATCATTCTCAAAGACTCAGGACCCATTGCCAAAGTGTCATAGCAATAATAACATTAGTTAGTACCACTGGGTACCGCAAAGGTACAGGTAACACTTAAGCCCTCACTTCGGATGACTTACAGGTTGTACCCGCAATTGAACATTTAACTTTTCCATATCTCTCTATCTATCCACTTATTCATGTCTATTTCAAACACTACCCTTTCACTAACATATTCATATGTAAGCATCATCTTGTCTTGTTAATGCTCTGTAAATCTTCATCTTATTTTATAGTAACTTCATATGGCCACTTAAGACAAGGTTTTTTTCATAGCCATAGGGCTTAGTATAATTTCTAGACTATTGAGTGAACAGTAAGCAAACAACACATCTTTGTTGTAAGAATGAGTCATTCATTAACTTTTCTTATAAATTTGACTTTAGTAAGGAAGTAGTATTTAAAACATTAATTATCTCTCCTTCATTTTCTGAATAAGAATATTATAATTTCTTTAATATAAAAGAAAACATAATCATTTGTCTTTGTTGCTGTTGTATTTTTTATGTTAACTGACATTTACCTATACAGAAGTGATATTATTGTCAGCTGTATCTTATTTCATATGTGTAAGTGATGTGTTGATTGTCTGGAAACTTAAAAGATTCAAGAAAGTATTCAGGGAATCTTCTCTGGTCCTGATAGCCTCTACAAGAAGACGTGCAGCATGCCTAAAATTTAGTAGTAGGCCAGGTCTCCTGCTAAAGCTCCTTATCATGTAAACATAGTACCATGTTTGTTGTGGACATGAAGAACATGAACGTAAATGAGAACCTATGTACTTAAAGAGTGAAGAAGGGATAAACAATAATGAAAATATCTTCTGTTATTTTACACTTTGAGCCTACTGCTTTGGAAAATTCCTTCCTTAGATTTAGCATTTCTTAATTGGTAACACCACATTGGCCCTATTCAAGAAGCATACATATATCCAATATTTTATTTCTTCTTTTCTAGTGTATCTAAAACTGTATTACTTACAAATACTTATACACAATTCCAGGAAGAAAATCCATAGTAAAATAAATTTGAGAAACACTATATACTATGTAATTTGCCATTGGAAATCTATAAATACTAGTGAAAAATGTTAATGATTGTGAGGCAAACTTTTGTGACCAAGAACTGTCAATGGTGCATAGTTACAACTACAGGAAATAAATAAACTCATATAGTAACTCCACATGTTAGCATCTTATGTCAGAATCACAATGCATAGGTTAGATCTTCACTTAGAAAAAGAAGAGTTCGAAATTATAACATGTGAGAGAATATTATTAGAAAGTGAAGTCAATGAAGAATAAATGCTAAAACTTTGTTCATATTTTGTAAAGTCTAATGAAAGCTGTCCAAAGGAGAAGCTGAACTTTCTCTAAGGGACTGAGATACAAGGAATAGGTCCATTACGAGGGGAAACACCCAATTCTCCAGACTATCATTTTGTTCTCCAACCATAATTTGGCAATTTCTTACTTTTCCAATAAACAGAATTATTTTTGTTCAGTCTATGTTTATCTTGGAATTTTAAAGAGTGGTCAGAATCTACAAAAGCCAATGCCATAAAATACCCACAAACTGAAGGGAGTAGTACCATTTCTGTCTTGGCATCACTCATGCATTTTATAAACATTCCTTTGAACATTTAATGTGCTCTGCACTGTTTTAGGTGCTGCAAAAAAAAAAACAAACATTAAAGGAAAAGTCGTTATATAGTTGATAAGTTTATACCCATTCAGTCATTTACCCCTAGTGATATTTTTAATCTGATTTAAGCTTTTCTAGCACATTCATATCCTTTTCACACAAAGTCAACTCATGATATAGAGTGTCAGTTTCTTTCCAAACAAAAATAAAGTAACTTCTTTCCCATTAACATCTTTAAAAAAATTGTGGGTGACATTTTTCATATACCAATACAAGTCATGTCATTTTTATGTGTTACCACTCTTAAGACATGTCTCTGAAATAATACAAAATATAAAGGACTCTACTTCAGTTAATTTGTCTAATTTGCCATCTCTCTGCCTTCGCCTCTACACTTCTCTTAAGCTATTTTTTTTTTTTTACAGTAACTTTGTTTTTAAACTAGAAAAAACCCTTAAAAACTTGGTATCTATTGTTTAGTCGTTGTGGATGCCTTGTCTTTCTGAGAACACAAATGAGAAAGCTTGTACAAAAAAAAAAAAAATTGAAGTAAGTAGCTCTAGCCAGATTCTTCTGAAGAGGTGACAGTATCTGCAAGTATCAGCAAGAGCATCAACTCCCCAGGTCTGTGAGACAGCAGAGAAAGGGTCACCTACTCGGGGTCCTAATGGTGCTATCATCCTGTGTTTTTGCATCTGAACTAAGGTGAGCCAGAGGAATTCATAACTTGAATGGCTTAGCTGCTAATCTCTCACACGATAACCATTAGTCTGATGAGTTCCATACACTTAGGTTTTCTTCTGTTGTTCGTTCTGTTTGTTTTGTTTCTACAGATATTGAGGTGGGGTTTTGAAATGCAAGACAGGCTGGACTCAAGCATGTATCTTCCTTCCTCCGCCTCTTGAGGTTTGAGAATACAGGTATGCACTTTTTTTTTTGCCCGGCTCCATAATCAGATTAGTAAAATCGACCAGTTTTTGTTTTTGGTCCCTTCACACTTCAGAAAGTAGACATTTACTCAGCCCTTGTGCCTATTTACAGACTCTAACATTAACCTGGGTAGAAGGGATAATACATAGACAGGGAACACTGTAAGCCTTTCTTCTCTTCAACTCAGACCTCTTTCTACTCTGCCCACCATCAGCCGCTGTCAAGCTTCCTCCAACAGATGCAGCAGTTCAGTCTTTACATATGTTCACCTTGAATCTTATTTTGATACCCAATATGAAATATACATGACTACCTGACCCTGCTACCTTCCTTTCTCAATTTCATATAGGGCCTGTCTACCTGAGATTTAGTTATGGAAGATGAGATTTTACACACACACACACACACACACACACACACACACACACACACACACACACACATTCTCATTTACTAAATGTTCAAATGCTTTTATTTAGCAGGCAAGTGTTGGCTTTAAAAAAGCAAGTCAGATACTGCATGCCAAGAAGGAAATTCAACCTTTCTATTTCCAGTCCACAGCACCAGGCAGTCTCCAGAGAAATTTCTGGAAATTTACTCACTCATTTTGATGACAATTTTAGCACTCTACTTTTCAATTAAACCTGCCTTCACTCTTTGTGTGAGTCACTTAATTAACAAGGCCACATGGTCTTATTTTTGTCAGCTGTGTATCTGAGTAAATACCAGTTAAAGACCCATGAACACCAAGAAGAGGGACTTAGAAGGAAGAGGGAAAACATAGGGTGAGTTGAGAATCAGGTTCACTAAACACTGTCAACAACCTCCCCAACCACAAATCAGCACGTTTATACTTTATTCGCCAACCATTGGTGCCAACTGAAAACTAGCTCTCAGGAAAGAACATATCACACAGAATCATGCTGATAAAGCACCTAGAAGTGGGTTAGACACATGAACCATTTTAACAGTAAAAATTTTTGGAGATCATAATATAATTATATCATTTCCCCTTCATTTTCTTCTCTCTAAACCCTCCCACATAGTTATCTTTGGTCTTTTATTTTATTTTGGTCTTTTATTCAAATTCATGTCCTCTTTTTTTCATTAATTGTTGTCACAAATGTGTAATAGTATGTATATGTATGTGTAAGCATGTGCATGTTTCTGTGTGTGCTCACGTGTAGTTGTGGAGCACAGTCACAATGGATTCATCTACAATAAAACACAAGGAAAGACAGAGAAATTATAGGAGCCAGAGAAATAAGGTACTCTGCTGTGAGAATGTGTGTCCTAGGAATGTGAGAAGCCACACACCAACCATCTAAAAATATTTTAAAATGACTTCCTTCAGACTATGCCATCCCTATTTACTATATTTTGGTGTTTCTTTTTGAAAAAAACGGCTGCTCTTCAAGCTATTGGCTCTGTCTAGAATATTAAGTAGAAAGTACTCATTTTTAATCTGTGTTACTTTGGATACGACAGCACATAAATTTACATGCTTAAACGTAAGTATATCTTTGTGCAAACCAGAAGATACATTTTCTAGAACAGATTGATAATAAATGATAATAGATGCATTGTATTAAAAAGATGAGAGCAATACAAAAGAACGACTATGTCCTTAAAACTGTTAAAAATTGAAGTCTTGAAATATTCAGTTTATGAATGTTTAATGGCAATGATGAGTTTTCCTTACAGAAATTGATGCTTTGATATTATACCATTATATGTAATGTATACATATGTGGAGTTTGCATTGCTGTTATGTAATAAAAGATAGTACTAATGACCTCTGTTTCTATAATTGCCTCCTAGACTCAGTTAAGCCCAGGGAAGCTGTCATCCAAAATTACTGTATAAACAGCTATGTCTCATGGTCAGCTCTGCGCAAGATAGCTTGAAGGAAAAGTCACTTGCATAAATAATGCAATTTGACAGGCACAATCAGACTCAGGACTTTAACCAAACTCTATAAACAAGGCTTCCCAGATTTAAATGAAAGATATTTCCACTCTATGCAAATTCTATTCTGTGCCTTTTGATTATTTTTACATATCCTAGCTACAGAAGTTTTCGCCTTCTTCCTAAAACTGCATAATGGATTATTCAACACACCACAGTGATCTGGGGGCTGGAACAGAATCCTGTGCCCAACATAGCAAGCCACAAAAGCCTTTTTTTTTTTTTTAATGGCAGCTATGTACACGAGTACTTGCTAAACTTCTGTTTTCAAAACCTTCCAATCAAGGCAACTAGACTCTTGTAAAACGTGGATGTTTGTTGAAATCAAACACTGTTACTGTCAGGCAGCCTCAGGCTGTTTAATCATCTCGCCATGTTTCTACCATGCGTCATTCACTGTCCTCCTACGGAAATTTGTCTTGAATCCTACTTGTACATAGCTCTGTAAGCTATAATTTGTCAATCAGTGGCTCTTATATTCAGATACATAGGCAGACACCCCAGGTGCCTAGTGTTCTGTAACTTGTTGAATCCTGAATCATAGAGGGTAGAAAATTGATGTAGATTGGTTGGAAACACACTTATAGAAAAAAATAGGTTTTCTTTTTCTGGTTTTAATTTTGTAAGTCAAATCATCTCCCTTGCTGGCATTTTATTATGCTTTCTGAGAGCCCTTTGTAGTTTTTCCTTTATCAGCTTGTTTGGAATTTTCCTGCATGTGTGGACCATGGCACTCTCAGAAGACTTGGGTGTTTCTGGCTTAATGGTTATCTTTTATGGTGAAAGAAGTTGATGTACAGGTTGCCGGGGAAGAAAATGCACCAGTGGTATTATCCAGTTCAGGACCCTGTATGCTACAATATAGACCTACTAGCCAAGATGTACTCACTAGTGCGGTAGTGGAGTGATTGTTATGGGGCAGGGTAATGAGTCCATTCTGACTGAGTGTAAGGCTTACTTCAGATGAAGGAATTTTGTGATTTGTGGTGATATTGCATTCCCCAATATATTGTGCACCCTAGTAAACTAATCTGGGGTCAGAGAACAGAACAGCCACTAAATATAGAGGCCAGAAAATGGTGGCACTCACACCTTTAATTCTAGCATTCAGAAGGCAGAGATCTGTCTGGATCTCTGTAAGTTCAAAGCCACACTGGAAACAGCCAGGCATGGTGACACATGCCTTTAATCCCAGGAAGTGATGGCAGGAAACAGACAGGTATATAAGGTGTGAGGACCAGGAACTAGAGCCTGGTTAAGCTTTTAGACTTTTAGCAGCAGTTCATCTGAGATTCATTCCAGATGAGGACTCAGAGGCTTCCAGTTTGAGGAAACAGGATCCACTGAGAAGTTGGCAAGTTGAGGTTAGCTGTGGCCTGTTCAGTCTCTCCGATCTTTCATCATTCACCCCAAAACTGACTCTGGGTTTGTTTTTATTGATAAGACCTTCAAACAATTCATGCTACAGTGATTAACTCTGTAACTCTGGTTAAAAGCTTTTACCTAGGAAGGTCATAGGGCCTTTGCAATTCGACTTTGCTACCTAGTCATGTTGTCACATTACCTTTTAAATATTTATGTTTCTATTCATAAACCCCAGCTGCTCCCAGACTTGGTGGATGTGAGGTAGTCAATGTCAAAACACTAAGGCTAAGAGACTTAATAGTCAGTGGTAAATGAGTTGTATTTCTCACCATAGCCCCAGGTCACTTACTATCAAAGATCAAGGAATGTTTCAGAAGAGGAGGCACAACAAGCGTAAGGGCTTGAGGATGAAATGCAAATTTCTGGCCCTGATATAGCTATCACATTCATGAACTCACACCAGTTGTGGTTATCTAAGGAGATCAATCCATCCAAAGTCAGGCATGGATGAGGGAGTTGCTCATATCCATTACTAGGGAGATATTGGCAACTGTTAACTGCTGGGGGGAAGGAAAATCATTCTTATAGTTAAAAATAAGTATGTGACAGTACTGAAATTGGGAAGTAGACACAGAGTCCCATCACTAACCATGAGCTATTTGTAAGGGATAACCACCAGGAAAGGGAAATTAGTTTTCTTCAGTGGAGTGATACTGGGTATATCAACCACACTCCAGGACAGGCCGAATGTCCAGGAGTAGCTTGCCAATACAAAATAGAGTTTTTATTTTGTTTTGGCATTGCTTTTGTCTTATTTGGTTTTTGTTTGTTCTGACTTTTGCTGTTTTGTTTTCGTTTTTAAAGATATAAAGAGAGGGGAAGGGCGAAAGAACACAGATTTGGGTCAGTAGGTAGATAGGGAAAATTTGAGAGAAGTTGGGGGAGGAGAAATATGATCAAAATACATTTCATGAAAAGAAATTTTAAATAAAAACATATACATAAAAAGAAGCTGGATAAGTAAAAAACAAAATTGGCCAGTGTTAGATTTCCCATGGTCTACAGTAGAAAGTTCACATCCATCCGTACATACATAGAGAACATTAATGGAGTTAATGGGTTACCAAAAAAAAAAAAAAAAAAAAAAGATGACATGAAGTTAGAGGGACCATATTAGGGGATGACAAGTCAGGAGTTGGACCAGGAGAAGTGGGATATAGATATGATCACATTTCATTATATGCATGTATGAAATTCTCAAGAAAAATTTTAATCTTACAATGTATTATTACAAGTTACACATTTTCTTTCAACTTCAAAAGGATATTCACTTGGAACTCCCCAACTATCGTAAGTTTTAGGTAGTGCACTGCCTGGATATTGTTGGTAAAGTAGCCTTCTGTTCTGCATCTCATGGAAATCACAGGTTTCAGAGTGATACAGGATCAGAATTTGGCTAAGAGCGGTGAATTTTGTAAACCTTTGTTGATTCCTTGGGTAACACAGATAAAACTGTCTTCTTGGTGAAATATTTTAAGTAGGGATGAAATAATCTATACAAATGTGATTCTTGAAGGCTTCGGATAAAGTAGTTGTCCAGTAAATGTTACAGAGCAATGGTTCTCAACTATAGTTCACAACCTCTTTGGGGGTCACAGATCAGATATTTACATTATTAATCATGACAGTAGCAAAATTATAGTTACGAAGTAGCAATGAAATAATGGTCGGGGTCACCACAACATGAAGAACTGTATTAAAAGGTCACAGTATTAGGAAGGTTAAGAACCACTGGTGTAGACTCAAGCTACTTTTTACCCATATAGGGCTATTCTACATATGTTTTTTTTATTTCTTAAAGGGCCCAGTTCTCCATATTAGGAAAATATATTACTTCATTATATGCTGCAAAGCACACAACACTAAGCACTTTTTTTCCCATTGGTGGTACTGTAAAAGAACTTGAGAATCATACTTGGGGCTGATTTACACAAACCCATTGTTGCTCATTGTTCTCTTGCTTTAAGATGTCCAGCATTTGCTTTAAGATGTCCTAATGCTGGTCCTAATTACAAAGCACAGGTAGCAGGACTATCTTCGAGAGAAGAGGAAAGCTATCTGTACCATTAGCTGACTAGTAATAGAAATAAGAACTTATCATGTCAAAGTAAAAATACTGGGCATATTTGTCCAAGAGAAAATGTCTCATACCTTTTGCTTCTTTTTACTTAGCAAATTTATTTCTATCAAAAAAATATATTGTGGACTAAAATATCAAAAGTGTCCTACAAGATTAATGCCCACAAAGATATAAAGTCATGAAACAATTCTTCACGTATCACAAAACTGCTGGTACTTTTATTTTCATTTATTGTTTTGAGATAGGGTCTCACTACATAGCTCTTGCTGACTTGGAACTTGCTATGTAGATTAGGATATCCTTGAACATACAGAGATCTTCCTCTCTCTGTCTCACTAGTGCTGGGGTTAAAAGTCTATATTTCCACAACCAGCACAAAACATCTCTCACTTTTTCCCATTTTGTTCTGTCTACATTTCTCTTCAAGAGATCGTACAAGTCATCAATTGGTATCTGGTTGTTAAATGAAACGATAGCATAAAGCATATTGGAAGCATTTTCAGTGACCCCAGGTGTTTGTTCCCATACACCTGTTAGTATTGTTTAAGGGATCCCACCTACCTACTAGTCTAGCCAAGAGTGAGGGATTCTTGAGACAGGTAAGCAGAATAAAGCTCGTTGAAGGGAATGCTGTCCTTAGTCTCAGGCTCTAAGTTTGAGAGCTCCCTTTTTTCCTAACCCTTTCATGATGTGTATGGAAAGACACAAACACAGGGACTTAGAATCATGATGGAGTTACTGACTCCAAATATACCGTCCCTTTGACCTACTTCACCTCCTCTCCAATTTTCCTCAAACCCATCTAGGCATGTTCTGATTATATCAATCATATGAAAGAGGAGAGAGGAAGCACCTCAGAGACAATTTCTCACAGAGGAACCAAGTTTTCTAGCTTTATAATCAATTAGTGTTATGCCTTTGTTCCCAATTCATATGGATGGAAGGGAAAAGAAGCTGTCTTTTACCTGTGGCAACATGCAAAAGGCATCTTTGGTTATTGTATGCTTAAATTATTCGGAAATTTTAAAAACTGTAATCTTTTAGATGCATTAGTAAAATTTTCCAGGCCCAGTAAGCACTGCTGCTAACCCATGTCAAGGCTGAATCTTTGCCAACTAAATAGTCCTTTGGCAGGAAAAGCCAGGTTTCCACAGCTCTGACAGTGTGAAGCAGGAGGCAAGCTTAACAAGATGTTGTGTATTAATTTGAAAGGCTTATCATCTGGCTAGATAATACCTGCTGCGGAAGACACACAAAATAGTATTCAAGATGAATATTTCAAAATCCCAACAAAGCTCTAACTAAGCCAAACAAAATCGAACCAGGTCTCTGCAGCAATCAAGAAAATTACATAACCCACAGTGTTTGGACTAGGACACTGTTGGCTATTGACTGAGCTAAAATGTTGGAGTGGGTCCTGTTGAAGTTGTAAAGCTCTATGAAAACATTGTCCTGCCATTGGGAATTTTACTGAATGCATTAGAGGATGCTCAGAGCTTAATACTTGGTGCCCTGCACTTTGTGTTTTGTAATTACTCTTTGTGTTGTAATAACATATCGAATTCCCCAAAGAAAAAGCGGCGGGAACAGCATTAAATAACAGAGAACAACCAAGTGCAGAAAAGGAAGCTGAATGACTTTTACTAAGTACTCTTTCTCTGCAAGAAAAGTAAGTGTAACCAAGGAGTGGAAATGTCTAGGACCAGAAGTACACACAGGTGTGTAAGTGTTCCGGAATTATTACAGCACTGTACTCCTGGATCACAAAACACTCAAAACAATGTGTTCTGATTGCATGTGCACCCAAAATAATCTTAAAATAGTTTAATTTTCTATGACTTATCTTTTTCGGACCATTTTAAATAAAATTTCTGCTTGGCAATTCTATTCCTCACATCAAAGCAAAAAAAAAAAAAATACGCATTTTAGTCTTTTCATTGTCTCCACAGAATGTTCCTGGAAGCTTAGCATAACACAATCGCATAAATTATATCTGACAGTATAATATGTACAGCAGTGTAAAATTATGATCAATGAAAAGAAATGACAGTCCAGTGTGATAACTGTAGTGATAGGGCTATATGCAAAGGTTCTTCAAAATTGGTATATTTAAGAGTTCATGAGAATGGATCTCTCATAATGGGGTCAGTTTCCATGTAAGGAAGTTTTCTAGTAAGAAAAGACACCATATTGCTTCCTTTCCTAGGAAAGGACATGATAAAAAAGACCACCATCTAGAAATCAAAGGAGGTTCTCACCAGAACCTGGTAACTCAGTACCTTATACAGGCTTCTAGGTTCTAGAGCCGCCAGAACTGAACCTTGGTTGTACAAGATAACCAATGTATTATACGGTATATGTGGTATTTTTGTCATGATAACTCAAGGTTATGTACTATTAAAAACTTACATTTGAAGTTAAATAAAAAAGTAAAAGATGACCCATAGAATAAGAACGAATAGTTGAACCGTCAAATATCTGAAAAGGAGTATGGTTCCACACAATCAATGACTCACTGCAATCTTATAATAAAAAGGACAAATTACCCAACTTAAAAGCAAATAGTCTAACTAGTCAACTTTTCAAAGACAGACAAATAGGAATTGGAGGAACATAAAGGAAAGCTCAGTGAGATACAACTTCACAACCACGAGAATGGCTACAATAAAAAAAAAACACATGAATAAGAAGTGATAACAAGACATAAAAACATGGATAAGGAATGCTAACAAGGATGTGGAGAAACTCAAACACTGACAATGAAAATATGAATTGTTAAGCTCTTTGAAAACAATCTAGCACTTTCGCAAATAGTAAAACACAGAACTATCATGCGACTCAGCAATTCCACTTCTAGGTACACAGCCAAGGAACAACCAAAAAGCAAACAAACAAAAGCAAATGTCTGCACAAAAGCTTGTAGAGGAATAGATCTTCCCTGAAGCACTGGTAGTTTATTTTATTTAAGAAAGGGTCTCAGTACACTTTCAGGCTGCTCTTCAACTCATTATATTGCCCTGACTGACTCCAAAATCATGATCTTCTAGCCTCTGGTTCCCGAGTTTCAGGATTACTGGTATGAACAACAACCACCAACCCCAGTTAGACAGCAGAGTCAAACCTAGTGTCCAACAACAACAAAAAAGTCGATTTAAACAATGTTTCAGAACATTTTCAAAATTTATGTACCATGATAATAGTAATCTGATGTCTAACAACTAAAAATGTAAGTACCCAATAACTATTATATATAGACATTATACTGTACAAAAGATCTATGGAATTTATTTCATTGAATAACAGTAATTTTATGCATAAAAACAAGCTTGTAATGATAAAGTGATCATGGGAGTGAATATATTTCTGCAAATTTTTGTTTTATATCAGTTTGGATTCTTACTGCAAAGTAGGATTGCTAAATAGTATGGCAGTTCTACTTTTAACACTTCAACAAATGTCAAACTGTTTTCCATAACAGTTGCACCATTTTACATTCCCAGCAATCTTGCCTTTGCACTCCTTCAGTGTTCTTTTGTTTATTATTATTATTATCATTATCATTATTATTTGTGAGAGAAAAGATTATAATTTAATGTGTGTGTGCAACAAAGAGAGCAAAAGAAGAGAGAAAATCCAAGTGCCATGGTGTGCCTGTGGAGGTTAAAGAAGATGAGTTTTATGAAAAAAAGTTTTTTCCTGCAATCATGCTATGCAAATTATAATAAAAATGTTTAGCAACATTGAAAATATAATTTAATTATTTACTCCATCATGAAACAACTCATTTATTCTGATTTAAATTAAAATACAAGCCAATATTTAAATTACAGAATCTGTGAGAATTCTACACATCCCATGAAAGACAAATTCTTCAGAAATATTGTACCTTTAATCATGTCCTGTTGTAGAATATTAGTTAAAGATGTGTCCCATTGGTTTATGCTGTGGAACATTTTTTTAATGATGCAAAGATGTGTGCATTCTTTCATGTTGCATTTGTTTAACTCTGTGAAATGGTGTTACTGATTGGTCTAATCAAGTGCTGAACAGCCAATAGCAAGGCAGGGGAAAGGATAGGCAGAGCTGGCAGGCAGAGAGGATAAATGGGAGGAGAAATCTGGGAAGGGAGATCAAGGAACAAGAAAAGGAGGAGGACATCAGGGGCCAGGCAGCAAGCTACACAGAAGTCACAGAGTAAAAAGGACAGTAAGGAATATAGAATAGTGAAGGTAGAAGCCAGAGACAAAAGATAGATGGGATAACTTAAGTCAAGAAAAGCTGGCAAGAAACAAGCCAAGCTAAGGCTGGGCATTTATAAGTAAAAATAAATCTCTGTTTACTTGGGAGTTTGGTGGCAGGCCCTCAACAAAAAAACAAAGAGTAAAAAAAAAAAAAATATCCAACTACAATGCCCTGTGAATCAAAGACTACTTTAAGTTTAAATTCCTGATATAATTTTACGCAGCAGCAGCATTGTGGTCTACATTCTGTCTGTTAGCAACTTAATTTAGGATTGTAGTATGGGTGGCCCAAATATATTTCTGATGACAGTGAATTCCTTCAAGTTGTTCTTGAGACTGAACTGCCTTAGTGGTTGTAAAGTTTTTATTCCTTCTTAGTTTGAAGATCTGGACTCCTCCTTGCTGCCATTGTTGATGATGGACTTGAAAACCCAACTTTTTAGTTTATCCAATCAACAAATATCTCCAGGGTTTTCTAACATTCAGAATACAGTGTGCTTCTTACTTAACAGTTCATTATATTTTGTTTTATTTGCTAGATCATTTTTTTGTGAAGAACAGTTTTATGTATTTAAAAGCAATTGTATGACATTTTATTTGTTTCTTTAGTAGGAAAATCTTTCATGTATTCACATTTGCCACAGAGAAAAGCAGAAGTGGGCATGATGAAATATTTATAAATGTTGAATTCTCAGACTGAATTAGCATTAAATATGATCCATGCCATTGGGGATTCATTTGGGAATTTTTTTTTCTCTTCAGGTTATATATTTGGTGAGACACACATTAAACAAGACATAAAATATTAATGAATTCAGATAGGAAACCATATAAAATCTAAGCTTATGTCACATTCATTTGAACTAGATGTAAAATAATTCAGGTGTGAACAAAGGCAAAAAGACACATTTGAACACTGAATGTGCTTTCTGTTAAGGAGGTTGGTCTAAAGTATGGTAAAAATTGAGCATTGGGTAGTGTGGAAAAGGAAAGCAAATTCCCACTCTTTGAAAAGCTTTTATCTAGAAACTTAAAAGGTTTATCTTATAGACAGAAAAAAGTCATGATGAGAAAGATGTGAGAATATGCCCTTACCAAATGATAAATTTACTATGCTCATACTACCTTTTCCTTATTAAATGTTTTGCAAATGACTCACATTTGTCAAAAATTGCTGAGATCATTAATATGAATTGACTGAGTCCAAGTTTTGAAAGCTCTGCTTATGGTTTAAGGATGCAGTTACATTCCATGTATAAAATAATGGGGATTTTATTCTATGAACATATGAAATTGGGTGGCTAGTGGGTAGGGAAGACCTGGAAAGAATTGGGAGAGGGGAAAACATGACCAAAATATATGAAATAACTAAATAAAAAAGAGACAAAATCCATCTTTATGTTGTCTGCAAGAAACCCATTTTACCTTCCCAGACAGGAACCATCTTAAAATGAAAGAATGGGGAAAGTATCCCAACCAAATAGAACCAGGAAGCAAGTAGGTATCTCTCTCCTAGTATCTGACAAAATAAACTTCAAAGTGGAACAAATCAGGAGAGATAAAGAAGAACACTTCTTTATAATTAAGGGAACTATTAACCCAGAAGGCAGTGTGATCCTAAATACATATTCATCAAACTCTGGCACATCCAAAATCATATTAGTAGACTTAGACAAAGATAAGTTCCGACTCAGCAATGGTTAGTGATTTCAGCACCCTACTTTTTCCAAATAACTCTGTGTATCCTAACTGAGCACAGTTCTCTCAAGCTTAAAATTACCAGCAAATGAATCTCCAGAATATATTCTAAAATTAGATAATAGAAAACTCTAGGAACATGGTAAAAGTACTGACACACATTTTACTTACAAATTATCAAAAAATCTATATACAATGTATTAAAAATGGAAAAGAATTTTAGAGGGGATATTCTGTTTCCTTTGTGAAGTCTAATATTTTAGATTCTGTGCAATATATATTTAAATTTAATTAAATCCCTTTGCACCATTAGAATAACATCTCCTAATATTCCCTTTTGTTACTTTTTATTTCTTTTTTTGGTTTAGTGAACTCACAAAAGTAAATTAGTCTTTGCCCATGTATGTAAATTTGAAGTATCCCTAAAAGGTTGAAATCATTAAAAAATTCCACTGTTCATTTCACAGTACTGTATTCTTAAAGGACACAAACTGTGGTATTGTATGGGTGAGAATTATTTCTTTAGTAATGGCTCCAAGACACTCTTGTAATGTTAGAGTTTCATTTAACTGTCACACATAAGGCCAGGCAAAAAGCCTAAAATACCACAAGAGTGAAAGTCAAAAGCTCTTAAAGGTAAATGCAATAGACACATTTAAAAGATGGTTCACACTGTTTTGAGCCCAGCGATATGCTCGACATTTTGAAATTAGCTGTAATTTAATGACATTGATGGTATTATCTAGTGATTTCAATAAATTTTAGTGCCAGAAAGACAGTCACTTGGAGCTGTATTTCAGAGAAAGCCAAATGCATTGTCATGGAAAATAAAATCTGATTTACTATTTTCAAATGCCCAATACAAAGTAAGATTCTTATAAACAGAATCCAATATTTGCTAGTCACTACATATGATTTTAAAAGTTTTATTTGACTGAGAATTTCATACATGCATATAATGTACCTTGAACATATTAACTCCTCTTCTTGCTCCCTCTAACTCATTCTACATCTACCCTTTTACTTTAAAAAAAAAGATGAGGGGCCATAGATGACTGGGCATGGTAAAGGTGATTGTGCACAGAACTGATAACCTGAACTCCATCCCTGGATTCTACAAAGTGGCAAGAGAATACGAACTTCTGAAAGTCATCTTAGAACTGAAAGGACCTCACAGTCTGCACAAGACTCTCCAAGACCAAATTCTCAACACAAAGCAGACTCATTTGCCCCCAAAAAACAAAGGGCGAGGAATAAGAGACAAAGACAAGCCGGGCGGTGGTGGCGCACGCCTTTAATCCCAGCACTCGGGATGCAGAGCCAGGCGGATCTCTGTGAGTTCGAGGCCAGCCTGGGCTACCAAGTGAGTTCCAGGAGAGGCGCAAAGCTACACAGAGAAACCCTGTCTCGAAACCCCCCCCCCAAAAAAAAAAGAGACAAAGACAGGAGATAGAGGACAAGGTGGGAGGGGAAAGGGAAAAGGGGGAAGAGATATTTGCCCTGGAGGGACAAATGACTGCCTCTGGAAAGAGAAGAGACAGATGTGGCCCATGAGCAGATGGCAGTTGATATAGGTAAAAGGGCAGATTAATTCGGGTAGCCAAAAGAGGGCTTTTGATTGCTAGACGTCAATACTTTGATAGCCGGACCTTGGGGAGGTTGTCTCCAGAATGAGCCAGTGGCCAAATAAGGGACTGGACCTTGGGGGCTACCTTTAGGGATGTAATCTCATGGTTTATTAAGGTAGAAGGAATGAGGGAGAAGGGCAAGGCTTGCCAGTCATGTCTGCCATGCTCAGGCCTGCTAGAGTGCCTTCAGTAACAGCCACATGTGTTTGCCTGCACATACATCTACAGCCCCACAAACACATCCACACCCTCCCACGCATCCATCACTCCCCCACACATACAGAGAGTAAATCAATAAATAATACTTTAAGTGATAATTTTTTATACTTTGTTTATATCAAATGTTTTCCTATGACTTATTTAAATGTTTCTTAGTCCTGCTTGTTTTTGCTGTTAGTTTTCTTTTGCTTCCTGATGCGGTTTCTCTAGGTCATTTATATGTCTGGATTAAAAAAAAATGCTTTTTAAAACAGTTCTGTATTGAGGTCAATCTTGAATGCCCATCAAAGAGAATTGCTTTGGTGTACTAGGACAGACCCATAGGGTCAAGGAAATTGGCTCAGACCAGTTGCCAAGGCATGCACATAACATACTCCTTAAGAACGAACCTGGAGTCTGCCTGAGGTCCTAGCAACAGGAGCTGCCAGAGTTCCTGGGCACTGTCAGAGGTCCTGATCTCTGTCAGTGTTCCTGATTGAAGTCAGAGCTCTTGATCACGCCCAGCCAATGGAAGATGACCACACAGACTGGGCACTGGAAGGAGGGTATAAAAGTCCTTCCCTGTTATTGAATAGATGAGTTCATTATTTGCTGTCAACGGACTCCTGGTATCTGTGTCATTGATGCTGTGCCTTCTTACCCCCTCACCTGAGGGAGGCTTTAGGATCCAAGCAACATTTTGGAGTCTTGGAGTTTTCCTTGTAGTGTTCCTGGGAAGAGGTGGAGCCTAGTAGGAGGATGTTGGACACTGAGATCACACATTTAAAGTGGTTGTTGGGACCCCAGATTCTTCTTCTTAACTTTTGACTTTCCTAGCCACCAAGAGGTGACCTTTGTCACCACATGCACCAGCCCTGACGTATTGCACACTCCCAGGGTCCCAAAGCCATGAATGAACTAAAGACGTACTGAAAATTTTGGAATTGTTTTGTAGCAGAAACATTTAAGAGTAAAACCTTCCTGTCCAAAGGAAATCTTCTTAAGGCATGGGATGGAAAAGAGAAATAAAACAACAGGATATTTTAAGACAGGGAGCTTACAGGAGATGGAACAAGAGAATGCTCTAAGGCAGTGTTTCTCAACTGGTGGGCCGTGACCCCTCTGGCAGTTGAATGACCCTTTTATATGGGTCACATATCTGAGATCCTGCATATCAGATAATTACATTATGATTCATAGCAGTAGAAAATTATAGTTATGAAGCAACAATGATAATAATTTTATGGCTGGGGGGGTCACTGAAACACGAGGAACTGTATTGAAGGGTCCCAATTGAATCATGATTATATTTTCAAATAATTTTGTTATAATTTTTGACGTAACAATATTGAAAATTAAGAATTAATTGAAAAACTGAATTTCTAAATGAGGTTTGGACACTATTTTTTTCTCTCATATTTTATTACTTTTGTCTTCCTTAGGGCCCAGATTTTCTGACATGCTCTTGGCATATCAGTTTTACAAGAAAAGACCAACAGGGATGAACTATTAAAAAAGTTATGTCTGTCCTGTTGTTTTTCTGTATCTAAATAGGTTTCTATAATTATTTTATATGCTCTTAAAAACAATTAAAGTTTTAATTGCAGAGTTTACTTTTCAGGGTAAGGCTGAATTTACTTTTCCATGTGGGTTTCTTCCTCAGGCCTGTGATTAAGTTGAATTTAAAGATAGCAACACACACACACACACAAATACACACTCACACACACACACACACACAGAGAGAGAGAGAGAGAGAGAGAGAGAGAGAGAGAGAGAGAGAGAGAGAGAGAGAGAGAATTCAGAATCACAGAGCTGATTAAATATAATAATAATTTTTTAAAAATCCTATATGGTTGGTATTCCCACAAACTTACTGAGTTGGTATGATTCAAAGAGCCAAGTATCCAAGAGACTTTTTCTTAAAGATAGTTTGAAATAATTTTAGGTTTGTAGAGGTCTTACAAACGTTCTTCTTTTAATATCACCTCCAGCTAGCTTTAACTAGTGTTAGCAGGGTACAAAACCATGGTCCATATATTAAACAAAGCAAACAACTCCTGACTACACACTATTGTACAGTTTCTTGTAATTTCAAATACTCTATGAAAAAAGACTACAAACATTATTTTCACATAGGAAACTGAAGCTTAGAATTATTAGGTAAGATGTTCAAGGTCTCAAAGCAAGTGTATAGCATAGCTAGTCTTCCAGCCTCTGTTCCAAACTAGATTTCATAACCATCCAGCATCTTATCATGGCCATTATTACTATCCTATGGACCTTTGCACCACATCAGCTCACAGCCTCTGTAGAATGTAACTTGCTTGGAACATAAGGACATCAGTGTATCAAATAATTTCTGTGAGCAATGCAAATTTTCTGTGTTTTGTACTCCCCCAGTTCTAGAGAGCTCAGTTTAGTCACTGCATAGAACAAAGAGTACAAATTCCATGCACAATTCTTCTTTAACTACTCAGTCTCCAACAACTTGTCAATCTAACAATGTGTGCTATTGATTTGTAAGGGAAGTAGAACTTCCTCTTTCTAAAGACACATTGGCATTATTTCCTACATATAATTTAAATGAAGACAATTAAGGTTTTGCTTCATGAACGACTCTGTTAGAAAGAACTTTTCTCAGACAAAAGGTTTTAGTGTCAAACACTGTTCATTTATTTGTACTAATCCTGTCCCTGTCTCCCATTGCTCAGCAAACCATGTGTTTGAACAGTGATTTCTTTGAAACTTAACTGTTAATGTTGTTGTAGCTTCTGTTTACAAGTTGACCTGGCCGTTTGGCTTCTTACTGTTGCTCTTCGTAATCAGATTAACTCAGACAAAGCTGCTTCAGAGAAGCAGTCAAAAGCATTGCCAATAATTGCCGTTGCCCTACTTTCGTCTAGTCTCAACAGTTGCCAGTAGATTCTGTTCTCACAATGTCAGATCAGCCCCACTACTGTCTCTGCTCAGAATATAGTCATGACTCCAACGGACTGTGACATGACTTGTTGGAAATGCCAATGAAAGGGCCACTGCCTTCAATATCTTATGCTGTTTTCATTTTAACATGGTTAAATATAGCAGGAATGTTTCCATCTCAGGACCTTTGCACATGTTTTTTTTTTTTTTTTCCTTCACTTTTCCCCAGATAGTTTCTCACTCACATTAGCCAAGTCTTCATTAAAACTCTGTCATGAAGGCGATCTACTATCTCGGCTTTATTTTTAGCCAGAATTTTATCACTTATGCATTGTTTATTTGTTCAATGGTTTGTCTACTACACCTTTCCCCTGGGTATTGAGTCTCATGATCTTTGTGTATTTGTCTGAGGAAATTAGAAGCATTTGAGAATGCTTTCTAGGATTATAGATGCAGTATCATATCATGGAGAAGGGGATACTATTTCTAGGGGGTACTGTTTGCAGGTTACATAGGGAACTCAGAAAAGGTGGATTTCATTTGTTATTACCCTTCCTGTAATACAGCTGCTCCAGGTTTTTCTATGCCTCTCTAACACCTTACCTGTGCTCTGAAAGTAGCCCCATTGGTTCAGTGAGCAGGCCTGGGTTAGGCCATTCGTTTGGTCTTTCTTTTGCCTTATCTGGAAGGAACAGGTATGTGCTCACCTCTTCCCAGGCAAAGTGATAAAACAGAGCACTTCCTGTGTTCTAGTAGAATGGTATATTTTGGGGGAAACTCTTGTTTTGATGAGTTTATAATCAAAAGGAAATGGATTATGTGATCTTATTATGTCATACCTTTCAGAATGAACCAATCTATTCCCTGGAATAAATGAGAGCATATTCCGATTAGTAATACATTAGTCTAGAAAACACCGAAACAAAGGAAAAATGGCCCTCTCCATGCTGGCTGTATATTACTATCTCTTGGGTGTTTTTGAAAATACGTTTGTGGTTTGCTAAGTCCATACTTCTTTCATACACATGGAAACGTTTCCTAGTAAGTCTCATGCCTCTGTCTTCTTAATGGCTTTCCGTATAACTCATTTCCTGAGAGATGTATAGAGGAAAAATTATGCCCCGAGGTCTTTCTGTCTAGTGCTCTTCGTTGAATCATCTATTTGAGTTACAACAAGGATTTACTATGCATTAGGAACAAGTTTGTAGCAGGAATCTTAACAGGTCTTACTAATAAAATCAAACCTGAGGCCAATTATTGGAGTGAATGCTGGAAGATCAGAGAAGCATAACAAGCCACAGCTACCTCACCTTGCCAATTCCTCAGCTGATCCTGTTTCCTCAGACTGGATGCCTCTGAGTCCTCATCCAGAATGAATCTCAGCTGAACTGCTGCTCCAAAGCCTGAAAACTTAACCAGCCAAATGCTACTAGTTTCTGTTTTTCACGCCTTATATATCTTTCTGCTTTCTGCCATCACTCCCTGGGGTTAAAGGCTCACTTTTTGGGATTAAAGGCATGAGTCACCATGCTTGGCTGTATCCTTGAACACACAGAGATCCAGGTAGATCTCTGTCTCTGGAATGCTAGGATTAAAGGCGCATTCTACCACTGTCTATCCTCTGTGTTTAATAGTGTGCTGTTCTGTTCTATGACCCCAGATTAGTTTATTAAGGTGCACAATATTTTGGGGAGCACAATACCACTACACAAGTTCATGCATTTCATACATTAGTTGATAAAAAATTTATTAGAAAAGCAGAAAACAGTATTAAAAAATATATAGAACCAATGTTCCATCCATCACAACTATGTAGTATTGATCATTTATTTCATTTTAATCCTTACTCTTAGAAATTCTGAAATCAAGTTAATAGTACATTTCATTATTTACTTAAGGCACATTTTAGACAGGATAAAACACACCACCACCTGTAACCCATCACAACTGATACTATAGCTCAGCTTTCTCCACATGGATAGTTCCTCCTTCAAAAGCCGTGTTTCTGAGGCTATCTTAAGAGGAAGAGAGAAAGATTTCACTTCTGGACCAGGCAAAGGCTCCTCAATGGTACTGTAATCCTGTGTGTGTCACAGGATCTCAGCATAAACATTCCCCCCTCCCATGCCCCATAACCAAGTATTCTCTCTGATTAGTACTCCATTTTCTTTCTATCATCCCCCATTTTGCTGCCCTGGTTTCGGCATTTTATCAGGTTAACAGCCTTCTAAGCCATATTCCTTCTTTCCAAAGAGTAACCTTCCAAACAGAACTTTACACTTACAAGAGATAACTCTGAGATCCAGATGTGTTCATTGTCAAAATCATACCAAAAGAGAAAAGAAAAAAAATAACAAAAGAAAAAGACCATAGCTGTTACTAGTGTTTACATAATAACCCAGTAGGTGAGCCTGATGCACATAGTTTTCTACAATCTCGTCCAGTTAAGATGGATAGAACTACCAATCTTTCTGTCTCTGTCACTGTCTGTCCCTGTTTATAATATCTCTCTGTCTCTCTGTCTCTCTGTCTCTCTGTCTCTCTGTCTCTCTCTCTCTTTCTGTCTCTCTCTCTGTCTCTCTTTCTCTCTGTCTCTCTCTGTCTCTGTCTCTCTCTGTCTCTCTGTCTCTCTGTCTCTCTCTGTCTCTCTCTGTCTCTCTCTCTCTCTCTCTCTCTCTCTCTCTCTCTCTCTCTCTCTCTCTCTCTCTCTCTCCTATTTAGTGGCAATGTTAGGGATCAGACCCAAGTGCTAGATAAGCAGTCCACCACTGAACTGTATACTCTGCAATCCTTTACCGACTTTGAAACAAGAATAAGCTTTATTAAACAACAAAAAAGACACAAATAATGGAGATTTCAGCCATTTATATGATTTTCAAAGCCTTAGAACTAAAATATACATTTAAATTCAGTGTTTGTACAGGATTTACATTTTCCTGTTTCCTGAACAAACTGTGTAGATGTATTATTATTTCCCTACTTGTAATCCTCACATCTTTTTTGTTTCTTTGTTTGTTTTTTCGAGACAGAGTTTCTCTGTAGTTTTGCGCCTTTCCTGGAACTCACTTTGTAGACCAGGCTGGCCTCGAACTCACAGAGATCCTCCTGCCTCTGCCTCCCGAGTGCTGGGATTAAAGGAGTGCGCCACCACCGCCCAGCTCCTCACATCTTTTAAATTGACCCCATAGCCTAAATAATTATATGAATGTCCATGCATAAACAAAAACATATTATTTGTGCAGAATCTACAATGCATAGAAATCTAGGCAGACTGTAAATTAATTCTTAGTTCCCTGACTCACTAAAAACAAAATATTTTAGGGTGCTTAAACTTACAAAAAGAGACATGAGTCTATCTGAATAAATAATATGCATGAAATAAGATGAGTAAATTTTTGCAATGGTAACTTAGGGTGATTAATTTTTGTTGTGGGGCACAGTTATGTGCAATTAGTAAGAAATGAATTAATTGTAACTTAATTATAAATAAATTAGGTGTTTTCCAGGAATTTAGAAGTCCTATCCATGCATAATCCTCTTTTTCTTAAATTATTGAAGCTCTCACACCTGTAAAATATGAAAAGAAAGAGAGGGGAATAAAGAACACCTAACTACCCAAAATAGGATTCAAATAACTAATGTTTTGGGAATTTTAGTAGAGTAACTGTAAAATATGAAAAGAAAGAGAGGGGAATAAAGAACCTAACCACCCAAAATAGGGACAAAATAACTAATGTTTTGGGAATTTTAGTAGAGTAACTGTTTTGCCTAATTTTTATAGAGAGTAAACAATTTTGGCAGAATCTAGAATCAGGCATTTTGTTTCCTTCAGTGAAGTATTCACCTACAGTCCTTTCTGTCAACATGTTCATAGATTTTGTTCCTATAGAAATGGATTCAAATACATTCAACTCTACAGGGGTACAGCACTTCAGATTATTTTGTTTGATTACAGATGCACCCTCAAAGTACTCAGAGAGCCCACAACAGAAGTATGAATGGAAGTTCAGTAATGTCTACCTTTTCTGTCCACTACAGCCAACTCTGTTCCATACAGTGAGGGGCCTCAGATACACACGCACTTGTGTTCATTCTGGCTCACAAGTATAAACATCCTGCTCTCTACTCTGTGGTCCTGCTGATGCCCATGCCAGAGGTAAAGCTTGAAGATAAATGAAGAGGTCCAGTTAAGCTTGTAAGCAGGCTTAAAACAACGGGAGTCGGGATTACCAGGTTCCTAGTACACAGAATTGGTCTACAATGAGTAATAGGATGCCTAATTGGATGTAGCTTTATGACCTCCGAAACAATTACTCTGGTGTGGAGAATTGAGGTCAAAGAAAGACCACAGAAAAACATGGCTTGCCAATACACGGAGCCCCAAATGAGGCTGCCTTTGGCTTCTTAGATCTCTGGTAAAGACTGAGGGCAGACTATCAGGAAGAGAAGGCAGTTGCTGTTATGAAATGTGACCATGCTTTAGGTAGTAATAAGAGCAGGAAGCTAGGGGTCACAGAATCATATTGGCTATAAAGCAAACTTGTACTCACTTTTCAACAGACTGTTTTATTTTTCATTCTCTGGTCACGCTTATCCCTCATTAGAAAACATTTTTCTTTCTTACACAAAAATGTTCCAAAGTTTCCTAAAAACCCAAGTTAACTACCTACGTTGAACCATCTCTTATCCATCATCAGCAGAATTATGTTTAGACACCACTTTTCATATCCCATTAATGTACTGTTCCCACACAGAATTACATTAATTAATATGTAGTTTCTCTATTATATGATAGCTTTATTAAGCTTTTGGAACATAGTTCATCCATTCCTTGCCCCAAACCAAGAACAACTCTTGCTGTATACAAAGGACAGAACTAATAATTGATGAGCTGGAAACACATCTTAGATTTTTTTCTTTACTATGATATTAATCTTTTTTAAACTTTTTTTTTTGTCAATTTCTTTAAAGGAAATGTGACATATTATTCTAAGTGTTGCATTAAAGATTGTCTTATACACTGTAAGATGATTTCCCTGACCCAAATCATTACTTCACTACTTTTAACTTTTATGTAAATAGGCATCTTGTAAATATCACACAGCTTTGGACCAAGCAGTCTCTTTCCCACTACTTAAAATTTCTGATGTACTACAAAAGCAGCCAAGATAATGTGGAAACAAATGTGTGTGGTTATGTCCCAATACAACTTCACCTATCAGAACAGCTTGCGGGCAGATGTAGCCCAGATCTATACCAGCCTTTTAACTTGGTTAAAAGGAAGAGTGACTCCAAAACCTGAATATATCCATGTATGTATTGGGTGGATTTCTATGTTACACATTTTGAGTAGTGAAGGCTATTGTACCATCCAAGGGAACCTGAGAAAATAGCTACTGGCTTTCTTTTTCTGTGCTTCCAATGACTAGCCCTGATTGAGAGAAAGATATATCTGGAGGTAGTACTGCATTTGTGCATGAGCCAAAGACCATATCGCATTTTATCGTATATTATCATTATTTTTATATTTATTCTGTTTCAAGCAATTCTCCTTAGATATGTCTTCCTCACTTGAGTTATTTCATTATATGGAACGTAAAATTGCACATTTATCATTAGTGATTATTTTCTAGATATATTATCAAGAAAAAAATTCAGTTTGGGGTCCAAGTTATACCAAAGTAATGTTTTCCGTAACGTTTAATGATCTTGACACTTAATATAAACAGTACTATTTCTTTGTTTGCAAAAAATAAAAAGGAAAAGAAAACATTCTTGTTAACCTTCTATGTCTGGGAGAAGCTTTAAGTAGAATTTTGCAGGTAACTCATATGTAACTTTTTAATATGCAGTGCTTAACACAAGCTTTTCAGATATTACTCTCCCATTCATTTTATTCAGTTTCCCAGAATATTATGTTTTCTACCTTTCAAAAAAATATCCAGGACATAACTATTTCCAATCATTTTTTTTTCACCAACCCAGTTGGTTCAAAGCATCCTCTTTCTTGTATATTACACCAGTAGATTTTGGACTCATTTCAGTTCCTTGTCTTCTTTAATGCAATCTCAGGGAGCCAGAGAGGTCTGCAAAGATGGCTTATGGGTAAAGTACCTCTTATGCAAACATGAAGACCTGATTTCAGACTCTCTACATGCTACATGCATATTAAAAAGAATGGGAGTGAATTAGATTAAAACACATTGTTCGCATATATAAAATTTTCAAACATATACACACACACACACACACACACACACATATATATATATATATATATATATATGAAGAATTTGGATTAAGTATTGCATATTAAAAAGTTACATATGCGTTAGCTGCAAAATTTTAGTTAAAGCTTTCCCAAACATGGGAAATTAACACGAATGTTTTCTTTATTTTCTTTTCTTTTAATAATGGGAGGGAGATGTTTGTCTTAAGTTTCAAATTCAAAAGATAAAGATTAAGGAAAGCAGTACGTAGGTATAAGTTGAAATTTCTTCTTGATAATATGTCTAGAGAATAATTACTAACGATAAATATGCAATTTCAAGTTATACATAATAAGACAACTCAATTAAGGAAGAAAGATCTGAGGAGAATTGCTTGAAACTAAATAAATATGTGAATATAGATTGAGTCTTGTGGCATGTGCCTGTAAATTCAGTGCTGTGGAGGGGTGTTAATTGGAGTTAGATCTATCTAGGACGTTCATTGGCCTGAACCCTGATAAAACCCAAAGCTCCATGTTCAATGCAGGACTAAATTTCAAAAAATAATGAGAAAAACAGAAGTCAAAGAATACTAAAGTCTCTCTTCAAACACATACATATATTTACACACCTACATAGGTACTTACATACTGTGCACAACACACAACCACACACACCCACTCATACACACACACACACACACACACACACACACACACACACACACACATACACACACTCACACAGAGACCAGATGTTTTCCTTTGTTTTAAACCCAAAGTGTGACTATCTCTAGAGGACTGGAGTTGGAGAGGGAATGTAGGCTCACATAGATTGTGACTAGCCTGTTCTGGTCGGAGGACCAAACAGGGAACATCTGGCAATGAAGCTGCGGTCCTATCACATGACCTGAGTTTCTAAGTTTTGACTCACATGCTGTATCTCTGAATGCCAGGCTTCAAACTGTGGAGTACCTCTTAACAGTCTTACCCCAGACTATAGACTCTGCAGGCATCCAGCAGGTGAAATTCCTAGAAATCTAGCCCAAACAAATGACAAAGTCAGATATTATGTTTAAAACATTCTTCCTCTGCCTTGACCATAAAATAGTCAACATCATTTCTGTAAGAACACGATTTGTTTTTCTTCGTCAGAATTGAAATGTGAGTGTGTTTCAGTCCATGATGGACATATACTATCCATCATACATTGAGGGAAGAAAGAATCTACAAAAGGAGCAAAGAAAAGCACACAGACAATGACAAAATGTAACTTGCCCACTTTAGTGGCTTAATTGCCTCTTAATTGCATTATATTATATTTTGGCTTTTCTTCTTGGCTGTTTCAAAATTGTTCCTCTATGCACATTCTGTATATCGATTATATTTTAGAATCCAATTAGTTTTAATACATTCAAACACTATGATGTATGTATCCTTAACAGATTGTCAATGAACATACACAGTAGGTACGTAGAAAACAGTGTACGTATGTGTGTATTTTTACATAGTGGGTATGCACATGTGTGTATGTGGGATTTGTGCATGTATGTGTGTTTGTGTGTGTATGTTCCAATAATAGTTTCCAAACACACACACACACAAAAAAAAAAACCTTTAAAATTCTTTATGGGCTCAGGGTAATTTTAACCCTATCCAACCTATCCATATGCTAGTTTTTTGAATTATCACTTATACATTCAAACTTTTTACATTTGTACTTGATCTCCTGAAGCAACTGACTTCCATTTTACTAGTTTTGCACATATCCTGCATTCACACTGATCATCCGTACTCTCTACCTCCCGACCAGTGCTTTTCCACTTCTACCCTCTCCAACGTCTCTCTGTCTCCAGTGCACGGCTTTTGGTTTTGTTTTGTGACCCATTGCAGTGAACAGGGCCATTAGTCTGACCATAAGGTATTTGAGCCTTCTGTTGAAGCCTGGTAAGTTCTGAAGGATACACCACCAAAGACAGTGATACTTGTTCTTCCAGATTCTATTTCTTCCCTATAGTTCAGAGATACAGACTGAGCCCCAGGAGCCCATCCTGTCCTTGATTGATTGTAGATAAGGACTCATCTCTTTGGGGCCTTCTGCAGGCAACTACCCTTGAGAGCTAGTGTTTGCATGCTTGTGTGGACTCCAGATTATGACACTTCCAAGCCTTATCTGACTTTCATTTGCTTTCAATCCTTTATTTGGAAATATTCCTTGAGTTGTAGAGAGGGTAGTATATGTGATTTGTTTACATTGGTCCACAACCATTTTATGTTCTGAATTTTAGGCAGCTACCATTCTCTGTATTATGTGTAGCTAACAAATGGCGCTCTGATTGGGTTTAAGTGCCATTTTATGGGGATAAGGGTACTGTGTGATAGTGTGAGTCTGGCTAAAACCAAGATTTAGGAAGGGAATAGACCCACAAAAGGAGCTTATTTCTATGGTTAGCTAAACTAATAAAGAGGCAAACAGCCTTCCAATTAACTGAGCTGATAAAATTGGTTCTGAGACTTAATCAGAGGCCTTCCCTTGTAATAAACAGTGGTGACTGTGGACTAACGGCTGTCTATTGTAACTTTCAAAGTAGCAACTCAGTAATAGTGGAATCCAGGTGTAAATCATCCCTCTGTGCATTATGTACACACTCTATGCTGCCTGTTTCTTGCTTACTTAGTAGCTAGCTTACTTACCAGATCAAATATATAGCTGAACAATTTCTAATATTATATTTAAAATTCATTTTTCACTTTTTAGATGTCCCATACTATTCAGAAGTCTTTACAAATTCCATTCCTATAATCCAAAAGAAAACATTGGAGGTTTTATGATTATATCAATTTTTAAAAACAAAAAGTAAGTACAGAATGTTATAAATGTACGAGACAGAGAAAATATTTAAACACAAAAATAACTCATGAACCAACACTTATAACTATTTCTTTTTTTAAAAACCCTTATTTTGATGCTCTAATCTTGTACGGTTGTCAGAAGCACTTCAAAGAAAATGCTCTTGTAAACAAATTATTCATGACTAGAAAGCATGAAAAGAAGTGCAATTCTGAAAACATGTCCACCCACACACACAGCGGCAAACACAAACCCAGCCGGGGAAGCTAATGTGCTCATTAAACTATTATTGTTAGCTAGCTGCCTTTTATTATTTTCCTAGCTGCTCATCGTCATCGTTCCCTTAATCTTCAAATGGCAGTTTAAGAGATGGCTGTTGTCACGTCTGCAGCAATGATTTACTAAGTAAAGGAAAACCTATCTTCAGTAATATTTTTAATTGCAGAATGTATTCAGATTTTTCTGAAAGTTGTCTATATTCACAATGAAAAGTAAGTATTCCTCCAGTATATTGATGCATAATTAAATATTTAAGGTCTTTGTATATTTAAAAAAAAAATGATGGGTCCGTCTTCTGACCACTTTTGATTCATGTCTGTACATTTTTCAATAATATGTAAAGAAATATTACTAAATTTGAAATGGATTGAAAACTGTTCACCATTGTTATCAGTTATTTTGCTGATGAGAGGTTTAACTGTGTGGCAAATGGTAAAGAAAGTGGCTTCAGAGCGATGATAGAATATTTACAGTGGACAACTGCTGCTAACTGAGCTATTGCAGTTCAAAAAAATCTTAATAGTAAATTGAATGGAAATACAGTACGGTAATAAATGGGAAATGTTCAATTGGCCGTTTGTAATGAAATATGAAAGTATTTAAATAGAGTAAATACATTTGTAATGACTTTTGATTAGCTATAACTATGCATGATTTAACCATCCATCATGAACACGTTGCCTTACAACATTTATAGAACTAGTGTCAGAGAATACAGGAATCCTTATAAAATGAAGAATAAGTTAATTTTCTTCATAGTGATGATCACTATTTGACAGAGTATGCATTTCAAATGATTGAAATTTTTGTTTGTTTTGGTCCTAATTATTCTGGCTGTAGTAAGGAGTTTTATTTTGATTGATTAAATTTGTTCTTTGCTGTGTTTCTAAGAAGCATAGCAGAAGTTTACACGAAAGAGAATGGCACATTTAAATTTTAATATATAGTTCATTATCACCTTGCAAATGTTTACACCATTTTCATGCACCTCCATGTTCAAGACATGGACAAATCTATTTACAGTTTATTGCATGAGATCAAGTATAATTTTGGGGAACCATTACACTTATTATAAATATGGAAAATGCTATATGCCTTTAATGTGTACATATTGATGATATGGGAGATAAATATGTACATGTAAAACTCTCCACCATTATCACGGTCAGGAATATATTCATTGCTGCCCAAATTTTCATGCTTCACCCATTATAATATGTATGTAATTATGATTATAAGTATTATTATTGCATTAAAATTCTAAGAAAAGTGTAAGATATGAGTAATATAAAACAGGAAAGTAGGGAGTAGGACATCAATTGGGGAGGGAACAGGTAGGAGAAGAATAAAGAGGACACACAAACCAAGGCAGTTTGATAAAGCCTTAAGAAATCTTCTACTATATTTGCCTAAATTCATAAACAATTATCAGACACTAGGGCTGATAAGGCTCCTCACAAGGACCATAGACTAACAGAACTTCAGTACCAAGCTTGCGAAATCTTTAAAATGTTTTTTTTTATGGTAGTCTAGTGACTCCCAAAACAATATAGACTATAGCTCAGATTACTCTGGCTGGATCTAGTGTAAAAGCTTCTTGTATATGGCTTAGCTTCCATGTTACAAAAAAAATATTATTCAGTATGCCAAGGGAAGGGAACCATTAATAATTCTACCCAGCTGCAATACTTATGAACCGCACCAATGACAAACATAGCAAAAATGCCTGTAAAGGTGCAGAAAGCAGCAATCACACACTGATGTTAGCAACAGCTGTCTAACTGAACTTAGCAAAAATCCTAAATAAATTCTGAGTTTCTTCCTTTCACCAGTAATACCTGTAGCCAATCATTTTTTATCAAAGAAGTCTGTGTTTATAGCAAATGGAGACAACTGCTGAAACCACAGCTGGACAAAATGCAGAGATCAACAGATCATGGAATGCCAACTCCAGTGAATATGTCTAGATCACAGATACTGTGATTATGGCTCAAGGAACATCACAGAAGATGAAGACGAGGCTGAAAGTCTTTAAGAGCCAAAAATATGAGAAACTATACTGGGAAACATTTTCTCATAGATATGGTTGCATAAAAAAGACCTTAACAAGGACAACATCAATACACATGCTAACTTGAGAGAAGTAAAATCCTAAAGGATCAAATCTCTGAACAAACAATTGTAAGAAACTGATCGCTACTGAGAAAGGAAGAGTTAGCATAATCCAGAGATGAGCTCCCTAAACAGTTGTCCAGTATAAAGAGGTCAGCCCTGAAACCATATACACACAAACAACAAAAATGAACTCAGTGGGGTACATTTATAATTTGTGCATACGATAATAATCAAGAAAGAGGCTATCAAATTGAGGAGGGACAGGGAAGGATGGAGGGATGGGACATGGGAGGGGCTGAAGGAAGAAAGGAGAAGGGATAAAAGGATGTAATTAAAAAGATAGAACCTTTATTATGAAACACTTTATGGCTTATATTTGGCATACGTGAGGTGCCAGCATCATTGATGTCTTCCTTTGGGTGGTTATGGAGTAAAACAATGACTATATAGCACAAGTCCATCTGTCTGATAACTAGTGATCTGATAATGACTACTAAGTCAGTTGGGTGCAGGTGTGTATGATGGGATGAAGTATGATTGAACCCTACATGGGGCAAAGAAGGATGGAAGTGGGAGATTATGTTACCACTCAGAACAGTGAATGGTTTAAACATTATGAACGGTCTGTTACTGGAATTTTCCATTTACTAGTTTCTGCTCACCCACAGTCGCCCTTGAGTAGATGTGAGAAAGTAATAAGAGAGAAATATTTTAACCATACAGCAATTAAAGAATATAATTATAGAAAAATAGCCTGTAGTTAGTAAAAAGAATCCCTAAGAGACTACTGGGACACAATTTGTGATTCTTTTTCTCCCAGGTTTTGATTCTTTTTTCTGATGTGTCCAATAATGTCAACATATTAGCTATCAATATGTCTAATACTCAGACAGGGTCTCATTAACCCTCACTCAAAATCACTTCACAGTTCCTTGATGTCTCCATGACAAAATGTAAACACCTCACACAAATACAAAAGACACTTGATGAATTAATTAGTTTGTTATCCTTTCCCAACCCTCAACTGCTCTTTTCTATTCTTTCAGCCCAACCAAAACTATATAACACAACTCTCTTTTGTTACTTTTCAATGCTTGGTCACAAACTAGGAAAACAATATTCTCTTGTAACTTCTGATTGATTGACCTTTAAATTTCACAACTATTGCTTCTCTGGGAAACGTTCACTGTCCTTTCACTTGGTGTCAAATTGTTTGATACACATAAGCATCATTGGCTTCTGTTGTTGTGGAGATATCCCCAGGTATACTCTATTCTAGACTCACACTAGTTTAAAGTCAGGTTCTGTGTATTATTCATCATTTTAGGTGTTAAGAACAATGCTCAATCCAAACTAAAGATGAAATAATTAGTATGAAATTAATAGACTGCCTACTTACTGGTTTCATATTAATTAACTAGAGGAACAGAGCTTGTGAAAGGCATTTTACGAAGGTTCTATATTGAATTAGTTAGAATTTACAGAAAATGTAAATTATTTAACTTTATTATTTATTTAGGGCAACTTTGCCAAAGAAGCCAACTGACCATTTAAAAAAAAAAAAAGCAAATTGAACATAAAAATACATAGCATCTGAACCTGGTTTTGTAAGATTTTTTACAAATTAGAAATGGACTGCTTTATACACACAGCCATAACTAAGACTCATCTCGCTCTGGTAGAGTTCTTAATTGTTCTGAGTTTGGCTAGCCTGCTTTTCTCCTCATTGTTAGCATAGATTGGAATCTTATGCTTTAGAAAAGCATTTATCATAATCCAAAAAGACCAAAGTCCATTATCCAAATAAGGAAGAAGGGTAAAAATCATGAGAATGTGTCATCTATGTGCATATAGTATGATTTACTCCTTGCCGATGTATCGGCATATTTAAGCACAGAGGATCCACTGCTATTAAATTAGAATTATCTGTTATTTTAAGAGTCAAAATATTGTTTACTTACATAAAAGCAAATTACTTTATAGTAACAATGAAATTACAGAAAAACACTTTAAAGAAATTTGTTTAAATAATACAATTTTGATAAAATTTCATACTTTTCTAACATACATTACAACTCAAAATAATTTGTTTTATAAAATGACAAACTTGATGTTTATTTTTCAAACAAATATGCTAAATTATCCTGGACTCTTTATCCTTATTCTTTACTTTAACTCACTGTAAATTCTTTGATAGCATATTGATAGGAGTAAATTAATTGTTATTAAATATTTCATCACTTCAATTAGTCATTAATTTTTTTATTCAAATTCCTGAATTCCTTGGTATTCTTTCATGTTATTGCCTTTAGCCTGTAAGACATGATGTAAAGAAGCTTAAAGTTATTAACCAATGCAGTTTAACATGGTTCTGCAACTGCCGTTGTTATCCACTTTATAAGCATCTCATGCTTGTAATGTCTTTGCATTTAGTAAAGAAAATATAGAAAATTATCAAAATAAGCTGGTCCAGAAGTTGAAATATACTTAATTGTGTGTGGGTTTTATATGTGCATATGTATCTGGGAGCATGCGTATGTGCAGGGACGGGGCAAAGGAAAGCTTCTGATATCCCACACTATCACTTCCTGCCTTATTTCCTGGGATACAGGGTCTCACACTGAACCCAGAAGTAGGTTGGTGGCCAGTCAGCCCCGGTGTCTCCTCCTGTGTCCCTTCCTCACAGATCTTGATTTATTGGCATGCACCTGGCCATGCCTAGCTTCTTACTCAGATATTGTGAATTCTAACATAGGTCTTAAAGCTTGTACAGCTGGTGCTATTGCCCAGTAAGCCATCTCCTCATCCCTCAAGTAAATTTAATGTTTGATTGACAATATTTGGGCCTTAAAATAGCATGTAAAACTAACTCAAATTAAGTGCACCTATTATTAAGTTTAGGTTTCTTGTTCCAACCAGCTGGATGCACTTAATGTTGTTATAAGTTAAATCAAAGGATATGAGTATGGGATATAAATCATTTCGAAGCTCACAACATTAAAATATCTAACGTGGTAATAAATACCTTCTGAAGAAAACAAATTGTACATAAGTCCAGTCGCATGATATTTCTGCTGATAAATATTCTGTTTCTAAAATTAAGATGAAAATCAAAATAGTCGGAATTATAAACTACTTCAGCATTTCATGCATTTCTTTGATTCCTCATGTAGGTTTGGATTTTTGTACCCTTCAGTGTCTACTCAGATGGTAATCTTTGGGGACTGAAGACTATCTCTTGCCTCTGCCATCATCTTAGGTGCTCATATTCTAACTCATGAGTACGTGTCATCTGAATGTCATGAAGTCACCTCAAAAGCCATGTCCTCAAGACTGAACTTCTCCATCTTTCTTGTCTTGGAATGATGCTCTATACACAGGTGTGTGCTTTTGAAGAAGGTGGCTTTCTTCAAACCAGAGATATAAGAGTCATTCAATTGTGCACTTTTGGCTTCTTGGTCAAAAATTATATGTTCATAGGTGTGCGGATTAATGTCAGTGTCTTCAATTCGATTCCATTGGTCCACATGTCAGTTTTTATGCCAGTACCAAGCTGTTTTTATTACTGTAGCTCTATAGTTGAGCTTGAAGTCAGGGATCGTGATGCTTCCAGAGGTTGTGTTATTGTACAGGATTCTTTTGGCTATGCTGGGTTTTTTGTTTTTCCATATGAAGTTGAGTATTATTCTTTCCAGGTCTGTGAAGAATTGTGTTGGTATTTTGATGGGGATTGCATTGAATCTGTAGATTGCTTCTGGTAAGATTGCCATTGCATGAGTCGGCTGTTTGAAACCTGGGGCCTATGCAGGATCGCTTGGCTCAGCCTGGGAGGAGGGGACTGGACCTACCTGTACTGAGTCTACCAGGTTGACCTCAGTCTGTGGGGAAGGCTTTGCCCTGGAGGAGGTGGGAATGGGGGGTGGGCTGGGGGGAAGGTGAGGGGAGCGGGAGGGGGGAGAACAAGGGAATCCGTGGCTGATATGTAGAACTGAATTGTATTGCAAAATAAAAAAAAAAGTCATTCGAAACTCCCTTTTTTATCACTGCATCCTATACAGCACCTATGTTTGAGATTTCAGTCTTCTCTCTCTCTCTTTTTTTTTCATAGTCTCTGTAACCCATTAATGAAAATCGTACTCAATTTTCCAGGACTGCAGCTGCAAGAGTCGGCATCGTTAGCTTGCTGGGATCTAGAATCAGGTAGGAGATAAGCTGTTGGACGAACTTGCAAGGTATTAACAAGGTTAGCCACCGGCCATGTCTGTGAGAGATTATTTGGATTAGGGTTATTGAAGTGGGAAGACTGCCTATCTGGGAGCATCCACATCCTGTGGGCTAGACTTCTGGACTTTACAAAAAGAAGAGAGTAAGATACACAAGAGCATTGATCTCTCTTTGCTTCCAGACTGTGGATGCCACTTGACCAGCTACCTCAAGCTTCTGTCAGGACTTGGCAGAAATGATGGGCTATACCCTTACATTGTGAGACAAAACTAATCCATTTCTTGCTTAGGCTGCTTTTGTCAAGAACGGTGATAGGGGAAAAGGAGGGGGCTAGCTCATACATCAGCATATCGGGAAACGGGGGGAAATTAAGCTCCCAGCATGTCAAATATTTTTGTCCCTTGGAGTTTTTTTTTTCCATTCAAGTTGTCAAAAGAGGGAAAATGATGTTTTTAAATTAGTGGTGCTGATATAGATTGTGTGGTTAGGGGACTAGTATAAAATGAGAAAAAGCAAACTTGGATTGGTTTTAGACAAAGTGGTTTCAGTGCTTCATAGCTCATCATCATTATTCTTCTTTACACTGGGCCCAGTTATAAAATGACCAAGGGACACAACCTACTTAATTACAAAAGGAAAATAGTCTTTCCTAAAAGAGTTGACATTTAGATTAAATACAATGCATATATGATGCTCTTGCTTCAATCATTGACTTTGCTATTATTGTTTATCTCATTTGCCAGATATTATAAAATAATTTGATATTTAAAATAAAGTGATTTGACTTTATTTTGGGTTATGTTGTGTCATCCAAAATTACAATGAATTCTAAACCCCAGTACCAGTGTGTGTGAATTGTTTGAAAACGTTACCTTTGAAGATTATTAAGTTGTTATCATTTGGTGTTTTCTAACCTGATATGACTATAATTATGGTTGAGGAATTGAAATAAACTGACACATACAAAGGCAATCCTTTGTCCAAACTCAAAGAGAGAAAATTGTAATACATTCATTTCCAAAGTCCTCAAAAATAATCAATTATGTAAACACTTTAAGACTTTTTGTGCCAATAACTGTGAGAAATATTCTCCTGTTAAAGTCACCTTAATCTAGTCATTCGTTACAATAGCTAGTTAATGCAATAGATGAACTTGTTATATGCATTTTATTTGACATGATAAAAGATGGTAGTGAAACAAAAATATGAACAAAGGTTATTGATAAGTTAGGCATTTCATCCCACCAAACCAAAAGGAAATACAAAATGAATTTTCTTATATTGTGCAAAGACAAGAAGGAACACTTCATAATTCAAAAAGAAGCTAAATAAAATTGCTCACCTATTGTTTCTCCTTTAACCCTTTATCCAAGTATATCATGAAATTCTACAGATTTTTATTGGTTACCATTTGACACTGCTCTGAATTCTAGTAGAGAGACCAGAATCCACTCTACCTAGTGATCTGTCACAGCATGTTAAGTCTCTTACAAAAATACAGTGAGTGCTGAAAAAATTAGGAAAAAAAACAAGATCCAAGACAGATGACCTCTGTTTTTCAGTCAGGAACTCCCAAATCCCTGCCAGCCATGTCTCTGGCACACTGAGTGGCACCATGGCAGCAGTGACAGGTCCTGATTCCTGAAACATTTGCCACAGTCTTCTGTGACATCTGTGCCATATGCTTTGCCTTTCACCATCTACAATGGTTACAAAAAATGCTGAGCCCACTGATGCTGTTCCCTGTGGAACTTTAGAAGTCCCTGTGTTTGTTGATAGATGCAGGAGAAACCCAGAGAGAAACCTAGAGAAGGCTTGGGATGGACCTTAAATCACACAGATACAACCAAGTGAGAGAGAATTATGAAGGCATTAGTTGCTATTTTCCATGTTCTGCTATTCCTCAAGGTCCCAGAAGGAGAATGGGACAGGGCAAATCTATTTCTATGTTCTACTGGTAACAATAACCATATACCCAAAATCTTGATCTCAATTCTAAGTATCTCATTCTCTGTAACCCTATGCAATCACCCCTCCAAACAGATAAACTTCACTGATACCACAAATCTGACAGAACTTGTATAGATAGCCATCTGTTCCTCTTTTCTTCACAAACCTCTGTCTTCATATCCCTTTTTTCTTCACACCCTGAATTCCCTAACTGTCCTTTATATCTTAAGACTCACTTTTATAATCACTGGGAGTAGAAATATTCACATTTTCATGAATTCCCTCTTCCCAAGCACTCTTCAATGACTTCCTCGTCCCTGTAATTTTTCATAACTTCCTCTCATCTATCCATCTATCATCGACTTCAGCAAATTTTATTGAACAGAACCTCTTCTGCTTATGGGCTTGGAACAGTTTCTGTTGTGCAGTTAAAAGCTCAATAAATATTTACAGAGTAAACAAATGGATTAATTATCTTACATTAATCTTAATTTAATTATAATACATTCTGTTGTCGACATTTTATGAATAGATGAGTTACTCAGAATGAAATGTTCTAAATTAAAGCAAACCTCTAAAACTCTTTGTTCTTCTCATTAAACCTAACATCAACTTTGTAAATCAATGATATGCAAGAAATAAAAAAGTATTATCAACTTTGTAAAATCTATTGCATACATTTATTCTGATATTTATATTACATGCCATGCTTTGAAAAATGTTGTCTTGGAATTTTTCCTAACAAAATTTCCACACTTGAGTGGAAATAATTTCAATTAAGGTAAAAATTCATTTGGGCGATTAAAAATATGTAAGATAAGTAATTGGATGATATTTTTTTTTTTTTTTTTTTTTTTTTTTTTTTTTTTTTTTTTGGTTTTTCGAGACAGGGTTTCTCTGTGTAGCTTTGCGCCTTTCCTGGAACTGACCACTTAAAACATGTTATATTGATGTTGTATTGAACCTCAGATAATCTTCACATTGAATCTGTTCTCTTCATTTGGCTGTTAAGGAAGAAAATTAAATGGCTTGAACATTTTTAAAGATTCATTTTAATTATCTGATTGAGCAGTCATACAGTAGCTCCTGAGTTATTAATTATATCAGCTAAATCATCCATGGAAGCCTATTAGTAAGAGATAGAGAATTAAAATTAAGTTAGTAAAAAATATTTAAAGTGATTATCTTCTTATGGAAGCCCACATAACATGAGCATGCACTAAGTGAGTTTGTAGAAATGGCTGGAGGCAGGAATTGTTGGTAGTTTACAGTAATGATGCTGATGTTACTTTAATGAGTCATCTATGGGTCAACAACATGTTGAGTGGCATGAAATTGTGTACCTATTTATCTCCATTCATTGTATCGTTGACAAGGAGTTAAACCTTGCACAACTGCGTATTACATAAAATGGTCTCTAGAGTTTAGCATAATGCAATTGATGATGGTTTAATTTGACAAGGTAACTTTGTGAGTATATTTATCACTCCAGGGAGTATAAAATAAATCACACAAAAGGCAGTTACTTTTTTTTTGTCTTCCTTACATATTGTTGGCCATCTACCACGTGCTAAGAACTTTGACAGATTTGGCAGAATAATATAAAAGCTGACAAAAAAGCTGACTGAGATGCAAAGAGCAGACAGTGCTCACTCACCCTGAGAGGAGAGATGAGATGGCTGGGAACATTCACCCAGATTTCTTCTGGTGGAAATGTGTGGTAACTTTTAGCGTTAGGTTGCTACAATAAAAACAGGTGGCAATACAAACAACCAGGAAAGACAGAAATGAAAAATCATACCCATATTGCACAATGCCTGAAAGGTGAGATAAGCATGTGTACATGTGTATATGTGTATGTGTGTATGTGTGTGTATGTATGTGTGTGTGTGTGTATGTGTGTGAGGGGAGGTGGGTTAAATTTGAATTAAAATTTGAGGGAAGAGGAAATAGATGGCACATCTAAGTAATGTTTATAATTATAATGCAGACTTCATTCTGTTGATATTACTTTTTGTATATATCACTAAAGAAGTATACACATCTAAAAGTCATGGTACCTTCTAAATGGAGGAAGTGATAGTCATAGAATAATTATTACAACATATGTCAATAATTAGAGATAAGAGAAAACAAATTTCTACTACTTATGTAGAAATTGATGAGTCACGTGAAAGAATGGCACAATGATGCTAACTCTGTTAATTGTTCAATTTTTTTCTGCTGTGATAAAATACCATGACTATAAGTTTCTAAAGAAAGAAACGATTTATTTTGGTGTATAGTGTCACAGGGAGATTCTGTAATGACAGAGGAATTAAGGCAGCAGGCAGCCTGAGAGATCAGATCTTCAACCATAAACCCAAAGCAGAAAGCATGGAAGTCTGTAAACTCACAAAACCCCACCCTAATTATGTACAGGCATCAGACTGTGTAGAGCCTAAAAGAGTTTGATGTTGGAATAAGCATATGAAGAATCTAGGATATAGATTTTCAAATGGTAAAACACATATAGCCTAAAAAAGTTCCTTACATGAGCAAGAAGGAAATCAATGAGCCTGGTATAGGAAACCTGGCCAACTCCCCAGGGCTAGTGAAGTCATGGATCCTTGGAAGAGAATCTTCTACCATTATTTCAGTAAGACAGCATAGTCCTTGACTACATTCTAAATCATATACCTTATACCCACAGATAAGTGCAATTCTCACCCATAGTGAAAGCAACATTTTTGCAACAGAAACCATTTCAGAAAGTCACAACTGTTCAAAACGCAGAGAACAAGAGGCAGTATGACCTCCCATCACATATAACACGTTCACCACCTAATCCCTGTACCTAAGGCTCGGAGATCACTGTAAGGAGGCAAAAAGATTTTAAGAGCCAGAGGAACAGGAAGTTTTCTGTGAGGGTGCGACTCCTAGAAATGTCAGAGAAGCTACACCTATGCTGCCTTGCCAATTTGGCCACCTACACATGACCTGAACAAGGGCTACACAAAATAGACATGCTAATATGGACGGGGGAAGGTTCAGGAGGCCTCAAACTCTGCACAGAATTACCATCCCTCAGAACATACAGAAAAGATGGAAATTTCTGAAGTCTAGTCATGAAGCACAAAAATGTGGATGTTCCGGTAGATTCCGCTGAGGCAGGTCCAGTCCCCTCCTCCCTACACCAAGGCCGAGCAAAATGTCTCAGCATAGGCCCCAGGTTCCAGAAAGCCAGCTCATGCACTAAGGACAGGTCCCGGTCCCACGGCCTGGGGGCCTCGTCAATAGTTCAAGTTCATCAACTGTCTGTCTCACTTGTCCAGAGGGCCTGGTTCGGTTCCAAATCCCCAGGGGAGATCTTGTCTTGGAGGTGGGAATGCGGGGAGGATTGAGGGGAAAGGTGGGGAGTGGGAGGAGGGAGGACAGGGGAATCCGTGGCTGATATGTAAAATTAAATCAATTATAAAATAAAAAAGAGGATGTAGTTAGAGAACACGAGAAAAAAAATACGAATGTTCCATGTCCTCCTATAATTTGAAACAAAGCCTTCACTGGTACCTACTTCATTAGAGAGCAGCTATCACGAATGAGACAAATGTCCTAAAAGAGGTCTCAAAGACCCTCTCCACAAGTAAAAGCTATCCATCCTTTGTCCAATAAACTACTATTCTCCAGACACTGAATTTTTTCCCTAAATGATGTAATTCTCAGCCTCCAAAAGTGTAAGGGAGAAAAATCTACTCTTTACAAATGTCCAAATTTATGGTAAATTTTTACATTATTATTGTAGAATACAATTTTAAGGTGTGTCTGTGTCACTTTTGTTTGTTGCATTTGTTTAACTCTGTGAAGCTGTGTTACTGTGCCTGTCTAACACACCCAATGGTCTAATAAAGAACTGGCCAATAGCAAGGCAGGAGAACGGTTAGGTGGGGCTGGCAGGCAGAGAGGACATATAAAGGAAGAGAAAACTGGGAAGAGAAAAAAGCCACCAGAGAAGGAGGAGGACTCCAGGGGCTAGCCACCCAGCTACATAGCAAGCCACGGAGTAAGAGTAAGATTTACAGATGTAAAAGAATGGGAAAAGCCCTGAGGCAAAAGGTACATGGGATACATTAAGAAAAGCTGGCTAGAAACTAAGCCAGGCTAAGGCTGGACATTCATAATTAAGAATAAGCCTCCTCAGATATTGGTCCACAGTTCATGTGTTGCCACTAGTTTGGCTAATTGTCTCTGTGCTTTTTCCAATTGTGGTCTCAATATCTCTTGCTCATAGAATCCCTCTTCTCTCTTGTCGATTGGACTCCTGGAGCTCTGCCTGGGACCTGGTCATGGATCTCTGCATCTGCTTCTGTCAGTCACTGCATGAGGATTCTATGATGACAGTTAGGGTATTCAGCCATCTGATCACCAGAGTAGTTCAGCTCAGGTGCCTTCTCCACCATTGCCAGTAGTCTATGGGAGAGCCATCCTTGTGGATTCCTGGGGACCTCCCTAGCACTCTGCTTCTTCCTATTCCCATGGGGGTCTTCATTTATCATGGTATCACTTTCCTTGATCTCCCACTCTATTCCTGATTCAGCTAGAACCTCCCACTCCCCTAAGCTCTTTTTCCCCGGACTCTTGTCCTTTGTTAACCTGCCCCACCCCTAGTTTGCTGATGTAGATCTCATCCATTTCTCCATCACTGGGCGGTCCCTGTGTCTTTCCTAATGTCCTCCTTACTGGCTAGCTTCCCTGGAGCTGTGGGTTGCAGTCTGGTTATCCCTTGCTTTACATCTAGTATCTACTTATGAGTGAATACATACCATGTTTGTCTTTCTGAGTCTGGGTTACCTCACTCAGGATGATATTTTCTAGTTCCATCCATTTGCCTGCAAACCTCATGATGTTATTGTTTTTCTCTGCTGAGTTGTACTCCATTGTGTATATGTACCACATTTTATTTATCCATTCTTCAGTTGAAGGGCATCTAGGTTGTCTGGATAAGTGAGACAGTTGTTTAGCTTGAACTGTTTGGGGGACCCCCAGGCAGGGGGACTGGGACCTGTCCCTAGTGCATGAGCCAGTTTTTTGGAACCTAGCACCTATGGTGAAACACTTTGCACAGCCTTGGCACAGGGAGGTGGGAATGGGGGTGGGTTTGGGGGGACTGGGGGTTGGGAGGAGGGAGGACAGGGGAATCTGTGATTGATAAGTAGGATGAATGGAAAATTTCTTAATTAAAAAAATAAAAAAGAGAGAAAAAATTAAAAAAATAAATAAAGAATAAGCCTGTGTGTGTGATTTATTTGTGAGTGGAGTGGCAGGCCCCCCTATAAAGAGCAAAAATAAAAAAACACACATTATCTATAAAGATTAAACGCTTTAAAATCTTCTGTCCTTTAGGCTGTCATCCAGTCTCTTGCTGTGGCTACATCTTATGATGAAGGCAACGACCCAGACATTTTCCCCCTTTGTTTTGTATGTATCTATACCTCTAGACAGAACCTTTGATTGACTTCTATCCAACAGATGCCAGCAAAGGAAGAAAGAGTTTTCCATATGTAAATAAACTGTTAATCAGTTAATTTTAAGTTAATCGAAAGGAAATATTATACTGGCTAACTTCTAGCTAAATTAGGTGAAGAATGTCTAATAACAAATAACCACAAAACCTTTAAGATTTTGGGAAGCTCCTTGAGGTGAAAATACTTTCTTGTTAAACTTGAAATAAAGGTGCCCAGTAGGGACTTGGGGAACTCAGTTCTGTGTGTCATTCAGTCTGTCAGTCATTGGTAAACTTCCTCTGGATGTACTTCCTCTGGGTGAGAATTTAGGTCAGGGTCACATCTTGATTATATACTGGCAATTCTTTGAGCAGAAAACCCAACTAAATTGTGTTAAGATTCCTAAACCAAGAAAGACTTGAGATAACATATATTATATTTACATATTACTTTTATAACCATTTATCAGTGCTATAAAGGCAATGAAGAACCTTGGTACATGTTCTCCGAGGGATCTGTACTAACTTGGGTACTACACTTCTTCTTCTTTTTCTCCTCCTCCTCCTCCTCCTCCTCCTCCTCCTCCTCCTCCTCCTTCTCCTCCTCCTTTTCCTCCTCCTCCTTCTTTTTTCTGACAGTGATCATCTGACACTCTCTACAGGTGGTTATATATTTGTAACAGATGCAAGACCTGTGTCCCCACCCACCAATTCTTGCCATGGAAAACTACTCTCTAATTATGATGGCATTAGTGGTGAGGTTTGGGAAGTTTATTAGAATTCACTGAGATGATGTTTGAGGTCCTGATGCTATTTTGTTATAGTAATCTAAAAGGTAAAACATTGATTTCCATAATCATCAATAAATTTCTAGATGTAGGCTTTTAAGAATGAATCTTTCTTTTCATTATATCTGTCTTCTAATTCCTAGAATAAAACCCTTAAATTACACTTAACATACTTTTCTTGGGGCAATAAGACAGTGCTACTGACCAAGTGAGCAAATAATAGGGTAGTCCCACCTGTAGAAGAGAAAAGATGGGGGATGCCCCTCATGAAGGACACAGCTCATATGAAGAAGGTATCAGTTACTCAGGTAGTAAGCCACAGACATGTCTCTGCTTGTGGAAACCCTTGCTGCATGATCCTAGAAACAACTGAAGTGTCATCCCCTCTAAGCACATAAAAGCCAGATAAAGTGGCTGCATTCCTGTGCTTGGTGAATTGGGAGGTAGAGACCGTCAGGAGAACTGGCCTGAATCTCAGTGATCCATTACTGTGTAGTGTGGTGTGTAGAAACAAGAATGACCGTAGTTTTGAAACATATTCAAAGGAAGGGACTAACTACTCCATGTTTCCCTCCGGCCTGTGCATACACATCATGGCATCTTTGAGTCCATATTCACATACACACAGTTAAACCAACAAATAAATAAAAACATAGATAGTGTGGTAGTTGACAGAAATTCAAAGATTCAACAAAATGACAAGTAAATAGCATAAGACACTTTCTTACAGAATAGAATTTTTCTGTAAGAATTAGTTGTTGCATCAGCTGTATCAGAAGATGCATGTGTACCTACATACTCTAGGGACAAATTTTCTTTTGAAGTTGGCTGATTCATTTTTTTAATATAATAAAATCATATCATTTCCCCCTTTCTTTTCTCTCTCCAAGTAAGCAGCCTTATTTCTAAATAGAAATAGCACTTCTATGTATAAGGGGAAATAGAAGCAGTCTTGAGAGTGAGAACAAATATAAGATCTATTGAAATCCTAAGCATGCACTGATTTTAGTGTAAGCTTTATGATTTTCTATGATCACAAAGTGTAATTAAAGTACATCAGTTTGTTCATAAGTAAATGAGTAACCCAGAAAATAAGACAAGCAACAGAAACAGACACTACAAAAAGTATCCTTAGAATTTTTTCCATAACAAAATACAAATAATTATTACTCTAATGAGAAGAAATACACTCAATCAAGCCTTTATTATCAGACTCATGGGGCTACACTACTCATTCACAAACAGAATCAACAATATGAACACCAAGAAATTAGGTTTTATATATAAAGTGTCATTGCATACTATACAACTATGTGTAAACCCATGATCATAAAATATATTACATAATTACTATGAAAAGAGATATTTTCCAAAAAATTAACATATTGAAACCATGGCCCCAATATTAGGAAAATACTAACTCAAATAAAATATCTTCATTTGTAGCTCTATTAATATAACTGTTTTCCTCTAACGCTGGCAACATCTGTCTGGAACCAAGAAAAGCATAGACTATCACAGCCAGTATCCTAGGAGAGATTCAGCTGACAACTCAAATGAGAATTCGGTTTGTAACAGTCTCTACCAAACAAAGGACATGTTGCTTTATTTACTAGCTTTAAGGCACAGAACATAAAACAAAAGTCATGATAAATTCCTTCTTCCAATAAAAAGCTATATATGCTTGAGATTATTTGCAGTACTTCATTTACTTTTTCAGTGTCAAGTGAAGTAATATATTGTTTTTTAGCTTAGTTCTCTTGCTTTCTTAAATGGAAGTTTTTTTTGTTTGTTTCACATCACATAATTTGAAAATTATGTATAATCCATACATTCATTTCTCTTAAGATTGGAGAGGGAGGAGAAAAAGAAAGACAAATTTTTAAAATATCAAGCCAATGGGCTCCCATTAAAGAATACTTTTCTGTAGAGAATATAAAATACAAGTTTTGTTTTCATTAATAATCAAAAGATACAGAGAGATCTGCATAGCAGGATTATTTTAGATATTTCACATTACACTAGTTAGGGAGACGACTAATCATTTCTGTCCATCAGTGCAAAGCACTTGTATGTTATGATTCTTTGGTAGATGGATAGGCAGCCACAGCACCACAGACAAATCCAACTGAACATTTGTGTTCATTAGTGTCATGTTTACATGGTTAAAATCTAACAGTGAAAGAATAACTTATTGACTCATGAAAAGCACATGAAATTTGGATTTCAATGGCCAGCCATACAGCTTTGTTAGGATGTGGCCAAACCACTTGTTCCTTATGCCTTGTCTGTGATTTTTTTTTTTTTTGGAACCACTTGAGCAGAGATGATGGGTTGTCATGCAGACTTGCTGACATCCCAAACATGCACATATTAAGGATTTTTTATACTTTATATACAAATCTGCCCTTGTCACAGAGTCTGGCAATGCTTTGAGGGAGAGATACCAGAACACCAATGAAAGCATCTCTAGGCTTTATACTTTTCACCTGAACATAGTAAGGAAACTTAAAAGGAGCTGGGCAGAGCTGAAGAGAAAGCTCAGTAGTTAAAAGCATTTGCTGTCTATTCAGAGGACTTAAGCTCAGTTCCCAACACCCACATCAGGTAGCTGACAACTGTGAGGAACCGCAGCTCTGGAAAATGCTATGCTCCCTGCTAATCTGTGAACACACACACACACACACACACACACACACACACACACACACACACACACACGTGCGATCACACACACACACACACATAGACACACATACAAAACACACATATGAAACATACACACACTCACACACACAAACACACATAATAAATAAAACAGAAAACAATACCCTGTCTAACCACAAGGTATGTAGAGTTAAAGTCTTATAAGTTTAAAAATGATAAAACTGAGCTGGGCAGTGGTGGCTCACGCCTTTAATCCCAGCAATTGAGAGGCAGAGGCAGGGGCATCTCTGTGAGTTTGAGGCCAGCCTGGTCTCCAAAGTGAGTTCCAGGGAAGGCGCAAAGCTACACAGAGAAACCCTGTCTTGAAAAACCAAAAAAAAAAAAAAAAAAAAAAAATGATAAAACTGAATCCAGTGATATAAGAGACAAGGGAAGGGTATCAGGTTTGTAAAAAGAATCCACTGCTTAGGAATGCTGGAAGAACAGTTCAAAACAATATTTAGAGTTTGTGATTTTTGAAAAGTTGCTCTGTATGGCAATGGCAGAGAACAGAACAATCCATCGGAATGTGGGTCAAAGCCTTTGACTGATAGACCAGTCAGCAGAAATGGCACAGACTCCTTTCCTTAATGCCTAAGGCTGGGACAGGAAGTCAGCCCAGGATATATTAAAATCAAGAATAGAAAGGAGAAGAAGTACCATATTCTATTATTATGTTTGTTTCAGAAAGCAAATCTCTATTTGGATTATTATGCATGTGTGGTATTTTCTGAATTGATTTATTAGAACTAGAAGCCAGCCTGATGATTCTTGTTAAGATCTGTACTAGAGTAACTGATTTAAAATTATGATTTACAGTGAAAATCCTACAATGCTTAAATGCAATACTGAAATATTTAAGAGAAAATAATATTCAATATAATAGACTTATAGTTTGGGGAATGGTTAAGAAATTTAAAATTCAGATTGAGTATTCAGTTACAATGTGTCTGGAGTTCAGTTTGACCCTACATATTCCAGATGAGAGATCTATGTACCCACCCTTCAGAAAACCATACAGTAGAAAAGACAGATTTTTTTTTAAAAAAAAAGCACTAATGTAGTAGAAAATTATAGTATACAGTGTGCCATAAAAATCATAGAAAAGCAAAACAGAACATAACACCTTTATTTTTTATTAAAAAATCGACTCTTCTTTCATACAATACATCCAGACCACAGTTTCCCCTCCCTCCACGCCTCCCAGCTGCCCCATTTTTCCTACCCCCAACCCTCTCTGCCTACCTTTCACTCCAAAAAAAGAAGCAGGCCTCCAAGAACCAACAACCAAACACCTTTACATTGGAAAAGAATTTCATTTCGGATGAGTTAAAAGCTTTGAATACAGATGAAAAATTCCATAGGCTTTCAATAGGTGACTTTCCGTCAAATTGCAGAAGAACAAAACAAAACATGAACTACCAACAACCAACCAACCATGACAAGGAAGATTCAAATACTACTCTGTGAAGACACGGCAAGTTATGTGAGAGACAGGAATGTGGGCAAGGTGTGCTCTTCCAGACACTTTGCAGGATGCATAATTAAACAAACTGTGGAGATTATTAAACGTTTGCTTGTGTCAAAACAGGAGAGTGACTGCAGTAAAAATGTCACAGAATAGTAAGACTGGAGACACAGAGAGGCAGTAGTGATAACAGGACTGGTAAGGAATAATGAGAATTGTAGAAACTGACACCAAAGACAAACTCAAATATCAACTCATTTGTGTTAAGTCATTTTGGAAAATAACTGATAATCAATTAGATATTAATTGGGAGATACAGTGGGTATAATTTGTAGTGAAGGGGATATATTTGGCACAGTTCTAGCGCTAAGTTCCTAAAAGGTCAACATCATCTTCAATGTAGCTATCAATCTTTGTCCCCAACAGTACTTGGATCAAAAAAAGTCTTGTGCAGGCTGGGGACGTAGCTCCTTTGCTGGAGTTTCTTACCCAGCACACATGAAGCCCTGGATTTGATCCCTAGCACCACATAAAGTACCATGGTGGTACCCACGTAAAAGCTTAGCTCTCAGCAAGTAGAGGCTGGAAGATCAGAAAATCAAGGTCATCCTTGCCTCCATAGCAAATTTGAGGCTGGTCTGAGCCAAAGAATAATATAGGGGTTCAGAAAGATCCCCCCAAACTGTCTTGTTTAACAAAGATCGCTATGGCACAAGCTAGACACATACCTATGCTTTAGAGAGGTCCGATCTTAATAGTTAAGCTAAAACAATCAAATAAGTGATGTGGTATCTATTAGAGTGCACCCCTTCCCAGAAACGTGCATTTTTGAAGCATCATTTCTCCTATTTTTAGAATTTGATGTATTGAAATTAAAGGGTGGTCCTTTGTAAGCTCTATCTTGACACACATTTTACTTTTTAAACTAGCAGTTATATGCTTCTTTTTGTCTTCATTTTATGCTTTCCTGCTCCTCGGTAGTGCCTAGGAGTGTTTTGAAAGCTGCTATTTGGAGCTCTATCTCCCTTACTATACACTCAAAGTCATTTCTCAATGTCACAATCAAATATCTCTTTACTTCACCCAAGAAGACACCATCTGCAGTTTTCAAGTATGGCTTAAGAGTTTCCTATTAATAGCATGTTTCCCGTGTTTCTGGATTTTGCAAAAAATTATTAGTTGACTTTCCCAATTTGTGTCATAACTTGATATGAAATGGCAGGAAATGAAACTCAGCCTTCTGAGTATATTGACTTCAGTTTCCTATTTATTGACTGCACCTGCCAGAAAGGCTTTCCTAGATTACATGTACAGCCTTCATGAAAACGATATTCAAAGTGTTTGTAGTTATTTAAGGCTATAATTTTATGAAAATAAAATAATATTTTAATATAAAACTATTTTGTAAAGATACTTATATTCTCCAAAGTTCATTCACGAATCTAAGGTCTACCAAATGTATGTCCTCTACTTTAAAAATTATCTGTGTTCATTCTTCATCTTACCTATTCTTTAGTTCCAGGTTGTAAAAAAATTAAAGTAAGATGGGAAGTTGGCTCAGTGGTTAAGAGCACTGAATGCTCTTACAGAGAACCCAGATTTGGTTCACAACCATCTGTAACTCTGATAACAGGTTGTATGCCTTTTTCTGTTTTCTTCAGGCACCAAGTACTCTCATTGTGCACAGACATATATGTTGGCAAACCTCCATACACATAAAGTAAAAATAAATAAATATATTTTATAAATTGTGATGGTTTGGGAGAAAGAACTGATATTATATACAAAACCTGCTTGGGATTACAAAAAATGGGCGGTACAGGGGTGACTAACAAATTAAAATATATGTATACAGAAACAAAAATCTTTGTTATTATAATGATGGCTAATTTCACATTCTCACTTCTCAGGTCATTCTCATGTCCTATGAACTGTACAATAATACAGCTTTTATCTTGAATTAATCAGTTCTTTGCTGGAATTTTACCAAGTAAAAAGAACACAACCAAAGAAGCCAGTATTTTTTTAAAAAAATCATGAGTTCATTTACATTTTTGGAAAATGTTTCTTCATTTTCCCTTTTGATTCTCTTAGTGAAGGCCATAGGGGACTCTGGATGCTAATAAATGGTGAATAAACTTTTAGTTTCAAACTTAACTTGAAAATTCATGCCAAGGTTGACTTTCAAGAGAGGCATCAAATATCTTGGGGGATGGAGAATGAAAAGGAAGCATAATGAGATTGATGAAAATGCCATAATAAAACCCATAATTCTATATGCCAATTTTAAAAATTAGTAAGTAAGGAAGAAAGACTAGAAACAGTCAACACACAATAGGACAGTCCATGATGCCAATGAAGGAACAGATACAATAGCTAACATACAAATATTATTTCAAGAACAGAGGAGGGAAGCAAGAGGGTGATAGAAGGGAATCTAGAAGATGACATTTCAGTGTCTTTCTTCCTGCTAAATGCTAAAATCCTGAGGGTAAGTGTGATGTCATTTGAAGGATTCTAGTTGACTGGGGAACGGATAATTGTTGGAAATTTCTTGTCTCCATAGCAAAGCCCTGGTTTGTCTCAATAATCTCAGAGAAGTACCTGGTTACCAGGATCTGTCCCCACCATGACCTATGGCGAGCAGTGGAGGCTGCACTAGTGAGTGGAACTGAGAGAAATATCAGCATATCTGGCTGACTCCTAACTAGCATATGAGTGCTGAACTCTTTAATGTAGGGAGCTGAGGAAGCCCTGAGTCAGTGAAGCCTTGCGTGAATATATTTTGTCATATCATGGCAGTGTTAAAGACTCCAAGGCCCATGGGACAATTCACAAAACCATTACCCAGATGACTAGGCTCAAGAGGGCTGGCAATCTTGAATATGAATGTTTGTGAATGATTGATCAGTATGTACAAAGTGTAGCATCTGCAGCTTCATCCTCCCAGATGGTTAGAGCCTGAGAATGTTAACCTACAGAGACCTCCTACAAACAATAGCCAACCCCTTCTCCTATGCTGTACCCAATAAACATGCTAAGGTTCTAGACTGCAGAACTAGCAGCAGCAATTAGAGAACCCCACCTTATCCCAGCTTCACTCTTCCTGTGTCTGTCCTTTCTTCATTCTCTTGACCACCCCTTACAAAGTCTCTGGAATGCAAGCCACACCAGGATGCTTAACCTTAAGGAATAGAGATCAGAGAGTACACAGAAGTTCTGAGAGTACTAGGGGATCAGGAGAACCAGATTCAGAATTAAAAGGCTCAGGGTTTAAGAACTCTGGCTGTGTGAAAGTCCGCAGTCATCGTCCCTGAATGTCAGAACATTATTCATCAGGCCAGATGTGACCAGCCATAGCATGCCAACTCATGATTGGTGTCCAGTGTCATGAAAGGTAAAATCTCAGTATTGCAAATGCCATGAGTTCACATAAGTCCCCTGCAATGAACATTTATCTTGATACCATTAAAATATTTAAGTTTCTTTTTTCCTTTCAAATACCATATTGGCATGGATGGAAAGAACATATTTCAAGAGTAGACACAATAGGAAGATATCCCTCTATGCATGATATCTGTTGAGAGTGCTTTAAACTTGGAGATTGAGATCTTCTTTATGACATTTAGATATTCTTTCATGTGATCAAATGAAAGCTGGGAAATGATCCTTTGTAAGAAATGTGGAAATTCATGGAATCTTTTTATAAAAATGATATTTAGGAATTGTGTGAAAAATTCCGTTAACACTATAATTTGGAAAACCTCCATTGTTAATCTTTTGTCATTGCGTGTCTCTGTAAATCTATTCTTTATCGATCAAACTAGGAGAGACTATAAGGCAACCTCTAAGAAAAAAGCATTGATACACTGTGTCACTGTGTCGTTAACCACTTAGCCAAGTCAGGCAGGTCAGAAGACTAGCAAGGCCAGAGCTTGTGTTTCTCAAACTCATTTTCACATGGTAGCAAATTGAAAGCGTTAGTGAGAAATATGAATACTTTAAATGCAGTCAGGATCTCATTATGCAAAGAATAGATTATATGACTTAATTACAAGAGCACATAAATTTGATCAGCAATCACAACACGGCTGACAGATACTATTTACTTCTACATCAGATTAAAAGAAAATTAACAAGAAACCAGACAGACATGGCATCTGCCCTACACTGTAAACACAGGAATAATCCCTAGCTCAGCATTACTTGCAAGCGTTAACATACTTCCTGATATTTAATATCATGTGGTGTCATATTTTTAAAATCTTTGACTGTTACTGTGTCTAAATAATAATGATGTTGATTACAATTCTCCAATGATTCAAATGTCATATACAAAACTACCCACAACCTTTATTTTAGACGTAGGCAAATGGCAACTCATAGTTTCCTACATGAAAACCAAAGCAAGTAACATACTTTAATTCAACTTTCTAACGTGTCTTGAGGGAATCTCTATGTGTGTTTATCCATATTCATTTTGGGGAATAAATACCTTCACTTAAAAAAATAATCTGTATAATTTTTCATTATCTACAAGTTTGTGGCTCTGAGTGCGTATGTGCACGAGGGCAAGTTCCTTTGAAGAGCAGAGGAATTGGATCCCTTGGAATTGGAGTTACAGATGGTTGTGAGAAACCTGACATAGGTGTCATAAACCAAAGTTGAGTCTTCTAGAAAAGCAACAGGTACTCTTGACCACTGAGCAATCCATCCAGCTCCCTCGGTGCACATTTGAAAAACCTCTTCTGAGTGGTTATGAATGGGAGTTTTAATAAAGTTTGTGTTAAGGGTTAACACAGTGAGGTAAGAAGCTATCTGCAAACAGACCATAACTGCTGAGAAAGCAACATATTTGTAAAGGCTAGGCTTCCTTTCAGTTCCTGGCTAGCTTGCACTTTTATAACAATATGTTCCATTTTATTAGGTACATACTGTTTGCAGAACACAGTATGACCTTAATGTCTGACTAGGGAGAAAAACGAGAAAAAATATTTTTTTATATGAAAAAACAAGTATCATTAAATAATAACTTAAAACTATAAATGTTTGATGGGAGAAAAGAGCAAATTAAGCTGAAATATTTGTGCAGAGACCATGAAACAGAGGATAATTATTTAATGTGATATATGGTTTAAGAAAAATACTTTGTTGGAAATAGTGTAGTATATGAATTTTAAACATTTGATGGTCATTTCCCATGGTTTCATACCATCTCATGGCTACCCAATAACTACAGGAAACAAGAAAGAAATTGAAGAAGTAAGGGAAGACAACGGAGAACGGAACATTGAGGAAATAAGTAAAATGAGTAGCATCTACCACACCAACCAGTTTCTCTCTCTCCCTTGTAAAGCTCTGCCCTGTAATTTTCTTAGGTTCCCTCTTGTTCTGTCCTCTATCAAAAGGAGTTATCATCTGGAGGCACCTTCCTGAACTGCTTTCTGCATCTTCTACTAATATGCACAGGACCAAATACTCAAGAGTTTCTTTCAATTGCCCTGTAATTTATTTTTATTTACCCCACCCCCAACACACACACACACACACACACACACACACACACACACACACACACACACACACATACCAAGATTTGGTAAAATGTCTTTGGACAGGGTTAGAAGAACAGAAGTAGACGGGGGAGAGAGAGAGGGAGGGAGGGAGGGGAGAGAGAGAGAGAGAGAGAGAGAGAGAGAGAGAGAGAGAGAGAGAGAGAGAGACATAGAGACAGACAGAGACAGACAGACACACACACACACACACACAGAGAGAGAGAGAGAGAGAGAGAGAGAGAGAGAGAGAGAGAGAGAGAGAGAGAGAGAGAGAGAGAGAGAGAGATTCCTTAAGATGGCAGCTTTCTGTTCCCAACAGACATGGTAAGGAGAGATGTCTGGAAAGGACAGGGCTAGGTATCTAAACTGAACTAGTAGGGGCCCTCTAAAGCACTCAACACAGAGTCTATTGAGCAGGAACCGAGCTCTAAGGTTTCACCCATCCTGAAGGAAGCTGTCCGCTTGCTTCAGTAAAAGAGAAAATGTAAAAAGTCCCTATAGTACAAACTATTGTTCCTTTTGTGCAACAGGATGGACGCCGAACCTGGGTTTTAAAAAGTATGAAGTAGATTGTGTCCCTAGGCCATGTTAAGGATTTTCACTTTCAGTTTGACTGTGATGGGAAATATTTGAAGGTAAAAATAACACTAAATTGACAGTTGTTTGTCACCATTTCTGCTCTGTTGACAACAAACCTAAGACAAATAGGACAGAAGTGGAGTTTGGAGTGCATAGGTAGAAGACTCTGATAGAACAATTATCTGAAAGATGATAGGCAACATCACAGACTACGGAGGTAACAGCAGAAGGGGTGAGATATAGTCATGCTTTCTCATGGGTTGGACTGCATGAAAGGAGGATTTCAATATTTTCACACTAAAAATAAGGTTTGAATTATCATCTGCTGGAGTTGGAGGTGGGGGCAGAGTGGGAAAGTTTAGAGGGTTTGAGACTTACGTGTTAGGATGTGTAAAATATAAGAGTTTAGCCATTGGTAGAATCAGCAATGAAAATGTTAGGTGGGCATGTATATGTGTGTCTGAAACAGTAGAGAGCCCTTGGGGTATAAATGTTCTTGAACATCACCAGATTTGGTTATATCCAATAAAATCACAAATTGACCAAAGTTTGGCTTTGTGGTATTTTAACACAGATGGGAGATGTCTGGAGGAGAAAAGCCATCAAAGGAAATGGAGAAGCAGTCGTGAGGTAAGAGGAAAGTAATGCTGTAATTCTACAATTAGTTTTGACATCAACATAAGAGAAATTGTGAGAAATGCAATTTATATGCCGCACTTATGCTCTAATGAATGAATCCCTAATGAATGGGATGGAGCATGGTAATTTGTGTTTTAATAACCTTTCCAAGTAATTGTTATATATTCTAACAATTGAGAGCAGTTGCCATAGAGGGGCATTTGCGTTTGGTATAAAAAATTGAATGTTCTTTAATTCTTTAATTGTCAATAAATTTATAGACATCGAAACTGTAGAAGAATCACTCTTTGGGTTATGTATCTAGAAGCCACTCAGGAATGTACACTATTTCACTCTGAGGTGTATTTCTTTGATATATGCTTTCATGAGTATTTATATCACTTGTCTGTTTTCTGTAGCTATTAGAATCAGTTGCTCAGGCTAAGTGTTATTCCTACAAGTTAATTGCATTAGCTTCAGTTCCTTTCCATTAAATCTTCTGATTTAATTGACCCAAATTTAGCATTCCAAAAGAATTGGTTAGTAAGATGAATTAGTGCAGTCTGGGAACCAGGGAGGGGAAAGCAGGGGATATAGAGATGAGAAGAAATAGAGGAGGAAGAATAAATGGAAGGTATGGGGACAGGGAGTTGCGGCAAGGGAAGAGGAAGAAAAGAGAGAGGAGAAGGGAAAGGAGGCAGAGGAGGGAAGACATGTGAACCCATAGATGCTACATGTATTCACTATCTATTGCGGGTAGATTTTATACTTCTCGCTAATACCTATATTATTTATGAAAGCAAATCAATTAACAAACAAATAAAGGCATTTAACACAAGCCAGGCAAGTGAATTCCCTTAATGCTTAGGGAGGTGAAAGGATTTTTCATAAAATTCTGCAGTTAACACTGGAAAGGATTGGACTGACAAGATGATTCAGTGGTCCACTCATTGGCCCAATGTAAGAAGGAGGACCCAAGTTCAGATCCCTAACATCCACATAAATGCTAGGCAGTCAGGTATGTTGGTCAACCTGTAATAACGCAGCTGGGAGGTGGAAACAGGGTACCCTGTTCTATCTGGTTAGCTAGACTAAGTGGTATACTGTGAAGCAGTATCAACACGTGACCTTACCCCACTCTACGATGTGGGGGACTGTGGAGACAGCCTCTCTACTTCAGTCTTAGGTATTCACATGGATGCATATGCATGTGCACGTGTGTGCCCATGCCCTTGAACACATACGCACCCCATACTCAAAATAGTTATACACATACAAAAACAATCATTTTAAGAATTGTGTTTATAATATCCTACAAAAAATTTACAAAGATAATTTGGTCAGTTAGCCAAAAGTGTAATTTGTGTAGTGATACCTGCATTCTGTGCAAGTCACCCGATGGCTAGAATGGATGGAGCTCTCAAATGTGAGTTTGCTTTGTCAAGCCAGTAAATAAGAAAATATTATATTGATAATAAAATAGAAGGAAACTCTATGTACCAGGAAAGGAAGTGATTTTAGGTCAAGAAGAATTTATTACTTACTTTAAATAAATGTAGCTATTAAACAAGGATTTAAAAAATAGTCTAAATGCAGGCTTCAAAGATCCAAATGAGTCATTAAATGATTAACATACATTAGCAAAAATTCACATAAGCAATTATCCACATTCATATCATTACATTAGAATTATAAAGCATACTTATTCATTTGAGTGAAAATGACTTACAGAAAATATATAAATTGACACACATGTGTGACTAAGGTGTGTTTTAAAGAACTATATCACAGTATTATATTTATAACTGTCATAGGAACAAATGTGTCACAAACCTGTGCTTATCATTTCTATTTCCAAGAATACCCACTATCTAGAAGTTGGGGTGTATTGTTCTCATGCAAATCCTTGTACGTTCCAAGCATATGCACACAGTCCTGGGAAACATGCAGTATTATTTTGGTTTGAAATATATATATAAATAAGCTCCCCTTTCACTTACCATTGAGCCTTTGAAGTTTATCAGTGCTGATACATGTTGCTAAGCAGTCTTCTGTTATAAGAATAGAATCATTTATTTATACTCTTACACAGAATGTTGGGCTATTTCCACTTTCATTTTCTCCTGTTACAAGCGGTACATTGGCAGGAACTTTCTTTTCATTTTTTTAAAATGAGTCCTATTCAAATGAATTCAGCTGTAGGAAACTGTCCGTGGCATATTCAAATTTGACAGTCCTGTCCATGAGCTCCTCCTCAACACCTGTCCATAGCAATGCAGGATAATTTTATGTAAAATTAATATTTCCATGAGAAGATCCCATGAGAGGACCTGTCTTCTGTATTGGGAAGTCTAATGTCAATGAAAAGTCAAAGATGCAAATAAAAAGATGCAATAAAATAAATCAGTTTGGGTGGCTTCCCATGTGATATTTGCAGTGCCTACAATATCCAGGGAAAGGTTTAGTTAAATTTTGTAGAAAAGTGAAACAGTTGCAAGCAAAATTTTTATTAGCGGACAAATGGGTCTCCTTTTTACATGAATCTATAATATCTTTAAAGTATTTAATAGGAGCAACTATAATAGTTCAATATTGAGCATGGTGTGATAGAAACAAAACTCTCCCCTCCTTGGTTGAATAACTCAAGGAATGTCAACTGTCTTTCACAGTCAAGCACAACTCTGAAGTCACTATAGTAATATAGTGAAATTGAACAATGAGCAAAGTAATGGATGGTACTAGTAGCCCAGTGTTTCCGTGAGCGGTTATGAGTTGGCAAGATGATAGCAAAGGCTGGAAGAGTCAATTGGCTACACTGCTGAGATGAAGTGTGCCAGTATGCATTTACATTTCCTTTAATACTGAATGATGCCTAGGATGGGGTGATGGATGACCTCCTAAATAATAATAATCTTTAGTGAGGTCTTTTCTAATATACTTGGGTAAGCCTTCAAGCAATCACAGATTTCCTTTTGTTTGTTTGTTTGCTTGCTTGCTTTTTAAACACAGAACAGAGGGGATATTGAGGCAGAGGAATAGAGAATTTAAACACAGAAATGGAGATGTTGTAGACAGAAGGGGAAGGAATACCTGGAGCTACCAGAGTTTTGTAGAGGTACATGTTACATTCTAAAGTAGACATTTGAATGGAAAGAGGCTCTATTAACACCTGAATATAGAATTTCTGGTCTTGTGGAACCAGATTGTGAAAGAATATACTTTGGATGCTTCAATCTGGGAAGTTTGCAGCCATATCTTAAAAAGTACAAAACAAATATAATGATAGGTTTGTGGGTAGATAGATGATAGATTATATACAGAAGATAGAAAGACAGAAAAATACAGGTGTTAGAAATGCAAATGCATTTACTTGCTCTGGCAGCTGAGGAAGGTGAAAAGTAAGGATCCTAAGAGGCAAAGAGAATTAAACCACAGTGGCCCTTGATCCACCTCAGATAATTCAAACTTCAGAATGATTTTTTTTTTCTGACTGTAGAGTTTTCCTGAGAACATTTGCTTTTAGAAAACTTGTTCTTTCTCAGTTCCTTTGAGATATACCTTTTGAAAAGACTCTGAAGAGTCACATAACTCACTAATACCTTCCTTGAAGATCTGAATGGTATACTTTTAAAACACAGTCTTCAAGAAAACAGGGCACTATTCCCAGTTCAGGAGAAGGGTAAACCTTATTATGTCTTGTGCAGCACTTCATCCCAAGTAATAAACAGAACACTTCTAACGAACATGAGCAAACTTCTTCTTTGCATAAAGACAAGTAGCATCTACAGTGGCCCAATATCCCCTTACCTCTTCTGCTGAGGCCTCCCAACCCTTTGTTTTAGGGAAGATAAACTCAGCTTGAGTTCTGGTTACTCATCCCCACTGCAATCGCTTTCGCTTTCCTTGTTTAGCTTTGCCAGAAGCAGTTTGCATTTTGACACCTAGAGCCCAAATTTTGCTCTCTAATACTATTCTCCAACAAAAGGAATCAAGAAATAGCATATTCTAGGAAAGAGGTGGGAAATTGTTTGGAGAATAAGCATCTTGTAGTGTCAGGAAAAAGATGCTGAAAAAAATAAAACAGAAAATAGGAATAATAAATGGATATGCATACACACACAACACACATATACACATACACACATATATCCAAACAACATAATAGCCAACTGGTAGACCTATCAGTGACCAAAATAGAAACACTTTGAGCAACAAAGGGAATAAAGTATTATTTTATTGTGACTCATGATGTAAAATAAATGCCCCATAAGTCTATACTGATGTAAATGAACAATTGTGTAAATAAATACAGAAAACATAAGTCTCCAAACATTTGTAGAATTCAAAACAATTTCTAGATAGTCTTGCACAAGGAGTTAAAGCCAAACTCCCTACTCCATAAGCATAATTGATTCATGCTAGACATAGTGACATTCTTCTCAAGACTGAGTACAGAAGTTAGGCTCAGAAACCTATGGAGAAACCCAACAAGCACCCTACAGACAGTCAAAGTGAGCACCTCCAGTGAAGTATGTTGTGTCCTTCACATGCAATTATCAGTACATTCCATGTTTGCTCACATCCTCCACCGGATCATAACCCTATTTCCAACCTTGACAAAAATAACAGATACCAAATGAGACACAGGCTTCTGAGTACCTGACTAGTAGTGCACTTTTAAACTATCAAGATCAAAATAAAAGGAGTCGGAAAAATTTCACAGATAAGAGGAAACAATAAATGAGGTGAGTACATGTAGTGTCCTGAAGCACAAAAAAATAAACAATTAGAAAAAAATGAATTATGAATAGAAGTTGAATCTTAGCTAATAATATTGTGCTGATCCTGGCTTATTGGTTGGGACAAATATTGTGAACTACTGGATAATGCTAATAATGAAGCAACCAAGTATGAACAGACATGCAAACTTCACATATTTTCTTTGCATTTTTTTTCTAAATTAAAATGTATTCTAGGGTAAAGAAGTTTTGTTTTGTTTTTAAGAAAGTCCTTCATCCTAGAGTTGATTTTATAGGGCATAAAATGTAAGATGCCAGTTTCCTTCAAGAATGGCTAATATTTTCATCAACATAAATGTTGAAACATAGACAATTACATAGGTGCCTATAAGAATAATTGGTCAATTATTGCTGCTCATTTCTGAATACCATGAAACACATGGCGTTGATTAAGGATGGCTTCCTTTATATTACTGTATTGTTTGATTAGAGTATCACATTGATGAGTGCATTACATATGTGGATGAACTATGTTTGCTTGAATTAACTTAGGAGGAAAAGGGATGCTATGGTGAAAAGCACATTTTTTATTGTATCAGGATTACTGGATCAGGAAAGCTGGAGGAATGCTGGTCCAGAGAGCTTTTAATATGCTGATTGCTTTTTCTGGTGTGAAAGAGTTAGAAGGTTGTGACTTTCCAACCCCTAATCATGCCCTGTGTCTGGCAGAGAAATGTGGCAGATGCTGGGGGTGGGTGTGCTGGAAGGGAAAGCGAAATACCGTGTTCCAGCACCTCGAGTTTGGTGTTGGCATGGAGATTTATTTGTCCATAACAAAGTGTATTTATCTTTTATAGAAACTGGGATGGAACTGGTGCATTGCTCAATTGTACTAATGACAACAGGGGATAGGAACTGTACAAATTATATTTAATTATTCAAATAGTATATTAATTAATCACATACATTAAATGCCATCAAATTCAGATATAAATGTCTGTTTTAGTCTCTGAATTTTAGTCTAAAAATTTTACGTTCTTACTGTAAGGGAAACTAAAGGGAGAAGGTTTTCATATATTTAGACAGGTTGTAGTTTATACACATTTTGCTTTAGAAAATAAAAGAAGATTCCATTGGGAGACCCTAGATTTATTATGTAACAAAGAAGCAGAGAATAACAGAGAGAACAAAGAGAATGGAGAATTTAAATTTGACCCTGCTGTGATTTACTCTGGGGTTCTTAATCACCCATAAAGATTCTATGGGACTAATACTTCAATCAAAGAGGAATAAAAACTATCTTCTAAATTTACCAAGGATAACTTGTAACTGGACAGAACAGAATATACATCAAAATACATCAAAGCTCTCATGTATTTTTCTAGCAAGGGAATAGAACACTGTTAGTACAGGAACTGAGACCAACAATTAATAAATTGGACCTCACAAAACTGAGAAGCTTCTGTATGACAAAGAACACTGTCATTCAGACGAAGCATCAGTTTACATAATGGAAAAGGATGTCTACCAACTACACATTTGATAAAGGATGAATAACTAAATTTTAAAATGGGGTCCAGATCTAAACAGAGAATTCTCAAAAGAGGAAACTCGCTGGGCAGTGGTGGCGCATGCCTTTAATCCCAGCACTCGGGAGGCAGAAGAAGGCAGATCTTTGTGAGTTCGAGACCAGCCTGGTCTACAGAGTGAGATCCAGGAAAGGAGCAAAGCTACACAGAGAATCCCTGTCTCAAAAAACAAAAAATAAAAAAAAGAGGAATTATTGTGAAACATTTAAAGAAATGTCCAACATCCTTATCAATCAGGTAAATGAAAATCAAAACTATTTTGATTTCATCTTATACCTGTCAGAATGACTAAGATCAATAAATAAATGACAGCTCATGGGGGCAAGAATATTGGAGTACAAACTTGTCCACACTGTGGAAATCAATGTGGTGGTTCCTCAAGAAGATGGGTACACCTGGAGCTCCACCTGGGGCTTGGCCGTGGATCTCTGCATCTGCTTCCATCAGTCACTGGATGAGAGTTCTATCACGACAGTTAGGGTGTTTGGCCATCTGATCACCAGAGTAGGTCAGTTCCGGCTTTCTCTCGACCATTGCCAGTAGTCTACTGTGGAGGTATTTTTGTGGATTTTTGGGGACCTCTCTAGTACTTTGCTTCTTCCTATTCCCATGGGGTCTTCATTTATCATGGTATCTCTTTCCTTGTTCTCCCTCTCCAGGTGTCCAATCGGTGAGAGAGAGAGAGGAAGGATTATATGAGCAAGAGATATTGAGACCATGATTGGAAAAAGCACAGGGACAAATAGCCAAACTAGTGGAAACACATGAACTATGAACCAATAGCTGCCGGGCAGTGGTGGCACATGCCTTTAATCCCAGCACTCAGGAGGCAGAGCCAGGCGGATCTTTGTGAGTTCGAGGCCAGCCTGGACTACCAAGTGAGTTCCAGGAAAGGCGCAAAGCTACACAGAGAAACCCTGTCTCGAAAAATCAAGAAAAAAAAAAAAATGAAAAAAAAATGAGCTATGAACCAATAGCTGAGGAGCCCCCATTGAAAGGGATCAGGCCCTCTGGATAAGTGAGACTGTCGATTAGCATGAACTATTTAGGAGGCCCCCAGGCAGTAAGACTGGGACCTGTCCTTAGTGCATGAGCTGGCTTTTTGGAACCTAGGGCCTATGCTGGGACACTTTGCTTAGCCTAGGTAAAGGGAGGAAGGAACTGGACCTGCCTCAACTGAATCTACCAGGCTGAGCTGAATCCCCAGGGGAGTCCTTGCTTTGGAGGAGGTGGGAATGGGGAGAGGATTGAGGGAAGAGCCGGGGGGTGGTGGGGTGAGAGGAGGGAGGACAGAGGAATCCGTGGCTGATATGTAAAATTAAATTAATTATAAAATTTAAAAAAAGAAACAGAAACAATACCAAAAAAAGAAAAAGAAAAGAAACATTGCCATCTGTCTTATGAACAGCAAGAGACTGGTCTAAAGTATCTGTGATTCATGTATATTAAATTTTATTGCTTATAAATTTAAAAAAAAAAAGAAGATGGGTACAGATCTACTTCAAGGTCCAGCTATATCATTCTTGGACATGTACCCAAAAAACAGTTTATCCTATCACTTAAACACTTGCTCAATGATATTCACTGCTGCTTTATTCATGATGAATTGTAAAAATGTAGATATCCCTCAAGAGAAAGAATGGATTAAGAAAATATGGTACATTTACACAATGGATTATTACTCTACTATTAGAAAAAATGAAGTCATGAAGTTTGCAGGTAAATGGATGCAACTAGAAAAAAATCTAAATAAAACTGCCAAAAAATGGGAGAGACAGAATCACAACTGGCCATCTCTCATCACCAAATGAAGCTTCAAGTATAGGGATTGGGTTATATTTAATCAAGTTGTTGGCCAAAGGGGTCCCACGGAAATCCCCAAATATCCCAGGCTATTGCCAAGACTATTGGTTTCTCTCCACCAACTTACAGCATGGTCCTCTTGCTGAAGAAAACACCTACACAACTCATTGAACGTGGAGAAATTAAGCTGGTGCCTACATAGAGCCTTCACGTCTATATTCTAGTGTCTTTGGTACAGGAAGCTAATCCGCAAAACTACCAAATGAGAAACACAAGAACAAACCAGAGACAAACCCTTTGAACAGCAGTGGTGTCCTGGCTCCAAGAGATGCTAGTTAAATGGGGACAGGAAATGTGTGGAAGTAACCAATGAATATCTCATTTGATTTAAGGCTTACTCCATGTGATAGAAGCCGGCCATACACATCACTGTTTGCATGACTAAGAAGCTTAGACTAGATAGCCTAGGGACCTAGCATAAAACCAAATAATACTTTTCCAAAAAGATAATGTAGAAACAAAATGATTCCTAATGACATTCCTGGACTCATAGACCAGTGCTTTGCTCATCTGTAGTCAGAGAAGGTTCTTTCTACAACAGATAGGAATAAAAAGAGAGCCCAACAATGTGCAGAGAGTGAGAGACCTTTAGAACACTTAGTCGTAAGACTGATGTCTCCATCAAATCTCTCTCTCAGGACTCAGGCAACTCTGCAGAAAAGGAGGCAGAAGGAGTGTAAGAACTATAGAGGTTGGAGGAAAACAAGAAAATAGGGCCCTCTCAATCAACATGATCAAACTTATATGAACTCTCAGAGACCGAGGCAGCATACACAGGGCCTGCATGGGACTGTGTAGGTCTACCTATTGTCTTCTGCATACATATTATGGCTTCCAGTTTAGTGTTTTTTGTTGAATTCTTGAGTTGTGTTATTATTGTGCCTTCCCTTGGGCCTTTTTTCTTTTGTTTGTTAGTCTTGTCCATCTCTGATGTGTTAGTTTTTGTTTTATCGTCTTTTATTATATTAATTATATGATGTTATACAATGTATTATTTTAGTATGATCATTTAGAATTTTGTTTGCTTCCTAATGAGAGACAGAAAGGGGATGGATCTGGATCAGAGAAGAAATGGAAAGAAGCTGGGAGGAATAGAGGGAGGGGAAACCATAATCAGGATATATTATATAAAAAATTATTTTCAATAAAGGGAAAATATCTAAAATGTTTTTAAAAGAAAATAATAGGTTGAGAGAGCTGGAATAATGCCTTGGTATTTAAGAGCACAGGATACTCTTCCAAAAAATCCAAGTGTAGTTCCCAGAACTCACAGGGCAGCTCACAAATCTATGTACCTCTGTTTCCAGGGGTTCTGACGCTGTTTCTGATCTCTGTGGGTACCACATGTACATAGTACACAGATATACACACAGGAAAAATATCCATACACATAAAATAATAATTTGTTAAAAGATCTTAAAGAAGTAGTTTTGAAACAACATAGGACTATATTAGACAAAGTTTCATAATAGAAAGTTTTATGATTTTTTTTTGTTTTCGTTTTCATTATCATCATCATCATCATCATTGTCATCATTATTTTACATCCCGACCTCTTCTTCTCCCCAAATCCCCCAGTCCCCCATCCCCTCCTCTGTTTCTATTCAGAAAAGGTCAGGCCTCCTGTGGACATCAACAAAGCATGGTACATCAAGTTACAGTAAGACTAAGCACTTCACCTTGTATTAAGACTGAGCGAGACCACCTAGTGTGAGGAACGGAGTCCTAAAAGCCAGTAAAGGAGTCAGAGACAGCAGCAAAGCAAAAGTTTACAGTTTGAATTACTGCTTCCAGTATAGATATTAAGATATTTGCTAGCCGGGCGGTGGTGGCGCACGCCTTTAATCCCAGCACTCGGGAGGCAGAGCCAGGCGTATCTCTGTGAGTTCGAGGCCAGCCTGGACTACCAAGTGAGTTCCAGGAAAGGCGCAAAGCTACACAGAGAAACCCTGTCTCGAAAAACCAAAAAAAAAAAAAAAAAAAAAAAAGATATTTGCGAATCTTGGGGCTTGGGAAATGGAGCAGTAGGTAAAGGAGCTTTACTCACATGCCTTATAACCTGAATTCAATCCATGGAACCAAAGTAAAAGTGTAAAGATTGAAAACACTGTAAATGTTGTCCTATGACCTCCAGAGTTGTGCAGAGGTACACCCATGCCCACATATACCACATACACAGACACACAGACGACAGACAGACATACACAATAATAATAATAATAATAATAATAATAATAATAATAATAATAATGACAATAATGTAAAGAAACTTGCCCGTTTGAATGTCTGGATTTTTCACATAAAGATATAGGTTTTCAAATTTGTTCAGAAGATAGAAAATGAACTGCAATTCTTTGATATTAGTTAATGATTCATCTGTAAGTACATCTGTAAGTAGTTTTTAAAGCCTCTTTGTAACATTTAAAAATTTAAATAAAACATTTAAAATCTGACACATTTCTCAAATTAAATGTAATGCCAGATGTAGACTAAAAACAAGATTGAAACAAAATAATTGAGCTGGTTATAAAAAAATACAAAAAAAAACTTCTTTTGCTCATTTGAATGGGTACTCTGATTTTAAACATACAAACTACAAATTTTTGTTATGAAACTATACTAAAAAAAATTGAAAGGAGATTATTTGGGTTATAATAATCTTACCAAGCTTTGGTTGGTAAGATTCTTTATAGTAAAAAATAAAAGGAAACTTTGTTTCTCACTAGAGAAATGATAGGTTTGATTTGAAGCCGGACTCCATGAAAGCGGTGAATAATATTCCATCTGTTTCCAACCCAAATCTAACCTTTAGAGTTATCTGTCTCTCCTGGAACAACGTTGGCACATATATGCATCATTATTTCTCATTTATATATAGTTCTAACTTTGTCTCTATCTTCCTACTGCCATCTGTCATATTTAGTATTTAGTATAAGGGTTATATAGTTTATTGGAAAGGTAACTGCCACTATCATTCATAAATAAAACTAAGACTTCAATTGACTCATGGAGAAACTAACACATATTCTGAAGATATCTAATGATGCATACCACACTCACTATAGGGATTGACAAATGTGTCTATAAAAATATGAACTACATGTCAGTTGGAATATTCTTTCTTTTAATAGCTAAATAAAAGTGAGTGCGGGTTCATGTTATGCTCTATGGATGCATTGCTCTTTATGTCTTAACAATGCAAGTTTTCATTTTGCAAAAGCTTCGTCGCTCTGATGGCGTTTCCACAGCCTTTTAATGGACTTCATTCTCTTACTAATTCCAAACTTGTCAAGCACATAGACTATTTGTATGTTTGATAATAAAATCATACTTTCAGAATAAATAGTGGCACTCATAAAAAACAACAGAATACATACCAGCAACATGACTGTCGATTGTGTATTCGGATCATAAACTGTATCTATTTGCCATTTGTCATTACAGATTTGTACCCCAGTCAACCATTTTCCTTCAGGGATCCCTAGTCTCTAGACGGGGACTGATCCATACAACTAACTTTTCACATGAAGCAATTTATCAATATCTCTTTCAGCTTAGCTAAACTACTCCTGAGTTATGTCATGCTGATAAAAACTGAATTTATCAAGATATACTCAACAACAAAGATGTTTATCTTTCAGAAAAAGCTCTAAGCTTTTTGGTACAGAAAATCATTTTATCTTAAGAAAAAGGGTAAACTTTGAACTCAAGCAAAAAGGCCGATTACCTTCCCTTAAGCATTGAAAATATAAGTATCATATTTAATAGCCAGGAAGATGAACAAGTGAAATGGTGTTAAATAATATGTAAAATATTGCCCTACAGTCGTACAGAGTACTTAAGGAAAAGGCTAAATCTGCAGATTAGAAAACAAAGCTTTAATCCTGAATTTTGCTCATTCTTTACACCAGTTTGTGTGAATAAAAAAACAAATAAGACTGTTAACATTTATTGCACAGGAACAGGTTAGAAAACAAGTTGGTAAACACATAATTTGTTAGAATTGAGATGTTTTCCCATAATTATTTTAATTAAAAGTGAGGTGGAAAAACATCCAAAATCCAAGCTCCTACCTACAAGTCAATAAAAACCATACACTTGCCATATCACATATAGTTACATATTTTCTAGGCATTTAAGTATGTTACTCACAACATCTAATACTATTGAGCTGAAAAAAAAAAAGAGGAATGAAATAAGAATTGTTTTTCCAGATCTGTTTGATTATAAAACTTGAACATATACTCACTCATTCACAAATTCAAGAATATATAACAGCCAATTTTTTCACCAATAAGGATTATCTATAAAATTTAATTAAAATACTGCCACGCACCCATATAATCTTAGTTAATCTGATTGGCAAATAGCTTAATTCACATTTAAATTTGAGTAGTTGATAATATTGGCTCAGTTTTACATTAAGTTGTGCCTGTAGAGACAGCTACAGTATTGTGAGAAACAGGAAATTACATTGGTGGTATATTAACTTTGTTGATCCATGAAAGTGTTCCTACCCTCCTCAGTTGAAGATGTCCTTCCCTGCTATAGTTCTGCATTTCTCTGTGATTTTGAATGATTACTTGAATTAGTATTTATCTCCCCCATCAAATGAAGTTGATTCCCTTAGTAGAGGGTGTCAATTAATTTCCATGATCATGATACCTGAGAAAATTGTAAGTTTCTGGTACTTTAAACTGATCAATATAAGAAGCCATATAATTTTAAGAGAAAATGCTTTATGTGAAAATTTCAACATGGAAGTTATTAGTTGATAAGGAAAGCATCACCCTTCAGCAATTTTTATTATTAATCACTAAAAGCTAGTTTTAAAACTGGTGAATAAGTGAATTCCTTTCCGGGGTTTATGCTAATTCAGGAAACTATACTAAGTTAAGCCATTACTCAGTGTTAACCATTTTCAGAGGGTAGCTAGACCTTCTCAAATTACATTATAGTTGATTCACTAGATGTGCAACTTATTTAAAAGTATTAATGGCTTTGAAAGAATAAATTCTTATGCTAAAATATTCTTACAAATTCTCTGGCCATAAATTATTCCTCTAATATCCTCTGAGACTCGCAGAAGGCATTTCAGGGAATGTGTGCCCTAATTTATATGAACTTCCCCATGAACAATTTGTAAATGCACTAAGACTTGTTGAGATTCACCTCAAGTATTATGCTTCTCAAGAGCCAAATGAATTATGAGGAAAATGGATGAACAAAACCTTGAAGAGGTAGATTAATAGTTACCAGTCACATGTTTGGAAATTAGTGACTCCAGGCCATTTTAAAATTATAACACAGCTTCTTTTAGCTTTTATGTATTTCCCTCATGTAATTTGTTTTGGTATAAAATATATTTTATTTTAGCAAAGAATAAATATTTCAGTGATACTCTTTAGAAGTATGTTCAAACGTCTCCTACATGCTTTTTAAGAACTCTACATGGAACCAGTGGAAATGAAATCTAATGTTTGTCCTGTTTAGCCTTTCTGTTATCTAAAATGTTCTATGGGATATCTCTGATTCTCATCTCTAAAATCTGAAATATGGGTATATAGAATTGTGCATCAGTTGATCATATTTGTTTATTTTATCAAATATAATACTTTGGGGTTTTTGGATTGCAGTTCATTCTTTAAAAGAACATATTATGACTACCTGTTTGTTTTAAGTCATTTTATCACACAGTATCTACTTTTTCTCAAGACTAAGTTGTGAGCACATAGAGAACCATATTTCTGACATTCCAAGCTTTCTGTCTACTTCTCATTTTGTGTAAGTTGGATCACAAAGAACAAGTAGATTGAGGAGTGATTAGTAAAATCTCTAGCTTTTCTCCCTTAGATAAACACATTTTATATAAATTACAATTTAACATAAGATCACTAAGAAATAGGAAAATAAGATAAGCAAAATACAACTAAATGATAATTGTACTACCTGCAAGGATTTCTCACATTTGAGTGGTAGGTACAAATGTTCCCTGATAAATTGACATATTGACATTAGTGGATTGATTCTCAGTGGGATCATATTGCTTCAGAGGAATGCATAGCATAGAATCCAGGATGACAGAAGGTGGGGACAAGTCCCTGAAACAAATGTTAAGGAAGCCTCCTAGGAAGTCTCTAGGTTCTTGTAAAATGCTTGCATGAGAGTCTTATGCTAATCCTGTGCAGTCCTACAATGGAAAGTGCCCCCCTACACGCAAAAAAAAAAAAAAAGAAAGAAAGAAATATGACTACATTCTACACACTTGCTGGGGAGGCTTGGAGACATACTTGTATGTGTTAGGAATCAATGTATGAGTTCCATTCTATACTGTATAATGTTGTTACGGCAATCCTAAAGGACCAGGTGGTATTTGTAGAATGTTGAGATGGGGACTGGAGAAGTGGCTCGGAATTAAGAGCACTGGCTGTTCTTCCAGAGGACCCAAGTTCAATTCCCAGCACTCACATGACTACCCTTTTCTGGCCTCTCCTTGCCTCATCATGCACAAAGTATGAACACACTTATATGACATCAAAACAAAATACACATGATTTTTTAAAAAGAAATTTTAAAAAGAGAATAAAAATTGTAGTTCTATCCATACTGGGAAAACTATGAAATGTGCTTTTTAGAAGTACTTGAGTACTTGAGAGCTATTTGATTAGCTTATTTCCCTTTCTTACATCTTAGTTTGGTAAATGCCGTTAAAACTGAGAAATCTTTGAACATTTCTGAAATCACATATGTGGTACAATAGTAGAAACAATTTGAAAATAAGCAGAGAAAATGCCATCTTTCATTTCTCTATTTCTCTGAAGGAGTTAAGAGTGGCCTCGGGGTATTCTGAAGGTAATGGCTGATAATAGCATTTCAAAATAAGAATGTTAAGGAGCCTGGTAGCTCTTCATTTCAGGGAAGTAAGAGTATAGAGATGGCAGTGTCTATGTGTGTGTGTGTCTGGGGACACATGCTTTTATGGGTAAAGATATTGGAAGACAAAAGAAAATGACCTAAGATAGTAATTCTAGAATTATTATGCATTATGAATCCTTCACAGAAAGAATATATTATTTTATTGTATCCTATTGAGAGAAAAGTATTTTTTATTCAAAAACTAAGTTAATGCTTTCTTGGTGCATAATCAAAATTATGACTTCAAACTAAGGTTTTCATAAGCATATAAAATTGTAGATTAGCTACCATGAGAAGAGATATTTTTCTTTGGGGATGTCAATTTTAGAGTTATGTATGAGTTGACTTGAAACTACATCAAAATTTTGTTGCATATATCAAAAGAGAAGTATATTCATGTCATGGCAGAACTCTGTAAATCTTTAAATTAAAAAATTAAGATCTTCAATTTATCATTTTTCATATCTGATTTTTATAAAAGACAATTTGTGCTAGCTTATGTCTTATTCCCACCTCCCCTGAACACAAGTGATGTTCATGTACAAATACCCCAATAAATTAACATTCAATCACAGAATACTTCCTTATACTGAATCAAAAGTTCTAGTACTAATTGGTAGGCTGATCCATATGGTCACCCACCAAAAGCATAACAAAATGTAACAAGTTATTTGACTTTGCACTAACACTAAAGAGCAATGAGATGCTCTGATAATTCTTCTACTTATCTATCTGTCTGACTGTCTGTCTGTCTATCTATCTATCTGTTTATTCTTTGAGAATTTCATACATGTATGAATCATATCTACCCTTGCTTCCTACCTCCAACCTCCCCCGGAGTGCTCCAAAGATGTCTTCCTCCCAACTTCACATCATCTGCTTTATTTTTCTTACTGACTAAATCCAGATAGCCCTATCCACATGCACACATGTGTATGGCAATCCACGCAGATGCGTTGCCTCTGAGAGTCCACACATCTTACCACACACTCTCCTGACAGCCTCCAATTGTGAAGTGCTCCCAGCTTAGGTTCCTGCCTTAAAAGTTATTCCCCAAGCCATGCTGTAGTATTGACAAGTGGGACCCCATTCAGGTCTTGCAGTGACAGCTACGATTATTGAATTTCATAAAAATAACTGTTCTGTCATGCCTAGAGGACATTGTTTCCCAGAAGTCAAAGAGACTTCTGGGTCTTACAATATTTGTTGTCTCTTTCTTTGTGTTTCCTGAGCTTTGAGGGTAAGGGTTATCATGGGTGTCCCATTTGGGAGTAAGGACTCCACAGTTACTTGTTCTCTGCAATGTAACTATTTGTGAGTCCCGTGCTCACTGATGTCCAGTACAATAGGAAGCTTCTCTGATGAAGAAATAAGTAATGCTCTAATATATGTGTATCAGGTTTAGTACTTAGAAGGCATTTTGATGTTTACTCATTTAGAAACTGGCTAAGTTAAATCTGTTAAAAATTCTGATCACAGAAGAATAGATACCAACAAAATATTTACCATTGATGCAAAAGACTTTCCATATATTTGTAATGTATTTTATGAGCATGGGTATTTTGCCTGTATGGATGTCTGTGAATTACCTGCATGCCTCTTACCTGAAAAGGCTAGAGGAGGTGTCAAATCCCCTAAGATTGGGTTTACAGGTAGTTGTAAGCAGTCATGTGGGTGCTAAGAATTGAATCTGGGTCCTCTGGAAGAGTAGCCAGTGCTCCTAACCACTGAAATGTCTCTTCAGTTCCTGTGTGCATAGATTTTAAACAAATAAAACTTTGTTTTTAAATAAAAAGGCTAAATGCACACTATTTTAATACAACAGCATTCTTAATTAACTGTTTAAAGTTAGAATAAATTTCCAAATTAGCCCCACATGTATCTGCATACGTTTTTATTGTGGCTTATGAAAAAAGGAAGACAGATGAATCGTCTTCCATGAGATGAAAAAGAACAAAATGTATGAATGCACTATGTTGCCTCCTGTGTTTCAAGTATCCCTTTTGGGAAAGGCAGCCAAATTAATTTTACCAACTGGAAATATAACATTTAAATTCTGATATAGGAATAAATTTACAAAACTCAGTTAGGGACTTTCTTGTGACAGACAACTATTAATGAATATGTAAAGATAACACAACTCCTGGTTTAAAAGGTTTATCACTTCTCAAGGGAATCAAATATAAACAATAAACCAATAGGGTGGTGTAGACGTTGCAATGTAAATAGGACAGTGTGGAAATGCCAAGAACAACATTTAACAGGAAGCCTCCATCCAAGGGGCGTAATAGGCTACTGCCCTTCTGTGCCCTCCTTCTCATGGGACTAATACTTAACTGTGTCTTATTCATGGGGTCCCACTTCCAGAAGGATACTTTCCCTGAACCTCACTCCTTTCCTTCAAAGCTACTACCAATTGTTTTGTTCCTATTTATTTAATGAGAATGTGATCCTCCATTATCAACAGGATTTAAGACACTGTCTCTATTTTGTTCTTGTTACATAGCTAGCAGCTACTCCATACAAACTGTCTTAATGAACAAAGAAGTAATACATGAAATAGTGTACAGGCAAAGTAGTTATCCAAGTGATATTGAAAGAGATTCAGCAGAAACACAAGAATAAGAAGAGGTATATTATTTGCCTAGATAGCAGGATGCAAGATTGAAGAAACGTTCTTCAGGGGTCTTTTAAACTATGTTAAAGAGAGGCATGATGGTATCCAACTATAATTGCCAGAACTTGGGAGTTGGAGTTAGGAGGATCAGGGCCATTATACTATATGAAACTTCAAGGTTACGTTGGGTTAGATGAGAAGTGGTCTTTTTAAAAATGCAACAAAAAGCACATTCTGCTTAAAATGTCATTTTTCTTTGAACAATGTTTGAGTATTGGAAAATGGCCAGTTTTAGAACACTGATAGACAATCTTGATGACTTCCAAAAGATTAAATTTAAGTAGCCTTGTTTGTACACAGAACTGGCAGAGAAGGCAGAAAGGAGAAAACTAGTAGAAAATATCCAAAATGCTACAAACTGCTGAATATGTTTTGGTGTTGCATAAGATACCTGACAACTAGAAGATAGAGATTGTGAATTCCTAAGACTTTCCAAATTCAAAAATAACCCATATTATGTGAATTGTCTCAAGAAATGGCTTATTATGTTTGAAAAGAGATACGTTATAGTTGGTCAAGGATAACATGATTTACTAATGTATAATTAAAGAAATATTTCGCTTTTTAAAAAGTATTTCATGATGGGAGAAAATTACGTCATGAAGATGCCTACAAGAGAGAAGTGGCTTAGAGTGCATGATAGCTTAACTAAAGGTACCTCACTTTCCTGGGACACCAAGGAAGAGTAAAGCTTGGTCTTTGACAGAGAAGAATAAATTATACATTTCCTGAATGTTGATTAAGACAATCTCAAAAATCACTTTGTAAAAATTACAACACAATGTTCTGGTGAGACGAGCAACAGATGCAAGCCACCAACTTCCATGTTCTATTTAAAAGCCACCCATTTGCAAAGCTTCACCACGTTCTTTAGAGCAAACTTTGATTATGAAATATACTATGAAATAACCCTCATTTGGCACAAGACAGTCAACTAACAAGTCAAATTTTCTGCCTTTAGAGGTTTATACATTTTATGAAAACCATAATACTTAATCATCGAGCACTGTAGAAATGTTAATAATTTTAGAAGTGAGTCTAATTTCTTGTTGCATTAACTCTTTGAATTGAGTATTAGAAAGCTACACATGTAAATGAAAAGAGGAGGGCAGTTTGGAGTGATAATCACACATGTCTCACGAGAATCAGAGATAGTAAAACTGGGTCTTAGCAGTTGTTTAGCTTCAACTGTTTAGGGGGCCCCCAGGTAGTGAGACCAGAACCTGTCCTTAGTGCATGAGCTGGCTTTTTGGAACCTAGTGCCTATGCTGAGACACTTTGTCCAACCTTGGTACAGGGAGGAGGGGACTGGACCTGCCTCAGCTGAATGTACCAGGCTTTGCTGACTCCCCATGGGAGACCTTGCCTTGGAGGAAGTGGGAATGGGGGGTGGATTGGGGGTGGGGAAGGCTCGGGGGTGGGAGGAGGGAGGACAGGGGAATCCGTGGTTGATACGTAAACCGAATAGAAAATCTCTTAACAAAAAGAAAAGAAAAGAAAAAAAAAACTGGGTCTCAGAAATAAAGAATGTAGAATACCTAAATGTCACCATACTCACTCCTTTCCTTTATACTTCTCTGCTATCTTTAGTTCTTTTCTTTTATCTTTTTTACAGTGTCTCTCCCTCCCTTCCTTTTCCTCTCCCCCAATACGCTGTGCTCCCGTTCTCTCTCTTCCCTAACTTGTAGAAAGTAAGACCTCATGCAACTCCAAAATTTTATGTGTATATGTACTATTCTTTTGTAGTTTTTTCCCCCCTAATATTCTCTAAGAAACTTAGTTTGGTGTTTTCAGGTTTAGTGCCATTGCTTGAGCTCTTGAGTTGTAGGGATAAGTGAGTTGTGAGGGAAGGAGACACTTGCATTTAATGGTGGACTCCAGATGCTTCATCTGACATTAAACAACTAGGTTCCACCTGCAGCCAGAAAAGACATTTGGATGCATCTGTCTCTGGTTTATAACAACATGTTGAATGGAAATTGAAGCCTTGACCCCCACATGCTTCAGACTACATTGCTACCCTCTCTGAATAATAGGATAAATTCCTCTGACTCCAGTGACCATACAAAACACCATGGACAGGGTGGAATCATGCCTCCACAACAGACAGAGTAATATCCAGAGATAGCCTTTCATGGCTCAAGTACAGTCCCAGGAAATGTCATGGAGACGGTGAAGGCATCATGGACTGGCACTGGGAAATATTTTTAGTAGAAGATTTAATGTATTAGGCTCTCTTAGTTCTAATTTGTATATCTAGATCAAACCTTAACAGCATGTTTATAAATATGTTACATTCTAGTTTTGATTTGTGCAGTTTGTACTCAATAGCTCCTCTGTTTACTTACCTATCTACTTGTGTGTCCCTTTTAGGAAATTATGCTAATAAAATTTTTTGATAAGACTTTCCATTAACTTTAACAAATATTTCATTTTCACATATTTTGCTAGTGAAAGAGAATGCAGATACCATCAAAGATAAAAATCATTTAATAAGTTAATATTGACAAGACTTCTATTCTAAATCCTTACAATCCCCTAAGAAGATAAGCCTCCATATTATCCAGAATTCTGTTGCAGATCCTTTGTTGGAAAGCATTGTGAAAAAAATAATAACATAACCTGGGGAACACCAAAAACAAATTATATGAACCCAATGAAATAACTGTAAAGATTATTTAATTAAAAAGTGGTAAGTTCCAAGAATAATTACGATACTGTATCATAGATTATTTTATAATAAAAATTATATATATATATATAGCTTTGGGGTTTCTTTTTTCCAGACAGGGTCTTATTATGTTGCTCTGGCTGTCCTAGAAGTCATTCTGTAGACCAGGCTGACCTTGAACTCACAAGAGATCTGCCTGCCTCTGCCTCCTAAGTGCTGTGATTAAAAGTATGCACCACTAGGCCTGGCGGTAAAAGTATATTTTAAGTAAAAACTAATTAAGACAACTAAATTAAAAAACTAAGAGAATCCTTTGCCTTCTTGCTAAGCATTAATTTGTTTTTATTATATTTAATACAGAAATATTATTAAATAGTGCATACTCTTAAGTTTAATAATATTTCCTGTATTTATATATACTGGAACAAATTATTAATTTAAATATGTAAACAAACATATATGAAACCATTATTGTGCATCATTGTCCATGCTATAGTTTATAACTAAGAAAAATGTGCTCTCTGAATTTTGAACAAAATGCCATACATTTTTCATTAAGATTTTGTCAATATAATATGGTACCAAAAATAATGTTTCTATTCAAGTATATTAAAGTTACAAAATTATTATACATAAATATATTTATTTGAATGAAAACAAAGAATAATCACTTTAAAACAACTGTGTGAACAACAAAATATTACTCTGTCCTTTTGGGAAATAGTAAAAAACATGATCTTTGAATAATTTTGGATGTTTTGATAACCTGATTAACAATATAAACAGATATCATTAACCTTCACAGAATACTTATGGGATTGATCATTCCAATGATGCTCTTTAGGCAGCGTATTTGATGCAAGAAAACTTACAGGGCTGCACAACTAAAATTGAAGGGACCTTACAAACTATTTTGCCAGAACATCATTTCATAAAGACTGAACCATTGTTCAGAAAGATGCTTGCTCTGTTAACACGTGCGGTTTTCTTTTTCTTCAGTCCGGTAATCTTTTTACAACACACAAACTGCACATATGTACACATCCCTTTCTGAAAGTACTTACAATTGGCTAGAGCAAAATATTTTCATGAGGAGAATGCTCACCTGGTCCTATAAACAGGATCAAATCTCATGTTTAGGGAAGCTGTAGGCCCTATGTGAGAATCCAGTGATGTTGTTTTGCTAAGTGGTCATGTTGTCAAATTGTCAATATTTAAATTTATTGCTTATCCATTTTTGCTATTCTCAACATTGTTCAAAGAAGCCTCTTATTGTCAAGGGTACTGTTCAATATGCTAAGTCTAAACAACTGAGTGGACTCTTCCAAAGATGGGACATCTTTGTGGATCACCTTTCTCACAGGCTGAGGGAACATCACAGAAGATGTATAAAAATAATGTAGCAGCCTGGGGACAAGGAGGATGCTATAAAAAGCTAACCTCTGAACAGGACATGGCTGTTTACACATGAATACACAGCAGCTGTGATCATCAGTATATAACCTTCACAAGTTCAATAGTTAAAATGTTCATATTGGTGTGGGACCAATGATGTCAGATTACTCGCTGGGGATTTAGTGCAGCTGATGGCTGCTGAGGAAGAGAGGATACTTGCTTCTTCAGAGGGGGTGGCAATTGGCAGGTTTCCAAGACCCCAGTGGATGACCTTACATATATGTGAATTTGGCCAGCACTATGGACATAATGGGTTATATATAAAATGACAATAAGTTTTGAGGCAATGTGAGATATGCCTCCAGGAGGGAGTTCAGGATGCATGTTATCATGTACATTGAATATGTGTATGAACCTTTAAAAGATAATGAATATGCGCTGAACAAGGATGACAACGACAGACATGCCATAGTGGACAAGGCAAAGCCCTCAAGACCTAGTTCCTACATGAAGAGCTATAGGCAACTGAGGAATCCTAGGCAAGGAAAAGGTGGTCTTCCTCAGGGAAGAGTGCACTAATTTGTTGTCCAGAGCTAAGAGGTCAGCATTGCAAAAACATACAAATAACATTATACACACAGAGTACATTATATTTAGGAATATAAATGTATAAACATATAGGTATGTAATAACAATTAATGAAAAGGAGGTGGATTTGAATGAAAGAGTGGGAAGGTATGTGGGAGGGTTTAGAGGGTGGGAACAGAAGGGAGAAATGTAATTATATTATAATCTCAAAATCTTTTTTAAAATTGAATATCAACGTATAAAAAACCACAAATAAATAGACAAGACAGACTAAAAGTCACACAATAGATTCTTTATGATGAGTCATAGATATTTTAACTGATCAAAAATATCAGCAGTTCTTACAGCTCATATACCACCTCCTTCACACTGTACATTTTTTTTTTTATAACTTGGTAACACAGCTGTTTTCTCAATTCGCATGTATGATATGTGAAGAGCAATAAGATTTTTTTTTAATTAGTATAACATTTGACCTCTTGATGTGGACACAGACATCTCTCCCCAGTTGTTCCCTGCTACCCCTTTCAGCCATAATTCAAGTCCATTTCTTTGTGACTGCTTGAGACCTGCAGAACCACTCTCTACCAGGGACCCACAGCTGACACAATTGGCTGAGGCTTAGATCAACGCATCACTCAGTGTACATCACAGGAGCATCTTCTTGCAATGGATGTTAATTAACACAGAGACCCACAACTGGAATATGTGCAAGACTGAGAGACTTGGCTCACTCATCCAAAAAATGAGAAGTCTTTATGGAATTCCTTCGCTCAAGGTTCAGAAAGTCGACACAGAAGAGGAGGCAGAAAGATTGTAAGAACCAGGGATCACGGATGACTCCCAGGAAACAGCATCTTTCAGACACAACAGGACCGATACACATATTAACTCACAGAGTCTGTGAACTGCACACACCAAACCCACGAAGGTTCAAACAAGACAAAATCGCAGCAAGAAGAAGGGAAATGGACACAAAGTCCCCACCCCTAACCAAGAAGCCATCCGAGGTTGATACCCACTGGAAAAGAGAACTCAGTTTTCTCTTATGGGGTGTCATTATCCATTAGTGGGTGTATCCATCACACTCCAGGGCAGGTCTCATGCCCAGGAGTATATCAACAACACAGATGGGCTCCATGTTATTTATTTGTGTGTATGTGTCAGGGGGGGCTTTTTGTTTTGTTTTGATATTTTTGCCTTATTGGGTGTTTTGTTTGCTTTATTTTAATTTTTGCTTTTTTGGTGATTTTTTTGTGAGGTCTAGAAAGAACACAAAATTAGATGGGTAGGGAGGTGATGAGTATATTGAAGGAGTTGGGGTAGAGAAAGCAATATGATGAAAATATATTTTATAAAAATTTTAAATGAAATTAGTTTTAATATAAACTTTGTATAGTAGTAGTAAATAGAATCTCTGAATTTAGAAAATTTTCTGAACATTTGAGTAAAACCTACAAATCGTTTTGTTTATTGATTTTAAGCCAAGTGATATTGCCCTTTGATAGGTTATTTAGATTATTGGTCTAACTTGTAGTATACCCATATGAAAAAATTATCCTGTATTTGACAATAAGAAATAGTGATGGGTAGGCATAGATTAGAGAAAAATGGAGGAAAGAGTGAATATTTGATTTTCTAGGTATTGAAATACTTCAGACCCACACTTTGAGTAACTTGTGTCTTGCCTTCACAATATGAAGACATAATTTATACATCTTATGCTCTCATGAATTAAAATAGCTTTATTTTTATTTAACTTTTAATTTTGTAGAAAATACATGAGTATTGTGCTTACAGAATTTCTACCCCTTGCTCTCCTTAATGTAAGGAAGTAACTTGTGCCTGGCACTGAGATTGCCATTTAATTACTTATCTTTTGGGAGCAGCATTGTTCGTTTGTTAGGGCTAACTCTACTTCAATTCCTTCTGTAAAATAATGCTTCAGTTAGCTTACAGATGATCAGTTTCTTAAGTCTCCTTCATATAACCTTCGTTTTGTTTAACCCACTCTCATCCTCTTTTCTGGACCCACTGCCACAATTTCCACTTACCCCTTTGGTTTTCAGTATTCCCTCCACGCTGTTCTTTCATCCTACATGTGTTCTACTGACCCCTTGGATCTGCTATTTCAGGTGCACGATCATAGGTTCCCATGTAGTGTCTTCATCCACCCTTGACTTTGATTAAACCTTCCCCATCCCTGCTTGCTGTATCACCATCACTTCACTACTAACTTAAAGGTATCTGTCCCCCAGCAGTCCCCATCCCTACTTTCAACTTACCTTTAATACACCGAATGGTTTTCCTCAACAAATGGCTAATCACTAGTCTCCTGACTTTGTTCTAGTCATTTGACGTATTGACCTATGAATGTAATTTTAGGTAAACAGAATATAATATAATATATATGCATATATATCCATACATATATACATATACATATATATGTGTATATGTATATATATATATATATATATATATATATATATATATATATATATATCCTGTTATACAACAACTTTGATGGAGTTACAGAAGCATCCTCACATCTACCAGGAGTTGTTGCCCATCATGGTAGTCACAAGTCCTTTAGTCGTTTATATTTACCCAAAATTTGTGTATTCTAAAAATCTAGGTTCACAAGTTATTTATTTTCTTTCACAACATACAAGTTTAAATGGCAACTTCTAGACAAAAAAAAGAAAGCCTTCTTTCAGCATATCTTCTATTCAATGCAGAGAAATAATAACTGTTTGATATTTTCATATTAAAACATTACCAACTCTACTGTTAGGATTACACAGACTACAGCAGATACTGGCATGTGCAGAGCCTGCTTAAAATATGCCAGGGTTAATTATGCCAGGATTTTAAATCACTGGATTTGTTTTTGATTACCCTGCCTTTAGAGTTCTATGTTATTGATAACTTATTATTTTAACATTCTGAACAGAACTTTGAGTACTTAAGTGGGAACCAGTGGTAGATAAGAAAAAAAAACTAGAAATTTAAATATATACAAAGGCAGATATTAGGAGAAAATATTTATTCCAGCTTTCTCCCCACTGTTCTGTTTTAGCTTGCTTCCAGAAACACATACACAAACAGCTCACTTGACAGCATCGCTAATTGGTTCATAGACTTGGAACCACACTACTTGAATTGAAATACCCCATGTCCACATGTTGTTTTTATAACCTAAGCAGGTTATTCACCTGAAAATGGGATAATTATATCAATTACCAAATGAATTGTTATGTAATGTTTAACTATTTAATAATGTTGGGTAAATTGCTCAGGAGGGAATGCACAATGTTTGTGTGTATGTATATAGCTCTTATAAAATAGACTTTCATTATTTTATAACCTTGCAAAATTTATATTCACCGAATAAATACTCATTCACTAACTCAAAATATTTACAAAGTACTATACATATTTCTCCATATTTTCTGGGCACAGAGAACTTTGTCAAAAGTGTCCAAAAGCAATATTTATTAAATTACAAGTGGTATAATAAGCTTTTCCTGTCTTATCCCTATACCTCCCATGAAACTCCATTGGAAAGTCCCGAATCTTAAAATTAGAAAAGTGGATTTGTTTCATTAAGGAATCAGGGCTGTATAAATTGGTGATCTGGACATGTTCTCTCATCCATGCGGTTTCTTGAATTTTGGAAAACACGCTATCAACATACATAGCGACATGTGTGTTTGCACCTGTGAGTGTGTCTGGGTGTGAACATCTGTCTGTTGAATGCTTTTCAGCCAATGAGGAAGCAGACAAACCAGGAACCTCTGTATTTAGATGCGAATTGCCCTGCCATAAGAATCTGTCAAATGCCACTTGATTTTAAGAAGCTTTATTGAGTTGAGCAACCATTCATTTCATCAAGGACATTTCTGGAAAGTATACTTTCTGTTGTAATAGAGAAGAGATTGATATTCATCCATTCATAGACTCATTTTTGATAAAAGTCATACTGATCCTGGATGATGTGACATAGTATCAATTATCAAGAAACTTAACATATAATGACAAAAAAAAGGAAATCCTATCATGATTTGGGAACCAGTGAAGTACAATATTACACTTGGACAGGGCAGGAGTCGGACTGGGAGGAATATATCTAGAGTAACATACCACAGAAGTTTACCAAGAAAGTATTGTCTTAAATATATGCTGAGAATTGAGAAGGAGTCAGGGAAAGAGGAGATATGAGTTCTCAATTGGCAGTATTCATGGCAAAAAGGCAGAAGTACTGGAGACAGAAGAAGAGGGAGAGAGAAGAAGAGAGACAGTTGAAATCAAGAGTTCCAGGTGGCCTTGCCCAGTGACCTGGCTTGGGATCTGGCTGTATACCCAAAAAGCCGCGGCATTTGATGGAAGGGTGCACAAATTAGACTTTACATACTTCCAGGTTTACCAGTGACTTCATGAGAAAATTGAATCCCTTTACTTGAGCTAATGGTGCTTGAGCTAATGGAGCATCATGCCAAGAGCCAGAGGGATAATCTAGAAAAGCCTGAAGTTCAAAGAGAGGAAAGGAGGAAGTAGGAAACAGAGCCTCCAGTTCAAGGAATGATCAATAGGACTAATTTTACAATACAGTTAAGATCTCATGACAAGGGTCCTTTAACTCTGCCAGAGAATATGGAGTCTGTATGAGTCTCAAGCTTCAGCACACAAGATTCAATTCTAATAAATAAAGGGATAAAAAGAAAAATAAATAGATGTTGGAAGAAATAAGATGTGAAATCAAATAGGAATTTCTAAGCAATGGAATGACTTTATGACTGGATGGTGGTGTTGATTGCATGAATCTACATGTATAGCCAAATTCATAGGATTTACTTCAAAAAATCCTACCCGTTAATTTAGAAATACAATGAAGAAAATATAATGTTAGACAATCTAATTATAGTTACATGGAAAATTACAGTGCTTACTTAAAGAAATTTCTTCTTTAGAAAAGTTTGCTTCCTGTCAAATCGCATGGGTGAATCATGAACATGTCATACGTTTAAGGAGGAAATAAATACAAATTTATAGCCTAATTTTAGAAGTAATTATATAACACATAGTGGGAACAAATGTAGCTTGACTTGGTTCAAAATAACACAATGCATTCATTTAATTAGTTCATTAATTCGATAATGTACCCCAAGTGTAAAATGTGACTATTTTTAGATATTCAGATTGTAATGTGGACTGCTGGGGAAAAAAATAAACAGTTCATTTGTGCTTGCTGACAAGTTACCAAGCTGTGAGACAATGGCCCGAGATCTCTCAGAAACCTCAGAGATCTCACTCTTGTTTTTCCCTTGTTCCCTTGGTTTTTTGTTTGTTTGTTTTTGTTTTTGTTTGTTTGTTTTGTTTTTCTTTTACTCATGGATACTGCAGTGTGTCCACGCGGCCATTTTTGTCATCTACAGTGCTGAAAAGCAGACAAATCCTTAGTGTTAACAATAGGTGTTTTAAGGGTGGAACTTCATTGCCCTCGTGGCATGTTAGCGACTTGTGAGGAACCCTTTAAAACTCATCTACAGACATCCGTTTTTCTGCTTCTTGGACCCTTCTGTGGTGTTAGAAAGATTCTGTTTTCAAAAAGAATACTTCAGAATCAGCACCTTGGCTCCCCAGCACATCTCTTGTCTAGATTATTTCCGGTAAATGTGACTACCCAGGCTCACTCCACTTGTTTCAACCTAGTGATTCCAGTGCACTGTTTGCTCCTAAACCACAACAGTCATGAAGTAGTCTCTGTCTTCCCAAAAAATACACAGAGAAAATACACAGGTAAATACACAGAGAAAGCAGCATCAATTCAGTCACTGATGACAAGTTCTAGTATAGCTCATCGAAATGCATATAGGCGCCTAGGGTTGGCTGTGCGCATCTGAAGCACCTGGGAGACTGAGCTGTTAAGATCATGAATTCAAACCCAGCCTGGGCTCCAAAGCAAAAGCTTGTCTGAAAAACAATCAAAACAGAAATCGCCTATGAAAGGACAATTAATTATATTCCTTAAATGTAAAATGTTAAAAACATGTATTGCTATTAAAGAAAGTGTTAATGACGACCTGTTATGTATCTAGCTCAGGATTTCTTTCTAATGTAAAGACAGTTTAATACTGTCACGGAAATGGGAAAAGAAATCCTATCTGTAAACTGTTCTAGACTGGTGATACTCTCAGCAAGAACTGTGCTACTCATACCCATTTTTAGAGCTTTAGTTTATATGTCAGATCTTTGGTCATGATTTGCTTTGCATCTAGACATATGGTACTCAACTGCACATTTAATGTTACATTTTCTAATATCACAATACAAAAATAGTTATTATCAGCTGCATATCCACTTTCTGCAGACACCCAAGAAAATAAACTTCATTTCCTTTTTTATCATCTACTTCTGTGTAGCCAGAAGGTTGTATGCCGTGCCTCACCATCTGTTGGAGTATTGCTTGTTAATATACTTTTGTTGTATTCAGAGAGCTGGTGAATAATTCTAGATATTATAAGAATATTCACAGCAAAAGATATAAGCTCTTAAAGAACTAGATCACACTAAAGAATAAAATGATACAAAGTAATATTAGCAATCAGCTTGGTCTTTCAGAACACCCATCAATATGTCCAAATTCTTGGCATTAAAAATGTATTTTTTAAGCCCATTCCATATGGTGGGATGCCTTGCTCAGCTTTGTGTATGGAGGGGAGGAGCTTGGTCCTGACTCAACTGAACCTGCCAGGCCTGTTGACTCCCCATTGGAGGCCTTACCCTTTCTGAGGAGTGAATGGGGTTGGCTTGGTGGAGGTGGAGGGAAGCAGGAGGAGGGGAGGGAAGGGGAACTGTGGTTGGTATGTAAAATGAATAAAAAAAAAATAAGTAAAAGCATAAAAATTCCAGTAGATAGAACATGGTCACAATTAGAGAGAAAAAAAAAAAAACCTTCATTTCTCTGTTACTGTATTAATCTTCACAGATATAAAACATCACAGACTTCTTGCAAATATTAATAAGTCTATGCATTGCACAACCCACCAATTACCCTTTTAGAAACACAGTCTCCAGAAAACCCCTGATTCTCTAGTCCTTGTGAATAAAATATATTCAAATGAGCTTTTAGCTGAAGTCATCATAGTATTTTCACAGACATTTTGACTTTCTTGATAAAATCCCACTCTTTTTGACAGACTCTGCTTTCAGGGAGATGCCTGCCCTCTGATAGAAAGAGATTCCTAATTTGAATAATTTTATTGTAGTTCAACTGATCTTGCAGTTGTCAAACCTGCTTTCTGCCACATGCTCTTATGTTAACCGGGATCAAGTAACAAGGCTTAGAAATATTTTTATATCACCCCTCCCTTCTTTAATAGACTGTATTAAAATGAGTTAGAATGGTAACAGCATTTACTTTGGTTCTGATAACAGGCAAAACACTGAGAATCAAATAAAATCCATATTTAAATTATGTAGGACACTGAAGAATAATGATCTGAAAGGATGCCATCTAAAACTGAAAATGCAGTTTTTGTTGGCACAGAAATTCTTAAATGACCCAAGATCATGACATTTCCATCTTATAGCAGATGTATGAACACAAAGCTAGTCATTATTTTTAATATGCTGTTTTTCACAGTAGAAATAGTTTCTGAAAATGAATATAAATATAATGAAGATGTCTGAAAATTTGTATACAGAGAGTTTCATCTGATTCAGTCAAGACAGTATTTCTCACACCACTTATAATTAAGTAGAAAATGGAAACATCTGTTCCCATACCTGGGCAGCTATGTACTACAATAGCAGTCCTGATTTATGCCTTTGCTCAAAATGTTTCATAAAAAATAAAAAAAAAAATGCCACTTAATCTTATAAGCCATTTTACACACACACACCTCCTTAAGGACCAGGTATCTGTGAGGAATTAACATATTCATATTCAATACCATGATAGGCCCAATGATACCCAAGTAAGACAGCTCAGACATAGATCCCTCAATGTAGAGGTGTCAGTTAAAAATGAAAAGAAAATGTGGTGCTTGTGTGTGTGTGTGTGTGTGTGTGTGTGTGTGTGTGTGTGTGTGTGTGTGTGTGTGTAAGGTTTGGTTGCATGTAAAAATGCCACAAGATAAGTAGCACAGTCAAGAACTATTATTTGTTCTATCCTACAGAAGATTAGCTGACTTACGAAGCTGTCCTCTACAATCTACTCCATTTGGACATGTTTCAATCTCCTATTCAAGCTGGCAGCTGCAGCTCCTGCACTCAGGTCTGCAATCCAGTCATGAGGAACAACATTAAGAGTTGGCATTTTCTATTCTGTTTGCAGAAATGCTCTTGTGTTTTGTGTAAATTGTCCTCTTACACTAGTGCGTACGTACTTAGCTACAAGGAAGGCTGGAGAGCTTGATTAAAAAATTCATTGTAGAAGAACAATTACAAGAAAATAGATATTTATATTTGGTGACAAATGTCAGTATCTACTATAGCCGTCTTGAAAAAACAGGTTTGCGTAGGAGGTTTGTTATTCAGAAGGTAAGAGGTGAGGAAGGCTTAAGTGTGCAACACACAGGGGTGAACTAGCTTTGCTCATGTGCAACTGGACAAGGATGGTTTATATCTATCAGTCTTTGATGGATGAGAGAAATTAACCTTTCTTCCAAATGATGCCTCTTTGGGATTTTTTTCTTATTGCATTTTAATGTCATGTACTAGAATAGTCATTTCCAAGCACTGTGATAAGGCCTAGCTCCTCTACATTGCTTTTTTTGCCCTGAATCTGGAGCATGACTAGTATTTTTATCTAGTAGTGTTTATTAATAATAGTGACATTCATTGTGAATTCATGCCTTCTAAATTCAAAGACATACTAGTAAATAAGTGTCTAAATAATAATAAATGCTATGAGAAATAGAATATTTATGTATTTAGAAGTAGCTGCTTACAGTTCTTACTCTTGATGAAATAAACCAGATTATGAAAGTCTTTATTTTATCATAATTCAAATTTTAGCAAAATAAAAATCATATTTAAAATTACACATTTAACTACAATGATTCATTTTTAACTGTCTAAAAGCATTCTTCATGATAATTTATTTTGGTAAGATGGTTGGCATTTTATCCTAAATAATTTTAAAGACTTTTAGACCAATCATTCATTTTTGACACAGCCTTAGTAGGAATAGTCTTAAAACAGAGGTGATGATATTAAAATCTCAAACATATATTTTAATACTTCAAGTATGAGTCAATAAAGAAATAGAAAAGGGAGATACATGTATATTCAATGGTATTGCTTAGAATAATAATTGGACTTAGATGGACTATAAGTTCACTAAAAAGACTTGAAACTCTCCATACAATATATCTTACCCAAAAGAAGAGAAACATTAGTTTACATGTCTCTCATAACCTAATTATTTTAATTAACAGGCTGACTACAATTAAATTTCTTTTGTATAGGAGGAAATTTATATACTACAGAAAAAATATTTAAAATCTTAAAATATTCGGTCACTTCCTCTATTTTTCTCTCTGCATTCTCTTTTTAGACTGATTACTTCCTATACGAAGAATCATTCCCAAGGTACAGTACTACGAAGAAGTTAGTATCACCAGCTGTATAGCTTTTCTACCAAGAAAAAGCTACTGCAGATGTTATGTACCATGTGTTCTTATTTGCTCTCTATCGAATGAGGTTTAGATCATGAAAATGTCAAAGGAACTCAAAAAAGGAAGCATTAAATAACATGGCTTGCAACATACATTTATTGTGTAAATTCATATGTACTTAATGACAATTAATTTTTTAAAAGGTCATGAATTTGAAGGAGGAGAGGGACTAATGATATATGAGAAGGTTTGGAGAGAGGAAAAGAAAGGTTAAAACATTATAATTCAATTACAATCTCAAAAATAAACACACAAAAAGATAATTTTGGGAACAGACGTTGGTAAGAGTTATATAATGTAAAAGATACTAGAGTTCTAAAATTGGAGCCTTTTTAAGGAGAAAAATTTTGATAATTCAAGTAGCAAAAATAAAATGGGTAGGAAGAGCAATTTGTTTTTCCTAGGGAAGTTGAATTAAGGAAAACAAAATACATACTGACAAAATAGGTTACTGAACTGCTAGATACAGTTGCTCTATCCACCTTGGGAGTTGTATCAGTCAGCTAGAGTTCCACAACATATTATCCCAAACATTATTTATCAGCCCTCACTCATCAAGGCTGTGTAGGTCAGGACTAGAGAACAGTGAAATCAAGTGATTCTGCCTACAGGGCTCTCATGAGCTAGCAGAGGTCAGCTTTGGATGTGTCTGATGAAGACTTGATCTGGGGGTTACATTTCCAACATGCCTCTTTCACTTGACAGGCAACGTTTGGGGGCCGGGCTACCTCTCTGAGTGTTGTCAAAGGGCTACTTGAGAATCTTGACAGGGTGGCCATCCATTTGTGAGACATTCTAAGGAAACTAGGTGGAAGCTACAAGATCGCCATGAGATCATTGTGAAAGGATCAGTCTACCACTGGCAATATATAATAAAAGAGTCAGTTCTAAATCACTGACAGGCTCTATACAAAGTCATGGACCTGATGAGGTAAAGATCACCAGGAAATTATCCCACAGGTAGTTATCATGTCAGTTATTTTAATATTATTACATTAATATTATTGCCATCACCATGATGATCATGATGATAACCCTTGTTTTTAATACACATTTACTCTAGGGCTGGGCTTTAACTCAATGGTAGATTATTTGCTTACTCTATGTGAAGCCATCACCTTGATCCTAAACACCATACACAGAAGGTTTTTATATGTTATGAATGGTAAAATGTATATCATTTATAGTTTTAACAATATCTCTGCACTTCTACAATTTTTTTTGATGGGTGAGACAGGGTTTCACGTGTAGTTCTGGCTGTCCTAGGATTTGCTCTATAGACTAGGCTGGCATCAAACTCACAGAGTTCCTGCCTCTGCTGCCTGAGTGCTAGGATTAAAGGTGTGCACCACCACTGCTCGGTTATTCTACAATACTTGATATTGTAAAAGAAACAATGCTCAGATTAAACAACTTGCCCAAAATCACCGAGTAAGTACCAAATTAAATGCAATTGTGTTTCAGTCTTATACTTTTTTAATCAGACCATAATGCCACTTACCAAATTCTTTCTCATATCTCATATCTCACTGATATCGTTCAGTGCGTGAACAGTAACTACTGCACGTTGTAAACACAACCACAGAAAGATAAATATGAATAAACACAATCAAAGCAGGAGACAGAGACTTCTCTCAAGAGCAATCATTGAGGAATTCAGAGTAAATTTGTATATTCTAGGGTGAATATTTTTAAAACAGCATTTGTTTTACCTTAGGATAAGATCCCCAATTTTCTACTCATTTAATTTAATTTTGAAACAAAGACATTTTGAGACAGGTTCCAAGTGACTGTTTTCCCAGCCATGAACTAATGTTTCCTCTGTGACTTTTTAAACCCCAATTTTCTCATGATATTCTAGTGACTCTTACTATTTTCTTGTGAATTCAAAAGCAAGCATAATGGCAACAACCCAGTGCACTGGACATGTTGGTTCAGGGTATTTGTACATAGTGCAGAAGCAGCAGCCACACAGCTCCTTTCTTCTCAGAAACAATTGCTATGTTTTGTCCATTTGTTTGCTTGCTTTTTGGAAGTTCTGGAAACTGAAAACATGATAAATATTTTGACACTAAGCTACATTCCCAGACCCACTTGCTATGCTTTGCATCCATAAAGTCTGTTGTTAAGGGCTTGGATGGCCTGCTTGTGATACTATTGAAAAACGGTAGTTAAGACATGCGTCCTTTGGGGAGGATGTTTGATCAAAGGGTGCATGCCCTTGAAAGGGATACTGAGATCTAATCCTTTGACGTCTCACACTCATTGCTCCTTGGTCCCCATGATGTGAGCAGCTTACCATATGACCTTTCCACCACACTGGTTTGATGGTTCACAAGCCCCAAAGCAATGAGGGTGATAAGTACTGTCCTGAAACTTCAAAGTTCATGTCAAATAAAACGTTCATTCTTTTTAGAGTTGTCTGCAATATATTGTTACAGTAAATGGAAAGAAAAACACAGCATTCATTATTTTAATCATGTTAGAATTTCACAAGTCTGAAAGGGAAACTGTCACACTTCTGGTAGGGGCTAATCTAATGAAGTTCTTCCAATTTGCACAGTTTCTGAGTGACAGATGCACCATTAATTAACAACAGATGAATATCATTCGTGACATGGCAACCTATTGTCTCAATTTGGAAATTTCTTGGCAAACATATGCCTTAAAGGGAACACAACCTAAAGGCTATAATTACTGAGGGCTGACCCTCAATTTAACTAGTTTATTTTTTTTAATCTTTAAAATGCATATATTAATTAGAGTTAAAAATTGGCCCATGAGAGACATTACTAAATGACGTTGTCACAACAAATTAAAGTGCATTATTCTGAATCAATGACATTATATGTGAAGGGAGGCTTTGCAGATATTTAATCTTCTACTCATCTGTTATCTGTTGTCCTTCACACAGAGCGCACCCTTTATAGTACTATAAATACTTGATGTGCTGTCCAGTGTTTTCCAATTTGTGACATTTCAGCATCATTACTTCAAAAATTCAAATTCCGTGGTCCCTACGTTTTTTAAATCATCTCTGGAGGTGGCAGTTGGTGGCCCGCATTTGTTAAGACAATTTTGCATTTGGAAGCTTGAGAATTTATATAACTCTTATAAGGATCTTTTACTTCAACTTAGGAGATGTAAGAGATTAAAAATAACCTTCAGTTAGTAACATAAAATCTGAAAGCTAATTTACTTTATCAATTTTATTCTACAGTTAACAGTAATTAATTATATTTCAGGGGAACAATACATTGAATTAAAATATTTTATATTTTAATATTAAAATTAAAGCTATCTGTTCACCTCATTTACATTTGTGTGTGCTGAGTCAGTGATAATCATGTTGCATGCACCTCTCTTTACCTTAATGACTGTCCCTTGAGGTTGGTATTGTTGTCTATATCCTTATACTACAGATGAGAAAAATGAAGTCTCAGAGAGATGGTCATATATTCAGCACAAAGTGGAGACTGAGTACTAGTCAGGTGTTTCAGACTTCAAATTCAATTATTTCAGTTAATAAGGACTTGTTCTTTAACATATAACACTTCAGAAAGTGAACAATGATAAAGTTAAACTGGAGCTAATTTGAAAATATGACAATATACAAAACAATATAAATGGAACATTAAAAATTTCATGCAAAAGAGAGTTCACATGAAGCATGCAGACCTTGATAACATTTTGTAAACTCTCAATATAAATAAGTGCATTTTATTTTAAATTTATGACTATTTAAACTTTTTACTTTAAAATCTCTGCAAAAATAATTGTTTTTAAAGGTAATTTATCTCCATCAAACAGAAAAAGCAGTACCAACCACAACAGCCATACACATAGGAATAAGGTAATCAAGTCAACCAAATACCTTCAGTTGTATAACTTTTATTTCATAGAAAAAGTTTCAAGCTTGATGAATACATTGAGCATGCAGCTTGATACAAAATATGCTTTGTGCTCTTGGAGGTAACCACATGATTTCTTTAAATATTTAGATATTTACTAAATGTCTACAACTTTTTCCCTAATAAGTGCAATTCTGTGCTTAAGCAACTCATAGAATAATGAGAACATAGAGATTCATAGTTATAATAGATGTAGAATAGTTGTTGTGACACAGGAAATGGAAGATTTTACGATCTCAACCAGGATGTTTAAGTTTTTCATTTGGTGTGTGCCATGATCTATCTAGTGTAGTTTTTTTTAATATTCAAGATACCCATATTGCATTATATCTCCTTGAAATCAAGGGCCTTGACTAAACAGTTTTTTTATGTTCATTCATTCACCATTTACGTCGACGTCTGGGCGGGGGAGGGGGGTCTACACATGATCCATCAAACCTATGGAGGTCAGAGGATAACTTGTAGTAGTCAGTTCACTTCTACCATCTTTAGATCTGCCTTAGTAAATGATGATAGTAGCATTATACATCAATACTTCTTTATTTGGAAAACGTGACAAACTAGATGTTGTAAGTGAAACCATATTTATGCAATGTTAAGGGGAAATATAACATTCTAGACTTATTACTACAATTGACTTTTCAAAAACTATGCTCCTACCTTGTGCTTGGATTGTGTTAAACTGTTGCTACCACCATTGTGACCTATATTGCTTTATTGGCTTGTATTTTCTCAACTATTTGTGTTTACTTTTTATCACAACATATAGGAAAATAATTGAAGTAGGGAATTACCTAATAGCTCAAATATGTGTTAAGTTTATTTTAACTTTAAAATAATCCTGAACAACAATAAAATTACCTATAGCAGGAGGTTCATCATTCCAAATTTCAAGTTACAGAGCAACAGCATGGAACTGGCTTAAAACAGAGTCATTGATCAATTTAATAGAATTGATGACCCATATGTAAGCTCACACTTCCACAGATGTCTCACAAAGAGATGTAGGGAATACTTGTCATCTCATTCACACAGGGAAGAACCTTCTGAACAGGATTCTGGTAGCACAGGTATTCATACTGGACAACTAATGAATGGGACCTCATGAAACTAAAAAGCTTCTGGACAGCAAAGGACACCATCATTCTAACAAGCATACAGGCTACAGAATGAGAAAGGAAAAAAACAGTTGTACATCTTACAAAAAATAAGTATGTAAAATATACAAAAATCTAATAAAACTAAGCATCAAAAAAACAAAGAACCTTAGTTTTTAAAATGGGGCATGAAATGAAGCAGAGAGTTGAAATGCAATTGGCTGGGAAACATTGGAAAACTTTTCAATATCACTAGTGATTACAGAAATACAAATTAAAACTACTTTGGTATTTTTTTATCTTACCCCAGTCAGAATGACTAAGAGCCCAAAAAATTAAATGATGTTAAATGCTGACATGAAGAGAAGTATGTATTCATTACTGGTGAGAGTACAAACTATTTGCACCACTATGCCAATTAATGTAGAGATTACCTAAAATTGTAGAAATAGATCTACATGATCCAACTACATTGTTCTTGGATATATGCTCAAAGGACTCCTTATCCCACTAGTGATTATTTGGAAATGGCTGCAGAATGGGGCAGGACAGAGAAAAGCCTCTGTTTATAGGAGTTGTTAGATGATGTAAGCTTATAGACCTTCAAACATTGTAGACTGTTGCTCAAGTTGTTCATTTCCTGCTAAGCACTTGAAGGTAAGACACCATAAAATTGAGGCAAAGACATGGATAAATCAAGCTGATACTCACCAGAAGTTTCATCCATACTGGCTAGTATTCATAGTGATGGAATATACTATGCACACTACTGGAGGGGAAAGTAACCCTCAGTCTTACCCATCTGTGAACACTGGGAACTAAAACAATGACTGACCTGACAAGCCATGATCACTACTGTGATAGTGGCAAGACTATCATGAGAGTCAACATCTTTCTGGTTGAATTTGAGTCCTGTTCCACCACATGAAACCCTACTTGACATCATTATCAGGTAAAAAACTCAGAGATACATAGGTCATTGGTACCAGTAGAGAACCTGCTACTATTATTCTACTAAATGGAAATAACACTGATCTCTAACGATTTATCTTTATATATTAATGAATCTCTCAACTCCATCAGAAAAGGTCTTATTGCAGTAGATGGTGATTAACACAAACACTCACAACTTTCTGTAATGCACAGAAAAAAATTATGCAGAATGCTCAACTCTAAATGGGACATCTATGTTACACCTCCTCTTCCCAAAGCTCAGTGTTCATCCTGGAAAACTGGTGGAATAATTGTAAGACTCAGATGGACTGGACGACTCCAAGGAAACAGTGTTTGCTGTATCCTGCACGGCAGCTACACATAAATTGACAGCCTGACCAACACCTGTGTGTGGCCAAGATAAGCCAAATATCAGCACTGAGAGGGATGTGAGCATCAAGTCCTAACCCCTAGCTGAGAAGCTGTTTGGAGTTGAGAGCTGATGAGAGTGGAAGAGTCAGGTTTCTTTAAGGGTATGGTCCTGGTAAGTTCTCTGGACTCACGTGGAAGTTCACATACTTAAAAATTATATGGGGAGCTCAAATTTGACTTCATAGCCAGAATCAATGGAAACAAACATGGCCAGAATCAATGGAAATTTACCATTTAAATCCAGCAACTCAGAACTGTTTAAGTAGGGTGAGTAGTGTGTTTTCAATGTGAATTTCTCCCCATACGCTCTTGATTGAACATTTAGGATCCAGCTGGCAGGACTTTTTGAGACGGTTGTGGATCCTTTAGGAGGTGCAGACTTGCTGAAAGAATTTAGTCACCGTTGGTCAAGTCTGGGGATTTTATACATCAGCCCCACTTCAGGCTTTCAATATCACCCCCATTTCTTGTTCACTTCCTTCTTCCTGGGAGGATCAACATGGCCAGCCAGCCTGTTTCTCCCCTCCTGTCTGTTGCCATGTCTTCCTTGCCTTGATAAACAGCATCCCCACAAAGACGTGAACCAAAACAAACCCTTTTTACCCTTAAGGTGCTTTTGTCAGTGTGTTAGGGCTGTTAAACCTGTCATTTCCATTTCTAGGCTATCAGATTAGTTCAGGGAACAACTCTTGCATCAAGCCTCCAAAGTGAAAAGAGAATCATACCAACATCATGATCATCTTAATGGACAGATTGCATTGAGCTTGGACACATATGTATGGCCAAACATGGGCACAAGGGACAATATAAAGGGGATGTAATACATGTAGCTGAAGAGGAAAAGGATGGAATAAATCTAGAGAAAGTCAGCCCCAGAGAGATAATGACTAAGATGACACCTTAGATTGATTCCTAGACCAGCCAGACAGTGTGAATCAAATCCATGATTCCAAATACTTTCTATTTATGTTTGAGTTATTTTGAAATTATTTGATGAATAAAAACCTAACATTCTTCTCCAGTCTTAAAATTGAAAAAAAAATGTAGTTAACTCATTCTTTTAGCAAAATGCCACATCACTTCAATTTGACTTAGTATGTATTAGATTGCTTATTCCTTGAAAATACAAACCAAACTTAAAGCAAGTTCCGAGTGTTTCCTCAATAAGTACATGTGTATGAAGGATTTGAATTACATTGTATCATTGTTAAAATGTGATTCTTTGGGCATTATATGCTATACAAATAAACAAAATAGTATTGAGCAACATAGTTAAATGATGCCATATAACACATTAAATATAACAAATTGATAACATCTTATTTATGTTTTTCTTTTAAATTTTCCAAAAACGTGATAAATAAGATAAATGAAAATGTAAGATGGAAGGCAACAATAAGTTTGATATGACTGTAGCGGTTTGAATGAGAATAGTCCCTATAAGTGCGTGTGAGTGAAAACCTAGTCCCCAGTTGGTAGAACTACCTGGGAAGGACTAGAAGGCATATCGTTGTTGAAGGAGGTGTGTCACTGGGGTGGGTTTTGAGATTTCAAAGAACTTGTATCAATTCCAGTGTCTTTCTCTGTTTTTTATTTATCTTGTTTGATTGTATTATCTTCTTTCAGAAAATTGTGCTTTTTCCCTAAAGAGAGACTGAAAGGGTGTGGATCCAAGTGGGAGGAGAAGTTGGGAGGAGCTGAGAGGAATAGGGGGAAAGAAAAACATAATCAGAATATATTGTATGAAAAAAATCTATATTCAATAATTTAAAAAAAAAAGAAGTGGAAGAGGCACTAGCAGAGAACATCCTGTAGAACAATGAATTTGAGACAAAATTTCATGATTTGTAATATTATGGTATTATATAGTATTTGCTTTTATGAACATTTAGATTAATTTCAAGAAAATATATAGTAACATTTTGTTTCATCATCAGTTAGTATGAAATTAGAGCTAGCCACGAATTTTTTTGTTTTACATTTCTAAAGTGTTTTTTCGAATAAATATTTTGTAATATCATATGCACCATTTTTTAAATTAATAAAGTATCCATTTAAATGATGTGATTTTATAACATGATTGATTTGGGGGGTGATGTGAGCTCTCAACTACTGCTCACGTGCCATGTCTGTCTGCTTGTTGTCATGCTTCCAGACTTGGTGGTCACGAACTCACCCTCTGAACCTGTAAGCTTCAATAAACTCTTTCTGCTATAAGTTGCCTTGATCATGGTGTCCTATCACAGCAAAAACAAAATTGTAACTAAGACAGTCACTGTACACAATGATGTTATCCAAACTCTTGCTGTTACACTAATTTTTTTCACAGAAAATAGCCAAATTATAAGATTGTTTTCTATGAATCTTGTTTTCTTCAGCAGCATAATTAAGGTTGCAAATACCCAATCCAAGAATTAGCTAATGTTCATTGCTTCTTAGTGACATTATCTATTTTACCACTTAATTCTACCAACTGCTGCTTTATGATGAAATTTAAATTATGAATTAAGATGTTTTTAAGCACTGATAATAACATTGTCTCTTGACACTCATTAATATAAACTTTCTCAATTTTTTTTCATATTGTGTTCATCTAATTTGTAAATGTTTTGAAGTACTCAATTAATTTCACAAATTGATTATCTTAACTTGCATTTTTAGTGTAAAACTTGAAAATCATGCAAAATAATAATGAGAATACGAAACAAGAGACTACAGAATGAATTTTTAAAAACTAATTTAAAAGAGAGCATGAATTTGAAAGAGAGCAAGGAGGGATACATGGAAAGGTTGGACGGAGGAAAGGGAAGGAGACACGATGTAATCATATTATAACCTCAAAAATAAAGGTCCAAAATTCAAAAGAATACATTAGTAAATAATGTCAAAGAATGCTTTCAAAATGTCCTTAATATTCTTGCCAAAAAGCAAATAATTTATAAGTAAAAGAGTTCATGAAATTAAAGATGTCAAAAATTGAATGCAATAGGTTTTAATAAGCTGATTTAGCTTTTATATGAAATATTTTATACTTTATATTAAATATTTTAACTGCTACTAGTGCTCATTCACCATTTCTTATGGAAAGAGGAAGAAAGGGTTATTTAGGCTAATCTTTTAGCTGATGCCGTTCTCAGTACCCCTCTTGTCCATACCTCTCTGTTCCATTAAAAACTCTTCTTCTCAGCCAGGCAGCAGTGGCGCACGCCTTTAATCCCAGCACTCGGGAGGCAGAGCTAGGTGGATCTCTGTGAGTTCGAGCCCAGCCTGGTCTACAGAGTGAGTTCCAGGACAGGCATCAAAACTACACAGAGAAACTCTGTCTCAAAAAACCAACGCCCCCCCCCCCAAAAAAAACCTCTTCTCCTGTTCTAATTTCATTATGTATGTGTCTTAAATATATGCATATATAAACCTAGATGTCACATATGAATAAAAGGAGATGAATTATTTTTCTGAGTCTGGCTAATATCAACTGATTTTTTTTGTATGATTATATGCAGCTTCATCTATTTTCCAAAACAATAACATGATTTCATTCTTCAAAAAAAGTTAATTTTAATGCCAAGTACATATTTTATAAAATTTTCTGTAAAACTGTAAGATTTTATGTGTTCCATTAAATCATGATGACCTCATGACTAAGCAGTGTTATTATCCAAAATTTAAAGAAAGTGAACTCTAGGAAAATTTCAGTTGTTAATAGCTATATGGACTTAATGCTGGAACCATATTACAGACCACTTGATTCATTTCAAAAGACATGACCTTAAATATTATTCTATTTATATTTAGGTGAGTCTTCTTATTTATAAAATATTCTGAAAATAAATAAGCAAAATTATGGAACATACTGGGAAAGTTTTACATGAAAAAAAGAGTTTAAAATGTATTTGGAAAGTGAATTTTGTATCTTAATCAATCAATTTATGATGGTAATTTATACACATCTTAAATCAAAGCTTTTTTTTTTCCTGTATACACTTAACAGAATCATATGCTACTGAGACTTCAGAGTTAAAAAACAAAAAAAAAAAAGCAAGTTTTACTCAGCATTATTAAAGTCTGGTAAAAACTGGGAATTCAGTCAGGTATGTCAAATGATTAATGAATAGTAGATTCATTCATTCATTTACCCAAAAAGTAGTGGCATCTTCTCTAGACATGTGTTAGTCTATGTGTCAATAAACAAATATAAAGGACTAAGTAAAACGGTATGGTAGTGAAGGGAGGTGAATGAAAAACTAAATATAAGACAGGCACAGTAGCATTAGCACACTTAGGGGACTGAGAGAAGAGGCCAGAACTCTGGTTGCAAGGCTGAAGGCAGCCTAAGACAGATTTTTGTCTTGGAAGGATCACACCAAAGTGAGAAAAAAAAAAAAGACCTCAATGTGGTATAACAAGGAAATTAGGACCTGGACATAAATATCAAATGGAAGGCTAGAAGAGGAAGACCAGCAAAATGGCTTAGTGAGTAAAAGCACTTGGGGCTAAACCTGATCATCTCACTCTGATCCCTCTGCATTAGACGAAGTGAGAACTGAACCCTGCAAATCAACTTCTGACCTGCTCAAACGTGCTGTGACAAACACAGCCTATTGCCTCTCTCCTCCTCCCCTCTCTCTGTCTGTCTCTGTCTCTGTTTCTCTCTCTCTCTCTCTCACACACCCATACAATAAATAAATAAATAAATACATGTAATTCAAAAACTGAAAATAAAAACAGGAGGTTATAGCTTGAATAAGATTCAGGGATGATATTCTTGGATGGAGTGAAGGACAATGTAAGTTTCCATGTGTATCTGAGAAAAACAAGCATATACAAGAAAGCTCTTCAATACTTAGGGGAGCATGTAACCTGAGGCACAGCATAGAATTCAAGAGGTTAGTAGTGGAAGAATCAGGAGAAACATAAAAACAAGTAAGTGCACAGCCTCAAACGGTGTCAAGTCTACACATCTGTTTCTAAGGGCCTCATTCATTCCACCCACTTACAATGCTTCATCTACCCTCTAAGTGGATACCACTTAGCCAGAGCCCTCTCATGAGAGCCAAAGCTGTGTTTTCCAATTTTCAGTTAGTCAACAACTGAATTTACCACATTGTTTTCTAAGTCTATTTCTCCATACCCCTCTCTCTTCTACTGGGAATGATGGAATCTACAATGTTGCCTTGAACTCTCCTGTCTCCTGTATTTAGAAGCTTATAAAATTCATTGAACATATTTCTGAATCATTTTCCCATCTTAACATCCTTGCAACCTCTGCAATGGCCTAGAACCTACATATCTAGCATCATTTTATAATCTCTAGCTACTGTACTTAGTGTATTAAATGCTTTCATTTAAATACCACCTACATCATAATTTCAATTACCTCCTCTGTAGGAATATATGAAACATGAAGTGATTTTAGACAAATTTAAGGAAAATATTTTCTCAAGCCTGAAAATATTATAATAGCTTGCTTTTATGGAGAAGGACTAATAATTAGGTCATCACCAATGAGTATGCAACAAAGAACAAAAGCTCTTCTTTTCTATTTATAATCAAGTTGATGCTTATCTACATATTGCGTCTGTAAGCTAAGCATATGAATCATGTGCTAGTGACTTCTGAACAATGAAGTGCATGGTTCTTTGTGCAACAAATGCTCTGACAGATTTCTAAGCAGAAACTTCTGCAAATGAAAGAGTTGTGATTGATTTCCTAGTTGGAGCCATACAGGTCATTCACTTGTTTCAGTGTTTAGTCTCAGTGACACAGAGCACAATTAAATATTGAGTTAAATATTTCATGTGTTAAATATTTCATAGTGAAGTATTTCATATGCCTTCAGTGTCTAAGACATAGGTATAGTAGCAACTTGATAAGGAGAAAAACAAACTAAGAAACCAAACATTTTTCCAACTAGGAGAAACTGTCCTTAAATATTAAATGTGGAGACGCAATGTAACTAAATATATGGAGAGAAGTTAAGAGGGTGAAATCTGTGTGAACCCCTGGAGATGGGGTGAGGAGTGGGGACAGGGGACTCAGCGGTGTTCTGTTGTAGAACTAGAGATGAAATTGGGGTATTGGATTTGGAGGACCCGAGGGAGAAGTAAAGATCTGTAATTAGGTTATCTGCTTCTCTAGCGGGAGTGAGTCAAGTATTTTTAATTTTTATTTTATTTCATCTAGCATCATAATACATCACACACACACACACACACACACACACACACACACACACACACACACACACACTCATTCATTTATCTAAGCCCCCAACTTCAACAGGCACTTCCTGGGAACCTGCAGACCATTCTAGCCAGCAAAGCAGATAGGCCCATTTTATATCTTCATCTTTCTCTCCATTCTCAAAGCCAAACCCACAGTCTCATCCCAAGCTCTGTCGAAGACCTCCTGCTTCAGCTTCTCCTTACTCTCTGTCCCCATTCCCAGGCATTAAAAAGATCCTGGTGGAACATCCTGTTTTCCTCCTTCCTGTGGAATCTCTCAGCTCCTTCACCATAGCCCATCCCCATTTCTAAGTATCAGTTCCCAATACCAGAACTACTTTTTACCTGGAACCCCCAGTGGCCACACCTATCAAGATCCCAGAAGAATATCCGACCAACCACCACCCAGCCACCACACTCTACTAAGAACCAGAGAGGGCAACAGAAACTAAGGAACAGACCACACACCCAACAAAGACAAGAATATGTATATTCTTCCCAAACCCAGATGCCTAGATGCCAGTACAAAAACACAATCAATACCAGCCAGGATAAGATGTCTCCAATGGAGCACAGCAAGCCTACCACAGCAGACTCTGTGCATCGCAACAAAGCTGAAGCACAAGTAATAAACCTTAAAATAGCCTTTAAGCAAGGAGGCGCTTGGTCCTGCCTCAACTGAATGTACCAGGTATAGCTGTCCCCCTATGGAAGAACTCACCCTATTGGAGGAGGGGATGAGGGTGGGGAGAACTTGGGGGGAGAAGGAGGGAAGATTGAGAGGGGGATCTGTGGTTGGTACGTCAAAAGAATAAAAAAAAATAAACAAAGAAAATTAGATAGCTATAATTATAGTTTTCCTTAATTATGATGAAGGTCAATTACTTATGAAACTTCAGACTCACCAAGATAAGATATGTAATTGAATGTTTTCTCTGATTTTGTCAAATACAAATAGACTAGATAGTGTAACAATAATTCTTGCTTGATAACTGTTTTGTCGTATGTAATTTTACTATGTTAAAGTTAAAACCTTCCTTTTTGATTAGACAGAAAGGGGAAGATGCTGTGGGATGATCCTTCTGTACATTGTGAATATGTATTGCTCTCATTGGTTGATAATAAAGCTGTTTTGGCCTATGGCAAGGCAGGATAAGGTTAGGTGGAAGAATCAAACTAAGGACTCTGAGGAAGAGGGGCAGAGTCGAGACAGATGCAAGCCAACTGCTTAAGAAGCAAGATGCCAGAGAACTAGGAAGCCATGGACCACATGGCAATAAATAGATTAATAGATGTGGGCTAATTTAAATGTAAGAGCTTTTAGTAATAAGTTGGAGCCATCAGCCAAGCATTTATAATAAAAAAGTCTTTATGAATATAATTACAGTTCCTTAATGTGGAAATGAATAAATTTCTTAAACAAATCTATATAAACATGAACAATGAAAGGAAATGTATAAACTAGTTCAAGACATAAGAGTGTAAACAGGATTAATAAAGAAAACCCAAACTGAGGGAAATTTGAAAATGAAAAATTTAGGAACCAGAACAGGAATGTCAGAAGCAAATCTCACCAACATAATACAAGAGGTAGAGGAGATAATCTTAGGCACTGAATACATGATATAAGAAATGGATACCTTGATCAAAGAAAATGTTAAACCTAAAAATAAAATCCTGGCATAAAACATCCAGGAAATCTGGGACACTATAAAAAGACCATAAATATAATATTCTAAATATAATAGAAATAGAGAAAGGAGAAGAAATCCAGGTCAAAGGCACAGATAAATATTTTCAACAAAATCACAGAAGAAAATTTCTCTAACCTAGAGGAGATTCCTATCAAGGTACAAGAAACGTGAAGAACAACAAATAGATTGGACCAGAAAATAAAGTCCCCTTGGTACATGATAATCAAAAACATTAACTGTATAGAACAAGAAAAAAGAATGTTAAAAGCTGTAAGGGAAAAAGATCAAGTAATGTATGAAGGTAGATCTATTAGAATTTCATCTGACTTCTTAATGAAGTCTCTAAAAGCCAGAGAGGCCTAGAGAGATGTTCCACAAACTCTAAGAGATCAGAGATGCCTGCCCAGACTACTATACCTAGGACAACATTCAGTAATGGTAGATGGAAGACATTACACACACACAAAAATCAAATTTAAGCAATATTTATCAACATATCCAGCCCTATAGAAGGTGCTAGGAAGAAAAGTCCAATCTGTAGAGGTTGACCACACTAAGGAACATACTGGAACAAATAATCTAAGATCAACAAATCAACACACACACAACACAAACTGGACACACAGTACCACCACCACCACTACCAACAGGAATCCCAAAACACTGCTTAATGTTACCTCTCAACATCAATGATCTCAATTCCCCCCTTTTATTAAATACTCAGACTAACATAAGGTATTTGAAAACAGGATCCATCTTTTCTTCTGTATCCAAGAAACAAACCTTAACATCAAGGATAGACATCACCTCATGATGAAGGATGGAAAAAGATAATCCAAGCAAATAGACTCTAGAATAAAGCTGCTGTGTTTATTTTAATATCTGACGAAATGGATGTCAAACCAAAACCACTCAGAAGAGTTAGGAAAGGACACTACATACTCATTAAAGTAAAAATCCACCAAAAAGACATTGCAATTCTTAACATCCATGCACCAAACAGAAAGGCACCCGAGTTCATAAAAAAAATACTACTATGACATCTTACACCACATGTTTATCCTCAGGCACTGACGGTTTGAAACTTCAGTACCCTGTCTGTACCATTTGTAAGATCATGCAGACAAAAATATACAGAGAAATGCTAGCATTAACCGATGCTATTACCCACATGGACCTAACTCATATTTACAGAAGGTTTCTCCTGAGGACTGAAGAATATACCTTTTAATCAGCATGTCATGGGACTTTCTCCAAAATATACCACATAGTTAGATCCAAAGCAAGTATGAACAGATACAGGAAAATTGAAATGACACCCTATAGCCTATCTGACCACTGACGATTAAAGGCAGATATCAAGGACAAAGGCAAGCTTACAAATTCCTGGAAACTGAACAACTCTACTGAATAAAAACTGGGTCAATACATAAGTTAAGAAAAATAAGAGACTTTCTAGAATTAAAGGAAAATGAATGCACAACATACTCAAACTTATGGGACACAGTGAAGACAATTTAAAGGATTTGTGTATTTCGTTTTTACAAATTTATTTTCTCCAGTTCCCTTTATGCTGGTTCTCTTGTTCCATAAACCTGTTAGTTGCTATGGATATGCTGTACTGTCCAACCAAAATACTTCCTTTGATGTATCTCCCACTTGCCATCGGGAATGTGTACAATTGGAAGATGAAGAAAATTCCATTTCTCTCGGTTAGCTGAATTTATCCAGTATTACAACATAACCCAGTAGACAAGGAGAGTCTTTTTCCCATGATTAAAATAAGGTTAGGTCAGCTTTCCCTTCACCTTTTTGTTGTTGTTGTTGTTTGTTAATCATACAATTTGTGCAAAACATTTTCCTAGGTATTCCCAGATACACCTTAAATTATCAATGAAATGTTGTATGTGACCCCCAAACACAAAACTAAGGTTGGAATCTCAGGTAACAGAAAAAAAAATGTACAAGATCTGGCATTTTTCTAAAAAACTTAGAATTACCAAGTCAGAATTTGTTTGATTATAAAGATATGTTATACACACCAATTACCAATGATATCACCAGAGTGAGAGCTCTTAAGGCAATTGAGACTTCAAGACTACTCATTTTCACCTCTTATAGATTTCAGATGCTAATCTCATCTCTTCAATATGAAAATATAGTTCAATCAATTTCAAATCCTCTAGCTTGATGAAGGGTGACATCTACATATGTCTTTGAGTATAAGAATCGGTATTTAGAGTGAAGTTGGAAATTATAATATTTTAGGAACGTGGTTGTAGTAGGGTCTCCTCTAAAGGTCCGTGACCTAAACCAGCCCTGACTAGTTGGCTGGGTTTTATGGTACAAGGAATGAATTCCCACCTATTGAGTGAGAATAAGACAGCTGGTGGTTACCCTAAAATGAAAGGGCCACCATTGTACTATTGGGAATGTTTTGATGGGTGATCACTATTGTGGTTTGTAGGTTTTACAGCTGGGTGTGGCTATTGGATGCTGTTCTCCATGTGCAACTTACATATGACTTTCAGGTTCTCTGAGAGATAGTTCCCATGAGGAAGCTTTTTAGTAAGTTCTAGCTCAGTTTCTCCACGTTCTGTGTCCTAAATGTGGTATCTTCAGCAGTAGGGTCTTACCTTCAAGTTCCGTTAGGCAACCAAGGTTAAGTGCAATAGTACCTCCCCTGTCGTCAAAGAAATGTCTTTGTGTAACAGGTGGACTACAGAAATCCACAAACTGGTCCGAATGCAGAGAACAACTGACTGTGGGGGTTCCCAACCCCAGTTGATATGTCCACAATGCCACCCTTATACCGAATGCTAAGTGGAAACTGAGAAAGAGGAGGCTGAAGGACGGTGGGAGATACAGGACCAGAGTGCCTGCTAGTCCACAATACCGTCTAGACATGACAAGAAAGCTATACCCAAGAAATCCCAGGAATATAACTTCCTAAACAAGACCGGAATAATGACAACACAAGCTGTCACTGTGGGTGGTGCAAATCTCTCAAGGCTCTGCTACTGGATGAAAAGTTGTCAGCAATCAGTGGTTCTTGAGAGAGGGAGAATTAATCTTTTCCAGGGCTCACTCTCCTAATATCATTACTCAATCCAAAACGGTAAGCCTTATGCATATGAGCAATATTAAATGGAGTCAGCAAGCTGTATTTATACGTATATACTTACATGTATACATGTATACATATAGGTAGATAAATGTAACAATAATAATTAGATCATTACTAATGAATTTGAGGTGGAGTTGGATGGGAACACAAGAAGAGTTGGATGGCAGAGAGAGGGGGGTGGAAGTACAGTGTTTATGATTGAAATCCTCAAAAATTAAAAAAACTCAATAGCTTCTCTAGATTAAACACAAGGAAAAAACTCAGTGAAGAATGATAAAGAATATAAAGAAAACTGTCCAAATGGTATTGGCTAGCTGCTACATAATTACAATTACATATCAATAAGATGGAAGATTTTCTTTGTTCGTTTGTGTAACCATTACATATGTAAATAATCTAAGTTAATCTTGTGTAGAAAGGCCTGGCATCAAACACATTTTCATGTATCAAAATGAACTATCTTCACCTGTTTTTCCCTACTAACCTTTAGTCACGCTGCAATATCTACCTAAGCATTCAATAGTTGATTGTTGCTTTTTTAATAAATTGTCACTGCTTACGAAACAGAGATGTTGTTAACAGCCATGTGTTAGAGGCAAATTAATAAAACGGGACACAAAAGCAGACTAGCTTCTTCAGTTGTAGTACGAACAGGGAGAGGAGACTCGAGGAAGAGCATTTAGCACAGTGTGGAAGCATTCATAAAAGCCTTATGGAAAAAGATGGCTTTTGAGATGAGTTTTTAAGAAAACATCTTTCCACTGCGCAAAGGCAAGAAGAAAAGGAAACACAAAATATGCAATTTTCTGGTAAAGGAGAACTCTGCATTACATGTGATCTAAAGTGGCAAAGGGCACTTGAGGACAGCCTAGGAAGACAGACTTCATCCCTTAAGAAGAAGGCGTGTGTGAATTAATTCGACCACAGAAATGAGAGGTTACCCTTTTCATACTCAGAGGGAAATGTGTAGCTCTGGTTTTCTGTGTATGTTAGGATACCAGAAAGTCACTTCCACACAGGCTTGTCACATAATGCTATAAATGTTGGAAGTGAATGGCAGGAATCATTCTTCTACAAGATAAATGAGTCAAATACAACTGAAGTTAAATTCTTTTGATTTGAGAGGTCTGTGGCAAATTTCATTTTTTTTATAACAGCACACTGGTTTTGTTCTCCATAACATATTACAACGACTTCTGATAAATAAAATATGTGACTGCAGAAGAAAGAACAATTACTGGATGAAAGTTGTTAAAGTCTAGGAAATGGGGAGAGTCATACTGGACACAAGTATTCTGGAATTAATAACAATGTCTATGTGCCTATCTAGAAGTTTTATCAGAGTACATGCATGGTTTCATTTACAAACACAGATTTGGAAGGGACATAATAAAATCATGCCAGAACACGTTTGTGTGTGTGTGAACACAAAATTAAGAAGAATTAAGTGGATTCTCATATGTTTATGTACAGATGGCGTGTGTGTGTGTGTGTGTGTGTATGTGTGTGTGTGTGTGTGTGTGTGTGTGTGTGTGTGTGTATATATATATATATATATATATATAATTTTTATTAAGATATATTTCCCACTTGCACACATTTGGGTATCATAAAGTTTTCTATAATATCACCATAGTAACATTTGTTTTTAAATTTTGACCATCCAAGGGCATTACAAGAAACTATGCTCTAAGAGTTTAGTTTGGGCCCAATAAACATAATTTATAAACTGTGTGTTGGCATCATATAGAATCCAGTAACCTCTGGACAGAAATATGTAGACACTAGTATATTCATAGTAACAGAAAAGTGAGAATTCACATGTAGAAAAATTGATTTAAATTGTGTTATATATTCTGCACAAAATGTGTTTGCATGCATATGTGTAGAAGTCTGAATATATTATACTAAATTAAAATGCAATGAAAATAAAATCTTGATCCTAGTATGTATTCACACTTCTCATTGGTCACCCCTTTACCCTTGAAATTATTAAATTAAAATATTCTAAATGATACTCATAAAATTTGATAACATAAACTCCCCAAAATAGTAAGAATAGTATAGATTCTCCATGAAGAGATGAAGCTAAAATTTTATGTTATTCATGCTGGAGTGTCTAAATGTCCCTGCATGTCTTACTTTTGTGGTGGCATAATTTTAAGAACGTCAGCTCTGAAACCCCAATTCCTTGCAGAAGGTTTCTCTCAGAAGCATAAGGCACCACTTCAACAATAGTTACATTCTGAAAGTTTAACTAATCTCTTCACAAGATACCGGTTTTATATATGGTGTTCTTTTTACAGCATTTTGTTTGGTTTCATTTTTTACACTCCTCCTAGACCAAAGGAAACGTCTTAAAAAGAGGTTCTCACGCAAGTAAAATAATGATTTAATTCTTCCCTTGGAAAGTAAAAATAAAGATTCACTATCAAGCCTTTATCTCGGGCTTTAGAATTATTTTATCTACCACAGAAAAACCAAACAATAGCCGCCAAAAGAGAAACATCCAAACTTAACACATTGCTCGTTACTGCGAACTTCAAGATCACATACCATTTTACATGATAGGAAAATGTCGGAAAAGTGAGTTTGTGTTTGGCATGATTTATGCTCTGTCGAATAAGAAGGCTTATACCCCACTATGGTGTCGCATCAACGAAACATTATTCCTCTGTATTTTCGGAGAAAATCACCTGCAGAGGAAGGTGTGTCAGCAAGATCTCTATTGAAGGAACTGCAAAAAGCCTGTGTCACGACTGAGCGTGGGAGACTCACTGACCCTTCAACTTTGAAACATCGGGGTGGAATACCTCATGTCCGAAGCTGCCTGCGCAGCCAGCTTCAGGTTATTGTAAAGAGTGTTTATATCTCAGTGCACAGGGAAGTAATGCTTCTGTGCACGGCCTCAGGGCAGTGGCATTTTGAATCACAGCCACAGTGAGCAGATCATCCCGGAGAAGAGAATATATTTTGGAACAACACAGACACACACTATCAGGAGACATCAGAGCAAAACGGGAGAGGTGACAGGATCAAAAATAAAGGGAAGAGGAGGGAACAACTGGATCCACTGATTACAGTTTGCAAGAGCAAGAAACTTCTAGAAAGCCAATGCTCATTTGTACAGAACTCCCTTCTAACACCCTAATTAGCTTTACTATACTTTCCCTCTATATCTTTGCATTTATCCCAGAACAACAACAGCAACAACAACAAAAAAAAAAAAACAGTAATTAAATGGAAGGCTTTGAAATTTTTCATAATATAACCAACGCAGTGAGAAGAGGCCCATTGTCTCTGGCAGTGACTATAACACAGAATTATAAAGTCACCCTTAGTACTGAAAGATACACCTCTGAGCATTAAAACGAAGTAAAATCTGATTTGGTTCTGAGTTAAGCATTTTCTCCATTGAGAACTGATTTATCCCCGGGTAATTGCGACATATTTGGCAGGCAACACCTTTGTACTTTATATAAATCATTTTGACTCTTTGATAACACAGAAAAATCTATCCTAATTACTTTCTACTTTACCTCAAATTGAAAAGCATAGTAAACATGGCACTTAAGCCTCCTGTAATAGGGATTGCTTTTTCATCAGTCATAACAAAACTAGATAACAGGCATTATCTTATGCCATGTACATGAAAAATAGCAAATTCTTCTTAGCTGAGGATTTAGTTTGTAAAGTTCCATCTATGTCTTTAAATTCTCCTCTGTGATACATAAGGAACAGAACTACACAGCCTTCACCATATTGCAGCCATAAAAACACCAGGCACAACACATCTCCACAACTTTCAATGACAGCACGATTGTTTAAAATCCCCATGAAACAAAGTATTCACTATTATTTAGCTTGAATTCACAAAGATGCCATCCCATTTCCACAGTTAAAAACAGATTAAGTTGCATGCACGTTACCCACTCAGTAGACCCACTTCACACTTCCACACTTTCACATTTCCTTCCATTATTTCTCTTTATTAAAAGTTTGACTGCATATTAACTCTCTAAGTAGTGAAGTCATTTAAAGCACACTTACTTGAAAAGTGTAAAACCGGGTCCCATTAGGAAGATGCACTTTAGGGGAGCCAGAAACGGTGTTCATATCCGAGAAAATCATTTCTGATCACAGAGACAATATAATCCACAAGGAGTTACGGATGCCGAGCTGAGAGCTTAGCGTGCAGATAAATCCGTGCATGCATTGAGGGAGACTACCGGGTAAAATGAAATCTGTCCCATCCTTCTTGGATACACAGGAATAGCTTTTAAAAGCTTCCTTCTGCGTTTGACATCAAAGCTGAAAAGGCATCAGCTACTGACCTTTCATGCAGCTAGTTCTTTAAAACGTAGAGTGTTTCAAAAGAAAAATAAATAAATAAATGAAAACACAGAAGCAAAGCAGCAAGAACCAACGATAAACGGAGCTTGTGCAGAATCTGGCAGTGCTGTGGACCTGCCCATCTGTTCTCAGTGATAATCACCTCCCTCCACCACAGTCTCGCAGAGTGATTATGCTAAATATCCTGGTTAACCAATAACATAGAGTTTCATTTCAGGGAAGCATGCACAGTGTTATTCAGAGGACCTCTTCTGACGAACGTGGAGCTTGCTTCACACGCTGCTTAAAGCTGTGTTTAGTAACTGGAGACTGTTTTTTTTTTTTTTTTTTTTTTTTTATCACTCTTGCTTTTTTATAATCCTCAGTCTCTCTGGTTCCCCCAATCTTTTCAGTGCTATTAGTTTTTTGTAGAGCCTTTATAAAGTGAGAATTCTTTCAAATAGATCAAAGTAGGGTACAACTAGCTGTGATGCTGGGAAGCAACAGATAAAACCCTCCAAATCTCTGTAATGCTAGGGAATATTTACTAATAAAATTCAAATCTTTCTATCTGAACTATTAAAAAAACACAAATGATATATGTTTATTATCCAGTCCTTTCTACCTTAGCTCAAAAAAAATAATATTGATAACACCTAAAAAGTCACACATTTCTTTTAATTAAGCTTATTTCTTACATAAAGCAGTTAATAAATGTATTTATACAAATTGGCCTTTTAATGGGAGATTCAAAAGTGTTCGTAAGCACTGAAATTATTTGTTAAACATGCTTATTTTTCTATGTCTTTAACCAATTATTCAGTCTGTATAAAAGATCAGATTTGGATGACTCAACAACTTTTTGAGGTAAAAATAAATGTTCCATTTACACATGGTTCAAAGGTGGAGATGTCAGGGATAAAATGGTATGAGCCCAGAGGCTGTCTTAGCAAAAAAAATATCTAAGTTTCAAACAGTTATACATCATCGAGAACTAGGAACCACCTACCTTCAAGAGACAGGGCATAAAAGGATAGTGTAGAATCATAAACTACTACCACCAGGCACATACATAATATTAGTACTGGATGGGGAGGCTGAGGCAAGAGGATGACCGTGAGTACCAGGCTATCTTAGTCTTAAATCAAGATCCCATCTCTAAAAAATTGAAATAAAACAAAGAAAGGCATCTTTAAATTATTATTTGCTTACATTCTCAACACTGGGGAAGCAAATTGGGAAACCGACTTTTTTCGTTTAGGAGGAGAAAATACCTACATTGTGTTAAAAGGAATTCATCAAAGGTTTGCCAGGACTGAGGAGATGGCTCAGAGGTTAAGGGAAACCCTGGGTAGCACGGTAGCAAGCTGGTCATTCCAGAGGTAGAAAGTAGAAAGGGTCTCCAGAACGAGTTGCCCAGAAGACTAGTCATATCAGGGAGCTCTAGGTTGTATTAGGAACTGCTGCCTCCGTGAGGATGACTGCCAATATCAACCTCAGGCTTCCATACGCAGGGACAGATAGACACACACACACACACACACACACATACACACACACACTCACACACACACACACACACACACACTCACACACACACACACACACACTCACACACACACACACACACACATTTACACACACTGTACACACACAGATGTGTGCACATACATCCTACATGTGAAAATGGGGGGGGGATTTCCTAGTCTTCGTCAATTTTAATCATTTATTTATATTTTGTAGACTCTTCTATTTCTTTCCTCCTTCACAATGTTACAATGTTATTTAGTATTTCCTATCTGTCTGTCTATCTATCTATCTATCTATCTATCTATCTATCTATCTATCTACCTACCTATCTCTATTTCTTCATTTTCTGTTTACAGTATTTCAGCTTAAATAAAATTTCCAATATTTCTTATCTCACATCAATAACTAGCTAAATGTATCTATATTACTGCAGGTGAGTTTTAAAAGCACGGCCCTCTGCATATGGGAGACAGTTGTGTACCTTGGTCTGTTTGAGGGGCCCATGGCAGTGGGCTCACGATCTATACCTGGTGCCTCAGCTGCCTTACTGAAGCCTATTACCTATGGTGGGACACATTGCTTACCCTTAATGCAGGGGGGAAGGGCTTGGTCCTGCCTCAATTGAATGTACCAGGCTTTGCTGATATCCAGGGGAGCCCTTACCCTTTTGGAGGAGAGGATAGGATGTGAGTTGGGGGGGGAGTTAGGGGGAGCAGGAGGAGGGGTGAGAGGGGGATCTGCAGTTGGTATGTAAAATGAATTTAAAAATACCTTAAATAAAAAAGTTTAAAAGAGTTTTAAAGGCATAATTTTCAATAATTATTTAAGTACTCATCATATCCTGGATTTTTTTTTGTTCAGTTAATAGTTCTCCCTCTTATTTCTTACCCCTCATGGGATTCTTTCAAATGGGTTTACGATTTAAATGTGATTGTATAGGCTTACTGAATGTGATGATCAGGATATGTGTAAAAATATGGATTCTTGATTCTCGGAGACTCATGTACACAGGAATTTCCTAAACATTCACTTTGTGCTTATCCCTCCCCAGCCAAAAATGTGAACTGAACTCACTTCTCAAGCACAAACCTGAAATGTCTTGGAGATTTAGGTTTCATGGAAAAAAAATGTTCATCGAATCGAGCATTACACAACAATATGTCTTTACATTATACATAAATACATAGTCTTGTATAATTCATGTATTTGATATGTTCCCATGTATATGCCAAATTTGCAGCAACATCAACCTATTTTACTATAGCTATAAATTTCTGAAGACTCTCAGTCAATAAAATACCTTTCTTTATTCATATTTGTTTTGGAGGAAGGGAATAAGAATAGGTTATGTTTTGCTCTTCAAAGAGGCGTAAGAAAGAACCAATAATGACACATACTCATTGTACATTTTGGTGCTTTGTTCCAAATGTAACAGGAGTCAATGTATACAATCCCTCCTTACGTCTTTTTCTATACAGATAGTACTTTTTCATTAAAAATAGATTCTTCTCCCATATAATACATCCCAATGACAGTTTCCCCTCTCCAAACTTTTCTCATCTCCCCAAGGCATCCCTTCCCCACCATCCTTTCCCTCCATTTCCTCTTCAGAAAAGAGAAGTCCTCAAAGAGAGAACCACCAAACACAACAAAACAATATACAACAGGACAAGGCAGAAAGCCCTCATATAGAGGCTGAACGAGGAAACCCAATAGGAGGAATGGAGTCCCAAGAGCAGGCAAAAGGGTCAGACACACACTCTCCAGCTGTTAGGAGCCCAACAAAAACACCAAGCTAAAAGTCATAGCATAGGCAGGGGACCTAGTAGAGACCATTCAGGTCCCTTGATTGTCATTTCAGTCTCTATGAGCCCATGTGAGCCCTGCTTAATTGATTCAGTGGGCCATGTTCTCCTGGTGTCCTCCATCCCCTCTGACTCCTACATTCTTTCGTCTTCTTCTGCAAGGTTCCCTGATCTCTGAGGTGAGGGACCCAATGGAAACCTCCAATTTAGAGTCTCTCTCTGTGTAACCTTAATAATATTATCTCATTGTTCTGGAAATTGATTTGGAAACATATCATTTTTGTTCTTTGCCTGATAGCAACAAGGAAGGTGGTGTTCTGGTCTAGATATTGTCAAGCATGTGTTTTGCCAAGGTTTTGCCCACTGTCATTGTGGAAATTGGGAGCCTTGTACAAATTCGATCATTGGGCAGGGAGAGTTTTGTTCACTAAGAAATGCATCTACTTGGCTTCTATACAGCGTAAAGCAAACAATGAGAATGAAATTTATCCCACCACATTTATACAATTTCCCCCCAAAGATCATCTTTCAGTTCAGGCCTAAAAAACTATGATAGTCCTGGAGAGAATAGTCTTGAGCAGTCTCAGGACTGCTTTGAGTTCTGGGTCTCAGTCCAAGGCTGCAGTTTACAAAGAGTCAGTTTATTCTCTTCTATCAATAATGTTTAAAAGCAACTAGGTAGTACTTGTCCATCATTAAAAATATGCATGCTGAGTTTTAACTTAACAATGGATACATTCATTTTTAAAAGCTAATCTGTTGTGATATTCTAAAATTAAATTCAGCAGGTGAAATAGAAACATCACTGCAATGTAATTGGCATAGTATATTTTTAGAAAAGCAAATGAAAGACAATTAGAAGCTTTTCAAATCTGAAGTCTTTTTTACTCTAATTCCTTTCAGTTTTCTACTCATTCACTTTGTGTTCACCAGAGATCCACAAGCAGAACTCACTTCTCAAGCACAAACCTGCTGTTTTGTGGAGAATTAGGTTTAAGAAATTTACTATGGTACTATTCAAAAATTCAAACATGCAATCATATGAGTGTTGGTTTTCATTCATTCATAAATAAAATGAATGAATTTTGGTATTTTTGTTTACAAAATAGTTCTGTTAAATAAGAGTATATATTATAGATTTGATAATAAATGTAGTATGATTAGTCCTATAGTGTCTTTGATTAGTGATCATATAGGTAATTTATAATTGAGCTGCTTTCCCAAACACTTGGGGTTTCACATAAATCAGAAGAAAAAAAGAAATATTTAAAACTACAACTAAATTATACTTTCTTAGAACTTGATAAGCAAAACCTGAGCTCCAGCATCATTTCTAATGAACTCCCAGAAGTCATCTACCATGTCATTCTGCCTCTGAGAATATTCCATGGCCTTTTAACATCTACGTTACAGGCTTTCATTTAGAATCAATTTTAAAATGCTTCAGAATCTGCCATTATATAGTCTGTTAATACCAAGATTCAGCTCAAAGATGTTGTATAGTACTTCAAAAAAAATTTGTTCTAAGGCAGTACTTCTCAACCTGTGGCTCACAACTCCTTTGAGGGGTGACAAACCTTTCACGGGGCTCACCTAAGACCATTGGAAAACACAGATATTTACATTATGATTCATAATAGTAGTAAAATCACAGGAAGTAGCAACAAAATTCATTAATTTTATGGTTGGGGGTCACCACAACATGAGAAACTGTAAAAAACTGCAGCATTAGGAAGGTTGAGAACCACTGTTCTAAGTAGTTTTGAGTGATTGGGGAAATAGATTAGCAGTTAAAAGTGTGTACTGCCCAATGATGAGGCCCAGAGTTCAGATCCCAGCATCCACATTGGGTAGCTTACTAATGCCTATAGCTCCAGCTCCAAGAGATCCAGTGCCTGGCCTCTTCTGGCCTCTGCATGTGCTGCCACATGTGTGAATATAGACAAATATACATAAACTGAATTAAATAAGTCTTTTAAAAAGTAGCTTTTAGACATAATTTGCTTTGCCTAAGTCATTTGCTCTTATTGCATTCATTTATGCACATGGATATGAAACTCAGAAGTTTGCTATGGTGATGAGAATTTTTGAAACTTAAACAACGTATTATGCAGGCTGCTCATTTTCTGTTAGTTTGTGAGTTTGTAATAAACTCCAAGTTGAAAAGAGGACATAGTAAAAGAAGAATGTGAAGGATGAAAAACTGAGAAAAGACAAGGGATAAAAGGGAAGACAAGCATATTGCTATAATTTCCACCATAGTACTATAGGATAACAAACAATTTTGTCAGAAAGCATTCAATTATAAGTCATGCCAGATGGAGTGAAAGTTGGGGTCCAGATGGACACTGAATCTGAGTTATTCCATGTGGACTATGATAACTCAGTAAGTTATTGCTAGCTAGGTGTTCATTTCCAGATCTAAGAGTATATATCTTTATGTTCATATCACAATTGTAAAGTAAGCAACAAAGATGACCTTATGCTGAAACTAACCATCCTGAATATCCCTCTTGTGGTCAACTATTAGCCAAAAATCACATTGCCTACACTCCATATGAAAGATTCACTCATTTACTAATTTCTCTACCAAATAGTTATTGAGGAGCTGTGAAACACATAACAGCTATAATTAAAATAGAAGTGAATAAGGAATAAGGACATAAACTCTTCATTGTATAACATGAGAATTAGAAATGTCATCCAGCATCCATGTTCAGTATTAGAAGTAAACTCTTGGATTAGAGGGTCCCAAATGATAGACATCTTTGTTACATAGAGACTTCCTTCCAATACCATTGTGTGTTCTTTATAATCCATTGGGCTCATCAAGATTTGTAATCAAGGAAAAATAAATATAGTATACTGAAATAAAAATAAACAACTTTATCTTCCTAGTGGGACACAAATATTGCATGTGGTGTCAGTTCACATTTTGATATTTTGTTTTTCACATAATCTGTTAGGTGCATAAATGTGTGTGTGTGTGTGTGTGTGTGTGTGTGTGTGTGTGTGTGTGTGTGTGTGCATGTGCACGCATACACACACACATGTGCTCTTATCTATACATGTATATTTACACACAGATGCACATACATGTCTCTAGGACAAAATTAGAAAGACCTTAAGTGCTGTCTTCTTTTTTCTTATATTTTATTTCTTATGTTTTACTTAATTTTCTCATTTTCTGAACCATGTCTTCTTCAGATATCTGACATATTGCTGTGCTTAAGGGTCATGAATATCTTTATGCTTAAATTATAAAAATTAATGTATAATATTGAATATTAAGAATTTTATGTGGTTGCAATTTCTTTGGTCTGTTTCTATTTTATGGAAATTTTTTTTCATATAGTATATTCTGATTATGATTTCCCCTCTCTCATCTCCTCCCAGATCCTCCTCATCCAACCAACTCCAAGGCTTTTGTCTCTCTCTCTCTCTTTTTTGAAAACAAAGAACAAACACTCCAGAACAAAACAAAGCAATCAGAAAAACAGAGGGAAAAAAGCAGTTGGAACATACACATGTCACACACACGCACCAAAAAAAAAAAAAAATCCAAAATTGGAAACCATAACAGGTAAACAAAAAGATAAGTAGGATAAAAAAAAAAATGACCAAACAAAGCATTATGAGACAAAACATTTCCAAAATGTTGTGGAATATTACCTTAACAAGGCAAAAGTGTGTTACATTTGTTTATGGTACATTTTTTTAATGATGTAAAGATGCCTAAGGCACCTGATCGGTCTGATAAAAAGCTGAATGGTGAATAGTTAGGCAGAGGAGGGACAGGTGGGGCTGGCAGGCAGAAGGAACAAGTAAGACTTAGAGAATAAGAGAAAAGTAAAAAGGCCCAAGGCAAAACATAGATGAAGAGCAACAGGTTAAACTAAGTTATGAGAGCTAGCAAGAAATGAGTCTAAGCTAAAGTCAAACATTTATAACTTATATTAAGTATCCAGGTCATGATTTGGGAGCTGGTTGCCAGCCCAAAAGAAAGGCCTGTTACACGAAAATACCATTGAGTTCATTTTGTGTAGGCCATCCGCTACCGGTCACAAGGCTTGCCTTTCAGGGTTATTTGTGTATCTTATAATCTATTTAAAAAAACAAAACAATTTTTCTTACCAAATGGCAGCCAATTGGAAATAGCTTCAGGGTTAGGGATAGGGACTTGTGTCTACTTCTCCTTTTTTGTGTTGGGATCTTATCAAGCTAGGACTTCTGTATATTGCCACACTCTCTGAGTTCTTATGAACTTTAGTCCTATTGTGTCTGGAAGGTACTGTTTCCTTGGTGTCTTCCATTCCCACTGGTCTGACAATCTTTCCACCTCCCCTTCCTTATAGTCTTCTGAACCTTGAGTTTGATGAAGACATCCCATTTGGTGCTGAGTGTTCCAAGCCTCTCACTCATTGATCCTTAGTTTTACAAATGCTAGTTGACTTGAAGCATGTTATAATTCTATAACTTAAAATTTTATTATATTTCAAGTGTAACTCATTTTCTAAGTACTTCATCAGTTAGCTTTTATATATCTTTCATTAAAACTCCAGGATTAAAGACTTCAAGTTTCTTATAGTAAAACCTCAATAGTCTTGAATTATGGCTTTACACATAGAGAAATATGAGGCCTACTGTACGGCATAAGAATCACATTTAAAACAATATATATTAAACTTAGGTATATACCATGTGTTTTCTTATATAGTATGGCTTATTTACTTATTCATTTATTTTGAGTGGTATCAGTTATTCAGCCCAGGTATCACACATGCTAGGCAAGCATTGTAACACTGACCTATATCTCTACCACTGCTTTTACTTTTAAGAAGTTTCCAGGTTGGCTTTGGACTTACTGCTATAGCCCAAGCAGCTCTTACACTTGAAATACTCCTTCCTTGGCTTCCCAGCTGCTTGATTCTAGGCTTACACAATGAGGGTTGCCTTTGATGTTACTGACACTTTTAAAGTAATTATGTATTTCTGACCAAAAAAGATCTAACTTCTTCACTGAGTAAATTTGTATTTCCACATCATTCACTGTATATGTTCATCATACCCTTATTATATTGGAGTACAACAATCTCTGGTCTACCACTTAATGTGGAGCTTTTTACAACTACAAATGTTGTTTATAGCTAATGTTTGAAATATAATAGGTACCTCGGTGTTGAAAAGTTATGGATTCCGTGGAATTCTGAGTGTGTCACTAAGAAAGAGCAACACTCTATATATGGTAGAAAGCTGGCATACAATAAGCATTTGGAAAATGTTTGAAAATATTCTTCTGTCTATTTTCTTACTCTTTTTGTGAATTACATTTAAAATTAATTCTCCCATTTAACTCATTTAATAGTCCTAGTGATTAAAACATATTTACCTTCAGATTCTTGTAACCATTATATATTAGACCCGACATTTACAATTTTTGGTAAATACACTATTTGCTACAGAATAGGCAAGATTTTGGTGAATGAATGAAGACAAGAATAATTAAGTATTGTCTGAATATTAGTCCTTATTTTAGTAAAAGAATACATTAGTTCCAATTTTCTTTAAGATATGTAATAGGTTATGGTATGTATAGAAAGGCAACCATTTGCTAATCTATGTGCATCAGCATCTCTACCTGTACATTCAGAGAAGTTCATTTCTCTGGACAACAACAAAGCATTAGGGAAATTGTCTCACTGCTTAAGATAAATAAATGTTCTGGAAAAAGCAGAGGTTCTTGTCTTCTATATGTGAAACACTTCATTTGTACCATTTCCTAAGTAAGAGATGTAAATGAGGAGTAGAAGCAAAGAACCAAAATAGTCACCAAATCCACAGAAAGAGCTTTGGATCATTCACAGTTGGTATGAAATATAAATCTTTGTTCATAAAGATAGCCATTGAAGTGGATGAACATTACATTCAGCATCCCATGTGTAAGAAGGATCAGAATATTATAGAAGGAAAACTGTGGACTAAACTAATGCCATCCTCGTGCCATTTTTTTTTATTATTCTTCAGGACCTCTACAGCCACAGTTGCCATGGTAGCAAGTACATTATTTCCTGTTTAATTTTACTTTTCCCAAGAATTTTGTTCAGAAGATAAAGCCAATCACTGTCACGTTCTTTTTCAGATGAAGAATAATGACAGTAAGTCAATAGCTGCGTTTATCAAAGGACATTGTATGCCATTGTGTTGACCTCAAAGGAATCCTCATGAAGGGATGTTTCTTCCTTTCTAATGTATATGAAAAGTTGTTTGATTGCAATCATGCAACTTATTTAAGATCACATAGCTGAAAGGTTGTGAAGCTTTGTCATTTAAAACCCACTGTATTTGATTGCAAAGTATCCTGTAAATAAAAATAAGTGCTTGGCAGTCCTTTTCTGAGAAAAAAAAAAATGATTTGTTTGAAAATATAGGAAAAATTAGCAGATTCTTGATTAATTAATGCATATTATATATAAAATAATTACTAAATGTCACTGTATCTGATTAAATTCTTACTTTTATTTTATGGGATTATTCAGATTTTCCTAACTCATTAGATGTGGATTGTTATGAGTAAAAGGAAAGAATCGGGGACTTTTGTCCTTAATAGAGATTCACATTTTAAGATTAAGCTGTGGAAGGATAAAATAAAACTGCATTCACATGAGACAAGGAGTGTTTTAGGAGAAGAAGTCTGGTCAAATCTGATTGCTCTGTTTTCTCAATCTTGTATTTGAGATTACTATTAATTGGTAAATAACAATGTCACAGAGGTACAGGAGCTTACAAGTTAAAAACCACAACCGAATACAAATTGAAAACAAAAGACGGGAATAAGATCAATGAGGATATGGATCCTCATAGAAAGGACATTCTGAAAGTGAAGCAATGAAGAATAAACCATCAATGAATGGTATTGAAGAAGACAAGGAGGTGGATGTATACTGAAAGCCCTTCCAATCAAGTAGAGGGTGGTATTTCAAAGACTGTCAAATGCTCCTGAGAGTACAGATGATAAGGGGACTGAGAATTAGCAACAGGCTATTGAAACATACAGGTTACTTTGGAGGAGCAAGGCAGGGAAAATGAACCTGATTTACGCTAATATGAAAGTAAATATTGAGAACAAACTGGAAGTAACATTTATAAAGCCTTCAATTTTATATATATATACACACACACACACACACACATATGGCGGGTCTGCGTGAATGTGAGCACATGGGTGTGTATGCAGGTGCGTGTGGCCATGTGTGTGTGTGATGAGAAGAAAGATTTGACATTACATGACTTCCTTGATCACTCTCCACGTTATGTATGGAGGCAAGGTGTCTCACTAAGCACAGAGCTTGTCTATTTGGCTAGTTTAACTATTCAGCTTGTTCTGGGGATCCTTGTACTCTCTTCAAGGCACTGGGATACCTATGGTCACTCTGCCTGCCCAGAATTCACATGGGTCCTAAGGATCCAAGCTTATTTCCTCACACTTTCAGAGCAAGTGCTTTAACTTGTGGCTTAGGTCTCCGGTCACGTTAAACCTTTTTGTAGCACATGTTCTCAAAAAGAAGCCAAGAAATGGAGGCTTTCCTAGCAACAAAAACAGGGAAAGAAATCAGGACGTGTTCATGTGGAAAGGGAAACTTCCAGGAGAGGATGAAGAAAACGATGATAGAGGATACAAAGAAGTGAATGTCTAGAGTAAAATCACTGAGCTGGTGAGAGGAGGAACTGCAGGTGGAGATCCCAGATTTAGAGAGGAGACAAAGCACCATTGGGTAATAGATGGAAAAGTATAGCAAGTAGATCAGTATTTATCATCCGTAGTGGTGGTGAACTTTGTACACATTCTCAGGAACTAGGAAGCAAGGATTTCAGCTGTGTAAGATTGAGAGAGATTGTTTTCCATGCCTGAAGCATAAAACACTCAATTGGAGGCTTAAGTATTATTTTCTGTCCATATCATCAGGTTACAAAAAAATAACATTTTCTAGATCATGACATGAACATTGAGAAGCACTGGTCTGGTATACTTTTCTTTCAATTTTTGTATTTTCATTAGAAGGATCTAAATTTATCTTTTCTCAATCAAATTCTGTTTTTTAGTATGATACTCACTTCTATATCAAGGTCATGTTATCACTTGATAAGTATATTAATTTTCAACAACTAAAGAAGAAAAGGTGAAGGACCATTTAGAAGTGAGTGGCCTCAGCACAACTTTACTGTACTCATTAACACAAAACTATTTAAAAATATATGAAATCATAACCTCTGCATAGGAAATATAGGCACATGAAAAACTGTAATCAAGTCTCAGTTGTTCAGCTTTCTTAATAAGAGGTTGTGAGACACAAATTAAGAATCTGCTATGATATGAAAAATTATAGGGCTACATAATGTATTCAAATTATCTTCCTTGTACTTGACATTCACAACATGTAAATAAATGAAGCAAACAAACATTAACATTTCATACCTAATGTAGAAAGTCTTACTGCAAATGCTCCCCTCTAATATCTACAGGGCACATAATCAGGAACATAATTAAAATGTTTTGGACAGCATTATCTACATTGGTTGTCCTAGTCACACAAATACATATTAATTTTGATTGGGCTGATTAGGTGCAAAGAATTGGATGTTTCTTTGCATTCTTATTATACAATTATTAAATAACCAACTCAGTACAATCATTAAGAGTACTGACAATCTCCAGGGCCAATGCGTTCAGGACTATTTCCTACTTTCTCTTCTATCAGGTTCAGAGTAACTGGATTTATGTTGAGGTCTTTGATCCACTTGGACTTAAGTTTTGTGCACGGTGACAAATATGAATCTATTTGCAGTTTTCTACATGTTGACATCCAGTTATGCCAGCACCATTTGTTGAAGATGCTTTCTTTTTTCCATTGTATAGTTTTGGCTTCTTTGTAGAAAATCATATGTTCATAGGTGTGTGGATTAATGTCAGGGTCTTCAGTTCAGTTCCATTGGTCCACATGTCGGTTTTTATGCCAGTATCAAGCTGATTTTATTACTGTAGCTCTATAGTAGAGCTTGAAGTCAAGGATCATGGTGCCTCCAGAGGTTGTTTTATTATACAGGATTCTTTTGGCTATTCTGAGTTTTTTGTTTTTCCATATGAAATTGAGTATTGTTCTTTCCAGGTCTGTGAAGAATTGTGTTGGGATTTTGATGGGGATTGGATTGAATCTGTAGATTGCTTTTGGTGAGATTGACATTTTTACTATGTTAATCTTATCTATCCATGAGCATGGGAAATTGTTCCATTTTCTGACATCTTCTTCAATTTCTTTCTTCAGGGACTTAAAGTTCTTGTCATACAGGTCCTTCACTTGTTTAGTTAGAGTTATCCCAAGGTATTTTATGTCATTTGTGGCTATTGTAAAGGGTGATGTATCTCTGATTTCTTTCTCAGCCCATTTGTCATTTGTATATAGGAGGGCTACTAATTTTTTTTAATTAATCTTGTATGCTGCTACATTGCTGAAGGTGTTTATAAGCTGTATGAGTTCCTTGGTCGAATTTTTGGGTCACTTATGTATACTATCATGTCATCTGCAAATAGTAAAAGCTTGACTTCTTCCTTTCCAATTTATATCCCCTTGATCTCCTTATGTTGTCTCATTTACTCTGGCTAGAACTACAAGTACTATACTGAATAAGTATGGGGAGAGTGGACAGCCTTGTCTTGTTCCTGATTTTAGTGGAATCGCTTTGAGTTTCTCTCCATTTACTTTGATGTTGGCTGTTGGCTTGTGATAAATTGCTTTTATTATGTTTAGGTATGTTCCCTGTATTCCTGATCTCTACAAGACCTTTATCATGAAGGGGTGTTGGATTTTGTCAAAGGCCTTTTCAGCATCTAGTGACAGACACTGAGAGAAACAATTAATAAATGGGACCTCTTGAAACTGAGAAGCTTTTGTTGGGCAAAGGACATAGTCAACAAGACAAAATGACAGCCTACAGAATGGAAAAAGATCTTCACCAACCCCACATCTGACAGAGGGCTGATGTCCAGAACATATAAAGAACTCAAGAAATTAGACATCAAAATGCCCAACAGTCCAATTAAAAAATGGCTATAGAGCTAAACAGAGAATTCTCAAAAGAAGAAGCTCAAATGACTGAAAGGCATTTAAGGACTTGCTCAACATCCTTAGTCATCAGGGAAATGCAAATCAAAACAACTCTGAGATACCATCTTACATCTGTCAGAATGGCTAAGATTAAAAAACACTGAAGAGAGCTTATGTTGGAGAGGATGTGGAGCAAGGGGAACACTCCTCCACTGTTGGTGGGAATGCAAACTTGTACAGCCACTTTGGAAATCAATATGGTACTTTCTTAGAAAATTGGGAATCAACTTCCCTCAAGACCCAGCTGTTCCACTCTTGGGCATATACCCAAGGAATGCTTAATCATATCATAAGGACACACGCTCAACTATGTTCATAGCAGCATTATTTGTAATAGCCAGAACCTGGAAACAACCTAGATGCCCTTCAGTTGAAGAATGGATAAAGAAAATGTGGTACGTATACACAATGGAGTACTACTCAGCAGAGAAAAACAATGACATCATGAGGTTTGCAGGCAAATGGACGGGGCGAGAAAAAAAAATCATTCTGAGTGAGGTAATCCAGACTCAGGAAGACAAACATGGTATGTACTCACTCATAAGTGGATACTAGATGTAAAGCAAAGGATAACCAGACTGCAACTCACAACTCCAAGGAGACTACCTAGTAAAGAGGACCTTAAGAAAGACACAGGGATCGCCCGATTACAGAGAAATAGATGAGATCTACATGAGCAAACTGGGGGTGGGTGGGGGTAATGGAGGGCAAGGGTTGGGGAAAAGAGAGCTTAGGGGAAAGGGAGATCCCAGCTGGATTAGGAGCAGAGTGGGAGAACAGAGAGGGAGATACCATGATGAATGAAGACCCCAGGGGAATAGGAAGAAGCAGAGTGCTAGAGAGGCCCCCAGAAATCCACAAAGATACCTCCACTCTAGACTACTGGCAATGATCAAGAGAGTGCCTGAGCTGACCTGCTCTGGTGATCAGATGGCCGAACACCCTTGCCGTCATGATAGAACTCTCATCCAGTGTCTGATGGAAGCAGATGCAGAGATCTACAGGCCGAGCCCCAGGTGGAGCTCCGAGAGTCCAGTCGTCGAGATAGGAGGGATTACATGAGCGAGAGATGTTGAGACCATGGTTGGAAAAAGCACAGGGACAAATAGCCAAAGTAGTGGAAGTGCATGAACTGTGAACCAATGGCAGAGGAGCCCCCATGGAACTGGACCAGGTCCTCTGGATAAGTGAGACAGTTAATAAGCTTGAACTGTTTGGGAGGCCCCCCACTCAGTGGAACCAGTACTTGTCTTTGGTGCATGGGCTGGCTCCTTGGAACCTGGGGCCTATGCTGGGACACTTTGCTCAGCCTTGGTGTAGGGAGGAGGGGACTGGACCTGCCTTGGCTGAGTCTGCCAGGCTGAGTTGACTCCTCAGGGTAGACCTTGCCTTGGAGGAGGTGGGAGTGGGGGTGGATTGGGGGAGAGGGCTGGGGAGTGGGAGGAGGGAGGATGGGGGAATCTGTGGCTGATATGTGAAATTAAGTTAATTATAAAATAAAAATACTATAAAAAATAAAATAAAAAAAGAGTACTGACAATCATGTCAAACAGTCTCAAGACTATATTCCTTTACTTTTATGTTCTAAATGAATAAAACTTTGACTTAGCTTCCCTGAGCTTAAGTTTTCTTCCCTTAAGAGTGGTTTAAAATAAGTTTTAACTCACCTGAATGCTGTGAAAACTAAGTGAGATGATGCTTGGAAAGCATTGAATATCATTCTCACCTCCCTGGTTACTCAGAAACAAAGCTTTTAACTTTGTAAGTTTCTTTTCCTGGTTGGATCATTTGAGATTTGTGCATTTTTATAATGATATTTCAATTGCCCACAATTCTCTTTGCAGTTGTCTTTAAGATCCAGTTTCAGTATCCTTCTTTGATGGTTCAGCAGGTCAACGTTAGGAATCATTATTTTCCCAGAACTACTGTGTGTTAGCTGTAGCTATCTTTAAAATGTGTGATGGTTTATTCTTAGCCAGTCCCTACTCCTGTCCCTCAACAGAGATCTTGTAGAGCCTTGCCAGTCTCTCGTTTCTGTTTTTTCTCAACCTGGTAGCCTAGGATATTTGTGCACCTGTAAACCAAATTGTTCTATTTCCATAACTTTCTATTCTCCAAATAATCACTATAACAGTTTGGATAAAAAACCAAAGTCCTCCTCATCATAACTTCTACTCCTTTTGCTTGGACTTTTAACTGGTCAGAACCAAACTCAGCCATCTTCACACCCCCAGGGCCTAGTGCCAGGCATACAGCTTGCACACTAGCTTTGCTGGTAAAATCCCCAGAACCTTGTCTACCAACTCCTTCCCCACACTCCTAAGCCAAGCTTTCATCACACAGCTCCAACTAGGGTCTTCTTGGTGAGTGCTTCTAAAACTGAATCCACCCTCACAAACTCCACATTTTTTTGTGCTACCTCCAGACACACAGCATGTATATCAGTTTACCTAAAGAATACACCCAGAACCAAGCCCACACAGCTTTCTCTACATGCCTAGGCTTAGCTCCTGTTGTTCAGCTCCTCCATAGACTGAGCCTGAAGGAGGCTAGAATGTCATATTAGATATACAACCAATGAAAAACCTTCAACTACCAAAGTTACACCACAAAACCACAAATGTTTGAAAGACCAGGACACTACTTTGCACCTTATCCCACTAGTATGCTAGAAATATTCTCTGATAAATATTACCTAAATGAAGCCCAGGATACAAAATTTAAAAGAGCAATAATAAACCTCATTCAAAGAATTCAAGGAGGGTAAAGAAGGAATGAACAGAACTGACAACGAACTTAAGGGAAATGAAAATAAATTCCTGAGTGATGTCTGAGAAAATATAAACACATGGTTGAATAAAATAATGAAGGCAATATATAATTTGAAACCAAAATTCAGTAAAGAAATTGAAATACTGAAGCAAAGTCAGGCTTCAATGAAGATGAAATCAAAAGGGAAATAAAAACAAAAAATAACCCAATTAGGAAAGTCAGAGAAAGCCTAACTAACAGAAAAGATTAAGGAGAAGATACATCAAACTTGGAGACAAAAATAGAAGATTGTTTCTCACAAACAGAAACTACAAGGAAATGTTCAAACACACAAAATGAACACGCAGAAATATCGATTCCCCAGGGTTCAAGGGGGCTTTGCTATGTCTGGCGTGGGATATCAGGGAAAAAAATCTACATACACTATGTTCGTATGTCTGTTAACTTTATTCCTCTAAGACAAAATTACATCAGTTCAGCTATATTTCCACCAGGCATTCAAGGCAGGAATAACTCTAAACATAACAAGCTCTATATCCATCTACTTTATTTCTCTGGGATGAAATCCTGTCTCCATAACTGCAGTTCCGTCCAGCTCCCCAGCTCATAGTCCAGGTAATGACTAACTCCTATGCTTTCAGCCTCATCTTCGTCCTCTGTATCCTCTTTCTCCATCTCTGCTACTCTCTACTCCTGGCACTCAGAAAACTCTACTCGAAATCTGCTTACCCTCTATGGAACCTCTGTCATCCTCTCTTCTCTCTGGCCATGCTATTCTGTTCTGTCTACCGAAAATATCTGCCTTTTCTTTCTTTGGGCACCTGGTTTCCTGCCTCCTCAGGAATGTTGTTTTACCTCTCACCTTGATATGTAAAAACCTCTTTTGTTCTCAAAGTACTCTGGAGAACCACCAGTCCTCCTCAAGGCTAGGAGGTGGTCTGAGCTTCACTATCACAGGAAACAAAACTATGCGTCTCCTGCCAGCTTGTCTCCTAAGCTCAGTAGGGCAGTTAGTAACTTAGTAGGTTCAGCAGGTCTAGGGAGCTAAACCGTTTATCAATTGGTCTGGGCACGCACGGATTTCATATCAGAAGACAGCTGGAATATTAAAGGCTGGGTAACACCAAATATTCATAATAAGCGACTTTGCCTTTTGACAGACCCTTGGCTGGTCAAAGTTCAGTTTTAATACACAGCTGAATCTCTATGATATAGTCTTGCGGCCCGCAAGACAGAAACTTTGAGAGGCCATGAAAGATGAAGTATTTTAATTATAAAGCTTAGAAGGAAAAGAATCCCCAGTCAATGGTATAGATCTGATCTTCAACAGATTCACAGAAGAAAACTTCCTGCAAATTAAGGAAGGCCATACCCATCCAGATACAAGAAGCTCAGAGAGCACCAAATAGATAGGACCAGTAAAGAAACTCCCCACATTACAGCTAAAATATTAAATATGCAACACAAAGAAAGGTTAACTAACAACACTTTCAAAAGCACACTCTAGTTTTCATATTGAGAGTAGATGATTAAGTCAGGTCCATTGTGGGAGAAGGTTAAAAAAAAAACCAACAGTCAATTGAAGCATATGGTGACTTAGCTGTGGTTTTAACCCTGAAAGTGATAAGACATATCTGGACTAGGAAAATACTTGAGAGATTCCAATGAGAGGGAAATAAGAATCAAGAATAACTCCAAGAAGTTTCCTAAGCAAATGAAAAGATGAAGCTGCCCTAAGCTATGATGGAGTAGATTATGGGTATATCAGCTTTAGGGGGAGATTCCAGAGTTTAGCTTTTGCAATGTCAATTTTAAGATATTGATCACATAGTTGCAGTTACGAACTATATTTGAGTAGAGTCTCCCACTCTGAGCATTATTTAGCTGCCTGTAGTTTTTGTGCAAGGTTGAGGCCTTGTGGTCTTTGCCCTCATCCATTTGGGAAAGTCTATTGGTGCCATCCTGGTTCAGCTCGTGTTCAGATAGTCATTTTGATGAGACTTTATTCATGTGACTTCTGACATTTCTAGGAGACGAGTAATATCTCCTCCAAGACCTACTACTTCAATAGACCTGGGTAGTTGATTAGGCTTCCAGTAGTAGGTGTGATTTTTCTCATGTTGGGTGGGTTTTAAGAGCAATTAGAGAACTGTTGGTTCCCACCAAGGTGTGTGTGCCTCTACTGCAGCCTTAGAGTTATGCTGTCATGCTGGTCATGGCCATGGTTCACAGGACTCATCGCTGGGTAGGATGGTTGGTTGCTTCTCTCCTTTGGAAGTTTTATATTGGCTTCTGGTATCATGAAAGCTAGTCCTTAAAGGAGGCAGCTTTCAAGTCAAGGGAAGTTTTTTTTTTTTTTTATTTAAATAAAGGGGGAAGTTATACCACAGTATAAAACTGTAACATTTTGATGAAAAGATAAGTACACAGTGAAGTTTTTAACCCATCAAAAAAAAATTGAATATGAGGCTAAGGGGATATGCATTTAAAAGATTTATTTTAAGAAAAGAAAACAAAATAGTGACTATCCTTTTTCATAACACTCAGGGGGGGTAGTTTCAACAAAGAGCATATGTAATAATGAGTCTATGATTGCATCCACTGTCCGTCTGTTTTAATCAAAAGGAATGTTATTACCCTTGTAGACAGCATTAAGTAGAAGTGTGAACAGAAAAACAGTTTTGCAGGATCCCTCAAGAGAAATACTGCAGCTCATTTAAAGAAGTGAGAGTTTCAGGAGGCATTCAAACAGGAAAAAACAGAGATGCTAAAAAATGTGTAGAACAGATTATAAAACATTGGACAAAAAGAAATAAGTGCCATGAGAAATACAAACTGCTATTAATAGATGCTCATTAAAATAATGGGTATCTTAGGCACTTTAAGTGACCTGAATTGATGTATGTTTAACCTCATACATCTATTACATAGAATTGAGTCATGAGATTTTATCTTGTAGACTGAAAGATGTACTACCAGTTTATAAATATAAAATCATCAAATGGTGTGCTGAGGATAACAGATGAATGTGTCTTACAGTAAAAGGCTTAAACTACATCCTGTTTTCAGGATGAGCTTATAATACAGTCAGAGTGGTGTCCTATAGGTACACATCAAAGATATCGATGTAAATAGTTTGTTGAAAATTTTCTTACTCAAATTCAATGAAAAAATAATAATAATAATTCTGAAATTGGGTGGGATGAACCGAGTGTTTCCTCCTGTGGAGTCCCTGTCTATAGAAGCATTTTTTCTGCTCATTGTTGTAGCATCATTCCTTCTGGGATGTCCTCACTGAGAATGACAACTGAATGTGGTATTTCCTGAATTACTGAACTACTTAGTAAACATGAGCCAGAGAGCATCAATGCAGAGCGCTTTTTGAAATGCCCACTTTCAAGAAGCTACTAGTCTGGCTTAATTATGGGCTGGCATGGAAAGGAGACCTACAATCTATATTTACTTTCTAAGAAAAAGCATTAGCTATCCCCCAATTATCTGTATCACACTGTAGTTTGGGTGAAAATAGAAACAATCTGCATGGTAGTCAGAACTAAATATGTGAGTTAAAGAACTGATTTTTTTTTTAAGCTAAACATGTTCAGCAACAACAGACACACTCAAGTTGACAGGGGAAAGATCATGAGGCCTGAATCTTACATGAATAACTGATTTTATTTTTAAAAAATTTCACTTAAACAATAACCATCAGTACTTAGAGAAGCTCAAAAGCCTTAAGTGTGATGAGGCCATGTTACAGTTTTCTGTTCAAATGAAGGTAGGACAAAGCAGGTTAAAAAAACATGAAGAGTAAAAATGATATTACAATGTTCATCCCTCTCCAGAAGAGACATAGATACTCAATATTGAATCCTTTATTTTCCAGGGTGCATGTTGTGTACACGTGTCTGTGAGTGGAGATAAAAAGACAACATGGGTATCATGTCAGGAGCAGCTCTTACCTGCTTTAAGATAGGGTGTCTCATTGGGCTGTGGCTCATCATTTATGCTGGAGTAGCTGGTGCATAAATCTAACAGATCCTCCTGCCTCTTCCTCACCAACACTGAGGTTAAAACACACCATCAGTTTTGGCACTATATGGTGTGTGTGTGTGTGTGTGTGTGTGTGTGTGTGTGTGTGTTATGTGTGTGCAGTATGTGTGTACTTAGTGAATGTGCAGTGTGTTTGTTGAGTGTGTGTACGTGTTGACTATGTGTGTGTTTTGAATGTGTCTGTGAGTTGAATGTGGGTGTGGGTTGTATATATATTGTGTATGTTGTATGAATGTGTATGTGGTGTGTGTATGTGTGTTGAGTGTGGGTGTAAGAATGTTGGTGCACATATATGGAGGTCTAAGGTCTTGGGTATCAGTCTTTACTTTCTACCTGGTTTGTCATAGGGTATCTCTTGTTATTCACTGCTGAATAATAGTTGGCTATGAGCTCTTGGTGACCCTCCTGTCCCAGCCCACAGTAGGAAAAGAGTAGAACTGTGCTTTATATATCGACACTAGGATATAGAACGTATAATGTCGTTATGTTCATTAGTTCAAAAACAGTTTTACGTGGGATACTTAAACCTCACTTAGAGAACTTAGGGCACATGAAATGTTTCAAACAGGAATTGTTATGTGTGAGCTAGGGATACCATGTTTTAAAAGCAGAAACCCTATTCTGGATAAATAAGTGTTAAACACATCATTTTGGTTTATGTGGGTTCTGAGGATATGAATTCAGGCAGTCAGGCTTGCATGGTACATGCACTACCCACTGGGCCACCCCTTATCCTTGCTCTTGGCATTTTACGTGGGTTCTGAGATCAAACTCCGGTCTTCACATTTGCAAGGCAAGGGCTTGACGAACTAAGTCATCCTATCAGCTCATTCATTTTTTTTTTTAATGTAAAAACTACAACTTTAAGTTTCAGTGATGATTTTATGAGTATGAATAGATTGATGTGTGGTTTTCAACATATGGCAAAGTAAAAGCTTTCCTTCTTAATAACTCAGCTTTCCTTGGCAACAGTGGATTCTCATGTGACTCCAATATTGTGATTTTCTATAATGTGTAAATATCCAAATAATAATTTCTAATTTTTGTGGGGAAACATCCAATCATAATGGGATAATATACTCCTAAGTCATCCTGCTTATAATTTTGGTAAAATCTATATTATAAATATTTGTGTAGTTATCCCTCAATCCATTAATAGTACTCTTCAGGAAATCAGTAATGACTGGTGGATGAGTCTCTAGTTCAGCTTCTGTACCTCTAAATTGAAACTGCAAGCCTCACAAGAATAAAAAGTCCTTCCTCACGGATATATCTTTTATGAATAACTGGAGTTAAGCATTAAAATAATGTGTATGGGTCATCAAATGAAGAGTTTGTATTTGTTGTGTTATTAGGAGAATCATAGACACTGAGATATAGAAAATATAATGTAATTGTGTTCACTAGTTCAAAGACAGTTTTACCTGGATACTTAAACCTCACTTAGAGGACTTAGGGCACATGAAATGTTTAAACGGGAATTGTTATGTGTTAGCTAGGGACACCATGTTTTAAAGCAGAAAACCTATTTTGAATACAGAAGTGTTAACCACATCATTTTCCACCTAAGATGTGATGAATGTAAGACTGTGATATCTGGGTTTTAAGAAAAAGGCAAATTTTACTCAGTACATTTAGCTCCCTTAAACAAGAAAACAACAATTTGGATATTTCAGAAATATCTGGAAAACCACCCAAAAAAGATTCGCTGTTGTTATTACTATATCTTATTTGTTGGGCATTATATCAAAAACTGTTTTTATATGAGAACTCTCATAGTTACTGCAATCTGTCTTTCACTTACTGAGGGAAATTATTCAGTGTGAATCAGTGAACAGGAAGGTACAGATGTCATGAAAAGCCAGGTGGCTGGAAGAAAGGTATTCATGTCTACAAGCTCTGAATGTCAAAACGCACTCTCGTGTATATATGAATATAGATATTAATATATATATAACTGTATGGGTGTTTTTTCTTCATTACTCATATGCCAGTGTACAAACCCAGAAAAGCAAACAGCGGCTACATGCCTATTAATTGTTGTTAGCTTTATTCCCTAAGGATTATTTTCATATATTCCATGCCAAACCAATTCTATATTCTGTGGACTATGGTAGCAATTACCCTATGACAATGGTGTGCATAAATGATGAATTTATGTTACACACATGACAAAATGGTGATGATTAAATACCATAGAGATCTGCCCTCAATGTCTACACCAAAGATAGAATTTAGAGGCTGAGATGCTCTTTTATGGGCTTTGGTCTTTTTCAGAGTTCTGGTAACAGAAATAACCTGCTAAGGTACAGATTACATAAATAAAAATATTTCCATATTCTAAATATGATTATCAATGGACAAAAGTGAAGGTTAAGTTCCCATATTACTTTAAATTGCAGAACAGTTCAACTTGCTAATTACGAATCATTGAACACATTTCATCCATAATGCTATTAATTTAGTAAGAGCATAGTGTTTATTGTGCTGATTTTTCTCACATCTACTACTCAGGTTTATTATCTTTATTGGCACTCAATTTTGCTGCATATTCATCAGTTTTTAAAAATGCTAACCTGAGCCACAGGGAAACTTCACTCAACAGTATGTTGTTTCAGTGAAAATTTATGGAAGTGTGAGAAACACTCTGCCCATCACTGAAGTAAAACAAAATTGATTCATTTTAATATGTTATTTGTGGGTACATTTACACAAATACAGTATTTATATATATATTAAATATATGACCATATAAAACATGATGACCAAAAAGAGCAGGAGCATCAAAAATATCTGAGATGCATCTCTTCGGCTTTTGAGAATTGTATAAAATCTACAGAGAGGTCAGTATATGATCTAGACTCAAACCTATCAGTCTTGGAAACTAATTTCCAAGACCACGCAAATAGATCCAGTTTCCATGTGTGTGTTCTTAATCCTTGGAAAGATATATGACTGAGAAACTTAATGCAGGAAAAATGAACTCAAAAACATCATGCTTAACTTTGGACACAGTGTTCTGAATCATTCAACTTTTAACTGTCCTTGGATAGCACCCTAGGGAGACAAGAAAACTCAGTGTGGCAGAAAAAAACTGAAAGCATGGTGTCAAAACCAAAGATATCAAGTTATAAATACAGCAGTGGAATCATATTGGCACACATACATGCATCCACATACATACATATACCATACGTGTTTTAGAAGTTTGTGTCAGCCGGGGTCATAGTGGCTAGTCAGGAAGAGAGAACGCGCCACTCACCTACTAAATGGAAATGATGTGACGCCATCAAACTGACTTCAGTATATACACCCATAGATCAGCGCGACTCTCAGATTCAGTTAGAGAAACTTTTTTCATCAGCGAGCCATGGCTAATGCAGAGACTCAAAACTGGTCAAAGTACTGAGAATAAGTGATTGTGGACGGCTCAGGCCTAACAAGGACATCTATAACACCACCTCCAAGACTCAGGGACCATTGTGGAAGAAAGCCAGAAAGGCTGTAAGGGCAAGAGGAAGAAATGGGGTACTATGCAGAATGCACGCTGTAGTCAGTGAACTCCTGAACTGTCACCAGCTGAAATTACCTGTATGAGGTCTGCTCCGAATTGGGCATCAACATTTTATCATGGAGGGAAGACATGGTTATGAGGCATGTCCCTCCCTGGAGATTTATAGCCAGCTAATGGTTAATGGTCACTGGGAGAGGAAAGAGTAGTCACTGAATTCATATATACTCCTGTAAAGAAACCCTACTCAACTTCCTGTAAGAAATTCCAATTCAGCTCATTAGGGGAGAGGAGAGAGAGAGAGAGAGAGAGAGAGAGAGAGAGAGAGAGAGAGAGAGAGAGAGAGAGAGAGAGAGAGAGAGAGAGAGAGAGAGAGAGAGAGAGAGAGAGAGAGAGAGAGAGAGAGAGAGAATAAAGAAAGGAAGGAAAGGGGGCTGGAGAGATGGCTCAGCGGTTAATCTCACTGGCTCTTCTTCCAGAGGTCCTGAGTTCAATTCCCAGCAACCATATGGTGGCTCACAACCATCTGTAATGAGATCTGGTGCCCTCTTCTGGCCTGCAGGCATATATGCAGGCAGAACACTGTATACACAATAAATAAATAAATAAGTAAATCTAAAAAAAAAAAAAAGGAAGGAAGGAAGAAAAAATGGGGAAGATATGAAAATTGAAATATAGTCAAACTGGTTAGAAAGAAAAAAGAAAGTGGAAAAGGACCAAGAAAGTGTAATGGGGAGTGAATACTCTCAAAACACACTGTAAGCCTGAGGTGTCGTGATGAAAAGCCTATTATTATATATAATTAAGATATGCTAATAAAAATGAAATGCTTAAAGAGTATTAGAAATTTATACAGATTTGATTGTCATGGCTATGCTAACCAAGAAGTGTTAATTACATTTGGTTATGGAACAGAGCACGACACCGACGAGCATGCTCTATCACAGAACGCGGTAGCTGAGCGACCCCTTCAGCAACGATGGACAAGATTGAGGGAATGAGCAGAAGAGACTTGTTCTTGATCATTGGAGCATCTCTGATACGGATTCAAATTCCTTTACCTCCACATCCTAACAAACATTTTCTCTTTTTGCCCGCCCTGGGGTTCTCCGCCTTTTATCTCCTTCCCATTTCTGCTTTGCCTTTCTGTTTGGCCCCTGTGGATCCCAAGCATCCAATGGTTTAGTGAGCCTCAACAGAAATTTTCCCAACAATGCACGCATACACACAAACACACAACACAAAGCAAAAATAACAGAATATGTGTAACTACCTAACTTGAAGCAGGACAGCCTCGGTTGGGTCCTCCTCTGCTATTCTGTGTGTTTGTCCCTCTGACACTCAGATTTGAAAGTCCCAGTTGTAAGGCTGTTAACTAGAATAGCCATGCACCACCCACCCTCCAGGATCTTTTTCTACTGTTTTTGCTTTTTGAAACAAGATTTCTTGTAGCTCAGGCTGCCCTCAGAGATGATCTTGAACTCTGTCTTTCTTCCTCCACCTCCTAAGAAGTGTGATTGTAGTCCTTCAGTACCACATCCAGATTGAGGGGGTTTTAGGATACTTACAGTTGAAAAAGTTGAGTATATCTTACATTATAGGTAGTTAAATAAAAATACTTCAGTTATATTTACAATATCATCATTTCTTGCATTTCCTGTGCATTATTATAATTTTCTGATTTCACTCTTTTTTTTTTTAAATTTTCACTCCCTATAAATGCTTTATGTGCTATTCCACAGGTTTCTGTGATAAAGGGGAAAATATGTAAACGTCTCAAAAGAGAGATAAGCAATTACCAAAAGCAACCATTGCCCTATTTGCTTAAAAGCCCAAGGTTTGGCCTTACCACTAACAGCAAAACCCAGTTTCTTGATCCAGTTAAATAAAGCTGGTGTTTGATATTTCTGTAAGTCTGATCCATAGGTCTTCAGGTAACCAATTCATGTGTTCTCATTTACAACAGGTTTGCTAATTTACTTTACACGTTCTTCTCAATTACAAGAACATTAAAGAAGATATAAGACCCCAGGTTAAAGGACAAAAAGAGATTTCAAAGTTAACAGAAATAATTCTCTACAGATTGAAAAAGAAAGGATTTTCCAGATCTGGGTGTCATACATCAAAGGACTACTTTATGTTAATGTAGCCTATGGCACCTTACAAAATCTCAAAACATGAAGTCATTTTTATAATACTAGAGCTATACTTATAATCAAAATCTATTTATATTTACATCAGATAATCCAAAAATTATTATTGCACTCAAATTAAAATTTACAATTCCAAATCTTGGTTATTAAATCCTATAATCAAATAAAATCATGTGAGAAATAGACTCTTTCTCTCTGTATGTCTCTGCCTCTCTCCTTTCAGCTATCTCATTTACACACACACACACACACACACACACACACACACACTCTCGTGCGTGTTTGGAGTCATGTTGTCATATATCTGGCTGGCCTGAAAAGCAGTGCAAACAATAATGAAATTAATAAAAGTGTAATTTGGAGCTGAACATGATGTTCTTGGCAAGACTAACAGATGCTATCATAAAGGACACCTGCTTTCAAAAATTCAATTAGCGGACTCTGCTCCATCATTTTCCTAAGAGCAAAAATTAGGGGCATTTTCTGTGGTGTACAATATTTGTTGATTGTTGAGGTGGAAGGGTAGGGAGGAAATGGTTTTCAAAGTATTTGTGCAAATCATTCTCTATCCTGTAAATATTTTTCTCCTCATTAATGTAAAACATAGTTATTTTATGACCTATTACTGTGATTATTGGGAAACACATAAGTGCATAATCAGTTCACTCTTTCCTATCAAAAGTGGTTTAATCCATAATGGATCCTCTGGGTTTTTTGCCTTAGTTATTATGTATTTGAAATTAGGTAATGGTATTCTAATTGTGGGGGAACTTAGGATGTATGGTCGGGTGCAGACAGCAAAGCTATTGTCTCAAAGGGCTGGCTGCTTCCTTTGTCAAGAGAAAAGTACTGCTGCTCAGGAACAAAGATCAGATATCCTAGAGAGCCCATGGGGAGAAGAGGAGGACACAGAGGTCTTATTGAATACCTGACCCAGAGCCCCACGCCACTCACTACTGACTCCCCCTTCTGGATCGCCCCTCTCACCCTGGAGGGGAGACATAGCCCTAACAAAGGTGTTTCGTTGTTGTTGTTTTATTGTATTTTGTTTCCTTTTGCCCTTTCTGTATTTCAGTCTTTTGTCTTTCTCAAGTTTCAGTCTGTCTTCCCTGAAGAGGTACTCCACCTCTCCCATGGAACTAACAAGGAGAACAGGAGGATCCCCTTACAAGTGGTCGCAAAAGGGTGAATAAAATCCATGGCAATTGTTAATAAAGGAGAGTCACTTCGATCACTTTAAGGACAACCATTCTCACAGAACAGTACTGGCAGCACATGGTTCTTGTTATACAAGACAGCATAGCTAGAAACATCTAATTGGACGTCAGTCTCATACATCAGATGTATCTGTCTCTAGCTGTCAATCAATAATACCACAACCCTCAAGAGTATGTAGAGCTTAATTTCCCTCTGTGAATTTTCTTGCTTTGAGTAACACATTACATTCTAATCAATTGAAACAAACCTTCATTATATGTCTTGGAAGAGATATAGTGATTTCATAGGTTGATAAGCATTGCTAAATTTGGGATCAAAGTTGTCTTCACAATACCTGTGTAAGAGAACACGCCCTTGGTGTTTCTAAATTCTAAAATGTTTTCATCGGTTGCCCTCTTGTGGCCATATGTGATACTACTACAGAAAAGAAAACAAATTAGATATCCAATACCAAATACCATAAATACTGAAAACGGCCATCATCCATACAAACAACATACAAACCGAGCAGGTTTTACTTACGTATTTAGTAATATATATATGTATAGAACGTATGCATATATGTGTGCAACAACAATTAATAAAAAAAGAGGCAATGACTTTGAAAGAGAGTAAAGGGGTATATCATGGGGCAGAGGGGGAGAGGAAATACGTAACTATGTTATAGTCTCAAAAAATAAAATAAGTATTTTTTAAGAAGCAATGACCCATGGCATTATTTTATTTTTTTTAATAATAAATGCTGTGGATTTATTTAAAATCGACTTTATAGTGTATCAAGGTGACATTTATATGAATGAACTTTATTTGAATCATAAGAAAAATCATAATATTTTAAAAATTGGTATATGCTACTATGAAATTATTCAATAAATATAATTATTCAATAAATATAGTAAATGGGGAGATGCTAGGATTATTAGCTTTAAATAATGAACATTTATGGATACAAAAATTTAGAATAATTCATTGATTTTTATAAAATAAAATTGACCTAGGACAATATAAGAGAAAGGCTAAGGTTAGTGTGTAAAATTAGTCGGTAAATATATTTTAGTTATCTATCATACTAAATCAACTGAGCATTTCTGTTCTTTTCTAAGAAAAAAAGTTCAATTTCATTTATTATTATTTGTGTGTGTGTGTGTGTGTGTGTGTGCGCACACGCACACAGGTGTACACAGACCACAGCACACATGAAGGTCAAAGCGTAAACTTCAGGAATTGATGCTTACATTCTACTGTGTGTTCCAGGACTCGGGTTCAGGTGGACAGGCTTCCACAGAAAGAAATCTGAGCCATCTCCCAGGATCATGTTTCTGTTCTTGATGGCATGATTTTCAGTAGCTTTAATGTCTGACTCTGAAAACCGCCATCATCCGTACAAACAACATACAAACCGAGCAGGTTTTACTTACGTATTTAGTAATATATATGTATACAAACCTGCTCGGTTTGTATGTTGTTTGTATGGATGATGACCGTTTTCAGAGTCAGACATTAAAGCTACTGAAAATTAATTGAATCTGAGTAACCTCTTTGGGTCTCCTCAGTCTTAGAGTATTCATTTGTAAAGTGAGAGGTTGGGGCCATATGATCGTGTATGATAAATACCATGTTAGATGATCCCTACTCCAAATGACAAAAAGTACCCAGTATCGATTTATCCATTTATCCATTGTTTCCTTCTATGTAATCCCTTTACCTGAATTCTGTAATGTGCCCTTTCTTTCTTTCTTTTTCTTTCTTTCTTTCTTTCTTTCTTTCTTTCTTTCTTTCTTTCTCTCTCTCTTTCTTTCTTCTTTTTTTTTTTTTTTAAGCTTCTGCCTCCTGATCACACTTCTGGGCCTCTGGAGCAATCTGTTCCATTTTAAAACAAAGCTCTGGTGGCACATAAGCCTTACAGTCACCTGTCATATTCAGTCATCATAGCCCTGAGCGCTCACAGTCAACAGAATCGAGACGGTTCACAGGCATAGCAAAGCTAAGTGAGCATCCCTTGGCTCACTATTGAGCTGGCTTTTCTTCCTCTTCCAGAAGGACGTATGCAAACAAGAAAACAGACAACACACCTCTGTTGTCAATCCCACAACAAAAATTGGAAGGAAATAGATCATGACAGGTTTACGTGGAGTAGAAGAGAGACTTACATATGAATACAGAGATGTGAACTTTTTCATTTTACATTATGCACAATCCATTTAATAAAACTAAAGTGACTTTAAGGGAATATAAAGTTAAAAATCCAGAAAATACCTTTTAAAATACTTGTCAGATAAAAGCCATTAAAATGGAAACTAAAGGTTGATGATATCAGTACTGTGTCTGCCAGGGTCACCAGGTTCAACCCTCAATATGGCAGAGAAAGTATTAAAACTAACTTATTAATCACCGCCACATTTATTCAATGAATCTGCTGCTCATCTTTTGGGGAACTGAAAGTTTTCTTAGTTTGATGAGTGTTTGTATCTCCCATTGCCGTTGTTATTTTTTATTTTTAATTCTCATAAGAAGTAATATTTTCACGGTAATTTTACACATAACTTGCTTTTGTTTATTCTCTTCCCCCATTCTTCCCTCTTTTCTCTCCTTAAGCCCCTGGGTATAACCTTCCACCTCTGGAAGGACCCTTTCTATTTTCCTATCATGCATGTTACCATTCACCGCCTTCCTCATGACCACCTTTACCCTCTGATGGCCCCTTTTTGGGTTTAGTGAGCATAGACCCATGCTAATGCCCATGTTTATATGATTAGATACATATAAAAATCTAAGAGAATCCTCCTGTGGGAGAAAGCATCGAGTTTTTGTCTTTCTGAGTTATCTCACCTGATACAATTTTTGATTCATTCATTTCTTAGATATTTTCATAATTCCATTTTCTTTGCGGCTGGATAAAATTTCACCGTGTGTATGTGTCACGTTTTAATCATCTGTTAATGGATATCTAGATAGAGATTTCAATCTCTTTCTATCGTGAATAGGGCAGCAATATAAAGATCTGCAAAACAGATGTACAAGTAAGATTTAGAGTCTTGGGTTTGTATCCAGGAGTGGTGCAGCTGGGTCTTGTGGTAGATTTATATATATAGTTTTAGGAGACACCTTCCATACCAGTTTCCATAGTGACTGTAAGAGTTCATACCCTTACCAACAGTGAATACGTTTTTCTCCTTCCCCGACAGTTGTTGTTATTTGTCTCTCTGCCAGCATTTGTTGTCACGAGCGTTTGTCTGATGACAGCCATTTTGACTGGGATGAGATGAACATCTCTAATCTTTAAGAATCTTCTATCTCCTGGGGAGTCAGCCTAACCTGGTAGATTCAGTTGAGGCAGGTCCAGTCCCCCCGCTCCCTACACCAAGGCTGAGCAAAGTGTCTCAGCATAGGCCCTAGATTCCAAAAAGCCAGGTCACGCACTAAGGGCAGGTCCCCCGTGCCACTGCCCAGGGCGGGGGGGGGGGGGGGGGGCTCCCAAATAGTTCAAACTAATCAACTGTCTCACTTATCCAGGAGACCTTGCCTTGGAGGAGGTGGAAATGGGGGGTGGATTGGGGAGGAAGGCTGGGGGGGTAGGAGGAGGGAGGACAGGGGAATTCTTGGCTGATACGTAAAATTGAATTAATTATAAAATAAAAATATTTTAAAAAAAGAAGTAAAAAAAATCTTCTATCTCATATCTCATCTACTACTTCCTCTATTCTATACCTTCCCTTTTATTGGCCAGTATGCTGGATAATTTAAGAACTAAATGACAGTGAAGCTACTGAATAACAAAAACATCCAAACAGTTGAGGAACCTGATGCCCTCCTCCCCAGCAAAAATAATACGAAGAAAGCTAGGAGACTTAAGTGTAACATAGAGCGCATCAACACTAAACTTCCATTTCAGCACCCAGAAAGTGAGGGCACACTTAACACAAACTGAATGCTGTAGTATTTCCAGCTTTGCTTGTACTTGAGCTGTGCCCATCAGAATCTAAATCATTACACTCTGTAATCCATAAATGGCACTGCTATTGAGCAGCCACCAGAAAGGATTCCTGTGGTTGGCAAAACAAGGAGTCCTCAAAGGGAGTTCACATCCTAATCTCTAATATTCGTAGATGTTTTATTTTACTTTATATGGCAGACAAAGTTAGAGATGTAAGTTTAAGAGTCTTGGATAGAAATTTTTTTTTCAGGCGTTTTCAGAGGCCTCAATTCGATCACCATGGCCCTTGTAGAGGAAGACAGGAGGGCAAGTGGATGGTCCAGAGCTGTACAGGGTGTCAGGAGAGATGAACAAAAAGAAGGTGAGGCTGCATCTTCTCCTGAAGAGCTTTTCCAGACCAGTCAGGCTGATGCTCCGATTTTAGCACAGTAAGGCTTTTTTTGGGGCTTCTGCTTTGTAGAAGAATTAAGATGATAAGGCTGTAGTGTGTTCAGCTACTGTGTGTGTAGTAAATTGTTGCCTTTGTCAAAGAGAGTTAATCCAATAGCCCACCACAAAGGCTTTGCTGATTACTTGCTTTTAGTTCCAGTCTTGAGGGGATGCGGCAGCCTTGCCTGGTCCAGAGTGCAGCTGCACCTAACTGCAATGTTTGTTTGTTTGTTTGTTTGGGTTTTTTTGTTGTTTTGGTTTGGTTTTTTGGTTTTTGTTTTGTTTGTTTGTTTGTTTGTTTTTTGTTTTGTTTTTCGAGGCAAGGTTTCTCTGTGTAGCTTTGTGCCTTTCCTGGAACTCACTTGGTAGCCCAGGCTGGCCTGGAACTCACAGAGATACGCCTGCCTCTGCCTCCCGAGTTCTGTGATTAAAGGCGTGAGCCACCACCACCCAGCTGTTTTTTTGTTTGTTTGTTTGTTTTTGTTTTATTTATTTTTTTATTTTTTTCTAACTGTAATGTTTGTGTGGCTTCAGTAAGGCAATGGGCTCTGGTTACCTCTGACATGTACATGCTGAAATGTTCTTCAAGGACAAGTAAGGGTTTCCAGTGCTGAGAAGCCCAAACAGGACAATGTCTTGTAGATGTAACCAACCGTCTTATTAAATAAGAAACACAGAGCCGATTCAGAGAAGAAGCCAAGAGGTCAGAGCTAAGAGCCTCACCCTTCCTGCTTCAGCGATCCTCTTCAGTCAAGAGAGCTCTCGGAAAAGGGACCTACTTCCTGTCTATATGTCTTTATATAGTCTAGCTGTTCTGCATTCTCATTGGTTGTAAACCCAAACACGTGACTGCCTCGTCACTGCCTGTATGTACCGCCCTCCAGGTCCTTAAAGGCGTGCGCCACCGCCGCCACGCACTTGCTATGGCTCTAATAGCTCTGACCCCCAGGCAACTTTATTTATTAACATACAATTAAAATCACATTTCAGTATAAGTAAAATACCACCACAATGTCTAGCTACTATCATATTTTAGTACTTTTCTGTAGAAGCATCATCAGTCAGCCTTCGGGTCACTGACTTCAAAAGTTCAAAACAAAATTATAAAACTTCAAAAGACTTCAGATTCAGCCAGGAAGATCAAAGCAAATTCCTCAAACTAGAACTATATATACACATATTACAAAAAAGAAGGATGCTGTCTTACATAATTACATAATTTTTATTTTAAAATTCACGTTGCTCAGCTCTGTCACATTCTTATAAGAATATGTCTATGATAAAGTGGTTGACTTTTTAAACCCAGTTCCTATAACTAGGAAATGACATATATTGACTATTAATATTATACTAAAATACTTCTCTAGTTATTATACAGAATATACATTATAAATTATATAATTAAATTTATCAGTGTTTCTAGGCAAAAAATTTTACCTTAACAGGCAGGATCATATACTAACCATAAAATCCCTTTAAATGAGTGACTGTAAGGATGATTCTTTGTAAACCCAGTACTTTCCGGTTTAGTCCTCTGCTTATCACCTAACGTTCTGATGGTGTGATAAGATAAAATGGAAAACATTCCTAGAATGACACAAAGTTAGTAATTGCTAAATAAAAATACTGAGGAAAAATTCCAAACATATTTCCTTGTATTAAAAGACTTTCATGGTGACTGACAGAGATCACACTCTTGAACTAACTTGTAACATGTCTGTACAATGAATTAAATGTTCACACTTTTATGAACATACTTACGATAATGCTGCTTTATAACAGGTCCAAAATATTTAAACAGCAGAGATCTGTGCCCAGGATCAATGCCTCTATTCCCAACAAATACAGTTTCAAAGAATCACTTTGACTTGTTATCACTCTGACTTATCTTAGTACAATCTCTTTTGGACCAACAGGAAGCACTGGAACTCATGGAACATGACTGGGCAGTTGGCAAAGCCACACCTAAGTCAGCCTTGGACAGGCAAAGCCCTGATGACTACGTGTTCTGACGACCTCATGCTGTTACTGAACATAGCTTTAGTTGTTGCCTCTGCATTCACCACATCCTTCATAATTTATGGGTTGAAAAAAAAAAAAAACTCTCAAAGGGGTCTCTAGCTCCTCATTGGGCAGTGTTACTGGTATTTACAATAATTGACTTTTTCCAAGCATTGCTGCTAGAGTAGATTAATGATTCAACCACCAACCTTAGAAAGAATTTAGACATGTAGAATTATTAGTAATGTTAGGTTAAGGTGCTTTTGTTAATAGCTCGGAGGTATAAAATCTTGGGGAGCAATTTAAAATTTAGAAAACCATACTTTTCATAGTTGAACAAGGGACACATTGTGGTCAGGGAACAGGAACAATGGCAGCCTGGCTACTGCTGGCTGATGTACATTTCTCGCTAGCATGGGTTGGTGATCAAAGGTGATGATTAATTCCTTGCTCCCTCTACCCTCAGTTTCCTGATATAAAAAACTGTTGATGTATAGATACATACCCTGAGGACTTAGAGTAAAAATAACTGATTGTTTTGCATACACAGAAGTTTAGATTTGTGATTTTTTTAAAGATTTTCTCATAAGATTACCTTTTGAGATAAATAATAGTTGAATCTTTCTTTGTAACTGCAAAATGCAGCCTGCCAGTAAAAGAACTGGCTGGGAAAAATACCTTGTTTGCTTACTCTGTCAATCTATAACAAGTTGCTTGGACTTGAATGCATGTGGGTTCTTAGAAATAATTTGTTTTCCACCTGTAATTCATAGAACGTGTAATCATGTAAGGGAAATGGAAAACATGTTGCTTTTTACTTGTATTCATTGTAATCATTCACCTAAAGAATAGAATGTGACCACATTGTAATTTTTATGCTGCTTGAAAGATTTTGCTTGGGTCTATAAGCTGTTAAGTGAAAAACAAAGAGAGTAAGAAGGAAGACATCAAGAGAGACAGAAAGGATACATCTGGATAGAGGTAAGAAAATAAATAAATAGGTGAGAGAGATGATAGAAAGATGCTGAAGGTGTGTTTGTGTACTTTTCCCTTGTTCACCAGTCCCAGAGAATTAAGTTTTACTGTCTTAGACAGAAAAGTCAAGTTGAGTGATTAGTTTGCTAACTCCGTGGCTCTCCCTCAATTCATGTGCTGCTGAAGGCTGGTCTTCACAGCAGCAAGTCTCCAATCACCTCATCTCATGTGAAAATGGCATTTTCCAGGTACCTCAGAAGTTCCTGCCATGACATAATGTCTTCAGAGATTTGACACTACATTTGGAATGTGGTAACTTCTCAGTACATCTCGGTTATTAATATCAACAAGTAGTCAAATACAAGTTAGGTATGTATTTAGCATAAAATATTCATGTCTATTATATTAGGGATATATACTCTCATTCCATATGTTTAAGCAATTGAATTGCATAAATTGCAGACATCCCCATATAGATGTCGAGTGGAAATAGAACTCTGGAAAGTATTAAGTAACAGAAACTGCAAAGGTAAAATATTGGCTTATGTCTTCTAATTCAAGTAATTTAGAGAATATAAAATGTTAACTTTGTTGCCCTATCAGATCATATCATTTATTTTATTATTTAAAAATATTCAACAAATCTTACATATATACATGTGTGGGTATGTATACACATATGTGGTGGTTTGGATGAAAATGACTCATAGACTCATATATTTGAATTATTGGTCTCCAGTTGACAGAACTGTTTGGGCAGGATTAGAAAGTATGACCTGGTTGGAGAAGGTATGTCATTGGGGTGGACTTTGAAGTTTCAAATGCTCGGAGCATCCCCACTTAAGAATCTCTCAGCCTCCTACTTGCAGTTAAGGAGGTAAGTTCTCAGCTATTGCTCTAGTACCATGCCTGCCTTCCTGATGCCATGCTTCCTGCCATGATGGTCATGAATTCTAACCCTCTGGAGCTGTAGCCCCCCAAAATTCTTTCTTTTTAACTTGTCTTGGTTATAGTGTCTTATTACAGCAATAGAAAAGTAGCTAAGACAACATACATATAAAATATATTATTTCATACACACATATATATATACATCTCTCTATGTATATGTGTATGTAATGCCTCAAGTATAAATTGTGCTAAAATTATTAAAATGAAATTGCAGTTAACAGAGATTAAGTCAATTAATACCATAACATGTTTTACCAAAGGGAAAACTCTCCACTAAGTTTAAATTTTCTGTTACATTACTATTTAACTCTTTGCCTTGCTGAGTCTCTTTATTATTTTATTACTTTACCTAATAATTAGGCTTGTGTAACACAATTACCTTCTCATCTGTGTTAAAGATAAATACAGATATCTGGAAGCTACATATCCAATGCCTCATAACCTTTGTTCTAATGAGCAGTTAAGCAAGATATGCACAAGGGATCCCATTTTTATCTTTGGTGACAATCTTCTGTGTCCTGGATATTTGTGTGCCTATGGCTGCTGCAACCTTGTGTTCACAGCCATGTGGGCCACAGCAGACTGTAAGTATCTGCTGAAGATCTTAATAGTATGAACTGTCAGTAGAAATGAACCCTAACGGAAATCTCAGCTTAATTTCTGCCTCACAATGAAACATGGAGATTCCTTAGGTAGTAACAATTACTTTGTTGTAATTACTTGCTTTATTACATTTAATATTCATTCCTATACTTTTTAAGATACTTTTATTATTGGTGATTAAAAAAAATGAAACTTTCAAGCTTAAAAGTTTTCATAAAGTCACTTTTCTAATAAATGATGATTGTGGTATTTGTGATCAAGTTTCTTTCTGACTCTGAAACTGAGGACAATGATTAATATTTTCTATTGAAAATAATTTTTAAGACAAAATATTCTATTCTCAGTTTCCTTCCCTCATCTCCTTCCAGATCTTCCCTACTTGCTCACCCATCCACCTCCACACCTTCTTTCTCTATCTCTTTTTAAGACATATAGAAAGCAAACAGAATATATTCTTTTGTTGAAAATAGACTTTTTTCATACAATGTCTTCTATGCTTGCCCTCTTTAAATTCCTCCCAGATCCTCCTCATGTCCCCACCTACCACATCCACATGATTTTTCTTTTTCATTAGAATAAAAACAGGCATCTAAATAATAATAATAATAATAATATATAACAATAATAAAATAACAAACAGATAATAGGACAAAACAAACGAACATTAATATATTCTTATTTTATTACTGGATCATCTTTATGGAGCTATAGGAAAAAGGTATTTTCCAACTTGGTACACTTGCAACATACCTATGATTTCTTGTTATTATCCAGAAGATAACAGGATGGTCTCTACATGGCTTAGGGATTATTAGAAAAAGTACTGTTATTGGGAAGTATTTAATAACAGATTTTAGAGTCAAGTGGTGGACATAATGAATTATATAATAGAGGTCTGGTGACATACTTCTCATTTTTAGTCTAATAGAGTTGTGGTAAAAAAAGATACAGAACATCTGTAAGTCAGTGTTAGCTAATATACTCTGGAACTTGCCTGGAGATATAGGTAAGATAACTATGCTATGATTTGTTTAGCTTGTACTGATAGGGAACCAGTGATGTAAAGACAAGACAGAAAATGATTTGCATATTGGTTCTCAAAAGCTGGAGGAGTCCTTGTTTGGCAGAGAAAGAGGTGTAAGGCAGGGATAGAGCATCCCTGAAATGTTACAAACAGAAATAAATCTCGGCAAATGAAGGATTACAAGATTTGCATGAATTAAAGGATGAAATTTTTATAATTGGATATATGATGAAAACAATTGAGAGACAAGTTACAGCTCATCAAGATGATGTCTAAAGTAATTTTTGTGTATGTGTTTTGGGGGAGTAACTTTGGGATGTTGGTTAATATATAGGACTTTTATATTTTTATTAGGAGATGAGAGAAATACATTTTTGAAATGAAAGAATAGAATATTCTTCGTAGCTCAGTGGGCAAATGGCTTGTAGCATATAGATGATGGCCTGAGTTTGGATCGCCAGCACCCTAAGAAGAGGCAGAGACAGCTGCCCACCCAGTCTATGAAAACCTCAGAGCTTCAAGTTCTGTGCAAGACTGAGCTAAAAATACGGCAGAGACTGACTGAGATTGACAGCCTAACTCATCCTCTGTCCTCCACAGGCATGTACATACATGTACTCTTGCATGCTTACACACAAGTGCACACACAAGTTCACACGCATCATGTACACATACAAACTCTAAGAGAAGCTTTGGCATTTGACAATATTTAGAGAGAAAAATCTACTTATTAAAATTTCCTGTGTTAAGCTGGTGATTGGAGATCACATAATGATTTAGAACAGAAGCAAAAAGGACACTTTTTTTTTCCAATAGTTTTTGCCGCATCAAATATGATTCACTTTAGAATCGTCTTTAACTTTCACAGAGGCAGATGCAGTTCTTACAGGTCTTGGTACCCACGAGCTGTTTAACAGTTGCATCATGTTTATAACAAATTCTGTTCTGAGGGTACAACTTTAGTCAATGAATTTCCATTCTGCCTTTGAATGTTCCTGGCTCACATGACAAATTCCATTTTTCATGGAACCAAATGATTTCTTTCTTTCTTTTTTTTTTTTAAGAGCTGAAGACCGAACCCAGGGCCTTGTGCTTGCTAGGCCAGCACTCTACCACTGAGCTAAATCCCAACCCCCCCCCACGGCCCGCCAAAATGATTTCTATAAGCACACTGAATGAAATACAAGCACACTGAAGATTTCCATTCTGTCTTCTTCAAAGCAAGTGGCTTCACCCCGTCTTAGCTTTGCTGATCTACAGAGATGGAATATCTATCAGCAACGTTCTGCAGTTCTGATGATTCATATTTTACCTGATAATTCTTGGTGGTCAAAATCAGTTTCTTTCCCAAAGGCTTTTGAACACTGACCTCTTGAGATGAAAATGCAATAGCATTGCCTTGAATGAACTACAATCATTATTAAAAATGTTTTCAGAGGCATTGCTTAAATTATCACAATTAATTGGGCAACCCTTAGGTCCTATGATTTGAATAGGAACTGCCACATGCAGGCTTCTGCATTGAACACTTGGCCTTCAGCTGATGGTGCTGTTAGGGGAGGTGATAGACACTTGAGGAGGAGGAGGGCCCTAGCTGCAGGAAGTAGACCACCTAAGGCATGGCTTCAGATGTTACACCTGGTGTTTACTCCTTTTCTTTTATTCTTCCACTCCACTCTTGGATGAGTGCCTCTGTCACCTGCTCCCACTATTATGACATTGTACCTTACCACTGGCCCAGAACCAAGGAATCCAAAAGATAATAGGCTTAAAAATGCCGGACATTGGTGGCACATGCCTTTAATCCCAGCACTCGGGAGGCAGTGGCAGGCAGATATCTATATGTGAGTTCAAGGCCATCTTGGTCTACAGAGTGAGTTCCAGGAAAGGCACAAAGCTACACAGAGAAACCCTGTCTCAAAAAATCAAAAAAAATAAAAATAAAAATAAAAATGAAAGTGTCTCTGGTGGTGGTAGCAGCAGCAGCAGCAGCAGCAGCGCACGCCTTTAATCCCAGCACTTGGGAGGTAGAGGCAGAGGGATCTCTGTGAGTTTAAGGTCAGTCTGGTCTACAAACCAAGTTCCAGGACTGCCAGGACTGTTACACAGAGAACCCAGTCTTGCAAAACAGAGAGAGAGAGAGAGAGAGAGAGAGAGAGAGAGAGAGAGAGAGAGAGAGAGAGGGAGGGAGGGAGGGAGGGAGGGAATAAAAACTTAAAAATAAAAAAAAAATGAAACTGTAAGACACCACAAATCTTTCTTCACTTAAGTCTAGGATGTCAGGTATTTTTCACAATGACAAAGGTTTCAAACATTAAGCAATTTGGAAAACACCAAAGGAAAATCTCTGATATCATCCATATGTTTAAGTCTTCTTTGTTTATTTCTCTTTTCTGATGTTTCAATTCCTATTATCATTTCCAATGGTATTCCCAGGGTAATGTGTCCTTGAAAACTTGTGGTATGCGCTGTTTTTACCACATAACGGCATATGAAATCTTTGATCTTCACTACATCCTCATAGTCATTATCAGGTACCATAAAGACATTAGTGTAAGGCACATTCCCTTCCTTCTCAAACATTTTTATTTTTATTATTACATAGTTAAGTGAGACTATCTGATCCCATAAATGGAGCAACTATGAAAATTTTAAACAGAAAAAAAAAATTAAATCACCCCCTATATTCTAGCAACACTACCGTCATGCATCTTCTCAATATGAGCCACAATGGGGACACCTTAGGATGAAAATCTCTGGGATGTCCCTGACTTTAAAATTGTAGACAATAGAATAATTAAATTGATTTATAAAGTAAGAAGGATGGTCACTCACTAACACTGAACTTATTCTACAAAGAGGAGAACACACTGTCATTTTTCCAGGGGATATTGTATGACAAATTCTCCTAGGAAATGGATGGTTTTTACTTTTGTGTGGATTCTTTGGGTTGGGGATTTTGAACGATTACAATGAGGCTTTCCTGGCTTTGTTCGGCGGTGTCTGATGCCTCCACCAGGAATAGATGAAATGACCTCCAGCTGAGGGGTGAAGTCATCTGGAAGTGCTTTATTCATGCTCGCTGGCTGTGCTGGCTGTCAGCTGAGCCTCCAGCTGTGCTGTTAGCCGGAAAACCTACCGCGGTTGGCTTGTTCCTAAGGCCTCTTTAAATGCACCACTTCGAGTTTCCTCTCTGAAAAGAGCCAAATTGAAGCTGTATTGCTTTCTGTGGTCTAGGAATAGAAGCCACGTGGCATGATTTCTGATCACAATCACTCTCAGACACAAGGACAGGAAAAATAGATTTCTCTTGGGAGTATATGAAAGTCTCACTTTAAGAACATGTGAAATAGGAGAAAACACTGTGGCTATTTTTATCAAGCACCATCCCACTATACAACACGCATTTCCCATGTTGGGAGTTTAAAATAAAGACATCTTGAATTAATAGCTCATCTTATAGTCCACTTCTCACAGCTACTCAAATCTCTATTCCTTTACTCTTCATTCTGGTTTCTGCCAAACATGATGGTTCCTGTCAAATGTGAGCAACATCCGCAAGTGAATAGGATAATGCTTATCTGGTCTGCTTTCAAGGTGTCAGACTCTTTGCTCTTCTAGAAATTAATCTCCATGTCACTATCAGTGAACTACTTTCAACACCAACTTTACAGTATTAGCTGTCAGTGTGAATTCAAGAAGTGTCAGTAAAGACGTAACTTTCATGGTCATGTTCGAAATCCTTAGAGTGATATTTGATGAGTGTTCAGACTTGCCCTCCACCTTTGGTTCTCATGTATTATCTCCTTCTAGACCTTTACACTCAAATGACTAGCTGTGTAAAACACACGCATTAATGTAAGTCCCATGTACCTTTATTTGTGCCATTTCCTTTCCCAAACTTTCCTTCCCTTTAAATATATGAGAAACCTTCGCCATCCTCTTGATCTAGCTCAAGGTATGACCATCTCTAGTTCCCATTCCCATGGTGTGGAATCACTTTATACAACTGTGTCTTTTAATAGTTATCACATTGTGACTGTTCATTTGTAAAACTTATTTCTTCTGTTAGACTTCTAACCTTAGCCTAGGAAGCAAATATTAAATGACAGCATCCATTCATCAATTAAGAGTGACAGTGAGAACTTATGATGTGCAAAGAAAGATTTTAGAACAATAACAGCCAACTTGCTTTCAGTTCCTTGCGAACTTAAAATCTAACAGTGAGAAGAGACAATAGTAGACATCTTTCTTTTCATCCTGAATGTCCTGGGCCATGACTTTCTCTTCCATGAAGAGGCACCAATAGTTCCAAACTGTCTAATATCTGTGACATACAAAGGAAAAGGACATGCATATTATTAAATGATACAAATAAAACCTGAATGATAGTACAGTTTGGCAATATCTGCAGTTCAGATGGAGACAGAAAAGGGACATCTACGTACCCTGCCACTCTGAGAAGATGTTAAGTAGTATTAAAGTTGAGAAGTATTAAAAATTACTCTGTGTGTTAATGACGCTTTTGTGTTGCTGTTGTTCACTTTTGATTTTACTGGCATTTAAAAACATCAAATCCACTAGAAGCTTGCTTTTTCTGAAAGACTCTAAGTATATCAACTGCATTTCAAGGCAAGACTCAAGCTCAGGAGTGGTTGACCAATACAAAACAGACTCCATGGTTTCTGTGTTGTTGTTTGTTTTGGTTTTGTTTGGCATTCTTGATGGTTTTGCATGTTTGTGTTTTGAAAGAGAGAGAAAGAATATGAAATTGGATGGGTAGGGAGCAGGGAGTATCTGGGATGAGAAAAAAATTATTATAAAAATAGAGTGTGTAAAATGTAATATATTAAAACAATTTAAAATGTATTTTTGAAGCACTCACGTTAAATTTTTCTGTAAAGAAACAGCCACGTGGATGATAAAACTTGAATCTCTAATTAGTAAATGTTTTTTTCTTGCTTCCTTACATCTCTGAGCAAAGGGACTGTAATTGACAGAAAGCAACCAGCCAAACTCCTCTTAGACCATTCCTAGTCATCTTTAACTCCACAGACATCTTGTGGAAACAACGTAGCAATCCCTACTGATTTCCTTCAGACAATTAAAGTCTCAGTGAGGGCGGTCTGAAACAACCTGTACCAGACTTTCAGCTACCACAAGCCTTGAAGAACCCTATGCAACATTATAGCCACTTCCACTAGACCTGGTAGACTAGCAAAAGGACTATATGATTGTTGATAAGAGGCCAGTTTGTGATTAGTTCTAAATGCAGCTTCAGTGACTGTGAATACCGCTGAAAAGCAAAGATGTGATTGTTCCAAATGCCTCCAAACACCCCTGCTTGCTCACAGGGTTCACCGGGGCTCACTTAGTGCTACTTCCCCTGGTGCTGAAGCATGCCTTCCTTCTGCTCAAGTGTTCTTTTCCAGCCTGTGCTCAGTAGTGTGGGCTGAGGGGGTAACAGAGACAAAGGAAACAACAGAACAACGATAGAGTGGCATGGGTGGCGCTGACAGGCTGAATTGCAGAAGGAAGCAAGGCGACCAGCACTCTGACAGCTGAAGAAGCAGCGGCTGAATAATCTGAAAGTGTCTGGGGCAGGAAGAAGGACAGCTGTGGGTGGTAGAAGAGTAGCGGAAGCAGAAAGGTGGCAGGAAGGAGGCAGAGAGACGATGATGACCAAAGCTATGAGATTACAATTAACAGAAGAAAAACTGTAGACCTGTTTGTGGTGATGTAGTGTGTACCCTAATAAACTTGCCTAAGGATCAGAGGACAGAGCCAGCCACTAGATTAGACATAGAGGTCAGGCAGCGGTGGCACACACCCTTAATCCTATCACTCAGAGAGGCAGAGATCTGTCTGGATCTCTGTGAGTTCAAGGCCACACTGGAACAGAGCCAGGCAGTGGTGGCACACATCTTTAATCCCAGTACTGGGAAGCACACACATCTTTAATCCCAGTACTGGGAAGCACATGCACCTTTAATCCCAGGAAGTGATAGCAGGGCAGAGAAAGGTATATATGGTGTGAGGAAACAGAAACTCACTCTCTTTAGACTGAAGATTTCATAGAGGTTAAGGACTAGTGACTGGCTGTTCTGCTTCTCTGATCATTCAGCTTTCACCCTGATATCTGGCTCTGGTTTTTTGTTGTTGTTGTTGTTGTTGTTTTTTATATGAAAAGACCATCTAAGATTCAAACAACATCTGGTCACTGGATGAATCCTATAAAACTGTCAGGTCCCTAAGGCCCGTGGCCTTAAACTCTCCGCTGAGAGCTGTAACCCTGGCTGATGTTAAGATTCAAGGCATTACAACCTCCTGAGCTCACACAAGGGGGATGACATCAGCTGCTGCCAAGAGCTAAGCCATCCCAAGCCATACCTTCCTAGCCTGGGAGCTATACCACGAATCAAAGAATCCTGACTTCCTAGGACCACACACACCTGTGCGGGTAAGGTCTCGGTACCTCAGGCCTGCAGCAATGGATGGCACCACCTGCTCTCACTCTCAAGTACATTGTACTGCTTCTCACTGTTGTCAGGCTGCAAGGGAAATGGAAACAGCCGGAGTCTGTGAAGGGATCTAACAGTCCCAAGCATGGCAAGCATGGCACTGGCCGGTTCTGCCCTCCATTTTCCTTCTCCTTTGTTAAACCATTAGATTACATTCCTAAAGCTAACCACCAAAGTTGATTCCCATATTTGGCTGCTGATTCCTGAGACTGATTACCCAAAGTCCAATTATCAAAACCTCAAGGTCCAGCAATCAAAAACCCCCATTTGGCTTCCCTAATTAACATCACCATAACTTACCAAACCATCCTAGCTCATTCTAACACAGACCTCCCTTCTTTCCTCTTAAAATTACACCTGCAAAGCTACTTGCTACTGTTTCTGCTTGATTCAGATTTAGACACCTGGTCTGTTTGCCTTGGTTAATAATGGATCTTTTTGTGTAGGAAATTGGTGTTTGTGCCTAATCCGGAGTCCAGAAGGAAACACCCTATGGTGTTTGTATCCCTTCAGTCTGTCCTTTGAAGAGTTTTATTTTCCCTGGCCTCCAGTGGTTTCTACCTGGGTGGGGCAAAAAGATCCCCAGTCAAATGCTTGACTGCAATGTCAATAGTTTTTTTTCAGTCGGTAATTTTCTTCTCATTGTCATCTAAGCCCCCTGCCCTGCACCTTTCCTCCATAGTCACTTATTTTTTTATATATTACATTTTAACTCCTAAATGCCTTGTGCATTTCAACCTCAACACCTATTATTATTCTTTATGACTTGAAAATCTAGGCAGGAAACTTGGTGAACATCATCCTTTTCCAGGTGTGTGGTTTGTCCACATGCGTTAGACCATCCTTTATGCCACCATCTACAGCCATGTCTTGATATTGTATCACAGACAGAGCTTCATCTCCCTTAATCTGAGCTTCAGGAATGCAAACCCCTTGACTGTCTTCTATACTGCCAATGAATGTTCTCTCAAATTTCACCGCTGCTGGATGGGAAGCAGATATGCCTGTCAGAGGACACTTGATACAGAGTTTATGAACTGACCTGATGTATGACATTGTAAGGACTCTACTGAAGAGTCTGATGCAGAGGTACCCTTAAGAGACACCAGTAATAGAACCCAGCACAGTGGCATTGAAAAGAAAAGTGTGTTTATATTTGAGAGGAATTTCCAAAACTGAATTGATGCAAGCTGATAATAGGACAGTTCAAATAAATGGATGATTCAAGATTGATATAGAATATTTGAACTACAGAATACTATTTACTTAGATAAACAACATATAAAAAATGGTGATAGTAATCATGGATTTTGTAGTGTGAAATCTGATATGACACCCAAATAAAGTAGATCCAGAGCTCAAAAACAAACAAACAAATAACGAGTAACACAAATATCTATAGGGAAATAAATATTTATAGTGACATATTATTCCTAAAGTTATACTAAGAGACTTAAGTTTGAAAAGTCTTCTTTGATGACACAGAGTTAAAGGTTGGTCCTGGAGAAACAATTGCTTAACATATTTCCCCAGTGTGAGAACTAGGCAGGATGCTAATTGTGTTATGAATCCGGCTTCTCTGTGCAAGGACTTCTTAGAGCGTCATAATTACTATGGAAAATGGACAGAGTAGCTTGTGTTGTGTTTTTCTGTTCTTGTCCTTAATTTCTCTCTTTCACTAATTTATTTTGGAATTGCTTTCTTAGAATTTTTCTTTAGTGTTTTTCCATGTTTCCTTCTTCATTTGAAGGAAGGACTTGTTACCAAGGGTAGGAAGGGTCAAAACCCTGGAGTGGATCCAAGATTAAAATTGGGAATGCTTTTTATCACTCAACATCTTTTCCTTTTGGAGAAATAAAACAAGACCAAGAAACAATAACTGCTACCAGCTGAGCAGTGGGGGAGCATGTGTGACTAGTATCAATTTTCCCCACATTTTTTCCCTCTTCAAACCTGTTCCTCTGGATCATATTTCCAAATACCATTTGCAAGAAAAACAGAATAACAGATCTCTAAGCTTAGAAAATAGAAACTACAATAGAACACTCACTCCCAAACCTGGAAATATCCCCCAACATATCAAAATACCACCCACAGCCTAGAAAAATAAAATAAACCACCTACATTCCTTCCAACCTCCAGCATGACTCAAGCACACACATTCCCTTTATCCACACTTAACAAAGAAATCTGTTCACTGAATAATTTTAGTTTCTTTAATGTTAGAAATAAAATATAATACAACACCATGCAGCCACCACAGGCTCTACCAAGGCTGAAATTGGTATTGGATTTAAATCAAGAACATTATATATATATATGGGTTTTCCCAAAAGTTAGAAATGTACTAACTGATAAATGAGAGCATAGTTCACATAATTTATGCTAAACCTCTCAGGGAAAGACTGAAAAAGAACAGACTAATTTGCTATAGTTGGCTTTGGTATAATAATCACAGATTCTACACACTGGGATACCACTGTTGGAAATCTGGACTGCCCCCACTCTGTGGTGAATAATTTGGGAAAGTCTTCCCTTCTAAAAAGCAAGACATAGCTCCTTAATAATATGAATGTGTCTTCTCTTGGAGGACTCAGATAATGCCATGGTGGCACACATCAATTACAACAAATATTACAATTTTTTTCTGGTAGTACTACTTACATTTTTTTCATGTTTGTTAGAGAGAAGCTTTGCTATATTAGATGATGCCCCAATGTTAATATTATATAATAAATATGCATGTATACAATAATACCCTAATGTCATGATTAAGTAATATTTCAATGGGTTATCCAAATTTTTTGATTAATTTGTGATATGAATGTTACATCTTATTCAATTGTGGCATTTGCCACGCTGTTATTTACCTACATGAAGGACTGTGAGAGCAGAGAATGCATGGACAAATCTTTGCTAAGGGATTCAATTGTAAGAGTTAGTGCTGATGGTAATGACTGAGAGTAGAATGATCCCACACATATGATCAAACTTGCCAAATTAATCTAAATTCTTAAATTTGAGTCAGCCACCTCTCCTTTGCCATCTCTCTAAGGGAGTTATTGCTTTGATTTTCATTAAAAATCTAGTTACCAGTGGCCCGGCCACTATACCATTCACAACTCAATCAAAACTGTGTGGTGGTGGTGGTGGTGGTGGTGGTGGTGGTGGTGGTGGTGGTGGTGGTGGTGGTGGTGTGTGAGAATGTGTACTCAATATTGTATTCATTTGCACACAAAGGATATTGGATGGTCTCTTTTATTACAGAATGCCTTATTCTTTTTAGAGTGGGTTCTCACTGAATCCAGAGCGCACAGATTTTATGTTTCAGCTCAGTGGATGGACAGCCAACTCCAGCGCTCCTCCTGTCTCTGTCTCCACCCCCATGCCTCCCACAGAGCTAGAGTTGTAAGCATCAGCTACCAAGCCTGACTTTGTATGTGGGTGCTGGAAATCTGAACTCAGGTCCTCAAGCCATCTGTCACTGCTTCCTGCCAAACAAATCTTCCTGAGCTGCTAAAGGATGACAACCCACACAGGATGTGTCATCCCGATGAGCCATCATAGAATAGCCAGCTTCCTTGACCCAATGGCTGATGGAGCTCTTATGAAAAAACCCAGCCAAACTCAACTAAGCAGGTAGAAGAACTACCCTGCAGATCCCTTAGCAAACTTTAATTGAATAGAACTGTAGCCTAAATCCGTGGATTTTTGTTTTTAAATATATATACATATGTATTTATGACAATATTGACATACCAAGAAAACATACACTCTCTCACACACACACACAGAATCACACATATATACACACACTCTGATACATGCACAGACACATTCACACAACACATACACACACACACACACACACACACACACACACACACACACACAATCAGCTTGTATAACAAGAAATTAACAAAATACAACAAGAATCAGGAGAAAGAGCAGATCAGCCTAGTAACAACAATTTCTAAACATGGATACATGTGTCTTTCTCTTCAGGCCACAGGGTTTCCATGGGTAAAATATTTCTTTTCCTTTTGTCCTTCTACATCTGATAATATTAATTTGGAGATCTCATAATGATCATGCTAATAAAATCCTTGAACATATTCAGCTCCTCTCACATGCTGTCACCATTGCAATAAAGTATTCTCATTCCAAATGCAGTGCATTGAAATTACTACTCTAATGTATAATACATTACCAACTAATACTTAGTCTTTTGTCTTAAAGAAATGATTTGAAATTTATTCAAGATAAATCATGGTTATATATCATCTTTCTGAAGAATAAATTTCCAATAAACAATAAACATTAAAAACAAGTACCCAAGTTTCCTTACATACAAAAGTATTTTCACAGCATTGAATCCTCAATACAGTGTGCTGCATATGTATTTCTAAAAAGTGTACAATACAATCATCCACCATTTCTAGTATTTCACTATTGTGGTATTTTTATTAGATGCAATAAATTGTTAAGGAAAACATATAGAAGTAGAAAACCTGTTGGAAATTTCATTAGAAATGAGAATAGACAGATACCATCTAACAATCCTGTCAATAAAATATTTACCCCTGTTACTGCTCTTATAGGATGCATGAGGCCATTCAGGATGTAGACTAAGACAATCAGGTGATGTCTTACTACATTAAATTGATCTGTAGTTATCGGAAATTAGTTGACCCAAAACAAGAACTAGATTGTAACTGGAGAGCTCACTCTTGTTACTTCATACGAAAACACAAAAGAACAGTTAGAAATGACAAGACTTTTTCAAAGTTAGAGAAGGAAAGGACTAAAGAACAGAGTCCAAACTAACAAAGATCCTAACCCCAGTGAACTCATAGCTTCACATTGCACAGCAGCCGTTTGAATGTGGTTCGACGATGTCCACAAGAAACCGTTGACAGCTTCCACTTCTGCAAATCCTCCTGCTCCCTGGACATGATGGATTCAGATATCTGCCTCATATTGCCACCTAACTGTTGAGCAGCTGCACGCAGTCTGCTTGGGAAGCCCCACCATCCCTTAGACCCCACATAGAGTGAGCAGATATGTTATAGTAACCATATTTCTGTCAGAGTATGACTTCCTGGGTGACGTGCCTGCTTGCTTTCTTTGCACCAGATACAAAATAAAATTCCTAATGAAGATTCTGGATAATACCTCAGAAAGCCACTGTCTTCAATTTAGAGTCTCTGTCTCTCTGTCTGTCTCTGTCTCTCTGTCTCTCTGTCTCTCTCTGTCTCTCTGTCTCTCTGTCTCTCTCTCTCTCTCTCTCTCTCTCTCTCTCTCTCTCTCTCTCTCTCTCTCTCTCTCTCTCTCCCACATCACTCTCTCTCTCTCTTTCTTTCTCTCCTGAACTCCTCTATGTGTACGGCCTGTGGATTCACCACATGTACCCCATATGGCTTATAGCTTATGACTAACACAACGTCCCCATCTTAAATCTCTCCCAATCTTTGTTGCGGGAGTTGTTTTCCTTCTTAAAGCATAAGCAAAGAAAAGTGAAAGAATTAAAGCTCAATATGTTATACATATTTTGCTAGGGCAACACATTTATCCTTATTGTGTGTGCTGTATCCCTCAGTATTTATCAATGAAATATAACTATATTCTAACATCTGATAAGTGTTCAAAAATCAGCCAACACCAAAGAATTGATGTTATTGTGAATATGCCTCATTGCATACCTCAGTAAGCATACTAAACACATCCACTCATCTTTGGATACTTTTGATTATTTTAATACAAAGTTTTTGGAGTTTATGTCACATAACAGTTCCTTATAATTCTATTCATTATTTTGTTGTATTAAATAGAAGGTAACAGATATTTACACAGAACTAATCATTCATTTTTATTACAATTATAATTTTGCAAATGATTTTTTATTGACTTACAAAGTATTAAAATTTGAGTGGATTTACATTATTTTCATAATTTTAGGAAAATGGATGAAATCTTTTCTTATCAGTAATTTAATATGGCATACATTAGGAATATTATAAATAAATCGTTTATACCACCAGCATTTCTCCAATTTCTACTTCATGTACTTGGACAGAGCATATACATCCACACGGTGGTGCTCTTTCTTTAGAAATGCCAAGGAGAACCAGCTTGGATTTGCACAGTGCTCTCTGATAAGATTATGCAGGCCTCAGAAATACTAGAAGTTACCAAGAAGGAAATGAAACACATTTCTTATTTATAATTTATTTTGATTGGCTGTTTATTTTCTAAAAATGCTAATACTGGAGTAGGTTTTGACAGCAATTGAAAATTGAAAAATCTAGATTATTTTTAAATGCTTAGAGATAAAATCCGAATCTGAAAATGTGTCACAGGCCTCAGCAGGAAACAGAGAGGACATAGTCAGGAGATAAGTTTAACCAGAAGTCCCTCCACTAAAATACACAGACTCTAAAGCCTAGGATGCAATGTGGATGCACATATCTAATCTTTACACATTAGGCTAAGACAACAAATGAGTTATACATTTAGTGCATTTTATTAACTGGAATTCAGCTACTGATGAAAAGAAGCAAAAATGTAGATAGAGGATCATTGTAGGAGAGAGAGAGAGAGAGAGAGAGAGAGAGAGAGAGAGAGAGAGAGAGAGAGAGAGAGAGAGAGAGAGAAGGAGGAGGAGGAGGAGGAGGAGGAGGGGGGGAGGAGGAGGAGGAGAAGGAGGGGGGGAGGAGGAGGAGGAGGAGGAGGAGAAGAAGAAGAGAAGAAGGAAGAAGAAGAAGAAGAAGAAGAAGAAGAAGAAGAAGAAGAAGAAGAAGAAGAAGAAGAAGAAGAAGAAGAAGAAGAAGAAGAAGAAGAAGAAGAAACAGGTATTTCCGCCACAATTTTCTCATAGATCTTATTTTAGGTGGAGGGTGGGAGGACCGGTCTGCTCTCTTTAGGTCCTCAGTTTCCCCCAGCTCCCTAGTGTGTAGCATCTGACCCTGCTGAGGCCTGGTCTAGTATTTAGAATTTTATATGCTTATGTTATCCCTCAGCAGACCTCCAACTGTTTCTTTGGCAACAAACCAAAGGTCAAATAATGTTCCAGTACTGAAAAGCAAATTGAATAGTTTGTGTGTGCACTTCAGGCACAAAAAAAAAAGTGTTAAGCAAACACTGCTATTATTCTAAGAAAATCCCAGTTAGGTATATATATATATATATGTGTGTGTGTGTGTGTGTGTGTGTGTAAAAAGACATTTTTTTTCTTTAAAAATCAGAAAGCTGAGGACATCGAACACAAAATGAAAAAAATTCTCTCTGAAAGATTTTTTTTTTCCTACGGCCGGGTAGAGTCAGCTGGATCACGTGGCCCATATGACAGAGCAGCCTGCTGAACATCATGGACTTACAGAGCCCTCTTCTGTCCCAGGTTCCGCTCAAAACTAGCAGCTTTGTGGTCATAGGAGCTAGAGTATCATGCTCACGTGAAGAACATGCTATCTCCAAACTCCAAATAGGCTCAACAAGTTTCATGGTTTTTACTTAGTGGCAAGAAGGGGCCTGGCGCAGCAACTTCTTTACAGTGTTCTCAAGCTGCGTTGCAGCCCTCAGAAAACACGTATTTCTGATGGTCTTTGGAACCCCTAACCATAAATTTATTTTTGTCGCTCCTTCATAACTGTAATTTTGCTACTGCGTGGTGTCTCTAAGACCATTGGAAATGTGCATTTTCTGATGGTTGTGATCCATAGGTTGAGGGCCAGTGCTAGAGGGGCTTGGTGTGGCCCATGTCATTATAATTTGGGAAGTTTAGCTAACATAAAAGTCTCTTGAATTTTGTTTGGATTTATTTCTTATCCCTTGATGTGCACATGCTTTATCAAGTCCAAAGTGGTTCCTGCCTCCTGCTCACTTGGTCCAATTAGCAAAATGACAATATCATGGATCAGTGTGATATTTTGAGGTTAACAGGTTGCCTGTCAAGTAAAATTTTACACAGGGCTGAAGAATTAATATACCTCCGAGATAGAGAGATAAAGGTTTGCTTCTGACCTTGCCAGTAGAAAAAATTTCTTCTGATGGTCCCTATGGACAGATATAGAGATAAAGGTATTTGCTAAATCAGCTGCCTATAAGGTACCTAGATAGGTGTTAATCTGCTCAAATACGGAAATCACATCTGGTAGAACAGCTGCAATTGGAATTTCTACTGGATTGAGTTTCCTATATTCAGCTGTCATTCTCCATGATGTGCATAAACTGCCACATAGGGGAGTTTGAGGAAAATGTGGTGGGAACCATCACCCTTGCATATTTCAAGTCCTTGATCATGGCACTAAGTTCAGTTTTTCCAGGGACATGGTATTGTTTTGGGTTCAGTGTTTTCCTTGTAAAAAGGAAGTGCTCATGAACTTTCCAAGTATAATAGCCTTTCCTTCACAGGTCAGGAAATTAATGTAGTACACTGACAACTTCTAAGTATATCTCTCCCAATTATGCATTCTGGAACCAACTTTTTTCAGTATAGTATCTAACAATGCAGCTATTAAATACTGAATGAAATAAAATAAAAAAAACCTAGAAGATTCAAAACCACCCATATTCATGGAATGTTGGAATTAATCCTGTTAAAAGAGTAAATTACCAGTAACCACCAATACAGACTCACTGTAATCATTATCAAAATTCTAATCACATTCCTCATAGAACTAGTATTTTTAAAAACTTAAAATTGACATGGAAGTACCAAACACTCCAACTGTCCAAGGTAATTCTGAGTGAAAAGTGTGTGGGCGGAAGTGTTATCATACCTGACCTCAGATTATACTACAGAGCAATCATAACAAAAGCAGTAGGATACATACACACACACACACACACACACACACACACACACACACACACACACACACACACTCCAGACAAATAAGACCACTGGAATACAATGCAAGACCCAGAAATAAATCATAGAGCTATAACCATTGAGTTTTAACAAAGGTACCAAAAACATTCATTGGAGCACATGAGAGGAGACATCTTCTGTAAGGAACAAGGAAAATGAACAGTTACATATAAGAATAAATCTTGACCCTGCCTGTAATTTTGAAAAATAATCAACTGAAATCAAAGCAGATGTTAGGATAAATCTGAAACTTTGAAATAGAGAAAATACTTAGGGAGAACACTTCAGGTACGAGCATAGGCCACAGTTCACTAAAATGACACAATAAAGCCCACCATCATATTAATATGTCAATGAAAAGGTTAGAATAACAGACATGAGGATTTATTGTTGAAACCGTCTAAAACATCGAAAAAAAATTAAAGCTTCCACTGATTACTTGAAGGTAAAAGTTTCACTCTTGTGTCAAGTGACTAAAAGCTGAAGATGCTATTTTCTTTTCCTTTTTCTCATTACTCTTCCCCTCTTCCAGCTGCTCAGTTCTTCTTTTCAGGGTGAGTGGCTGAGATGATGTTTTACAACTGTGTTATGTTTATGTTTTTATAACTGAATCGGCAAGAGGATCAGTCTTAACTTTAGTCACCAAGAATTATCACAAATAGTCTCAGAACAGACAAATGCAGATTTAATTTTATGTGTGAGATACTGATGCTCTGTGATTATGAGTAGCTTGTCTAAAATCAAAGAGCTAGTGAGAAAAAATATTAAATTAATAAAACATAAGCTAGTTTATGGCCATTAATCAGATATCATTCCTAGCTCACAAAACCACAGTATTTAATAAATACTGTGTTTCTGTCTCCCTCTATGAAATTAGAGACTAATACTATTATTATTAGTCTAAAGCAACCCCTTTAGACTAATTCCACAGACGACTGGAAGTTTTAATCAGACAAAAGATTAGAATCATTGGTCTCATTGGTCTTGGTTATGACCACAGGTTTCAATGCTCTCACTGAACCTGGAATGTAGGAGAAAACGCAGACATGACCTAGTGGTCAACATACCTGGCATAACGTACTTCTAAATGAAAAGCATGGCACATCAGCTCCTCAGTACTCCCAGGAGTCAGAACACTGAATTCTGAAGTAGGGTGAGTAGCCAGTACCTGGCCTGCAGGTGAGTCTCCACTCTCCACATCCTCTTTTATGTGCGTCTTCCACACAGAGACCCTGGTGGTATGAGCTGTCCAGTATGAGGTAATGTGCTAACCATTCACAGTCAATAGGTTTCCACTGTATCAATAGTGGTTTGCATGCAGTAAATCTGACACTGTTCCCTGAAACCATTGCCAGTGGTTCATCTCTGGGTCCTTTACCAACCCATGGGCATAGCATTCTTGTCCAGGGATGCCCCAGTAACAAGGGCACTGGATATTAACAAATAGACAGACTGGCAACCCAGTGAGCCCCTGGGGCCATTCTGTATCTACTTCCTAAAATTGGAATTATAGGTGTGTACAACCACACAAAGATTTTCATATGGGTGCCAGGGATCCAAAACTCTGGTATTTATGCTTGTACAACATGTGCTCTATCTAATGAACCATTTCCCTATCTCTATAATATTTTAATGTATAAATATTATACAATTTCCTCACATAAAAGAGGCTTAATACCATGTTTTCCCATAGTACTTGGGGAAAAAAAAAAACAAATTCTTACATGACTCAACATGATCTAACTGTTGCCTCTCATGACTCAACATGATCTAACTGTTGCCTCTCATGACTCAACATGATCTAACTGTTGCCTTTCATGAGTCAACATGATCTAACTGTTGCCTTTCATGAGTCAACATGATCTAGTTTTTGCCTCTCTCTTCTCATGTTTAATGTCACCTTGCCTTTAGTTAACTCAACATCTATCGCATTTAGGTTCTATCATCTTAGGGGCATTTGTAACACACTCTCAGGGACCTGAGAGTTTAAAAGCAACAGATATTACTTCTGTCACAGTTCTGGGCAGAACTTGTCCAGAACTTAAACTTCAGCAGATTTGACACTTTCTATCAGTTCCAGTAGATAATTTTCCATGTCTCTCTCCCACTTTTCTGCTATTACCATCCTCTGTGTGTCTTTCTGTCTACTCCCCTTCTCATACGGGTAACAATCAATAAATTTAGAACCCTACATTCAGAGTAACTGCACTTTAAGATGCTTAAACAATTGTAGCTACAAATAAGCTATTAATATTACACTCTAAAACTCTGAGTGGGCGTGAATTTTGTGAGGACATTTTTTTCTCTGCTATATATTTTAATGCTATTACATTTGTTCTGATCATAGGCTAAAAAGAATAATTTCAGTGAAAGAGTTTGCATCTAATATATATATATATATATATATATATATATATAACACTATATACATGCAAGTATATATACTAAATAAAAGTATAAATACATATTTATACTATATATATGCTACATGAAATATATATTTATGCTACATAAAAGTGTAAGTATATATATACTTTTATTTAGTATGTATATAAACAGTAAATACAATTATAAGGTAAATTTATACAAGTATGTATATATACACTAAATATAATTATAAAGGTAAACCTATAAAGATATAAATGTGTGCTTGTGAGTGTGTATGCTTCCATACTTTGTGATTAATTAGAAAAATGAGGATCCCCACCCATCGCTGTCCCAGAATCTTAATATAACTAACTTAGTTTAAGTCATATACTCAAAGGAAGGTAGCAGGGAGTTATTGCAGTATTTAAAATATGAAGAAAGACAATTTCAGTTAAGCAGTGAGAAATACTATTAATGAAGAAAAGAATGTGAACAAAATATTTGAAAATATAAATAGGCACTAATGATAACACATAAAAAGTAATAAACAGGCACAGTGATCAGATTTACAGAACTACTCATGGATTTCTTCCTGTTGGGAGGTTCTCAAATCCAATCAGAGAACAGTTGGTTACTTCTGTGACATACAGTATTACCATTATTGCACAAGTGACTACATCATGCTCTACAGGTCATTCTCAAAGATTTTAGGATTACAGCTGTCTAAGACCATTGGTGTATTTTCTCCCTCATAGCCTGCGTGGTGTCTCTTAGCTATTTTGTTATGGAGTAGGGACTAAGGCAGTGGAGATGTTAAGCAACAAAGCTAACAAAAGTTCTAATGCATTTAAATAAAGAACTTTCTTGGCTACTAATCTCAGTAAGGACTATAGAGTCTTTTAACCTGTTAGAAAAAGAGGATTATTTTTTTTTCTTTACAGACTGAATCCAGAGTCTCATGAATGCTCTCCCAGCACTCTACTCACCAATGAGCTACATCTCCATCCTTTCTTTTTACTTTTATCAGTTTTTATTTTTAAGGTAAAGTCTCACTAAGTGGTCCAGGTCAGGACTTGTAAGCTAGAACAGTCTTGCAGTCCTCCTGCCTCATGCTTCCTCTTCTTAAGAGTTTCAGGTTTATGTTACCAGGCCAGATAGGACTAGTTGACTGATTGGTTGATTTGTTGATTTTGATGCTGTTAAAAAAAAAAAAAAAAAAAAAAAAAAAGATCTACAATGCTGAGAAGAGTCACATCCTAATGAGGGGAAGAAGAAAAGAGCCTTCTTACATGTTCCTATTAAATGTAACCTTGAAAGTGCATAGGCAAGTTAGATGTGGGTCTATGAATACTGACTGATGGAATTTAGATGGGTCTGTGCATGAAGCCTTCATACACTTTAGGAAAGCATGCATTTTCATAATTACATTATGGAAACACATTTGAATTCTTGGCACTCCTCCAACATTAATTCAAATGAAATGTCCTTTTGTGTATCTACAGATATTTACTTGCAAAGCTATCTTGAAAAACAGAATTATTTTGTCTTTAAATAAATGTTCTTAGGTATTTGAAAATCATTAAAATATGTGGGATTTCTTTAATATGTTGAGGACTGTAGAATTAGGCTTCTCACAGGCAAGTAAATAGAATTCTTATCTGTGCATAGATTCTTATCCTTAGAATTATATAGTTTAAATTAGCAAACCACTATCCTATAATCTAGTACAAATAGTAGCTTAGAGTCCATAGAAACTGATCCATAAGTAAGAGCTTTTAAAGCTGTGGGAAGGAAGAAGGGAGTGGGGTGGAGGAAGAAGGATATATCGTCTTGCTACACAGAACTGACTGAACTATTAATACTAGATATGTCGGTTGGGGATTTAGCTCAGTGGTAGAGTGCTTGCCTAGCAAGCACAAGGCCCTGAGTTCGATCCTCAGCTCCAAAAAAAAAAAAAAAAAATACTAGATATGTCTTTGAACAACACTGAACCAAGTCCAATTTGTACTAGAAATAATTTCCAGGAGGAGGGAAATAAAATTCCAGTATTGACAAACTTAAAATAAATTAAATGAAATTACCGATTTTAAGTTCAAATCTTCTGACTATGACACAGCTATGGAAATCATGAACTCACAGCAACCCGGGGACCTGCACAAGACCTGTATAAATCAAGCCAGCCAAAATTCCAGCATAGATGAGGATAAAGGTCCTCAGGCCCCACACCTAGTATTGAAGAGATCCTGGCTGTAGGTAGTTTCTGGGGGAAGGAGAATCATTCTTTCTTGAGGGTATGGCCACTAGGTAGGTGTCCCATGCTCTGATAGATGGCCCCACAACCATTCAAATGTGGGCAGCGCTAACTGGACTTAGTGCATAGGAAAAAGAAACAGGGAGTGGGGATGTTGAGGAGACATGGAGGGAGTTGGAGGAAAGAGAGGATGAAAATCATATTTCATTGTATACATATATGACAGTATGAACAATAAGGACGTTTAAAAAAAAGAAACAGAAAAAATACTTTCCAGTATCTTAAATTTTAAAGCACACTAACATAAAGCTTAAGTTATCATTAATAATCCTGGCATTTTGCTTTCCTACAGGATTTAACTTTTTTACATAGTTGCAAAGCAAAAAGAATGGAGTATTGCTTTACTAATGACCGCTGTGTTTTTCTGTCTCAGCATGCAGATGCTGTATTTTAGTTCCTGATGTAATACATCCTAACCCATTTCTCCGTTTAATTAACTAAACTTTCATTAAAACTTGGGCTTCTGCAACTTCCTAGACGGAAAATTGACTTGTATTTGATTTTGTTGTGTTCATAGCATATCAACTTTTGTTTCAATTATGGCCTTATGTGTCAAAGCACTTCATGTTCATGCTATCGTTCCATCGTTTCAGGAGCCTGTGAGAGTCCTAGGTAAAGGGATACATTTTTATAAGACGTGACAGGAAGGAGAAAGAGAAAGACAGAGGGGGAGAGAGGGAGAGAGAGAGAGAGAGAGAGAGAGAGAGAGAGAGAGAGAGAGAGAGAGAGAGACAGAGAGAGAGAGAGACAGAGAGAGAGAGACAGAGAGAGAACACTACATGAACACATGAGCACTCAGGAGAGAATTAAAAGACAGAGATGAGAAAGCATCCAAACCTGCTTTTAACTTGGTTTTGTTTAAACATTGTGCAAACAACAAAAACAAGCTATTACTCAAATCCTGACCTACAGAAAAATGAAATAAAACGTGTTTTATTGATCCATGGAATAGGTAGAAATTTGTGGTGCAGCAATAGAAAGTCAATCTGTTTTACAAAACAACCTGGGAACGTACTTCTTGCCTCTGTCATTTAGAGGTTATAATAGTTGGTATAATCCCATCACTAAATAATTGCAGAATTCATCTGAAAAAATCAGAGTCCAAGAGTATTATTTGAGTCTTTTTATTTTTTATATAATGTTGATTTAAGGTTTGGCTTTACAGGAATTGGTCAAACTTATCTATCACTTAAATCTATCAATATAAATTGTGTTTAAACATTCGCATTTTTCGTTGTCTGAAGGAACTTAGTGAGAAACAATCGTTAAAGCCTGCTCTAATTGCTTGATGCAGGTGTCGGGGAGTAAACCCAGGGCTTTGCATCTGGTGAGCAAATGCTCTGTCCAGGCACTCGGATGTTATTTGTCCCTTCCTGCTGGCTTATTCGATGAATCTACAAGAGAGTTACAAATATCAATGCATTTTAAATAAACATTATGTTTTGATGATCTTCTATAAAAAGATGATGTATACTAATTTCTGCTACTATCTGCATTTTCCTATTTTTAACTGTTTTTTGTTTTGCTCTTTCTCCTGCTTCTTTGAACAAATACTCTTACTATTGAGTCACATTTCTCTTTTTTTTTTTTTTCGAGACAGGGTTTCCCTGTGTAGCTTTGTGCCTTTCCTGGAACTCAAGCCCAGGCTGGCCTTGAACTCACAGAGATTCTCCTGGCTCTGCCTCCCAAGTGCTGGGATTAAAGGCGTGCGCCACCACCGCCCGGCAGATTCACATTTCTCTTATTTATATATTTTATCGCTATAAATTTGTAAGGTTTGGCTGCCTTCCACATGGCAACCTGTCAACAGCTCAGTATCATTATTTTAAAAGACATTATTTTCATTTTTAATTCCTCACTGACCAATGACTTAAATGGAGGTATCTACCTTAATTACTCTGAATTTTAGTACTTTATATTTATCTTTTAGATTACTTAATTATAGCATTAGTTTGTAATTAAACTCTTATATTGAAAGAAACCATTATTCATTATTTCAATTCTTTAAAATATATTGAGTCTCCATATGAAATTCCTGTATGATGAATTTTGAGTAAAAAAAGAACAAAGTTTAATACATAATCATGAATCCAAGCTTGTTTATCATATTCGTCTTTATGGATGTTTTCATCAGTCTAGTTAAATACTGAAAGGTTGCTATATTTAATTCATAACTGTAAACGCAGGAATATTTAAAATTATTCCATTCTGTTAGCGTATTAGTTTTATGTTGAGCCATCCCTCTTCCCAGATTTCATTTTTTTTCTGAAAGGATGCAATTATTGTTACACTTTTGGCTTCTTTGTCAAAAATCAGAGGTTCATAGATGTGTGGATTAATGTCAGATTCTTCAGTTTGATTTCATTGATCCACATGTCTGTTTTTATGCCAATACCAAGCAGTTTTTATTACTATAGCTCTATAACAGAGCTTAAAGTCAAGGATGGAGATTCCTCTGGAAATTTCTTTATTATACAGGATTATTTTGGCTATCCTGGGTTTTTTGTTTTTCCATATGAAGTTGAGTATTGTTCTTTTGTGGTCAGTAAAGAAACCACAGAGACAGCTGACCTGAGCTGGTGGGAGCTCACAGACTCTGAACTGACAGCTGGGGAACCTGCATGGGACCTAACTAGATCCTCTGAATGTGGGTGAGAGTTGTGTGCCTTGATCTGTTTGTGGGGCCTCAGGGGGCAATAGGAGCAGGACTTACCCTGCATATATGAACTGGCTTTTTTGAGCCTATTCCCCATGGTGGGATAGCTTGCTCAGCCTTGATGCAGGGGGGAGGGGCTTGATCCTGCCCCAACTTGGTGTGCCAGCCTGAGTTAACTCCCCAAGGGAGGCCTTCCCCTTCATGAGGAGTGGTTGGAGGGCTGGGTAGGGAGGAGGTGGGGGAGAGCAGGAGAAGGAGAGGGAGGAGGAACTGTGATTGGTATGTAAAATGAAAAAAAAAATTAAATCAAAAAAGAAATTACTTCTTATGGAATTTAACTTTAATTTGTTATTTTTCTGCTCAAAGTTAATGTAACTAATATACTCATTTAAAAGTTGGAAACGGGATAGTGGTTGGAATGCCTACTTTCATTTGAAAAACGTGCTTGGTAGAAAACAGAGATACAAATTCAACACAGTAGTATTTCAAGATAGGGTTCCTAGGAAGATGCTCTTAAGAAATTACTGCAGAAAAAGTTGTTATACAACAATACTATACTATACAAAGCACTATCAGCAGCCGATGAAAGGTGACAGCAGGAGACATGGTATTCCCCAGGGAAGAGAAGAGCAAACCAGTGTCATGCAGTCAGCTTTAAAATATACATGTAAGGAACACTGTACACACTGAGTAGCTTGTATTTATGTATATACATATATACATGCAATAACAATTATGAAAAATAGGCCATAAATATTTTCATTATTTACAATGATAAATAATAAATAAATAAGCACATTCACAGCACTATTCATAACAAGAAAATTATTGATTCAGCCTAGAGCCCATCAGCAGATGAATGAATACAATGTGGTGTACATTGGGACATACAATGGGCTTTTACTCCGAGTTATATCATTTTCAGGAAAATAGATGAAATTAGAGACTATCATGTTAATTGAAATAAACCAGCTCCATGGAGACAAGTACTGAATATCTTCTCTCAGATGTTTAATGTAAGCATGAAAAATAAATGAAAGGAAAAAGAAAGTCATAAAATTGAAGTAGAGAACACCAGGGAAAAGTGTAGAGAGGAGATGAGCATGAGCAGTGAATATGCTCAAATAGATAATTTATGTAAGGAAATGTCTGATGAAACGCCTTCCATTGTCTAATTAACATATGCTAATGTCTTTTTTTCCAGTGTGAAAGATACAGATACTCATGGGAGACCTATACAGAAATGGAGGAGGGTCAGGCACTGGTGGTGCACACCATTAATCCCAGCACTTGGAAGGCAGAAGCAGGCAGATCTCTGTGAGTTCAAGGTCAGCCTGGTCTACAGAGCGAGATCCAGGATAGGCTCCAAAGCCACACAGAGAAACCCTGTCTCAAATAAATAAAAATTTTAAAAAGATACAGTAATATGTGGTGGTATTATGTTCCCCAAAATATTGTGTACCTTAATAAACTTATCTGGGGTCAGAGAACAGAAAAGCCACAAGATACTTAGGCTAGAAAATGTTAGCACACGCCTTTAATCCTAGCATTCCAGAGACAGAAATCCCTCTGGATCTCTGTGAGTTCAAGGCCGCATTGGAAACAGCCAGGCATGGTGACTCACGCCTTTAATCCCAGAAAGCAGCCTTTAATCCCAGGGAGTGGTGGTAGAAAGCAGAAAGGTTTATAAGGCGTGAGGACCAGAAACTAGAAGCATTTGCCTGGGTAAGCATTTGGCTGGTTAAGCTTTCAGGCTTTGGAGCAACATAGTTCAGCTGAGATTCATTCTGGATGAGGACTCAGAGGGTTCCAGTCTGAGGAAACAGGACCAGCTGAGGAACTGGCAAGGTGAGATAGCTGTGTCTTGTTCTGTCTCTCCGATCTACCAGCATTGACCCCAATAACTGGCCTTGGGATTGATTTTATTAATAAGAACTCTTTAAGATTCATACTACAGTAATATGTTAACAGAGTATATAATTGTTGTAGTGGTTTTCAGAGGACATTGGTGAACTCTGTGAGTGAAATACTTGAACTTTCAATTTGCTAACACTTCTCATCCTACAACACTTATAATTTTCTCATTGCACATTAATGGCTTCCAATATCTCTTGAAGAATAACTGAATTTTTATAAACTGTTTAGGGCATGTTCCTGTTTTTTCTTGATTTTTATAACATTGGGTCATTTTTAGTACATATTGTAGTATGAATCTTAAAAGTTCTTATTAATAAAACAAACCTGAGGCCAGTTATTGGGGTGAACTGGAAGATCAGAGAACCAGAACAAGCAACAGCTACCTCACCTCGCCGGATCCTCAGCTGGTCTTGTCTCCTCAGACTGGAGGCCTCTGAGTCCTCATCCAGAATGGGTCTCAGCTGAATTGCTGCTTGAAAGCCTGAATGCTTAACCAGCCAAATGCTTCTATAGTTTCTGGTCCTCACACCTTAAATACCTTTCTGCTTTCTACCACCACTCCCTGGGATTAAAGGAGTGATGAGTCACCATGTCTGTCTGTATCCTTGAACACATGGATTTCTGCCTCTGGAATGCTAGGATTAAAGGCGTGTGATATCACTGACTATCCTTTATGTTTAATATTGTGGCTGCTCTGTCTCTGACCCCAGATAAGTTTATTAGCATGCACAATATTTGGGGGAATACAATACCACAACATATAATGTTAATTTTTTTTTAGAATTTCAAACATGCATACAGTGTATTTAGGGAATATTCCCACTATGTAGTATTCTTTTGAAATTTGTGGGGGTTTTTAACGACTATTAACTTATTTTGTGGGTATGTGGAAGTGTTTATGTGCATGGGTATGTACGTGCCATGGTGCTTACATGGAGAGGTATGAGGGTGACTTGCAAGGGTCTGTTCTTTCCTTTTACCACATGGATTACCCTGGATTGAACATAGGTCCTCAGGCTTGGAGGCAGGCACTTTTAATCACAGAGCTATCTTGACTGCCCCTTTATGCATTATTTGGTCAACATAGACCTTAGTAGGAAGAAAGAATTCTGAAGGGTGTTAACTTTAATTGATCATGAATATATAACAGTCTTTATAAGTGCCTATAGTGGATATAATTAGTGTTAATTAGCAACAAATAAAAACCATGCATTCTATTTCAAACATGTACAGTGTAGCATGTTTCTCTGACTTCATATATTTGAAAATCTTTTCATCTTGCAGGAGAGCCACTCAAACCAATTATTTCCCTTGTAGATGAGTGTGCCTTAGAATATAGATGCCCAGGACAAGGCTAATGCTTCCCTCCAGCATCTGGAGACCCAGGGAAAGAAATGGGGAGAATCCCCAAACACCGAGTTCTGCAGCTTCCCATGCAATCAAACTTAATAAATACTAGTGTTTGAAAAGGGACAGAACCCCGAGAATGCCAGCTCCTTTCTCCACTGACTAAGGATACAGAGCAGCACATCCTTGGGTTCCAGGGGAAGCAGCTGCAACTGGGATCCGCGTGTGGGCAGTTGTCTCAGGCAGTCCGTGGGCTGGCTTTTACACCCTTCTCTGGGAGCCATTATGGTATCTTTTTAGGATAGTCAAGCAAACATCAGCTTTATCTCCTTGTCTAATAAATCTAGCCTCATTGACTGTGTAGAAGAGTTTTGCTGCTAGGTTCATGGAAGGTGTGTAGGGCTTCCTGAATATGCCTCCTTAAAATAATATTGAAAAGATATCTACAAGCCAGTTTTAGTTTTACACTCATCCTACATAACTTTTGGACTAAATATAAACTGATATATCATTTAAAACTTGTAGAAAAAAAATCTCTATTAGTTGCTGAAGTCCAAAATATTTAAATATTTGGGGGTACTAAGAAAAAGAAGTTTCTTGATTTACTCCCACCCAGAAGAAAGATTATAATTTAGTACAAATTATTGTTTTACGAATTGATTCAACCTTTACCTCACAAAAGGAAATCTTCCAATAAAATAAACTACCCCAAAAGTATAATGATGATTTTTGTATAACTAGCCATCTAGCTATATGCTGCCTTTTATATTTATTTCACCAATACAAGGAAAAAATCAGTAACAAATTACAGTGTGAAATTCTGTAGCCAACTTGTTATCTTGCACTTATTTTATAAAATGCCTAAAATAGTACCGAATACACAGTAGACATCCCAAGATACTTTCTTAGTAAGCACTTATTTTTGCTTCATATTTTCACATTTTAATGAGTAATTGCATATATATATAGCTGTATTCAACTCTGTTCTTCAGATAAACACCCTAAATTATAGCATCTTTGATAAAAAATAAAAATAGCTCCACTTAATTGTGTTAGATAAGAACATTCTAATTAGAGAATGTCCTCTACTTAGCCAAGAATTCAAACTACTCAAAAATCTGTTCTATTTTCTATAATAGGGAAATATATAAATATGAATCATATATTTATACACATGTAATATGTGTTATAGTTATATATGTTATATAAATACATATAATGTATGTGCAATAAGCATCTTTGTGAATAGTAAAGAAAAATCATACAATGGCATAAAAAGCAAAAGAGGAACAAAGCAAAATATAAATATTTATAATATCAAATATATAAATATTGTAAATATAATATTTATAATAATCTGTCATATTTGTCAAAACCATGTTATTTATTTTGAGGAGCAAAGAGAGCTGTGTTAAGATGATTCATAGTTGATATTACATAACGTTATGTGATGAAACATGTATTTCAATCAACTCTTTATAATTTTATTGCATTATTTTTATCTGTGTGTGTGTACATAAGTCACACGCATGTGTGAAAGTGAGAGAGAAATTGGCAGGAGTTGATTCTCTCACTGTGTGCTCCCAGGAATTGATTTCTGGTCAACAGGCTTGGTAGTGCATGCCTTTAACAACTAAGCCATCTTGCTGGCTCCCAAATGTTTTTGTTTTGTTTGTTTAATCAACATTAAATAAGTATACAGGCTAAGTACAAGTTTCTAGTTATTTTTGATTATCATATCCTACTTCATCTGTGTATTGTTTTATTTTTAACACATTTTCTTTAGGGATGGAGATTCAGCTTAATGGTGGAGTACTTCTCTAGCATGTGTGAGGGTCCAGAATTAATGCCCAGTATCCACTTTTTTACTTGAACTACACTTTCACAGATTAAAAATTAGGAAACAATTAAGCAGAGACTATCTTTAATGACTGAGTTTCTACATCATTCCAACATCTCAAGTAATTTGCCTGGTACTAGAAAAAGACCATTTCTCCATGATTTCCTATCATATCAACCACCAACAAAACAAAATGTTAGTCAGTATCTAATAATGCTTTTCCCCCTTAGGAATTACACTAAAAATAACTTCTAGATGTCAGAACATACTTTATATCTCCTATGTATTAACTCCATATTTGTCATTCACTTCTACATGTAATATAATTTAAAGTCATTTTCCCCCTATGGTGCTAGAGATCAAACTCAAGGCCTCGCAGAGGCTTGTCAAGCACTCTGCCATAGAACCACAATCCCTGGCACATAATTTAAACTTGTGTTTGCTCATTCTGATGCGTACTCTAAGTACAGGAAATTTAGCAAAACTATAGCTACCTCAGTATCCCGGAGTCACAACCATTACAAGGGTGGACGTGCACATGTGTTAGCCAATTCCCAGACAATCCTGTTCACTAACTCATTGAATGCAATGTACCTTGTGAAAAAGATGCTATTCTTACCCTCATCACAAAGTTTAAGAAACTTAGTCACAAGGAAAAACATAGATCACTCACTGTTGAGCATAACTAGTAAACGGCAGAATTAAAAACAAATTTGACACCGGGTGGTGGTGGCACATGCCTTTAATCCCAGCACTTGGGAAGCAGAGCCAGGCGGATCTCTATGAATTGAGGCTAGCCTGGTCTACAGAGTGAGTTCCAGGACAGGCTCCAAAACTACACAGAGAAACCCTGTCTTGAAAAACCAAATCCAAAACCAAATAAAAAAAAAATTTTGAAACGGAGATTCCAGAGTTCACAGATTTACAAAAATTATAACTTGTATACAATATTGGATGTGTTCTAATTTTTTTAGCAGGTGAGGAGTGGGATGAGATCATTTCAGATAGTCCTGGCTAGCCTACTAAAAATTTCTTTGCTCAGACAGCCCTTGAAATTATAGTGTGACTTTTGCCTCAGTTTCCCACTGGTGCTACAAGCATGATTCATTATAAGCCATCATGATTCCACTCTAAAGTAATTAAAATTGTGGGGAGGGGTTAGAAAGATGGCTTGATGGTTAAAGGTATTTGCTTCTCTTCCAGAGGACCTGAGTTGAGTTCCCAGTGCCCTTATTAAATGGCTGACTGCCAATAAATGTACTCTGGCCTTCAGGGGCACTTCAATCATGTGCACATACCCACATTCAGACATTCAGGTCTTTATGTAATTTAAATATAAATATTATTAGAATGGCATGGAAATTTTCACCATCTCAGAGAATTTATTAAGTGAGATGAATTAAATTCAAAGAATTAATTACACAAATTAAATAGATCTCAAATAACATTCTGTTCTCATTTATTTTTAAATATGTCTTATCATGGTCCTAATCCTGAGTTGGTTGATTCATTTTTTGTCAGTCTGGAGTCTTAAGAATGAATATTATTGGAGCACTAAGACTTTTTTCATATTGAGAAAGTTCAGCATTGCTCATATGAAAGCTTTAATCTCATTTCGGCTTTGAGCTATTCTGAGAATTCTAAATCAGAACTGAGGCGACTCTACCAAGGAACAGGGAGTTGATCCATTCTCTTTTTATTTGTCACATATTTTTATTCTAGATTGGGGCAGGAATAAGATGCTGCCAGCTATCTGTCAGGCACTTAAACTCTAGATTTGTAACTTGAGATTAATTATAGAAGAGTCTTTGGAAGTCTTTCCATGAGAACACCATGCGTCTCCACCGTATTTGCCATCACAGTGCCAACACTTGCAGAGAAAACCACTTAAATGAGGACATTTTACTTGAGCTTAGTTTTAGAAGTTTCAGCCCGGAGTCACTTGTCCCCATCCCTGTAGGTCGGAGAAGCAGCATAACAACTTAGCAGAGAGGGTGTGGTGGCACTCAGAGTCATACAAAAGAGAGAGGAGAGAGAGAGAGGAAGAAGGGATGGAGAGGAAGAGGAAAAGGGAGGCAAGCAAGAGGAAGGAGAGAATGAGAAGAGAGAGGAGGAGGAAAGGAAGACAAGGATAGAGAAAGAGGAGACAGAGAAAAAGAGGGGGAGGGGCAGATAGAACAGAGGAGGGCAAGGGGCTATGGACAAGAAGTAATTGCCGGCCGTGGTGGCACACGCCTTTAATCCCAGCACTCGGGAGGCAGAGGCAGGCGGATCTCTGTGAGTTCGAGGCCAGCCTGGGCTACCAAGTGAGTTCCAGGAAAGGCGTAAAGCTACACAGAGAAACCCTGTCTCGAAAAAACAAAACAAAAAACAAAAAACCAAGAAGTAATACTCCCCAGAAGAAGCATGCCCTGTGACCTACTTCCTTTACTAGGCTCCAACTACTGATTGCTACTCATTGATAAAGCTGGCATGCTCACAATCCAATCACCACTTAGTAGTTCATCATGGACTGGGGATCAAGCCGTTCGTGGAATATTTCATTTTGATACCTTACCATCATCATCCAGTGAAATTCATACATATAGGCAATTTGCTGTCTGTCCCCTTTTCCCTTTTGGCTCACATCCCAGTTTCTATCACTTTTGGTCCTACTACCCCAGCAATAAGCCACTGGGAAAAGTGATCATCTTTGTCTTTCAGTGGTTTGATACATGGGAAAAATCAACATGTTTGAGCCAACTTCTAGATATAATGGTTACTTTTATTGCTATGGCATTTTCACTGATCTGACTTAAGACACCTCCAAACTGACTTCTACTTTCTACATTTACTGAAAGTAAAGAAATATATTAGTCATGGGTGTTCCAAGACACCCAGTCATTTAGTTTACTCCTTACTTTGAGTATCTCCCATTGAGTCACCTACTGTTTTATGCTTCTTTAAATGTGGATATACATTATCTGGTATGAGACACAATTTTGGGGAAGTCTCATTTTTGCACAGGTGACACATCTTTCTGTTATCACAGAGAGTAAAGCCTCTGGAGCTCTGCTCACCTGGTGACAACTGTGTTAATCGTACTTTCTTGCCATCTTTTAGATTATCGATAACTTACAGTGGCAAACCTGGCATGATTATCCATTACTAAGCTTGTCGTAAATACACCTAATCTTCCACCATATAATATGAAGATAATTGTTGTCAATGGTACAATTTAGGCCTTGTTATGGTTTGGATATTGTTTGTTCCCCACAAGCTCATGAGCTCAAAGATTGAACCTTAGATGTTAACACTATTTAGGGAGGTGGCAGCAATATTAGAAAGTGGCATCTAGCTGGAGCATGAAGATCCTTGGGCTCTTGGCATGCATCTCTAGCTACACGGCTTCCTATTCACCATAATGTCAAGAGATTCCTCTAGCAGACTCTCCTGCCATCATGACGCTCTGTGCAAGTTTATGGTTCCAAGCAACCACGTGCAAAAGCCTCTGAAACTGTGAACTAAGGGAAACCTTTTCCTCTCTAAAGATTTTGTCAGGTATTTGGCTCTAGCTATGCAGAAGTATCCAACATGGAACTTTCATTGAAGTAATGGAAATTCTACTCTACATTTTTAAGCTTCATATTCATTGATGTGTTCAATACCTCAATCAAAGTTTTATCATCTGGAGATCTACTATTATCAGCCTTGTGTTCTAACTTATTTGTTCATCACATATTCATCAATAGCTTGAGATATGCTAGGCATCCTTGGGAGTATTAGGCTTCTTACAGTAAAGCAAACATGCACATAAACTTCTGTGCTAAAGAGACACAGATAAATTGCCCTTGCCCTGCTGAGTAAGTTTCCACCCACACTCAGGCAATTAGAGCTCTAATTATCAGTGGGCCACACACAAAAAGAAGACAGGAAAGTAGGAGGGGACTCCTTGGAATGAAAGGTACCAGTGGGGGAGTGAGTGGGTTATTGGAGGAAAGTACAGAGTTAAAATGACTAAAACTCATTAAATAAATGTGTAAAACTGTCAAACAATTAAAAATTCAGCTAAAAAGAGGCAAAAAAAGATTCTCACATCCAAGTAATATTAAACAATGTAAAGACAAAGGAAATGGCTCAGTGGATAAAGTAATCACTTTGCAAAGATGAGTGCCTATGTTTAGATTTCCACTACCACCCCCAAAACAAACAAACAAACAAAATCAAAAGCAACAAAAAAACTGGGCATGACGCTGCACATCTCTAATCCCAGCACTGTAGGCATAGGGACAAGTGAACTTCAAAAGTTCGCTGGCCAGCCAATGTAGCCTAAACTGCAAGCTTCAGATAGAAGGGATCTGTCTCATAATAAAAATGGTATCAAATAATAGAGGAAAACACCTATGTTCACCTCATATGAACACATCTCCACCTACATACTCATGTGAATACACAGGTATATACCATACGTGCATAAAACATCATAATCCAATGCACAATAGTCTATTTTCCATTTGACTTCCCTTGCTGTTATTTCTCCTAATAGACTACCTTTGAAGTTTTCTTAGAGCCTATTTCTTTCCTCAACGTAAAATTTCACTGTAGAGGTTTCACAGTTTCTTAATCCTTACTTACCCAACCTTACACCACCAAAGCTTGAAATAAACTTTCACAATCATTGAATTAAGGAAATTTTATACTAGTGGGGATCCAACAAAGACTTAAATATGCCATGATCATCTTACATACAAAAATACCTATCTTACTGGGTTCACTGAAACCAGATGTTAGGTTATGGATGTGACCACGGAGCTAGTTTGAAAGAAGTAGTTAAAGAATCTGGTGTATTACAGAATAACTGTGAAGAGATAACTTGCAATATAGCTCTGTGGCTGTGACTTCCAGACAGAATAGGTATGCAGTAGGAGCTATCAACTGATATGGGCAAAGGTATAGTAGACTTGTAAACAGGGGTACAGAAGGTCAGGAATATAGATTTAACTTGCAGGGGTTTGAATTCCACTGAATATCCCGAAGGATTCCCAAATATTTAGTTGAACACAAAAGTCTGAATTTTATCAATACAGTTGATTCTTTTTTTGTTTGTTTGTTTATTTGTTTTTTGAGACAGGGTTTCTCTGTGTAGCTTTGTGCCTTTCCTGGAACTTGCTTTGTACACCAGACTGGCCTCAAACTCACAGAGAAATGCCTGCCTCTGCCTCCCAAGTGCTGGGATTAAAGGCGTGTGCCACCACCGCCTGGCAAGACTAAAGATTCTTTAGTATTAATTGTTGAAATAGTTCAGAATCAAGAAAGTAAATGGAGGTTTTAAAAAAAGAGTACAAGGACTATACAAGACACATCCAACAATGAGATTAATTCACACTAAGCTTATCATGCTTGTCCTTAATCACGTATGGATCTTATTGATATCAAGAAGTATTTTAATCCCCAGGTTTATGAGATGGACACATTCAAATTTGACTTCCACTTCATACCCTACATTATATACACACACATGTCCTTCATGACAAAAAGCTCTTTGATAAAAAATTCTGAATCCACTTTTCTGTCTGCTTAATCTTTTAAACCCTTTCAAACTTGATTTCACATAACTATTCACATAACTGAAATCATTCTCAGCTACATCATCATTTGTTTTCTTGTCATTGAATACAAAGGACACCATTCTTCTAGAACTCTCTATGTCCTGAAACTGCTAATAACCTTTGCAATCAATCCCTGCTCAACCTTGGTATTTGCCATTCCGTGCTTTCTTAGGATATGTGCTGCACACTCCTGTCTCCTCTGTCCTTTCACAGACATGTTCTTTTTCTGACATTTAACTTTCATGTTGACTTTACTTAAAAACTTTTCTTCCTTAATATTTTATATGCAACTCTTTTCTTATCTACCTTTGTATTATGGGGAATGATTTCACCCCTTCTCAAACATCAACAAGCTCTTCTACATATTCAAATCGATTTTGAAAAGTGAAATGTCACCATCAATTCCAAAGCACTAGTAGACTTATTGTTTCTATCTAAACTCTCTGGCCTCCTATTATCAATTTTATTCTTATATCCCTTCCCACCTCATCTAGCCTTTCATTAATATGACACATTATTTATCTATTTTATCATTTATATATGGCAAAGATCACAATGATTTTCTCTCCAATACTTTATTTTTTTAAAATCACCATTATATATTTGGTTGTGAGCCTACCCTTTAACGGCTGAACTATCCCTCCAGGAGTGCAGTCGAAGAAGAGAGAGAAGAGGGATTCTATGAGCAAGGGGCATCAAGATCATGATGGGAAAACATCAGAGACAACCAAACCAAACTAGTGAGAACTCATGAACTTTAGACCAACAGCTGTGGAACCTCCATGGGACTGGATTAGGCTCTCTACATAAGCGAGACAATTGTGTAGCTTGGTCTGTTTAAGAGAATCCTGGCAGTAGCATCAGGATTCGCCCCTAGTGCATGAGCTGACTTTTTGGAGTCCACTGCCTATGGTAGGACACCTTGCACAGCCTTGATGCAGGCAGAGGGGATTGGACCTGTCTCTACTGATAGTCCCAAGCTCTGCTCACACCTTATGGGAGGCATTGATTTGTTGGAGGAGGGAGTGGGGGTATATTGGGGGGAAGACTGGGGGGTGGGAGGAGGAAGAGAGGGGGATCTGAGATTGGTATGTAAAATGAATAAAAAAATTCCTAAATAAAAAAAATCACCATTATAATTTACCATCATTTTTGGGTGACTGCAAGAAACTTTTCAAGGATCTTCTTATTAACTCTTCTCTGATTTATTCTTCAATATAGCCAAGAAGATATTATAAAGAAAAATCCAGTAAGGTTGTCCTCCCATTTGAAAACAACAAGAGTTCCTGAAGTTCCTCAGTACTGAATGCAAACTCCTCCCATGTCATCCTCCAACCTGATCTTTTACTATATCTCCCACCCTAGATTATTCCATGCTCGGTCCACACATGGATATTCTACTTTTGGTCCGTATAGATGCAGCTTTTGACATAACTCCATCTCCTCACCTGGAAATTTCCTATTCATCCTGCAGTCATAAAGTGGTACTTTACTTTTCTGGCTCTGTATGTCCATCAGTTGGACTTGTGGCCATTTTCACTTGACTTACATCTGACCCTTCACCTACACAATGTTTTAATTAGTTTTTAACCAGGCTCTCTGCCCACTATATTGTAAAACTCTTAAAACCTAATCCTATACATAGTACATAATTTACACTCAAATATATACCAAATTTGAAATAAACAGAATGAAAAACAGTGAATGTGAGATTTATGATGCAAAAAAGTTAAATTAGATCAAAACTAAGATTAGTATTACTTTATTTCTTACCATGAATAAACCGATGGCATTTTTGAATAATCTAACTTAAAATGAGTTTGGGAGGTTTTAAAATTTTAAGTGTATTTACAATTAGAAAAACATATAACCTTCTCTAAGGAACAGCCTCAGAAAATTGGATTTTAAAAATTCTGCAGTGTGTGTACCCAAATTGCAAGAACTATCCAGAAGCTATAAAATTTGAACAGAAAGTACAAAAACACAGAATGTGCAATTTCTGCTACTCAGTGGGGGAAATTAATAGAGCTAAAGAATGTTCAGGACATTGTGTGCATCAAGCCCAGGACAAACCGAATGGGGATTCGTTTATTCATCACACTCCAGAACTGAAGAACACCATTGGCATTTAGCACAAAGAATCTTATAACAATTAAAAATAAATCCAGTCCAATATCAGAAAATAAAAAAAAATCACTGCTTCTGGTAGAAAAAAAAAAACAAAATAAAAGGAACCACATTCCCAGTGGTATTCTTGCTGTGACTTCTGGGTGAGGCAATGAGGAAGATTTAAAACCCAGTTACACCCTGGAGTAGAATGAAATGTGTTCACATTTGTCTGATATATGTCGATATATGTTACAATGTATTCAGGAACATGCTTCATGGAATTTAAGTGTTGGCCCACATCACTCCTTATCACAATGACCTAAAGAAAGATCAGTTTTTCAAGAATATAAATGTTATCAAACAGAGTATGTTCCACATTGTACTCTAGAATATAACCAAATTATAAAAATTAATCCTTTGGAACATGTTCTGCTGAAGTATGTGTCACTACCATTATATGTTTTGTTTTGCTGCCAGCTCATTTTCTAAACCCCACCTGTGGTCTTGGATTTAGCTTGCAGTTTAGGAAGAATTAGGACGCCAGCTCAAGGGCTAGTCAACAACTGTATGCCAGCACCCATAGGATCAGATCACGGCAGTGTTGCTTCATACGGTGGGTGCCACAGGGAAGTGTACACCCAGTAACTGCATTCCAGATGCCTGATTCTTCAGCTTCTCAAATTCTCTTGGCTCTCTGAAGTGAGGTTCCTATTCTTCACCCTGGCCTTTGTAGGCATAAGCCAATAATTTGATCACCTAGGTTCTGGTGGTTCCTGAGAGTTACTAAGTATCTCTTTTTTGCATTTTCATGTTGGTAATAATCTTAAAATGTGAAATTAGTATGCAATCATCTCTCACTGGAAAGGGGTGATTGGTTCTAGGATTCCCTGTGAAATTGTGTAGCTACTCAATTCCTTTACAATGAAGCATACGACTATTTGAATGTAACCTATGCACAACCTCTCTTTTGTAAATTACAGGTCATCTGTAATACATGTTACAAGATATGCTCTGTATAGACATTATTTAAATTCTATTGCTTAAATACTATTGACAAGAAAAAATCTGTGATTGTTGAATATGAATTGAAATCATTTTATAAATATTTTAATTTTCGTTTGCCTAAATATACAGATGTGAAATACATACTTATTGATAAAGAAATACATTTTTAAATTATGACATTGGGGATGAAAATGTAGCTTGCTGGTAGAGCTCATGCTTAGCATGTGCAAGCGAGACTACAGTTTTTTCCGAAACATTGAAAAACAAACATATGAACATTACTTAGCTGTTATATACTATATTTTGGTTAGTAATTATCTAGTTTGCTTTATTAACATTTCAATGTAAACATATACTACCTTTTTATGATGAATGTTAATCTGTGATCTAATTTCTATGAACTGAAAGCATATGCTGAATGCAGAACATCCTTTGGGAAAAATTTTGAAGACAGATTTAAGTTATTACTTAACAGACAACATTTTTTTTTTTTCTCGGTAAGAGAAGAGTTATTACTCTGGGGTAAACATATAATTTAGAAGTAACTGAAGCACTTTCCCCAAAGGTATAATTACTAAGATTCTGTATTCTAAAATATCCTTCTTAAAATGTGATATAGTTACATAATGGAGTATTACTCAGCTGTTAAAAACAATGACATCAGGAAATTTGAAGGCAAATGGCTGGAACTAGAAAAACCTCAGCCTGAATGAGGTAACCCAGTCCCAGACAGACAAACATGATAGGTACTCTCTCATAAATAGATAGTAGCTGTAAAGTAAAGGATAACCATGCTACAATCCACAGCCTCAGAGAGACGAGGTAAAAAGGAGAGCCTGGGTAGATGGCATGGGTGGGGAGTAATGAGAACTTGAGGGATCATATTGAAGGGAGGATGGAGCAGGGGAGAGTATTGAAAGAGATGACCAGAAATGGGGGTTATTCTGAGGACAGGTAGAAACCCTATGCAAGGGAAACACCCATGATTCTACAAGGTGGACCCTGGCTAAGATTCTTACCAAGAGTAGAGAGGTAGCCTGAACTGGCCATCTCCTTTAATCAGATTTGTAACTACCCCAATTGTAGTCGGAGAACCTTAGTCCAGTAACTGACGAAAACAAATCAGAGATTCCCCAACCAAGCACTGGGCCAGGAAATCCTAAGGAGGAGAGGGAAGAAGGATTGTACTAGCCTGAGGCATGGTGGGGGGCAGGGGTTGGGAGAGGGTGTGGGAGGGTGGAGAGGTAGGGCAGTTTGGGATATGTCAGGGTCATCACCAGAGAACCCACAGAAGCAACTGGTCTTCTCATGGGAGCTCACAGACTATGGACTGTGGACCACAGCTGGGGAGCCTGCAGGGGACCAGCCTAGGCCCTCTGCATGTGTGTGACAGTCCTGTGGCCTGGTCTACTTGTGAGACTCCTGGGAGTGGAAATGGGGTCTGTCCCTAATGCTTTGCCTGGCTTTTGAGAACTTGTCCGGCCTTAACACAAGGAGAAGAGCTCAGTCCTACCTCAACTTGATATGCCATGCTTTGTTGGCTCCCACGGGAGGCCTGTCCCTTAATGAACAGAGATGGAGGAGGGGTACATTGAGGGGTGGCAGAGGGGAGGGGGAAGGGGATGGGAGGGGGAAAGCGGAGGCTGCGGTCGGGATGTAAATTAATGAAAAATTTAATTAATAAAAAAATTCTTAAAAATACTTTTTGAGCCGGGCGGTGGTGGCGCACGCCTTTAATCCCAGCACTCGGGAGGCAGAGCCAGGCGGATTTCTGTGAGTTCGAGGCCAGCCTGGGCTACCAAGTGAGTTCCAGGAAAGGCGCAAAGCTGCACAGAGAAACCCTGTCTCGAAAACCCAAAAAAAAAAAAAAAAAAAAAAAAAAAAAAAACTTTTTGAAAAATAAAGCCATTCTAAAATCTTCTTCAATTACATCTTAAAAAAATAGTAAATGATTTTCTCTTTAGTGATGAAACAGAGGCTATTTGAATTTTCAAAAATTATACTTAATATTTTTTATTAAAATAGCTAATACCAAATATTCCTAGCATCCTGCAAATTTAATCTTACCTGACTTGCCATTTATTAATAATATCATTGGGTGCACTAATTAAACAGATCCTAATCTTTGAAATAAAACAAATTTCACAATTTTAATCTTCAAAATTAATTCTTTCGTGCACCTAAAGCAAAGTTTTCATTTTTAATATTCCATTTGTATTTAAAAATTTCTCAGTGTCATGTTATACTAAAAAATAAATCGCCCCAGTTTTACATCCTCATATGAAACCATTCATCCAGTAATTTTTGGTTTTTCGAGACAGGGTTTCTCTGTGTAGCTTTGTGCCTTTCCTGGATCTCACTCTGTAGACTAGGCTGGCCTGGAACTCACAAAGATCTGCCTGCCTCTGCCTCCCTAGTGCTGGGATTAAAGGCGTGCGCCACCACCGCCCGGCTTCATCCAGTAATTTACAGATCCTTTTTCAATGAATTTTACTTTTTAAGTGACTTTGAAATTCTTACCAATGAAAATTTCTTTGGCAAAATTGATAGAATGGTTTTATAAATATATTATGAATACATGTACCAAAGACAAATTTTGAAGTGGAAATTAGTATTAGATTATCTATTATGCCATGTTTTAAATTAAAAATAAAACCAACAGTCTGATTACCGGGGTAGGCCAGCTCAGGCACCCTCTCCACTATTGCTGGTAGTCTAAGCTGAGGTCATCCTAGTGGATTCCTGGGAACTTCCCTAGCTCCGTGTTTCTCCCTATCCCCATGATACCCTGTCATCATAGAGCCTTCATTCAGTAACTGATGGAAACAGATGCAGAGATCAACAGCTAAGCACCAGGCAGAGCTCCAGAAGTCCAGTCAAAGAGAGGGAAGAGGGATTCTATGAGCACAGGGCATCAAGATCATGATGGGGAAACCTACAGATAAAACCAAACCAAGCTAGTAGAAACTCATGAACTTTAGACCAACAGCTGTGGAGCCTCCATGGGACCGAACTAGGCCCTCTGCATGGGCGAGACAGTTGAGTAGCTTGGTCTGTTTAAGGGGCCCCTGGCAGCGGGAATAGGATCTGTCCCTGGTGCATGAACTGGCTTTTTGGAGCCTGTTACCTGTGGTGGGACACCTTGTACATCCTTGATGCAGGGGGAGAGCTTTGGACCTGTCTCAACTGAATGTACCAGGCTTTGCTGACTCCCCATGGGAGGCCTTACCTTTTTGGAGGAGGGGATGAGGGATGGGGGAAAAGGCTTAGGGGGAGTAGGAGGAGGGATGAGAGGGGGATCTGTGGCTGGTATGTAAAATGAATAAAAATTTTCTTAATGAAAAAATCTCAAAATAAAAATAATTAAAAAATAAAACCAGCTGAACTTGAAATAGATATAATTTAATGCAACTTCTGGCTTTCTAATTTATTTTTTAATTGTGGATCTACAGTTCTGGGGATGAAATTTTAAGCCTCAGTCATAATAAGCAAGAACTCTATCATTAGACTAAAATGCTATTTTTAAATGATGAAGTAACTCTAGCTACTATGTCCCTTTCATCTCCATCCCTAGACTCCTTTATATATAATTTAGAGGGAGCAAAACACAATGCCCCATTATAAAGTGTATGACAACATGCTTCTGATAGCTCTTTAATCACATGACACAGTAGATTATTGCCTGCTAATGAATGTCTAGATTGCCTGTACCTTTACAGACCCTACCAACTCATTTGACAAAGTTACAAAACGTATTCAAATAAGGTCAAAATAGATAAGCATAAATGTAAAATACTTGTTATCCTGGTAAATTATGTGGGATAAACAGCCTATATGTTTAAAAAATTACACTTAAAGGAAAACTGATTTAAAAAGTTGAAAATGGAAAACACATATATTTTTTTCTACCCAGTATCCAAAATTTTATACCCAATGCTTCTTCCTTTTTGATGGTAAGGAATCTGTAAAAGTTGCCTTTAGAACACATTTTCTCCCATGACCCTTTCCCACTGAAAATGGTTTCTTTTAATCGTTAGACTATCTACCCACTCAAAATTCTCAAAATTTCATATTGGAGAGTATGCTTTTTTAAATGATATGATGAAGTGATTCTTTTTAACATGTAAGTATTAGATAAGATTTTTGTCACTACTTGCAGAAGAAAGGAATCTAGTTTTGTTATGAATGAGGAACAAATCCCTTTCAAATCAATTAATCACCACTCATATATTTCTTGTAGGAATTAGAGAGCAGGTGAAGGTGGTACCTTGAAGGAGATAAATTTATTCTGGCATATCTGTTACTATGTACATGCACCATATAAAGCAGAAGGTGAAATATGTCACCTGAACAGTCACCTATAACATTTAAGTATAACACCATCTGTCAATCATGTCAATTGACTTTCTAAGTTCACTTATATTTCATCTTTCCATACATTATAGTGCTGGAAGTTCTTGGATAGTGCAAGTAGCTATCTGAGTCCAAAACATGTTTCCTGTGTGAATGTAGAAGATGATCACAGAAAGGAAATGGTAAATGCTGCTGAGCTCTTACTAGAAGTCATATAGCAAGGATGATAGTGTATCACAAGGCACGCAAGTGTTAGACAGGAAAGCGTTGCAATCAACATTATCATTTTAACATTCACTGATGCTTTAAAGGAACTAAATCTCATAAACTTGAGTTATATGTTGTCTTTGTTAGGGTATGACTATGATGACACCATGACCAAAAGCAAGATGGGGAGGGGAGGGATTTACTTGGCTGACACTTCCACATTGAAGCCCATCACTGATGGAAGTTGGGACAGAAACTCAAGAAGGGCTGGAATCTAAATGCAGGAGCCGATGCAGAGGCCATGGAGGGGTGTTGTTTACTGGCTTGCTGCTTGTAGCTTGCTCATCCTGCTTTCTTATAGAAACCAGGACCATGAGCCCAGGGATGGTACTCCTCACAACGGCTGTGCCCTCTCCATCAATCTCTAAATAAGAAAACACCCTAGAGTCCAACCTTAGGGAGGCATTTTCTCAATTGAGTTTCCCTCCTTTCAAATGACTCTAGCTTATATAAAGTTGACATAAAATTAGCCAGCATTTGTATGATCCTCATTAAATTTCACCATACTCAGATAAAGCAAATAGTGATAAAAATTCATTCATTGACCATTTACTAACATAAACTGGATATGATTTATTATTTAATTTACATATTCTGAATTTTGTTTCTCAAGCCTGAAGTCACAGGGAAATCGTCTTAATGTCTGTTGAAATCAGTGGCTCAGTAAAAACTATGATATTCCAATATATCATGCTCCTCTTACCATTTAAAATTTACCCTCGAGGGCTGGGGAAATTGTTCAGTGGTTAAGCACTTGCTTCTCAAGCATTAGGAATACTGTTTGGGTCCCCAGAACCTATGAAAATGCTTGGTAGGCATGGTGCCCACCTGTAATTCTATATTTAGAAGATGGACACAGGGAATCACCAGAGAAAGCTAGCTAGTAAGAATGGCTGTAGAATTGACTTCTAGCTTTTCACAAGAGACCCTACCTCATGGGAAAGGTTGACGAACAATGGAGAGTTGTTCCTAAAATTTACTGTGGGCCTCTACATACACATGCACCTGTGTGCATGTGCCCCCTAACATGTACCCACATAATGCAAATATGCATGCACATATACACACCACGCATACATGTATTAAAATGAAAAAATACAAAAATATATCTTGAGAACTCATTCCTTAGCTGTCTAAAAGACTTCCATGTTGAGTAGGGAAGAAACAACAATACCAAGAATCAATACAAAGCATAGCATGGCTGTAATTTTTCTGTGCAAAATCAAAATACTGTGAAACTCAAATCCAATACTCAATTTCAGAATTATGAATTCTCAAATTAGCACAACCTATTATCAGAAAAGATATTATTCATGATTTCTCACAAGACATTTACTATTTTTCCTCTTTTGTACTGGGAATTGTATCTAGGGTATTGTGTATGCTGGTCAAGTGTTCACCAGTGAACCACAACTCTAATTCTTTATTTCTGTGCCACCAGTTTGAACATAGATTAGTTATTTGAGAAGTTACCATTTCAAGCCATCTGAACACCCCTAAAATCAACTTTACACTTCTTATTATTTACTGCAGTAATTGTTTCACAATAAGCCTCAATACATGATATGCAGTATATAGCAACTCTCTGTTAGATGCAGTTCTTACATCTAATGAGGGTCTAACTTACCGGTGGATCAGCCCCCTTAGAACCAGTCAGCCCTCCTGTTAGGGATTCGATGTCCTGAAAAGGGGAAAAGGGATAATTTTAAATGCTACCTAATAACACGGACTCAATAGCAACACCCAGCCTCACAGTGTATTGTCTTTGGTAGCAAAGCTAGGATGCTTCTGTTATTTTTATTTTCTGACAATATTGGAGCCTACATGTAAATATATAATTCTCTTCTCTAACTCTCATTTAGAGAGTGTAAAAGGGAAATTAATGAAAGCAGGCAATTGTTCTTGAAATATGAAAAGAAAAAATGGCTCTAGACAGAAAAAGAGATGTTTTGTCTTAAAGAGTTAAAGGGCATACAGAAAAACAAAAGAAATAACCTCAATCAACACATTATTCTCAAGAATGTTACTTCATAATGGTACTGTATCCACAAAACATTTAAATTATCTATGTTAGGAGATATGGGTAGCTTAGGTTTTCCTGTAAAAAAAAAATTTTAATGTTGAATTAGCAGCTACAGAAGATAATACATAAGAAATGACTATACTTGTCAGAGTTATCCTGAATGGAGAAATGAAAGATGCTATCATAAATTTTATAAGCAGTGATGTTTATAGAAATGAAGATAATTCTGTTATATCCATTCTAGGGTTTAATGTAATTGATATTAATCACATAACCTTTTCAGAATAAACTAGAATGCCAGATTTTAAAATAAAATCTCACAAAATTTTAATCTCTCTCTCTCTCTCTCTTTCACACACACACACACACACACACACACACACACACACACACACACACACACACACTCACACCCCCAGTCTGCTCAGGGCATCCTGCTACTAGCCATCCCTGACACTGACACCCTGACAAACAGATAAAAACACTTTGAAATGTATTAGCTTAATTAAACCTTGGGTTTGAGATATTGTCAGATAACATCCAAGGCAAACTCTGTCTTGATCTTGCTGTAACCTGATTTTCTGATGTTTCCACCAATGGGTTTTGTAAATGTCTTGATTTATAACTTTCTATTTTTTCTGTTATGGTTAAAACACCATGGGCTGCCTCCATATTGGAGTATATAACCTGGGTAACTTAAATCCATGTTTCTGGGCCTCTGTCAATCAAATTTCGCTATAGAATAAACTATCTCTTTGTTCCCTTAGGGGATAAGAGCTGTGCTTTTGAATTAAGTGTAGTGAAATCAATAGGTTAAAAAAAAATAACCCGATGGAACCCTGAGCAAGAAAAGGCATGTTCAATGTTTTGACATTTCAATACAATGTTGCCATCTACAAGGTTCACTTTGACAAATCAAATAATCAAGTTACAAACAAAACAAAACAAAACAGCCCCGCCCCCTAACGTTTAAATAAAGTTTACAATTTTATATTGGCTATATTCACAGCTCTCTCTGCTTCAGATATTACCTGACAAAGCAGTTTGCCTTTTCTTTGGCCTGCCATTGCTTTTAGATAGTAAGAAAAAATGTCATGTTTTCTCACAATTACTGTAATTTTTATAAATGAGTATGAAATCTTTGGCAAATATGCTCATCCCCTTATTAACTGTATTCATCGACACATGTGAACAAAAATAGCAAATCCCAGCATGGAGAGGGAAAAGATGGGCAGGAAGTTTCATCCCTATCTGAGGAGCTTTTGGCAATTCTTAGCTGTCAGAAGGGGAAAGTCAGGTTCCTCTTTAAGTATAATCCCTAGTAAGTCAAACTTGCTCCAGTAACCAGCTGTACATCCAAGAATATTTGGGTAGCACAAATTGTCCTTTATAAGATGTGGGAAAAGACAGGAAGTTGGGTGGTGTGTACTGATCAGTTTTATATCAACCTTACATAGCCAGAGTCATTTGGGGAGTGGGACACTCAATTGCTAAAATGCCCCCAAGAGATTGTCCTGTGAATAAACAAATCTGTTGGATATGATTCACATGGCTAGAATCATTTGCAAAGAGGGATGCTCAACTGATAAAATGCCAAGAGCCTGTCCTGTGAGCAAACAAATCTATTGAATGTGATTGATGTGTGAGAACTCTACTCACTAAGGGAGGTGCCAACCCTTGCTCTTCTGGTCCCAGATTCTATAAAAAGAAGACTGAGAAAACCATGATGAGCAAGCCAGTGATCAGTGTTCCTCCATGGCCTCTGTTTCAGTTCCTGCCTCCAAGTTTCTGACCTGAGTTCCTCCTATGACTTCCCTCATTGATGGTCTGTAAGCTGTTAAAAGAAACAAACCCATTCCTCCATAAGAAGCTTTTGGTCATGGTGTCTATCACAACAATGGAAACCCTAGCTAAGACACTAGGGAAAAGGGGTGGATTTGGGAAGAGTTGGGGGAGGGAGGGTGAGTATGATCAAAACGCATTGCATGACATTCTCAAAGAAGGTTTTTTTTTTTTTTTTTTTTTTTTTTTAAATCATAGAAACAGTGATAAAAAGGTTGGATAAAGCACAGGGACAAATAGCCAAACGAATGGAAACACATGAACTATGAACCAATGGCTGAGGGGTCACCAACTGGATCAGGCCCTCTGAATGGGTGAGACAGTTGATTGGCTTGATCTGTTTGGAAGGCATCCAGGCAGTGGGACCAGGTCCTGTGCTCATTGCATGAGTTGGCTGTTTGAAACCTGGGGCCTATGCAGGATCACTTGGCTCGGCCTGGGAGGAGGGGACTGGACCTGCCTGGACTGAGTCTACCAGGTTGATCTCAGTTCTCAGGGGAGGCTTTGCCCTGGAGGAGGTGGGAATTGGGGGTGGGCTGGGGGGAAGGTAAGGGGGGTGGGAGGGGGAGAACAAGGGAATCCGTGGCTGATATGTAGAACTGAATTGTATTGCAAAATAAAAATAAAAAAAAAACAAAAAACAAAAAACTTAGTAAGCTGGGAGGTGGTGGCTCACGCCTTTAATCCCAGCACTCGGGAGGCAGAGCCAGGCGGATCTCTGTGAGTTCGAGGCCAGCCTGGGCTACCAAGTGAGTTCCAGGAAAGGCGCAAAGCTACACAGGGAAACCCTGTCTCGAAAAACCAAAATAAATAAATAAATAAATAATTTTAAAAAAGTTTTAAATTTACTGTTGCAACATTGTCTCACTAAAACATGCAAACCTATTTTTACAAGGTTATAGAATTTCCTTCACTTTATTATACACCTTATATAGGCCATTGCTTACATCTAATAACCATTAATCATCTCTTTAGTTTATTTCTTCAAAAATTAATAATGATGACTTCACATTATCCAAGGTATGAAATACTTATATAAGGTTAATAATTAGCCCTTGACACAACTATACAGAGTCAATCTCTCTTTAATTGGAAAGCTGGGCTCACGGGATGGACCTGGTAAATGGAACTAGAAGTCTTCAGTACTCTGAAGGCTGTGCAGTATCAGACCTCTGGATAAAGACTAAAAGGCAGCATTAAGCATATCTTCCTGAGAATTTACAATAAGTTACTCATTACACTGAGCTCATGGTCTAGCTGCACCTCCTCCCCATGAACTCCTCCTCAAGGAATTGTTTATATTTTCCGCCTTGGCATATACTGGGAATAATGGAACTATAGAGATCAATCATGTGACTTAAATGTCAGTTATCTGGTTCTGATTTGAATCTTCCTCAAATGGGAATATATGGATTTGAAGACTTTTCAGGACTATTCCTGATTTGTTTTTTATATCTGTAAAGAAGAGAATTATTCAATTACAGGAAAGAAATATATAATAAAAAAGTCACCTGATACCAAAGGCAATAAAAGGAAGAAATGAAAATTATGAATAATGTCTTAGTTAGAGTTGCTATTGCTGTGATGAAATGCCATGACCAAAGAAACTAGGGGAGGAAAGAGTTTATTGGATTTACATTTGGTATTACTGTTAATCATTGAAGGAAATCAAGACAGGAACTCAAACAGAGGAGGAACCTGGAGGCAGGAGCTGATGCAGGAGAGGGGTGCTAGCAGGGAGCTGATTACTGGCATGCCTCTTCCATGGCTTGCTCAACTTGCTTTCACAACTCTCCCCCTTTCTAGATATTATAGAAACCAGGAAAACCAGCCCAGGGATGGCACCACCCATAATGGGTTGGGCCTGCCCCCATCAATCACTAATTAAGAAATTGCCTACAGCCCAATAGTTTGGAGGAATTTTCTTAGCTGTGGTTCACTCCTCTCAGATGACTTTAGCTTATGTCAAGTTCACATAAAACTATCCAGCACAAATAACCAATTGAATTTATTTTCACCTAAACCATATAACCCAGAATATCATGGTAGCAGTTTTTAATTGAGCATAAAATTTTAGTTATAAGTCACTTAATATAAAATTACTTAAAGCAATTACTTCTATTAGTAAACACTGCAAATTATCAGATTTATGAGTATGATAAGCTAAATTATTTTTATCTTAAATTTATAAGCTGAAATCCCTAATCCCCACTACCTAAATATCTAAAAATAATTGAATATAGATTTTGCATACAGTGAGTCAAGAGAGTAATCTGATATACTGGTGTCCTTATAAAATAAGAAAGAGATAAGTAATGGAGGCACACTGAATGTAGTCCACAGAAGGGCACAACACAAAGGCTGCTTGCAAGCCAAGGGGTGAGATCTCAGAGGAAACTTACTCTGGCATCACATTGATATTAGAGATCTAGCTTCTGGCACTGTCTGAAAAAAAAAAGTTCTGTTTGAGCCATGTAGTGTAGCCTGCTGTATATTGCTGTATGGAAACTAGTAAACTGAGGTAGGTGTATTTATAATTTGGTATCATAGCAGGGTTCTTTGGGAAATGACATCGTATTTCAATATAGACTGTATTAGAGATCATTAGGCAGTCCATCTAAAACCTAATGATACTAGAGGAGTCGACCTTAGCAGTGAAATCATTGTTTCATCAAATACTTACATTTGCTTATTACTTTATGATAATACTTAAGGCAAAATCAAAATTGAGTATTTCCGTTTTATTAAATAAAGAAATCTTCCAGTTTCACTTCTGTCCCATTTCCTGTTGATGGAGTTTCTACTACATAGCTCAACACCTTCTATTGAGGTTCCCAATAGCATATTACTTTTTAAACCCAATGGTCAAAGTTCTTTCAACAATCTTCTTGATCATTAAGATATATTGGCACAGTTAAGTGCTCCATTCCTCTTGAAACTCTTATCTGTTTTCCTGTTGAATTTCACTGAGTTTTATTCTCTATATAATTTTATTTAATACTATGATTCTAAATATTGTCTATGCTAATGAGATACTTTTTAAAGTTTGCCAGAATATTTATTATTATTATTATTATTATTATTATTATTATTATTATTATTATTATTAGTGCGTGTGGGTCTCTGTGGTTGCACATATACGTACAGGTGACCAGAGGCCAGAAGAGGGCTTCAACTCTCTTGGAACTGGAGTTACAGAAGATTGTGAGCCTCCCAAGATGAGCAGGTGCTGAGAACTAAAATCTGATGTAGGTGTATTTATAATTTGGTACCATAGCAGGGTTCTTTGAGAAATGACATCATATTTCAATATAGACTGTATTAGAGATCATTAAGCAGCCCATCTAAAACCCAGTGATTCTAAAGGAGTCATATAAGAGCAGCAAGCACTTTTAATTCATGAGTCATCTCTCCAGCCACAACACATTCTGAATTTCTATCTCCATCCTCATTTTATTCTCTGATATTCATACTGTCTCTTCCATTTATATTTAGATATCTCTGGAATTAAGTATTATTAAGTTGATGAAACATCAAATCAAGTTTTAATCTCAGCTTCTCCAAAGTAGGTACCTGATTCAATGGCTGGATAGACCACTAGCTGTTCAGTGTTCTGAACAGATCTATCATCAAATCCTACCACAAATGTCTTAATGGAAGAAGTTTAACTTAGTTAACTTTCACAACACCTAGCATCCTAAATCTCTTGGACTAATTCAACAGTATTGAAAGAAGCAGCAATCTAATTATTATCTATAAATCTGTTTTTATTTCCAATTTCATCCTATATTCTCTATTTTAAGTTCAAATTTGATTAACTAAATTCTTACCCCAAATCAGTTTACAGTTTTTCAAAAATCTTAGAATAAAACTCAGTTTTCTGGTATGTTCCACCTTTCCCTGTGTGGTCTCGATTCAGACAATTTCTCTAATGCCATCTTTTGTGATGTTCCCTGTCTCTCATGCTATTCAAGTCACATTAGTCTTAACTGTTTTACTAATTAATAACCAATCCAAAAATGGCTTCTATACCAGGACCTTTGTATATTTTTTTATTCTGCTCAAAGTACACATTCCTCAAGTACATTTCCAGTTCATTAATTGACTCACTTCCCTTACATACAACATTAACTATCAAAATATCAAAATGAATTTGTTTAAACCAGTCAAGGCTTCACCTAGGGTAAAAAAGTTTAAACTCAAAGAAGTTGAAGCAACATGTATAATGAAGGGGCAATTAATACAGGTCTGAAGAATTTGGCAGGTCCAAATGAAAGGTGAATAATTGGGACTGATAGTTAGCTGAAAGTCATGTAACCCTGAGTATTAAAGAATAAAGTACAAGGATATTGCTGTGTGTCAATGTCCAGAAGGTGATGAATGCCAACCCTAAGCATCTAGTAAGATTACCACACAGTGAAGTTCTGTAAGTATTTATTGAATACAGAAGGACTGAGAGAATGAATAAAGCATGTGATACCATTTTGATAAAATCTCTGATGCTCAGGGTATGTGTGGTAAAACATTTCTTACTTTCATACAAATGCGTCATTTGGAAAACATAGCACAAGGCAAATGCGTTTGCACAATGTATCTTCATAAAATTCAGAAATGAACAAAATAATGAATTACTTACCCAAGATCACACAGCTGGTGAATACAGGAAAATCTTTGAAACCCGCAGTCTTACAACCTCAAGCTTGGTTTACTTTGGATTCTATCATATATCACTAGGAGACATCCACTTAAGAGAGAAGCCCTCAGCTCTGTGTGGTCTCATCTTGAGGCATTACAATTCTACACATACCAAGGTTCTTAGTTCATATGAAGGAATAAAATGGGGAAAAAAGGAATAGGTAATACATGCTGCATTAAATTTTCTCCAGATGAAATACTGCCAATAGACATGATACCCATACATGTACAATAAATCAATCAACAATTGAGACATTTACCAAACATACCTCACATAAAGAAATACTTCAGAGATGTTAAACTAGCATCAATAATGTTTACTTTGGGGTATTTTTTTTGTAAGTTCACAAAAAAAGGAATGGGTAAGGGAAGACAAATTTTCTTTTACGGAATCACTCAGTTTTTCACAAGCTGTTCAATGGAAACAATCTTTCATTTAAAAAAAATAGCACAGGTTCCTTAAGACAAACATCCAATTAATAAGGCTTAAGCTGTTCATATTTTATCGGCAACATTTATAGGGTAAATTTCCTGGGGAGGGAGCAGAGAAATAGAAAATGCAAAAACCAATTTTATAAACATCACCCAGGGAAGCAAAATAGCATTGCCCAAACTTGCAGAAAATAAATTCTTTTCTGTTGCTTTGAACATAGTTCATCTCAAATCAAAATTTTCTTCCAGTTCTATAATTAACTGCTTCCAAAAGGAGTGGCTGGGTATGTATTGTGATGGAGGTGATGTGCTGAGAAAGATAATGGTAAATAAATAGCATTCAGAGGCCCTGGGGAATTAGAATGACAAAGAAGTCAGTCACCAAACGTACTTTGAATACTTAACAAGCGTAATGTACCACACCAAACCTGAAGTATGGAATTCAATCTATAGTATATACTTCTGAATTAAATTTCTGTTCTTTTTTTTTAATATAAGGGAGAGCCAATGCACAGAACAACATATGGAGGAATTCTGAGAAGTGAAGCCTTAAAACACAGCAGTTGTAGTAGTAAATTGTGTAGGGTGACATTAATTCAGAGTTGTATTTTGTTTTAGAATGCATATTAGGTTCCCACAGAAACAAACTGGATAATAGTAATTAGCACTGACTGGGGACTTACTATGACTCACACCACCTTGAACCCTCCATGACCTCATCAAACAGCATCTCAGCTCTCTTACTTGGTCTCAGTTCACACTTTCAAGAGAGTCAATCTGGGACTTTTAGAGTTGAATGACTTGAGAAAGGTCATGCAACTAACTAATTAGGGTTCAAAAATCCAATGCTGACTCCCAAGACAGTGTATTTCAATGGCTATGGGCTCTTGAATTGGCTGAAGTGTGAATCAAGAATCAGAAGGGCTTGCTGGGATGCTACATAGTGACTTGGGAAACAATGCTAATATGTGTTGACTTTCTGAAGAACTGTAACTAGGAGAAGTGTTTGAGATGAGGAAGGTCTCAGAAAGGGAGAAAGAAGAATCTGTACACTAAATACTAAATTTAGCATATATATATATATATATATGTATATATGTATATATGTGTGTGTATAAATATAGATGTGTGTATATGCATATATATATACATATATATGTATATATATATATAATACACTTCAAATATTTTGGTTCATGTCTCTAACTTCAAAGTATTCTTTCCAGACTCAAATCCAAGGGGCCATATCACAGGAATCAAATATATGATTTTGTCAGTAGTGCATATGACAGGGATATTTCAAGGAAGTCACAGATTTACTCTCTGCCTTTTCCAAGGAGTGTTGTCTTTGGAGCACCTCCCTTATGCAATTTTATTTATTTATTTATTTTTGGCATGGCTTCTCATCTCTTCCCTTGTATGTATAGGGTGATAAAGAACACCTTTGACAAACGACTGGATTCATCTCCTTGCTGTCATAGACAAAATGTACCCAACCTAGGGCAGCTTTCTTCTCTCTCTTTGCCATTTCCACCACAAACTGACTACCCTCCATTTTCTCACTCTTTTGACATGTCTAGTAAACAGTCATCCAGTCTGGATTTTCGACAATCAACAGTATTCCCTCACAATCCATCAATTGTTCTTTCTCAATATTTGACCATCCAGTTCCTCTGTTCCTGTGCTTTGTTCCTAACCTGTATTTACTCTCTTAGTTCACAACTTTAATGCATTTCCTCCTGCCCTACTTCTGCCTTTCTCAAACCTTGTGTTTCTTTCTTCACTCTTGATCTTGTATGATCTCATCTCCAAGTCTGAAGAGAACACCTGCATTACTTGGAAGTTTGTTAGAGTGTGCTTTCGTGGCTTCTTCCCCAGATGGGCTGACTGGCATGCTTTGTGGCGCGTCTAACTCTGGCTAAGGTTTGAGAACCACCATGTCAGAAGAATGGATCTCAGGTGCAAATAAGTAGAGGCTACTTCAGTTCACAACATTCCTCCCCATCTGCCTTCTCTGTGTGTATATGGAAACTTTTTAATTTAAAGTTTTTCTTTCACTACACATCTATACAATGTGCTTTTCTCATATTACCCACCATTACCCTCTTATCTTATGCTCTCACCCACTAAACCCCTTCTTCCCAATGTGTCTTCCTTGTCACCTCCTACATATGTCCTTTTTGTTTGCTTCTAGCCCCCTTTATTTAATAAAGGTTGTATGTGGGAGTATAAAGTTACTTTGATCAAGGGCGACTTCTCTGTGGTCACAACACTTTGGAATGTGATGCTTTCTCTCCCCATAAGCAATTAATTGTCTATAGCTCCCCAGGGACCTGAGAAGCCTCATAAGCTCCTCCCCACTGCATGATAAAATGTTGATGGGCCTTCTCTTGTACAGATCTTACATAGGTGGCCACTGCTATTCTGAACTCACGGTGTAACAGCCTGTCATATCCAACAAAAACTTCCAGTAATTGTGTGTGTGTGTGTGTGTGTGTGTGTGTGTGTGTGTAGGGCGGGGGGGGGGGGTCCCAGCAAGCTCTGCTGCAGGCAGAGAAATAAACCATGAGAGGCAGGAAGGAAACCCCATTCAGCAAAACTTAGCCAGGCTGGTTCAGCCTTCCAGAGTTTGACCCTCAGCAGTTTATTGTAAGCATATTTAAGCACAGTACAATCTGGAAAAAAAAGAAAAGTTTCCTGGTGTAATAAAAATCCCTCGTGCCCAAGAAGACATGATTGCATCAAGACTCAACTCAAAGGTACATGTCACTTCTTCCAAGAAGATGAGTTCTAGAGATAGGCTATCTGTGTTATCTCAGTCATACAAATAGCATAGAGGTTGTTTAGTTATTATTCACCTCTAAATCTGGCTATGGGAGCTTGGGGGAGCCCCTGATTAAAAAGATAATACAAGGGCACCTATACTGTTAAATATATCTCATCCTGGCTGTGGAAGCTTAGGGGAGTTCCTGAACATACAGATAATGGAAATGTAACCTAGACTATTAGCCTCCTCTGGTCCTGCTTGTGGGAGCTTGATATGGCCTAGCCCTTTCAATTATACAGACAATCAGGCTATTAATCCCCGCTGATTCTCAGGCTTCTGGGTAGAAAAATAGCTTATATAACTTTTTCTTTGAAAAGACAACACAGATTGCTTAACATTCCTGGTTTCCCAAGTGTACTGTGGATACTAGGACCTTGTGCTACCAACAAGTAGTATCTCCACTCTGGAAAATAGTACCCCATCCAATTTCTTATTAAATTTGTTCTTTATTTTTAAAAATTTAATACAGCTATACAGAAATATGATCATTTTATTCTTCATTTCCCCAGTTCATCTTCCCCTATATTCCTCCTAACAAGTCCTCCTCCAAGCTTAATATCCTTTTTCCTTTTCATAATCCAAGAAGTTTGATCAGTTATGTGCATATGTGCAAGGCAATGGGGATGTCTAATGAAAACTTCCTTGTGACCATATCCTCAATAAAAAATAATCATTACTCCCATAGCAGCTGTCTACTGTCAATAGTAAAGAGTAAGGACTGGAAATAATCTACTTCATCTATTTCAGGATTTTTGTCATATTGATTTTGTACAGGTCTTGTGCAGGTAACCATTGCTACTATTCAATCGTAATTTTGAAAGCCATGTTATGTCCAGAAGACAGCATGCCACAGCACTCCTCAGTCTCCTCATCCCTCTGTTTGTAAGTGGTAAATAAGTCAGTATAGATGTCCAAGAAATGAGTAAGCACTGAATATTTTTATTCTTAGCATATTGACCAGTTGTGAATCTTTCCATTAACTACTGTCCATGGTCAAAAGGAGCTTCACTGACCATTGAGAGCAGCCCAGTTCTATGGTTAATATTTAGAGGGTAATTTGACAGTATAGCCATTTAGGAAAATAGGAGAATAGGTCCCATACTAAGACATATGACATCCATAGTCATGACTTCTGAGCAGGAGTATAGACATGGGATTATGCTCAGTGGAGAAGACTTCAAATCCAGTTTGAAAGCAGTAGTTAAATATTTCACAATAGTCATCCCTCCAGTAGGAATAATTTACCAAGTTAGAGAAGTATTACAGTATGCATGTTCTTTGTTTCCCAGAAGCCTGCATAGCACCTTCTGGCAGTATGAAAGCCAGACAGTGGGGAGGAAATTCCCCATTTGCCTTGAGAATGATTTCTCTATGTGTTGTAGCCAGAGTGGGATGTCTTCAGCAATAGGTTCTTGCTATGTAGTTATGATGGGCAATGGAGGATAATGGTGATATCTTGTGTTGTTTTGCAGACCTTTGAGGCCTCCCTTATCAATAACTGGTAGAGAGAAATCTATGCTTTGGATTTTGATTTTTCACTTTGTAACCCATGTCTTCTGGGAGTGATACTGTCTGTCAAATGGCATGGTTTCATTTGCTTGTGCTCTCTCTCTCTCTCTCTGCTTTGTATTTTAAATATTATAAATACAATTGGAGCACAAACAAAAGCTAAGAGAGTAGAAAGGGGACTTTTGGAAAAGGCTTTTAGCAGGGAAGATAATTTTAGGTAAAAGTAATGTCATGAAATGAAACACTGGGACTGGAAAGGGGATATGGGCTAAGGGGTGGAGGGGAGGGCTGACAACAAGATAGCTGGTATAAAAAGTCAAACGGAAGCCTCAAAAAATCTTTTAAAAATTAAATTAGGAGCAGGATGGTGGTGGTGCATGCCCTTAATCCCAGTACTTGGGAGGCAGAGACAGGCCAATCTCTGTGAGTTCCAGGCCAGCCTGGTCTACAGAGTGAGATCCCAGACAGGCACCAAAGCTACACAGAGAAACCCTGTCTCAAAAAAAAGTAAATTAAGAATAGTAGAACACATGTGAAAAGAAGTAAGGGTAGATATTGGGTATCAAAAGATTAAGCAGGAACATAAGCGGGGTCATTGGAAAAAAGAGCAGGTAATGGGTAGTGTTTCAACAAAAACTAAGGATACATGAAAGGGCCTTATGGGAACTCACCAATTCGTAAGGTAATTTCAAAATCTACCTTATATAGAAAAGAGTTCAAATGGAATTACCATACATGGGTAGCCATTGTGACTATGAGTTATTAACTGAAAAGCTCAATCCAAGGCATACAATACTGCCCTATGAGTCACTGGTCAAGGAGGCCCGAGGTCAGCACCTTCTTTGTTCACAGAGTTTGTGGGGTGCTTTTCTCAATTCATATTCACTACTTTTTCTGAAAAAAAAATTGTTCATTCTATCACAATGGACGACCCCTTATTACCTCATTTTGATAAGTGTTTTTCTTTGCCTCTATGCTTCTGCACAACAGAATCTCCTGTCTAAGAAAGCACTCTTACGTCCTGTGTAAATCCATCACCTGTGAAGGCTCAGCTAGCCATCATCTTCTCTCAGTGTTTCCTGAGTCCTGCTTTCCATGAGAATGGTTGAGTTGTGACTTCCCCAGAGCTTACTTCTTAACTCTATTCACTTTATAATTAACATGTTAGACATTTGTCTTTGCCGTTCATGTGAAGACTAAATAATCTGAGTGCCTTATTTTTTTATATTTGTATCTTTAGCATTTTATTATCATAGAGCAATGCAAATGAATGTTAAAAAATTGGATAAATTAATTTTCAGTGTGGATTTCCATAAACTTCTACAGTTAAAGAAGAACCAGCACTAGTACTTGGAATCAATTTAAAATATGCATTATCCCCATATCCGTGGGTTTTCACTTTGGTTATATATTAAGTTTAGTTTGTATGAACAAGTCATGAAGAACATCATTGTCTTTCAATTTGCCAAATAAACTGAACTTTTGAGGGGAAAATTGACAGCAGGATATTTTTGGTAAGCAGATATATGTCAGAAGGGTAAATGGCAAAGGCCCTTCAATTCTTTATCTTCTGGAAATTTTGCATGTTTGTGAGAATAGATAGTTCTGTGATTAAAAAACAGATTCAATCCTGATTTTAGTACTTCTGAGCTTTATCAGTATGGAAAAATGGATTGATAGTACTTATAGAAAATAAATTCTGTCCTAGTTTCTAACTTAGGAAGTATTATTTATTTGTTATAGTAATAAATATATTTAATAATAATTTTGTAAAACATATTAAATATTCTCTACCCACACATTTAATTTTGAAAGTCTTGAGCTTATTGAAGTAATTAATAGTGGTCACTAACAATATAACATTTGATAGATCAACTATTGATAATTTGTTGAAAATTATCAAATAACAGTAAGTCTTATTATTAGTAACAGAGGGACAAGACAGATTGCACATGTAGAAAATCACAATAGGCTCTTTGCATGGATTACATAAACCATATCACATTGAAGTAAACAAACAGTATAATGCACAAAGATAAAACCTGACATAGAATCATCTTGGGCACCAATTTTTCTAAGATTTCTAGAATTTGGTTTTTTGAAAGTACAAAAATTGTAAAATTATTTTATTTCTCTTCTCTATCCTTGTCATTGTCTAGAAACTCTTCATCAGTTTTGCTTTTAAATATATAATATCTAGTCTGGCTAAAACACATCAATGATCTTTCAATAAAGTAGTTATTTCCTATTGGTTAAATGCCATCCATGAATATAGACATACTTCTGTTTCTATTTTTCTGCAACATTTTACGACATGTTTAAATGCCTGTGCAGGCAGCTTTAAGTGTGTTGAGATGTGCTATATAAACTGAAAGGGAAATGCCCGACATTTAAAAAACAGCACCCATGTTAGGTGGTTTCAGTTGTCAGTTTGATACAATCTAGAATCACATGGGAAGAGTCTCAGTGATGGATTATCTGGGTCAGACTGGCCTGTGGGGAATTATCTTGATTAACTGAATTGATGTGGGAAGAGCATGCTGACTCTGGGTGGTGGCACCATTCCCTAGGTCTGGATCCTGGATGACACAAGAGTAGAAAAGCAGCTGAGTGTTGGCATGGCCGGACCAATTAATTTCTTTCAGCTTTTCAACACAGATGGGATGTGACTAGCTGCTTTTAGGAACTGAACACCTATCTGAAATAAAATATTTCTATCATTTTCTAGACATAAATAACTACATTTTTCTGGGTGATAATTTTTCTAAATGATCATCTTAATTCATATGTAACTACAAGGCAGAATTTCTTATGAGCTTCAAACAAAACAGGGCAAACAGTACAGGAAAAATTATATGTACATATCTGCTACAAATAAAAATATGTTCCTAATAACAACCATTTTAATACTTTTCTGGCTATACTTCTCCTCTACTACATTTTATATCAATTAAAAAAAAAGTTTTTTTATCATGAAAACATGGCAATAGAACAGGTGTTGTATTTTCTCTCTCTTTCTTTTTTCAAGACAGGGTTTCTCTGTGCATCTTTGCGCCTTTCCTGGAACTCACTTTATAGCCCAGGTGGACCTCGAACTTACAGAGATCTCCCTGCCTCTGCCTCCTGAGTGCTGGGATTAAAGGCGTGCGCCACCACCACCCGGCTGTGTATTTTCTAACACACAAAATTCACATTTTCAGAGAAGTTAGCCATGAGAGATGTTTTTCAGCTACATATTAAGTATTACATACTCACAGCTTCATTTAAAAACTTACAGCCACAGAAAAAATTGTATAGAGCTAGATGGTGAGATGGAAGATTTGGGCACCATCCAAAAATCTATGTCAAATTTTCAGAAGGAAGTTAAATTTGAATCTAAGGCATGTGGGGAAAAAATCCAATTCTATTGCTATTTTCTTTATGAAAAACTAATTGAAACCCACGTCACCAGAGGTGAATTTATAGTCCCACTTCTTATTTCAGATTTAAAAGTGATAAGTTTTTATTGTAATAAACAACAGCAGGACATTTGATGTCTCCACTTCTCTTTTGAAGAGCTGTTATAATTTGATGCTATTAATGATTGCTGTATTAATAGCACAATTTTAGAAACTATGAAATAAATGGGAATTTTTGTTCTTTGCTATTAAGTTAACTGGGGCTGTAGCACAGTGTTAGAGCCTTAAAACAAAGAATGATATGGAGATTTAACATCAGTGATGGAATTTCTATAGTCATGGTATTTGCTACAGGCAATCTTGTTTTCTTCTATTCATCCAAGTAAATAAGAAGTGAAGCTTCAAAGTTCATTGCTATGATGCGATTTAGGGAGATTAATTTGAAATATTTTCTACTTAGATCGTCTCTATCCTTAATATTTTTCAAACATGTTTTGAATCAATTATCATTCTCAAATGTAACTGATATCATCATTAGTGTATAAGAAACAGTTGGTATAGCTGCTTCCAAATTGTAATTGACAATGTTTAATGGAGCCACACAGGCTGATAAGACTTCTGAACTACCCGCCTCCTGTTTAGAGTAGTGCTGTGGCAAGGAAATTGGAATCCCGTTGCTTAAAATAAGCCGGAAAGGAAAACAGATGGTTCTCACTTGTACAATACAACATTAACAGACTCTAAGGAGAGAGCTGAGGTGTCTTCACTTTGCATAGCTTCACTGTATGTCACTTGGGTAAAATTCCTGTGTAGAGTGAGAGTATGCTTTGTAGTTTTGGAGGGTAGACAACTAAAATTCTAAAGTATTGTATCCCTTTTTAAGAATTCAGAACAGAATAATTTTCTTGCCATCCCTTGCTCCCTGATACTACCTGCATTCCTCGGTTTATATCTCCATCTTCAATCTTGAAAAAGTATCGATTTCTAGCTTGTAAGATGAATTGCTAAATGGTCTTATTAATAAAAAAAAAAAATCCAGAGACACATATTGGGGTGAAAACTGAGAGATCAGAGAAGCAGGAAGAAGCCAGCCATATTCTTATCTCTAGGAAATCCTCAGCCAAAGAGAGAGCTACTTCCTGTATACTCACACCTATATCCTCTCTGTGCCCTGCCACCTCACTTCCTCTCTCTGCCCAGCTACATCACTTCTTCTTTCTGCCCAGCTCTATCACTTCCTGTCTGTCTGTACAGACCTCTATACCTCTATGGTTAACTAGTGCTGGGAATTAAAGGCATGTGCCACCACACTTCTATGTTTAATATGGTAGCTGACTTTTCCCTCTGATCTCCAGATAAGCTTTATTGGGGTGCACAAATAAAGTATCACCACATGAACTCTATTTTGCTTTCTTCTTTTAACAACTCTTATGAGACAATGGATCTACCCAAGCAATACTGAGTCATCTCTACAGATCAAAGTTCTTAAATTTGCCTATTAGATCCCTTTTACAATGAAAAGTAGATAGTGAGAAGTCTGTGAATTATGATATAGAAATAAAGGGAATTAGAAAAATATAAGGCACAATAGCCTTGTCCTGATTCAAAATATTTGTAAGAATACCTCAGATTCCAAATAAACATACCTAAAACCACCTGGCAGGAATGGCCACCCCATCTACTGAATTTCCATGTCACTTGTTTTCATGTTTATATTACCTTATATTAGCAAATATGTTTCTCTTCATGCATATTCTAACTCCTTTAACATACAGTTTTAAATAATTATATTTTACAGGTTCCCAATAAATAACTTTTGCTTACAAAATAAAAAAATTCCTGCCTGTGGATGGATGGGATGTTCTGTTCTGAATAGTCATTCTTATACAGAATACAAAATTTCCTTTAAAAAAAAAGATTTTATTTGTAATTATGCACACACGTGTATGAGGAAGGTGTGTATGTGTGAGTGTAGGTGTCCACAGAGGTGATAAAATGTCATCAGATCACCTGAACTGGGAGTTATCGGTTAGTTGTGAGTGGCCTTATATGGGTTATGGGAATGGAACCCAAGCACTCCTCTGCAAGAGTGCTACTGTTCTTAACTTCTGAGCCACCACTCTAGCCAAAACATGGGCTTTTCTAGAGAACTCTGTGAAACTGTATTGTAGTTGGATGTTTCTCCAGTCCTGTCCAGGCCCTGCAGTCTGGACAAATCTCTCCCACTCAGTCCTGCAGCTGCTCAGATCCAAATAAACATACAGAGGTTTAATATTAATTAAGAAATATATGGCCATTAGCTCAGGCTTATTACTGACTAGCTCTTACACTAAATTAACCCATAATTCTTATTTTTGTTTAGCCACGTGGCTTGGTACCTTTTCTCAGTTCTGCCTTGTCATCTTGCTTCCTCTCTGTCTGGCTGACGACACCTGACTCAGCCTTCCTCTTCCCAGCATTCTCCTTGTCTTCTCACCCTGCCTGTACTTCCTGCCTGACTACTGATCAGTGTTTTATTTATCAACCAGTCAGAGCAACACATATTCATAGCATACAGAACAACATTCCACAGCACTTCCCCTTTTCTATCTAATCAAAAAGGAAGGTTTTTAACCTTAATATAGTGAAATTATATATAATAGAACAGTTATCAAGCAAGAATTACAGTTACAATATCTAGTCTATTTGTATTTGGCAAAATTAAAGAAAATATTTTATCTACCCTGTTTTTGTGAGTCTGAAGTTTCATATCTAATTTATCTTTTATCACAACCAAGGAAAATTATAACTATCTAGTCTTCAACTTCACTATATTTGTGGGCAATAATAATTTTCTCATGATACATCTTCTTTTGTACTCTAAGGCTGTGAACTCTTAGCAACAATGCCATGATTTCATTACTAGAATTAGTCACCAACCTTCAGTGAATCATACCAACAGATTCTCCCCAAAGTTAAACACCTCCGCTGTGAACTTATTAGGGGGAGGTAAGTAAATTTACTTTATTATTCAGACTACATTGACAGGGACTTTCATATAATATAAGAGTGAATTGATAACAATATATAGCTGAACAAAAGCTGAAAGCAAACTTTAATCACAATAGGATAGGACTTAGGGAGAATTCCATAAGAAGAAGAGGAGAAAGAGAGAGGGAGGGAAGAAGGAAGGAGGACTTAATTTATGATACTACTAAGATCATCTTTGGGTCTCTGTCTGCTGGAGCATGAAGCATCTTTGATGAAGGATGAAAGCTACACTTTTGTGGTTATAAGGATAAGCATTAAGAATGCAATAGGAAATATACTGGTTTATGATAGTGGCTGTAGAAGTTTCTCTTCTAGGATCCATTACAGAAATACAAAACTGGTCAAACACAGAGAAAAACTGGCCATCAGGTGGTCAACATCAACCCATACATCGATAACACAACCCTATCCTTAAGGTTCAAGGAACATCACAGAAAAAGGAACACAAAGATGGTCACAGCAGAGGAGCAGGATGTCTGCTAAGAGATGGTGTGTTGCAAAGAAGACAAGGTATCACCAGTTGACATGCTAGTGTAGATGTGGGAAATCTCACAAGCACCCATTCCCTACCCCTGGATGAAGAGCTATAGGCCATTAATGGCTGCAGAGATCGGAATAGACTTTTCCAGAGACAATGCCCTGATGGGTTATCAGATTCCAAGTAGTAGTGACCCTAAACACATACACACACACAAGCAACACTAACTGGACTCAGTGTGTAAGAGTGTGTGTGTGTGTATGTGTGGTGTGGTGTGGTGTGTGTGTGTGTGTGTGTGTGTGTGTGTGTGCATAAAACAATGATAATTGAAGATAAACCATGATTTGGGGAGAGAGTAGGGGAACAAAAGAAGAGCTAGGGGGAACAAGAAAGAGTTGGAAATAATGTAATATAGTACTCTTGTATGACAATTTCAAAACAATTATTTTTATTTGGAAATTGTGAAAAGAATATTTTTTTTAAAATACTCCCTCTCGATATTTAAGCTCTTGTTGAATTCCCTCTCCTTGGCTGAACCTCATACAAAACTTATGGGATCTCTCTTCTGAGGTAGACTAAAAAAAATTCTCCCTCTCATCTCACTTGTCTCCCCTTCTCTCACAATTCCTTGACTCCAGAAACTAATGTCCTACACCAATGCTCAGCCCAAAGCCTAAACATACCAGGCTCAGGCTAATGGAACATAAGACCCTCTTCTTATCCTCAAAATTCCTGAAGACTAAGATGTTGTCTGCCCCCTCTGGTTCTTTGATTGCAGCTTTGTGTGAGACTTAAGACAGAGGGCCTCCCTAAACTACACTGAACTCCTACCTGTCAATTTTCTGAAGTAATTAATGTTGTTGTAAACCAGTAAGTGTTCCAGTTTACACAGGAACATATTACTAACACAAAAATAAATATTCATACACAATTATCACTCATTTTTTTGTTCTTATCACATAAGTATTGATTATAAAATAAAATGCTTTAAAATATTAATATTTTATATCGATGAATCCATAAAATAAATAAAGAATAGAGCAGGGAAATGTTTATATTTCTATAATTATATTCCTAAACATAAGATAATATTATGGAAAAAATATCAAGTGATTAATTGTCTATGTTACTGTTAAAATTATCAACATGACTCATAAAAACAGTTTGAACAATTTACAACATACCTTCTTTCACACACATTGCTATTTCCTTGGTCAGTTCTAAATGTGTAAGAATCATTCACTTTTTCTGACAATCAGTTTATGGTTATAACTGTTAGGTTGACTGCTGGTACCAAAAAGCTATATAAATGTCAGAGCAGATTTACAGTTTCATAAAAAACTGTTACCGTTCAATGATGTGTGTCTAGCCATGTCAAATTGACAAGAAATTTTTAAAGTGCTGAAATTTTTATCAACTAAATATTAACAGTCAGAGCAGGTGATTCATAATTTCTTTTTTAAAACTGAAGATACTTTATATATTTAACTGACATCTTGGTTAATGATGTGACCAAATAATAATATAATCTATTCAATTTAGCTTTAGATAGTTTTTAAAATAAATGAAACTTGTCAACTCTGATGGATCTATCTATCTATATGTATACATGTGACTAATTTTTGTTTATATATATCCAGATGGTATATAATGTGGTATATATCATATTGAGAATTTTTTTCATAAGCAGATGATTAACTTTTACTTTGCATGAAAAGCCATCAGTCAAAATTAAATATGTATTCCCTTTAGCAAACTTACTTTCTGCTCAAGATTACCCTCACTGTATAGCTGTTGGTTTCTGCTTCTCCTAATTGGATTTCTATTTCATATTTTCCAGCACTAGTTTCCTTAGGCAACTTCATGACCCCATTCTACAATTCCCACTGCTATATTATATAATTGTTTGAGCAAGCAGGGTCCCCAAAATGAGAACTAAACTTATTCAGTAGTTTGCAGCAAGAAAAACGGTTGAAGATATAATGTGACATCAATTGGCTATGATTTCAGGTCATGCAATTTAGTGCTGATATTAGTGCATAAGATGTAGTTACAAAAATGAACTTTCAAGTCAATAGACAGGTGTTTGAATGTAAACTCTGACAAAAGTCCAGATATAAAATCCTGAGCTAGTTCTGTGACTTAATTTCCCATAAAAAATCATATAAAATAATATTAATCTCAAATTGTTGTTTGGAAGGAAAATGTGTATGCACCACAAATAGAAATAATTTAGTAGGTAGCTTCATTAAAAAAAAGGATATTGTTTTAGTTAAATTGTAATTTTCATAAGAAGAACCTAGGCTTGTTGGTGTCTCTTCCGGACCTGCGGCTGTGGTCTCTCCAATGTCATCATTGAATTGTAAAGGAATCCGCAACAGAGCTTCCAAAAGAGACATTGAGACTGAGTTGGGTGGGAAGGACTCACACATAAGTAGACTCATGTTTACATGTAACTTACAACCCCAGAAAGTAACTTGGCTTGGTTCACCAAGGAGAGGCATGATCTCAAAATTTGCACAGATTTTGTTGGAACCTAAGCCTTCCTGTTTATAATGCCCCCAACAAAACATTTTTTGATTCTGAAGAGCAGATATCTCTCTGCTTTTATTTGATTCACTTGATTTAGATCAAGCAGGTTTATGAGCCAGGTCATGAATTCTTCTCTGAGTAACGAATTAAGGATTCTCTTGGACACTTATTTGGAGATATGCAGAAAATAATTTAACCTATTAAAACAGGATCCAATTATCCCTCTCCTGAGTGATTCCCTGCTGTGCTTTACTGCACAAGATGAAAAAATATCAATTTCTAGATAAACATCAGACACTTGAGAGGAAATGGTGTTCTACCTTTTGACCTTGACCTCCCTTACCTCTAGTGGCACACATTACTTTATGTGAAAGTTAAAATCTTGACCTCAAGTTCACATCTATTTTTAATCTGGAATCTTTTTATTATTGAAATGACCTGTAACCATGTAATGCTTAAAGAGATAAGTACTTGGCTTATTAGAAAAAAAATGAAATCTCTTGAGTGTTTAAGTTTTAATTAAAGAATGTATTTTAATTGTGTAATGATGTCAATGTAAAAATGAAATGTCCTTTTTTTCTCTCTTTAAATGACTCATTCTCATTAAAAATAAAATCAGTTTAAATGACATATTATTGGAAATCTTTCTTAAGACTTTAATGTGGTTCCAATTTATTAAAACCTTAATGTGGTTCCAATTTACTAAATGTTACATTGTATGGTGTTACATAAAAGTATACTAAAATATTGAAAAACTAATTTATAACAAAAATTGTTTGTTATATTTATGCCTTACCCCCAAATGACTCTCAGCTCAGACTACACACATATTGGATTACTCTGAAGAAGGAAATGACCAACCAGGGAAAATAGATACTTATAATTAGAGAAGTTTTCTAGAACATTTGTGCTGAAAACTCCAAAGAACTAGTAGAAAAGTTTCCTGAATGCTATAGGTGTTCTCCTGCATCTGTCTCCATTACGCCTCAATGTCTTTCCGACAGAACAAGACTGTCTATTCATGGAGTTATTTTGTAGCACCTGCCTAATCAATGCCTGCATTAACTAGGCACTCAGACATGACTGGGACCAGAGGAGGTTCAATGGCTTGGATCACTGACTACTCTTCCAAAGGACCCAGGTGTGGTTCCTGGCACCCACATGGTAGCTCACATCTCTTGGTAACTCTGTTTTAGAAAATCTACAGCACTGTTTTGATCTCCACAGGCACCAGGCACCAACAGGATGAATTTTATATATGTGAAAGCAAAATAATCCTACATATAAATAAGTCTTTAAAAATTAAAGAAATAAGAGTTTATGTTTGGATGAATTTATCCCTTCAGTTCAAATAAAACTAGAATGATCAATCAAGGAAAAGTCTAACATTATTTTTAAACAAATTATATATGGTATGTGGATCCTGAATACATGTGAATACTGTAACAGTACATACGTGAATACTGGAACAAATATGTTAAGAATAACTGAATACAGAGACATGTGTTAAGAGAAGTAACTTCTATGCTGATGTTACTAAAAACTAACATTTTCTATTCCGAACAATGCAAAAAGAAGTTACATTGCACATACACACACACACACACATACACACATATATATGTATATATACATATATATGTATATATATATACTTGCATGTGAATGATAATGAATTTTACTTTATCAGCAGAGTAATACTTGGAATCTAAGATTCTAAACCTTTATCCGAGACTTACTGATTTAATAAGTCAAAGACTGAAAACCTTGTTACCTAATAAAAATTTGTGTTCTTCAATGGCTATAGAGTTAGAGGAAGAAATTTCATTAATTGGGACCTACTAGACAAAAATGATTACATTATGGTTTATGCTAAGCTCCTTTTGTAAGTTTGTTTACATAATTTCTTGCTGTTCTTATACCTATGGAGGGAAGAGTAGAAGATGTATATTTTAAAGGTGTTAATTACTTTTAACCTATTTAGTCTCTCTCTCTCTCTCTCTCTCTCTCTCTCTCTCTCTCTCTCTCTCTCTCTCTCTGTGTGTGTGTGTGTGTGTGTGTGTGTGTGTGTGTGTGTGTGATGTGTATGTACTTATATCTGTGGGTGTTTATTGTATAAGGCTGCCTCTGAACATGTGTACATGTGCACATATAGGCCAGAGCTTTCACCTTTTATTTTTCAGGGGGTGAACCTGGTGCTCAGAGTCACTGAACTTCAGGGATTGTCCTGTCTCCCCAACACTGAAATTATGCATGTGCTCAGCCATGAACAGCTTTTCATGTATGTGCTCTGGATCCCAACTCACATTCTCATGCCTGTGGAACAAGCATTTTTTACTGACAGAGCCATCTCCCAGGCCCCAGGAGGGCATTAGCAAGGAAATATAGGAATCAAGAAATTGTAACAAGCTACTATTGATTAAATAAATAAGACAACTCTTTTTTAAATGAGTTATTTGTGTTTCTTTCGCTTGATCACACATAACTAAGCTACATTTATTTCTAGCAATTGAAAAACTTGCCAACTTTTGTTGCAGAAAGCATAGAATGCTTTTTTTTTTTTTGGTTTTTCGAGACAGGGTTTCTCTGTGTAGTTTTGGAGTTTTGGTGTCTGTCCTGGAACTCACTTGGTAGGCCAGGCTGGCCTGGAACTCACAGAAATCCGCCTGGTTCTGCCTCCCATGTGCTGGGATTAAAGGCGTGCGCCACCACCGCCCGGCATAGAATGCTTTTATAAGCTTGCAGGTAGGTCCTAGAAAAGATCTTACAATATGACTCTCATGAACAATGTAATTTAACTACAGCACAGTTCAGCAACATAAATTTTGTATTTTGATGGTGAAAAATCCTTACAAATGAGAAAATATCCCCACATAAGCCATGTTTCCATAGCATTAAATCATTAAAAACTTAAAATAATTTTGATTTAATAATATAATTATTAAAATATTCCTATGTAAGATATTCCAAAATTTTTATCACAGAAATTTTCAATTGATATAAAAATAAACATCCTCCTAGACATTATTAAATTGGTCCCTTTAAAGCTTTGGCCTGTGTTTGTGGTGATGTGAGTCAGATAATGCTTGTCTCTGAAACTTTCTCAGTATTATTTATTTATTCAATTTATTATTCATTATTATTGTGTGTGTGCATGATGAGTGTGCAAAAGTTGGAAGGGTGCATGTGTGCATGCATGCATTTGAATGGATGCATGTGGGAGTGTGTGTTGTGTGATGTCATAGGGAATTTGTAAATCAATTTTCTTTGGCTACCATGGGCTAGACTGACAGAATTCAGGACACCAGTCTTAAGGCAAGGTCTAGGTCTTCCAGTTTTATTTTCTATACTGTATATGGGAATATTAATGATTTGTCCTTTATCTAATTTTTGTGGATATAATAAAGTACATCTTAGAAAGTCAACCTTTACTGATGGAGCTGGGAGGAGGTTTTAGGAAAGTATTTGCAGCATGAGGAGGAAGACATCTGTTCAGGTGACCAGTTGAGGAAGTTCCCCTGCGAGGTGCCTTCTCCATGGAGTTGTTGGTAAAATAAAGTAAAATGAAAAGAGAGTGACTGGACCACTGCCTAGTGGTCACATCTGTGGTGATATATTGTGTCGCCCAATATATTGTGCACCCTAATAAATGTTATCTGAGGATCAGAGGAAAAAGTCAGCCACTATATTGAACATAGAAGTTGGGCAATGGTAGCACACACCTTTAATCTTAGCATTTGGGAGGCAGAGATCCATCTGGGAACAGAGCCAGGCGTGGTGACGCATGCATTTAATCCCAGCACTAACCATAAAGGTCTGGAGGTTTGTACAGACAGACAGGAAGTGATGTAGCTAGGTGGAGAGAGGAAATGAAATGTCAGAACAGAAAGGCATATAGGCGTGGGTGTACAGGAAGAAGTTCTCTTTGGAGGCTGAGGAGTTGGTGAGGTGAGGTTGTCTGTGGCTTGTCCTATTCCTCTGATCTCTCGGTTTTTACCCCAATATCTGGTTCCATGTTTTTATTTTATTTTATTTTATTTATTTTTTTTTTTGGATTTTCAAGACAGGGTTTCTCTGTGTAGTCTTGGTGCCTTTCCTGGAACTCATTCTGTAGCCCAGGCTGGCCTCAAACTCGCAGAGATCCGCCTGCCTCTGCCTCCCAAGTGCTGGGATTAAATGCATTCGCCGCCGCCGCCACCACCACATGGCTAGGTTTTTTATTAATAAGACCTAATTCATCTTACACACATCTAGCAAATGCTATTACTAGAATGGCTGCTGAATCTGCTCTATTACTGTTTGTAGGTGTTTGGTAGAGCTCTGGTGTCAGGGCTGAGGGCAAAATGATTTTAGCATTTAGAAGGACATAGTAGGGCAACATCAACAACCACTTGGTGTTTGTGCACTGGTAGTTAATGCATCCCCATTATGTTCTCATTCCTAAGCAGGTAAAAGTTGAAGGCTAGAGCTCGGGCTTTTCAAAGATTACTTGGGTTTAAGTCTTGCCTTCAAAGTTACTTAAATGTATCCACTTAATTGAATTACTTAGCTTCAGTGTCTATGGAAAAAAGAATAAAAGCCAACTAAATAGATTGTTGTAAGATTTAAATGACACATACCATATAAAATCTCAAGAAATGTTTATGAAATATAGTCAGTTGTCCATAAATGTCATTAATTCCCTGTAGTCCACCATTCTCCACAGTATATGACAACCTGGAACACAGTTTACCACTAAGATCTAGCAGAGGCTTTTATAGCAGAGTCATTTCATCAGTCACGTGACTGCCCTAATAAATCACAGATTGGTCATTTTTGCACATTTTAATTAACACACAAAAGGAAGTTGAATGTCCTGTGAGAAGGTAGAAAGAGCAAAGAAGAGAAACAGTTTGAAAGCCAGATCTTCAACAAGTGTCTAAGTGAGAAAAGAGACAATCAAAAGGAGACTAGACAGTGGACAATGTCAGGGGATATATTTTTGAATTTCCTATCTTGTTTCTGGACAGGAATGAGGAAATTGAGGCAGCTGGCGAAACACCTAAGAAACATCAATGACATCACCTGTTCTCGGAGTCACATGATAGCTCGGTTTTCACATTGGTGTAGGTCTGCACACACCCCTTCCATAGAGAAATGCGCTGACTAATTTCATTGCCTAGGTGTCTCTCTCGTGTTCTTCTCCCTTTCCCCACCTATCACTTTCCTTTACTGTAGCCACTAATAACTGCATTTTTTAAAGTTAACTAAATTTGTTCTCTGTTCCACACATGCATATCGTGCGTTGTGATTACTCCCACCCCCTGCTCTCACTCAGCCGCATCCCACATCTGTTAACCGCCCCTGCTCCCTAAAAGTCTCTTCTTTGCCGTGGTCATGTCTTTGTTTTGTGTCTCAGGGGCTTTAGGCAGGACCACAGGTGTGATCACGGGTTTTTAATCATGCAACGGAGTCTGGAGGCTTTCCCAATGGACACACAACTAAAGTCAAGGGATCAAATCCATCGGAAGCCAATATTTAGCAGGGTGGGGTAGGGTCCTCAGAGTGCCTCCCTTATAGAACAGCTTCAGTGCAAGTTCAATGCAGGCCAATGTTACTATTGTGATTTCATCCATGCTATTGCTATTGCCAGGAGATAGCAATTTGCAGACCTTTTTTCCATCTTCCTATTTTCTTTCTTTCAATAGGAAGCCACTGAAATGTTTTGGGGAGAAGGGTCAAATAGCCATGTACTTTCCTCTGGGTTTGATTCTTTGGGTGCCTTTCCACTGACAAAATTCTGAATGTCAACTGTTATAAATTAAATGCTTCTTTCCCTCTGATTCCACAGTTTATACCCTGAACTTCAATGCCACACTATTGGGATGCGTGGCCAACTGCCACACTATTGGGATACGTGGGCATCTGCCACACTATTGGGATGCGTGGGCATCTGCAAGTAATTAGAATTAGATGAGGTTCTAACGGTGTACCCTGTTGGGATACTTAGTGCCTCTGTGAGACCAGAGGTGCTTGTCTTTGCCAAATTAGTATGCACACATGTGTATGTGTGTGAACGCATGCACACACACACACACACACACACACACACACACACTTCAGTCTACACACTAGAATGTGGTTTCTTTCCAAAACTTAATTTTCATTGTCGCTTGATCTTCAACTGTACAAACTCTGAGACTCTTAGAGGTAAGTGTTTGCTGTGTGAGCCACGGTCCACATCCATGTGATTTGTTAATTCAGAGGTAAAATACAACCCCCAGTGACTCCAGTGACCTTGTCTCTTTCATGTCTAAAGGGGTTTCACACAAATTTAAGAGATATTTGCACCAGGGACTTTCAAAGTTGTACACTTAATACTTCTGATCTCCAGATAAAAGTACTCTCACTCACATTTCACTGGGCATCTTCTGAAATCCTCGAACTTTCCAACTTCAAAATTTCTCTTCCTCTGTCTTATTTTCACAGCCTCCGCTAGCGTTTCTGTCAAGCCTTTTCATTAAAACCTTCCATCATCCAGCAAGCTCCAAATGCAGTAAAATTGCCAGTCATTCTTGAGATTTCACTCATCCTACTCATCAGCATCCTCTGTATCCTGCTCCATCAACACGTCTTCCTCAAAACAACAAAGAATGGCAGGTTCTCTTCAACACTGCAATAAAGGTCTGTCCCAACCCAGTGTCTCTATCAAAGGAACTCCTAAAGTAGCCCCACACTATTGTTTCTCACTGTGTAGCTATTTCCTCCAAATGGAAACATTCTATCTTGGAGGGAAGAAGTAGACCCAAAAGATTCAGGAAGCTCATGAAACTTAGACTCAGGAATCTGTCAAGATTCATGAGCCCTTCCTATAAAGTTAAGTAGATAAGAAACAATTTCTCAGGTAGAGAAACTTCTCCTTAGCAAACAAGTATTTACTAAGAACATTTCTAATGCATGTCTTTTTCTTGGTGACAGGTTGTCAAATGAAAAAACATAGTAGTTAGTCAGAATTTCCATAGGCCATCAAGGGAAGAGAGAAAGGAGACCGTCCTATGAAGTCCAAACTAATCTAGCAATACGATGACAGAATATGAAAGACATCAACACCATGCTGCGGAAACAGCATTATTTGAGAGGCAACTAATTTGGTCTGGTGGAGTCTAAGATGGATCTACAAAATATACACTAGTCAGTCCGGACCTTAAAGGTAGGTAGAGTTCGAGCTGCCAATAAAAAGCAAGCTGGGAATGGTGAAGCAGACCTATAATCCTTACATTTGACTGGTAGAAGCAGGAGAGTTTTAAGTCCAGCCTGAACTAGAGAGTGAGATCCAGTCTCTAACACAACAATGACTGTGAACACAAAGAAGAAAGAGAAGGGGTGGAGAAAAGAGAAGGGATGAACAGAGGAAAGAGAAGGATAATGGAAAGGAAAGGAGAAATGGGGAGCAGTGGAGAGAAAGGGAGACATAGAAAGAAACGGAGAGAGAGGGAGAGAAATGCTTTAGAGTCAAGATAGAAGAACTCTGTCTCTTCTAATCTGTGTTTGAAATAATATGCCTGAGAGAAAAACGAGAGTGAAATCAGAAACTGAAAACAGTCATGGGAGGCTCTTGGCTACATGGACTGATTTGCCATATAGAGCCAGAGCTCCTTTCTAAATGGAAAATTGTAAAATCAATTGTAAAAGCAAGCAAGGTGGTTCAGTGGGTTGTTTTTCAATGGCACAGAACTGGCAACTGACTCAAGGCCAGCTCACTAAAAAGATGCATTCAGTTCATGGTTGCATCTATATTTTGCATGTATTGGGCAATGTCAAATGTATTGTTCAAATAAATTCACAAAACAACAGTAAGATAAAAATGCCAAAACAAAACAATAGGAAACAAAAAGTGCCCCGACACACCACACACACACACACACACACACACACACACACACACACACACACGCACACACACACACACACACACACACACACACACACACACACACATATAAACAAAAGAAGTTCATTGGTCCTTTGAATTGGCAAATACTCCAGGACATCTCACCTGCCCTGAAATGTGGTTGCTAACAGCCATTGACACTCCATTGGAGAAAACTGATCCTTTCCCAGCAGGTATCAATTGCCAATATTTTCCTGGTAAGAGGTGTTTTTTGTTTGTTTGTTTTGTTTGTTTGTTTTGAGAGAGAGAGGGAGGAAAAGCAGGCAAGGATGGGGGTGGGATGAAAGCAAGATGAAGAGAGGAAGAACATGAGGCTGGGAATAGAGAGAGTTGAGTAAAATCTGAGAACACTTGAATGGGGGGGGGGGAAACGTGATCAAAATGTATTGTGTAAAAAAATTAACAAATAAAATTAGATAAATTCACACTCTTCGGTTTTAGCCTCAGCAAGTCTGGAAGTCACTGTGTGCTCTAAGTTGGCTTAGAGTTTCTGATTTTCCTGACTCAACCTCCTGATTGTTGGGATTAAAGGAGTTTGCAACTATACCCATCTATGCTGTCCTAAATGTGACTACTCAGACATGCAGTATTCTATGCGTGGCCACACATGGAGCTCCGATTACATTTCTGTTTGATATTGCTGGTCCAAAAGTTTATGAAACCAGTTAGTATTCTTTTCAAGGCAGGGGTCAACATTAATTTAGGTTTTTAGGGATTATTCAACACTGAATCCATAAAACAGTCCTTGAAGGAAAATATAATGTAAATAAATCTGTGAAGGCTTCACACTGAATAAAGCCTAAGTACCACCCTAAACCCTGGGGTATTAGAAAATGTGTTTTTATCTAAGGAAATACTGTTTTACTGCATTAATTAAATCTGAAAATTTAAAAAACTTCTGTACTAACCTAGTGGAGAATTTTTTTAAAAAAATTCTACTATTATTTTCTTTACTTTTTAATTTAGAAATCAATTAAAATCTAGAGTCCAATAATTTAAAAATCAAATGCTGTAAAATGTTCATCATTTATTTGGGAACACCAAACCAGACACACTTTGTAGGACCTTTATCAAATTGCCTTAAACACTAACTAAAATTTAGTGAGAATTTACTTGTACAACAAGCCACATTCAAGACCCTTGTTATCTTGACAAAATAACCACTTCTATAAATATTATGACTAAAATTTACTTAGCAGCATTAATAAGAAGAGACACCGGCATGAAGAACATAGAATTGATGATACAGCAACACTTATTTTTCTGAACTCCCTTAAAATAAAATCGCTCACTACCATCTATTGTGTTTAGGGAATCTCTGTAATGAAGAGACTCTGCATACAGTCTTCCTCAAATGCTTGGGCATAACACAGCTGTTAAAATGCATGAGATTACACGGCGCTAGCATCCTTTACCGAATCACACAAATCAGACCTCAAATACTAATAAACATAATCACTGGAACCTTAATGGAAGATTTCTGCTAAGAAAGCTTGACGATTATCTCTGATTCAATGGGCCTGTGAATCTCTGTTAAATTCAATTCCTGGGGAAGCCAAATTGTGTCGCTTGTTTTCCAAAGACGAAGCAGACAGTTGTATAGGTGGAATTTTATATTTTAAGCAAGGCATTGTCTAAGATAAAATCGGTTTTTATTTTTCCTCTTTTTGTACTTATAAAATTAGTTCCTCCTTCGGTCATATATTGTACCCAAACTAAAATTCCATTTCTTGTTTGTTTCAGGCTCACGGACGTCAAGGCTTTCTGACTGTCAGTATCAGAATATCCCTCCCTCTCCTCAGTGATACCTCCATTCCACTGGCCTGTTTCCCTCTCCAGCCAGCCTGCTGATTCTGGGCTGGGGTTCTCACCCTTGCTGTCTGTCCCCTCTCCTTTTTGAAAGTGTAGTTCCAGGTCCTTTTACAACAGCCTCTTATGCTTATTTATATCTTTGTCCAATATCTGATGCACAACTCGCTTAAAATGCTCATCATTCCATTTGACCTAGGAATTAGTGTGTGTGTGTGTGTGTGTGTGTGTGTGTGTGTGTGTGTGTGTGTGTGTGCTTGGCCTGTAATACATGTGCTTAGTTTTTATTGTTGAACTTTGCTTGTGGGTTATATGTTCTGAGAGTAGAAACTTATTTGAGTCGTCCATTATCACTAACTAATCATTCATTGTTAACTAACTGATTTTATACACACGCATGCAAATGCATACACACCACACACACATATGAAACACATATATTTATAAATATGTCTAACACAACTATATTTCTTGCTGTTTGCAGCAAGTTTCCTTCTAGCCAAAATCTATTATGATAGTTTTGGAAATATATAGACATCATTTGGTTCTGTGCTGAAAAATTCAGATTCTCTATAAGTAGCTAGTATCCTATTTCTAACTGTTATGAGCAATAGTTTAGTTTCTTTCCTTGTACAAAGGTATTTCATCACTTTCCTGATAAATCTCTATTAATAGAATTGCTGAGCAAATGAAAAAGTATATATTTGAAGTGGCAGTTTCTGTTGTTCACTGAACTCCAAGCATATTTTCCGATATCTCCTTGCATCAATGTTATGTCAAAGTGAGTCACAATACTTTTAACATTACTAAAATTATGACTATTTGCAAATTCAACAGTAAATGACATACTGTTCATTTTTTTTTACTGAGTTCTTTATGGCATTTGTCTTCTTACCTATTTGAATATTTACAGTTCGGGGTAAAAGTTTCATTTATATGCTAAAGCTATGTAATAGAAAAAAGTTCACTTGGGTTATAGATATTGATTCCAATTTCTCACATGTAATTTTTCAGTTTTAGGTATATATCTTTGGCTATTTTCCAATTAAATCATTTTTTTCCATCAAGATTTTTTTAAGTTAACACTCTTTTAAGAAGTCTACTTTCTCCCAAGATGATGAAAATTGCACACAAATACACACATGCTCTGTACATATAACATATCATAGAACACATGCAAAATACGTAGCTGTAAATTATTGTATAAGCATAATCAATGTATTTTTATAATTTTATAATTATTTGTGTAAGATGTAAAAGACATATGTACTCCATAGTATGTTCCAAGTATCAAATTTGAATGATCAGGTTTATGTGGCCAATGCTTTTTACCCATTGGGCCAAATTGGTGGCTCAGTCAGTGTGTTTTTAATATTAGTCAACAATTACTAATTTAAAAACATGTAACAAGTGTATAGTATAACACATACCACATAAATACATACACCCACTTGAATTTTCTTCAGGCTTTATTACAGTTTTATTATTTAGAAGTTATATGTTCTAGAATCTGTAACGTTTTGTGGAACTGAAAATAAAAATTTTCCCCCAGAATAAGTATAGATTAGTAGAATCACACATGGAAACACCTACACCAAGCCTTACCCTAAGAAATACAATGTAGGCTTCCTAATGTAATGTAATTCTCCACATATATTTACTTACTGATATGCATATGTTTACTATTTTCTCGATCTTTCTATTGTTATTACTAGTATTTCTATTATTCTCATTATTTGATTAGTTTATTCTGGGATGATTTTTGTGATATTCTCATAAAGGCTTTATAAAATGGTTGGCAGTTTGGCCATTAAACTCCCATCTCTGTGTATTTTTCTTCTAAATCAATTTAAGAGTAATTTTCTACTGAAATATTTAACTAGTACACAACGCTAATTTGCCAGAATTTAATGTGTACTATGTATTCATTTCTGTTGAAGCCATTTTTTGTGTGTTATCATTTATATTTTATAAAGGATGAGTATTTTCAAATCTTCCTCAGCAAACCTATAGAATATGATTGTCTCATTGAAAAGTTCTAAATCAAACAAAGGAAAATATATTACAAATATTTAAAGAAACATTTCTTGTACTTCTACCATGACAAATTAAAGTCTTTATAAATGTTCATTACCATGAAAGAAATAATAACCAACTATGTAGCATGAATCTTAAAGAGTCTTATTAATAAAATCAAACCTGAGGCCAGTTATTGGGGTGAAAGCTGGAAGATCAGAGAAGCAGAACAAGCCACAGTCACCTCACCTTGCCGGTTCCTCAGCTGATCCTGTTTCCTCAGACTGGAAGCCTCTGAGTCCTCATCCAGAATGGGTCTCAGCTGAACTGCAGTTCAAAAGCCTAAAAGCTTAACCAGCCAAATGCTTCTAGTTTCTGGTCTTCAAGCCGTATATATCTTTTCTTTCTACCTTCACTCCCTGGGATTAAAGGCTCACTTTCTGGGATTAAAGGCATGTGTCACATGCCTGGCTGCTTCCAATGTGGCCTTGAACTCACAGAAATCCAGAGGGATTTCTGCCTCTGGAATGCTAGGATTAAAGGTGTGAGTGCCACCACTTTCTAGCCTTTGTATCTAGTGGCTGTTCTGTCTTTGACCCCAGATAAGTTTATTAGGGAGCACAATATTTTGGGGAACACAATACCACCACACAACTATGTAGTAACAATAGGGGAATACATTATTGTGTCTTACTAAGTTATTCTCATAGATTTTATTTTAATGAATTTATTTGTGTGTGGTATATTCATGCGTGTATATGTAATATGGTAAGAGTCAAAATCCAGTGTCTTCTTATTTTGTTCTCTGTTTTATTTCATCTGTTTATTTATTTGCATATTTTGGTAAGCTCTCTCTCTCTCTCTCTCTCTCTCTCTCTGAAGCTGTGGCTACTCCAGCTGGACTGGCTGAGCAGTCAATCAGCTCAGGGAAACCTTTTTTCTGAATCTCAGCACTGGGACTCAGCACTGGGACTCCAAGCACTTGGGAGCTGTTTGCTTTACTAAGTGTAAGATAACTTATCACTTATTATCAAGTGGGCATTAGTTCATTAATCATTGTACCAATATCCAATAAAGTACCACTATAAAAATTGTTCGCATAGTGATTGTACTTTCTGCTGCTAGAGTTCAAAGAGAACTTTGGTAATGCTGTCTCTTCAGGGACACAAATGCAATAAAAGAAAATAATAGCAACTGAAAACAAATACAAAACAAACAAACAAAAAGACATTTATACATCCAGATGTGCCGCTTTTAGCTTGGACCACTGAACTACCATCCTGCCAAGATGCAGGTCTTACTCAAGTGTTCTGATATTATCACTCATACCTCTGAAGAAAGATGGTGATCCTTTTGAACTAACATTAATTTCAGCTTATAAAGGTATACACGAGGACTGGTAAGATGGCTTAGCTGGCAAATGTGCTTAATGAAAGCCTGATGACCTGGGTTGGCTCCCTGGACCTGGCACAGTGGAAGGAAAGGGTTGACCATTATGAGCTGTCCGCTGACTTCCGCTCATGCAATCTGGCACACAGGCATCCACACCTGCATACACATACAACAATAAATACAAGTAGTACTTTTAAAAAGTCTACTTGAAAAGCGAGTTGTCCCAGCACTCAGGAGGCAGAGGCAGAGGAATCTCTGTGAGTTCGAGGCCAGCCTCGTCTACAAAGCAAGTTCCAGGAAAGGCGCAAAGCAACACAGAGAAACCCTGTCTTGAAAAACCAAAAACAGGAAAGTGAGTTGCCTGAACTAAACTGACAAGGAAACTGAGAGTGGAAATTGAGATATATTCATCAGTGAGAGAGATCATTATTATTTTTTTTGGGGGGGGGAGCCTGTCCTGGTCCTTTGTAGACCAGGCTGGCCTTGAACTCATAAAGATCCACCTGCCTCTGCCTCCGTAGTGCTGGGATTAAAGGTGTGTGCCACCACTGCCCATTGAGATTATACTTCTATAGTATAAATTTCACTGTCACCTGCTGTTTTCCAATTATTGTTAATGAACAGCCCTTTTTCAAACACATTCCAAGACAGATACAACTTGAAATATGTTGTGAGGTGGCTTACTGGCTGAGTCAACCTCTTCATTCCAATCTAACAATGCCTCAGTGTTGTGTCCCTGTTTTTTAACTAGCAGGGCATCTGTTCTGGTGGAAGCTCCACTCAGCCCCTGGCACCCATATACCCAAGGAGTCTGGAACGTTCTGATGGAAGCTCCACCTCAAGTCCCCTCCCCCACCTCTCCCCCCAGACCCTGCCCCCTCAAACCTGCTCCCTCAAAGTCTGCCAAAAGCCAACCCCTCCTTTGGGCTGCTCAAGACTATGCCTACAGGGTACTCAAGGCCTGGTAGCTGTATTTGCCATGTGACTCTTCCCCATGACCCTTCCCCTGTCTTCTCAAGGGTCACCTAGGATTGCTTTGCTGTTCATTAAACCTAGATTTATTAATTCGGTTTGATTGGCTTATTACATTGGCAGCAACAGTGGTATTGATGGAAACCCAGCAATCAGGGATTTAAAATTTATCAGCATTGTTTATCTTGTCTTGATGTTGAATGCAAAGACATCTATACATCCAGACATGTTTCCTTTAGCTAAAATATAAATATAAAATAGTTATATTTTAGCATGGTGCTGACATCTTGCAAGGGTCTAGGCCTTCCTTAAATGCTCTGATATTTTCAGCTACACACCCAAGAAGATGCTAAGTCTATTGAATAAAGAAAGTGGGCTTTCTTTTGTCAGAGTTCTTTGTTCTAAATGCAAAGCCTAGATGGTCATTGCTAAAGCCCAATACAGTATGGCTGCCTATTTAATATTCTTCCTCTTATGTGATTGTAACAGAATTTATGTTAAGCCTAATATGTAACTGCACACTACAAGGTCATGATCACCACACATCAAATGGTTTCTTTGACTAGATGAATATTTTAACAAACATGTGTTTGAATACTAATATTAATAATAATAATAATAGGCAAAAGGCCTTGGTGGTGCTTTGAATGAAAATGACTCTTTTAGGCCCATGTGTTTTGTTTGAACACTTGGTCCCCAGTTGATGGAACTGTTTGGGAAGTATTAGGAGGTGTGGCCTTGTTGAAGTTAATCTGTCACTAGGGATACACTTTGAGGTTTGAAAAGCCACGCCCCCCCAGTTAGCTCTCTTTGCTTTCTACTCACAAACAAGAGTGTAAGCTCCCAGCTACTGCCCTAATTACCATGCTAGTCTACCTGCTGAGATGCTCCCTGCCATGATGGTCACAGACTCACCCTCTGAAACTATAAGCCCCAATAAACTCTTTCTTCTTTATGTTTTCTTGGCCAAGGTGTACTCTATAAGCAATGGAAGAGTAACTAAGATAAGCTCCTATGAAGAACGACAAGCTTAAAAACTCTAAGTGTATTGTTAATTTGTTGGATCAACAGAAAAAAAAAAAAGAAAAAAACAAGGGCTGATGCTTGAAACTAGGTATGGAAGGATTTAGGTATGAGGAACCAAGGAAACTGCAGTTACATTTTGATATATGTGTCTCTGGACTAAACAGGGAGTTAGAAATGAGGGAACTAAAGAAATTGGAGCTGTGTCTGGCTAGCTTTTTGTTTGACATTCAGATGCTCCTCTTTAATGAAATACCTTTGAAGCTCTGGGTTAATTCTTCCCTTATCAGAAAATTCAATGCCAGGAAACTTTCCCTATTATTAAATATATACAATAATGAAGGGCCTGCTTCTTAGAAGGACCCCAGCTTTGCTGAAATATCACTGACATTATGACACATATACACAATATGTTTATCTGTGCCTCATTCCCTCCCTCTAACTGTCCCAGGACCTCCTGCAACATAGCTTCATATTCATCTTTATAAGGATTTTTCATAGCCTACTAACTACAATATGTGCTGCTTATATGGGCAGAGGCGCGGGGTCATCTACTGGGAAATGTGCAACCTACATTAATGGCTCCCCTCCCAACCAAAGAAAAGTATCTCTCTTTTCCCAGCAAGCCATTAATTGATAACCGTTCCTCGGGTAGGAGAAGGATCTCAAAAGGCCCTCTCCTATCTATCCATGCTGGAATTTTTTTTTTTTTTCGAGACAGGATTTTGCTGTGTAGTTTTGGTGCCTGTCCTGGATCTCACTCTTTAGACCAGGCTAGCCTCGAACTCACAAAGATCTCCCTGCCTCTGCCTCTGGAGTGCTGGGGTTAAAGGTATGTACCACCACTGCCTGGCTCTGTTTTGTTCTTTTATAGCTAACCTCAGCTGCTATTAGTTTATATGTGCAAAAGACATGTCCTACCCAGCATACAAAGTTCATAGAACTCCTCACCGTCGTCTTGTCCTTACACTATTTGACTTTGTATTTTAGCTCTTTAAAGACTACTGTTAAAATTCCATGGAATTTCTACTACTACCAGACTTTAAGTCAGTGTGCCATAGTGTCTCTCCTCTTCTCTCTCTCTCTCTCTCTCTCTCTCTCTCTCTCTCGGGAATATGCTACCCATATGTTTTGGTTGCTTTGCTTGATAAACATCTATTTAAACTGTGGTCAGTACCTTGTTTGAACTCTTTCTTTGGAGGAGACAAGAACAAGAGAAACCTTCAACCAGAATTAGTCATGTTTATAGTTCTATCGGACAATTAAGGAAAATGAAATGTCACAAAATTAAGAGACTTGCCCAAAGCAGTATGATGAGGCATAGTAACTTCAAGAAACCAACTAAAGCAGAGGGCTTTTACTATGTCAATATATTAGTTTGAATTCTAGTTTGTTATAGCAGTCTTCTATAGATAAGTATTTAAAGACATGAGCCAAAAATATCATTTCTGTACAAGACAAAAGTCCTATGTTGCCTGTAATGTAACTAACAGTCTTCTTCAGCTTCATAGTCTTAAGTCATGTCATGGTCACAAGATTGAAAAAGAAAAAAAAAATGCCAGTAGCCCATTCTTGACCCAGCAGTGCCAACTTCTACATTGACATAATAATTTGATTTTATCTCTCCTAACAAGCTCTGCAAGGCCCACAGGTTAATGGTGTGTGGTGATATTTTAATTGTGCTTTGATAAATAAAGCTTGCCTGGGGAATCAGAGGAAAAAGAAAACTAGTATAAGTAAACAAAGAAGTCAGGCAGTGGCGGCATACACCCTTAATCCCTTAGCAGGCAGGATCTGTTCCTTGGTGTTCAAAGCCACACTAAGGAACAGAGCCATACATGGTGACACACACCTTTAATCCCAGTATCAACCATAGAGCCCTGGAGGTCTGTACAGACAGACAAACAGTGACAGAGATATATAGGAAGAAGAAGTGAGGTAGTGGGCTAAGAGCCAATGAGAGGGAAGAAAAGCAAGGCATATAAGCCTGGGTAGACAGGAAGTCGAGCGCCTTGGAAGCTGCGGAGTTGGTGAGGTGAGGTTAGCTCATAGCTTTCCATATTTCCCTGATCTCTCTAAGGCTTTAACCCAAATTTCTGGCTCCGTGTTTTTTATTTAATAAGACCATTTAGAAAATGGTGACTCATACATTTGCCTATAGTATATTTCTCAAGTTATGGATGTGAATTTCCACCTAACTAATTTTACACCTAGATGATTTATACATCTAAATGTACTAGTTGAATTATCAATATGTACCAGCAAAGCATGGCATCCACTTAGAAAATGATAGATAACAAGAGGAAATCCTTGTTTTTATGAATTTAAACTCTAGATAAGGATGAGTGTTGATAAATGTGTCTGATAAAAAAGTAAAACCTGGAAGATTTCATTTTCTATGGAGAATTGAAGGTAAGCCTTTATAATAAAGAGACAATTTGAACAGACATAGGAGGGGAGATGATATAATCCATGATGTTTATCTCTTTAAAAATCTATTCTAAGATGAGTTCTGAAGATCACTAAGGGCACCAGTGTGAGTAAAGAAAAATATACTATGTAGATGAATATGAAATATATGTGCATATATTTGTGTATGGGTGTCTTTTCATATATGCACACATACATATACACATATGTAACTGCATTCATGCATTTCAATGTATTAAAGGGAGAGATTAAATATTCATTCCTTGTTCAGATATTTTGTGACAACTAGGATAACTTCCAACTGTTTCCCCTCAACAATCAAACTATTGGAATCTATTACAAAGGACATGGGAAGCAGGTGGTTGGACAATGTTTGTGGAACTTGAGAATCAAGTGGCCCTTTTGGTAATATGAAATGGATGTTTCCACTCAGTGTCAAAATGGAGCTATTGCATAACCAGGTACAAGTGCTAGCACTTGTCAAGTTATAAGCATGTCTGGAAGTATTCACATAAGTTACACTGGGTGCTTTTGAGCACATGGGTTAACTTATAGAGCAGATTTAGAGTCAACTTTGGAGCACATTGACATTTTGAAGCTGTAGAGATGAGGAAGATTATTTCCTGCAAATTTTATTGTAATATATAATATGAAAAAAAAACAGAGAATTTATCTTTCAGAAAATGTTCTATGCAATGTACTGGTTTTTAGGCTAGCTTAGATTATGAGTCCCACCCCTACACAGACATATGCGTGTATGTGTTTTTGTGTCTGTGTGATTACATAAATCCTACAGTAAGTGAAGGGAAATGCTTCCTTGATCTCATTATATCTGTCTATTTAACTATCTTAGAATAAATAATTAATAATAGAATAAATAAATAATGCCTGATAAGCTTAAAGTACTATTTTCAACACAGTTACAGTTTTCATGTGACTAACCTTGCTATATAGATAACTGTAAAACATAAATCAAAATTCAATGAAAATGTTAAGACCCACAAACACAAATGTAGCATGTTCTCCTCCGCCTGTGGTTCCTAGCTCCAAGTCTTCAGATGTGAATCTATAACCTTGAGGAACCAAATAAACTGGGAAAGTGAAAAGACACCGTGGGCAGAGTAGAGTAATGTTAGAGAGAGAAGTAGCTGGACAGAAATGCTATGAATGGAAATCTAAAAAATGGGAAGGGGATCTTTAATTGGGGAGGGCAGGGGAGGTCACTACACAAGGAGACGGAGGAGGGATAAATCACACTAAGGATTTTCAAAGAGCCACAGGAATCATATTATTTAATATTTACCTAAACTACATATAATAAATATAAATGTATATGATGTGATGTGTGTGTGTGTGTGTGTGTGTGTGTGTGTGTGTGTGTGTGTGTACATGTGTAGTTTGAATGCGTATGGGAGGTGTGTGGTGTCATATCATGTGAGAAGGCTTATTCCTAGAGCAACAGACTCTCCAGCAAAACACCCAAGACCAGGCATGAGAAACCTCTTTCAAACAGTAGGGGAGGGAAGTCCAAGAGTCTTCAAAAATTATGCACTTAGGACACAGGAGCTGGACGACTTGAACTGGATTCACCCTGAAAGCCTCTTACTTGAGGACTAGAGGGGAAAGGAATCGTTAGTCTTCCCCATCTATGACACCTATGAACCACAGCAATGAACAACACAGCAATATGTCCCTACAGGAGCAATTGTGTCATCCACATCATGATAGCAACCAACAACATTCTAATTAAACTTAAGCACATTCAATAGGAGAAAATAATGCCTGATACTGTCAACCTAGCAAACTACCCAGGGCTCCTGAGGTCATTAATCTTAGAAGAGAACCTATTATTTCCACTTTACTAGACAAGTATAATTCTTAACTGCATTCTAAATACTTACCTTTATACCTACAAGGAAGTATAACTCTCATCCCTCATCAAAAAAAAAGCTTCTCTTTGCAACAGATGGAGACAATTACAGAAAGCCACAACTGGTCAAAATGCAGAGATTGATCATGAGATAATCAGCCCCATTTGATACATCGACAACACAATCCTCACACTTAAGACTTGGGGAATCTCATAAAACATAGGCAGAAAGACTGGAGAGTCAGAAGACCAGGGCATCTATTGTGAAATTGTGACTCCTTGAAATGAAGGGGAGTTACACCCATACAATCTAAACAATATGGCCACCTAAATAATAACTGAACAATAACAACAATAGACATGCTGATGTAGAAAGGGCCCCATCCCTAAACAAAGAGCTCTAGTCAATTAACCACTGCTATGGGAGTGAGAACTAGTCTTCCTCAAGGATGAACCCCTTAACTGGCTACCCTAATTGGTTATCTAATACCAAGTGGTCAGCCCTGATATCATATTCATACAAGGAATACTAAATGGACTAAGCAGGTTGTATTTATATATTTATGTCCTTATCCCCCCCATCTCTCACATTTGCATGAAACAATTTTTAAAACAGAGGTCATGGACTTAAGAGGTTTGGGGTGATGGAAAGAGTTGTAGAGATAAAAGGGAAGAGGAACTGATGTAATTGTTTTAATTTTAAAATTGCAAATAAGCATTTAAAGAATGAAAATATTTGTGTATGAATGGATTAGTGGCCTTTATTACATTTTCTTTTTAAAAAATTTAGATTTTTCAAAAAAATAGTACAACAGCATATAACATCAATGCATTTCCAAAAATATTTATTTTCCGCACTAATTATCCTGACATCAGCGAGTCATAAGAGTCTTTCATTTTGCTATTGAATTTTTATTTATCTGAATATAGTCTGGAGTAAGTTTAAGAAATCTTAAAAGGTAATCAAAATATTCTCATAAAAAGTTAGTTATATAATAGCAATAAAAGCTACAAAATTAAATTCGTGTATATGTATATTCTCTACTGAATTGCCTTATTTTATATATAAGATGATAATAAAGCTATTTAGCCTTTACAGAAAAGAAGTCAAATAGCCAGGCATCCTAAACACCTGGTGTAGTTCCAGCACTAGAATGCTGAAGCAGGGGGATTGTAAATTTGGGGCCAGGCTGGGTTGTCTAGAGAGAGAATTTGTCTCAGGATGGGGAAGGGAGAAGAAAGGAAAAGAAAGCTCATGCTTATCAATTCATTAGAACTACAGTCTAAATACTATCTCAGTGAGCTTTTAAAGTGCATACAATTGCCTTGACAATTACCTTTTCAAATTTAAATTAACTTCTTTAGCATGTCACACATGTATTCCCTGCACACTGACCACTCCGAGTCTTCCATCTGCCTACTACCATTGTCTATCCTTCTCTCTTGCAAGCAATCTCTCTCTGTTCATGGTTATTGTTTATTGACCCACTGAGGTTAACCAGGGCCATCTGTGTGACTATGGGTTTGGAACTATGTGTTGGAGCCTGATGGGCTCTTCAGGGATTACACAACTTCAAGACTATATAAAATTCCTCTCACTCCCAGATTCTATCAGTAGCCAATAGCTCAGACATTAAAGGTAAGAAGGACGCTGGGAACTGCATCCCTTTCCTTGTTGGCAGTCACTTTTAATAGCAAGGATAAATTATCCATGGTTGAATTTCTTCTTTTGGATGTGTAGTGTGTGTGTGTGTGTGTGTGTGTGTGTGTGTGTGTGTGTGTGTGTGTGTGTGTGTGTGTGTGCAGGCATGTGTGAGCCTGTGGATATCAAGGTCATTGGTAGACACTGGATATCTTTATCATTGCCCACCTTATTTTATGAGAAAGGCTTTCTTGTTGAACCTGGACCTCAATGGTTTGCCTAAGCCAGCTTCAAATCCAGATATCTGTTTTTTTTCTGCCTCTCCTCTGCTAGAATTACAGAGACTAACTGCCTTACTGAGATTTTTAGACACTTTATGTAAGACTAAGTCTAAACCATCTCCCTAGATTCTTGAAATTGCATTTCTAATCTAAAATTTCTTCAACTAAGTGTTAAACTACCTCTTAACTGGAAAGCACACACGCACACAGAAATTTTTTCCATGGTGTCTGTTGAAGAAATAAAAATAAAAGCTTCTTATAAAAAGAAAAGGAAAAAAAAAACCACACAATTTAGAAGCCCCTCTATGAATACTGTTTGGGATTAATGATTGTAGGATTTATATCTGAAAGTAATAAAGATGTATCAGAAGAAATGTGTCATACATGGGAAGTTTCCTGTTTGTTTTGTGTTTTGGACAGGTTCTAATCCTGGAACTCACTATATAGAACCGGCTGGCTCATACATAGAGATCTCCCTGCCTCTGCCTCCCAGGTGTTGGGATTGAAAGTGTATACCACCAAGCCTATTACATATGGGAACTTTCTATGTTTTAATGTTTTCCACATTTTGATATTGCTTCTGCTTTTAGACTTCTACAAGTAATATTTTCAGAGGTCAGACAGAAAATGTTCCTAGGATTTAGAAAGCTTGGCCTAAGAAACTTTGCCAGATGGACAATTATCAGCTGGTAACCAGGACAAAGATAATAAACGTTCCACCAGGAAAGAATGAGGTTTATCCTCAACATCCCAAACAGAACAGATTGATAACATGTAAGACAACAGTATCATAGGCCTTATTCAGTTAACTTTTTATCATCAGAAGTGACGGTATTTTAAGAAGCTAAGGGACATTGGGACAGCATTAGAGTCTCAATATGGAATCAGAAAAGACTTTCTGTGGTGACCCAGATAATTATTTTAGGCAATGTGGGCCACAGGGTCTCAGTTGCAATGACTCAGCTCCATTTGCATAGCATAAAAGCAGCCAGAGACAATGCATAAGTGGAGGAGCACAGCCAAGGTCTAATACTCTATGCGTGTACACTTTACACAATTTTTAATGGAGCCTGAAACAGTCCTGGTGTTTTCACCTTTCACCATCATTTTAAAATGTGAGAAAACATTATATCACAAGTGATTCAAAGTAGCTCCAGATGTGCTTAGATATTAGTTTGCTAACTTTTGCCTAAACCATCATACAGATGCAGAAAATAGAACCCTGGTAGATAGTAATAGTGTATGTAGGTTAATGAATCTCTTTCTAACTTGTAAGATGGTTGCAAATAAAGATGGAAAAAGCCAACAAACAGGCTTGTTTTCTCTCTCTGTGTGTGTGTGTGTGTGTGTGTGTGTGTGTGTGTGTGTGTGTGTTCACAAATTCAGAGGGAAAGAGCTCAATTCAAATAAACATTCAATATGAAGGCAGTCATCCACAATTTCTTAAATATCCGCATAAGTTGGGAACTGTCCTGGCTACTGGGACTATATTAATGAATGAGGGAGACACATTACCTAAATTGGGGTAATTTTTATTTCAAAGCAATAACTTCCATTAGTTTCCAAAGAAGCAAAGGCTGGTGTTTGTTTGCTTATTTGTTTGTTTTCTTGTGGAAAAAGTTTTATTGGGAAATGTCTTTCAAGAGGTAAGAAAGTGGCCAGGTAAGAGAAAAGTCTTAGTTGAACATTGGCTTGAAACTGACCCACAGTGAGTAATTTTTAGGTCTTGAATATCCAGTTTCTAAAATGTGGTGGCTCTTTTTTGACCTCCATCTAATTCTCCAAAGACAAAGAGACAGGGACATCTATGAGTGATGGACAGAGAAATCTGGGCACCAAATTAACATTATCTCCTTAACAGCAAGACAAATGGCAGATTCATTTTTTAAGGAAAAAAAAAAAGAAATGGTATTTAGGTAGGGAAATAGGTATGTGGTTAGGGAAGGCAAAAAGAAATATAAAGTGAGAGATTCATTGTTCTTATTTAGGATGGTGAAGAAAAGCCTCTGAGTTTCTATGAATCAGGAAGAGACGCAAGGAAACTGAGTCCAAGGTGTGCAGTTATCTGAAGGAAGAGTCTTTAAATCAAGACAGAACTAGCCTAGAAACCTTACACAGATGGGCTGAGAGGAGGTAGCTGAGCCTGGAGATGAAAGGGGTGGTGGCAGGTTGCATGAGGGTTGCATGTCTTTGTAGAGCACTCAACGGTTATGCTAATAAAACAAAATTACCAAATTCCACAAAGATCTCTGCATCATAATTTTAGAACCAGAAGGGCTCTCAAAAGACATCTGGTCTAACTTCAAATTTCTAGAGCACTTTTGCAGTGGAAAAATCTCACTGAAACTAAAAGGCAAGAAGAGAGTTCTAAATGTGTGGAAAGTGACTTCCCACTCAATACATTTAGAGAAAAGTCTGCTATAAATGTTTGAACAGTTTCTACACATCATATTTCATTTGTTGAAGTCCTGAGTCTTAATGTCATCCCGTCAATGGCAAAGCTGTGAGAAGAGCAGAGATGGCTGCTGTGCATCGTATTCATGCTCACGGGGCTGCCCTTAGCTTAGCATTTGCATAGCTAGAATTACAGCCACTTGAAGAAGCACAAAGTGATACTATTTGCAAGCATGTAAGGTTGAGTTTCCTTACAGATGGTGGTCAGCCATTGCCAAGATGAGTATGGCCCACAAGTTGTGGCTTGTACTAAATTCAGGGAAGGATATTTCCTTTTTTTTTTCATTTTTAAGAATGCAGAAGGGCAGACTTTCTTTGAAGCACAATTTGAAAACAGCATTGCACATGGATGCCCACGAGCAGTTAATACATTGTAATTTTATCAATTTATATTAACACTTGACACAAACAGATATGTACTAGCTTCAGGTCTGTTGTTGAGAACCCTCACTCAGAGCTTAAGTAGCTTCACACTTATTTCCTGCCCTGTCACGCAAAGCTACAGCTTATTTGTTTTCTTGGAAGAGAATTTTCTAAGTTTCCAGATTTCCTATAACAGCCCTTATTTTAACCTAATGGTATTTCTTTCTCCATATAAGCTTTGGATACAAATTTTTCCTCCTGGGTAGTTGACAGGAACATCTTCCCCTGTTATGATTACTCCTCACTAAGGTTTTTCTTTAAACAGAAGAGTAAACCTCATGTCTGTGTTGTGCATCCTCTTTTATAATGTGAGACTCGTAATGCCTTATAAGATAAACGCAAAGACATACGTAATTACAGGTGTCAAAACACTTCCACCAAGTATATTTAGCTATATTAATTAAATTTGTATTTGAAACAGAAATTTAATTATACATCTTAAAAAGAAGATAGACTAAGATTTGATATTTAGCTTAAATGTAATGGATATATACTCATCAATAGGTTGGGAACGCCACTTTGCAACAGAGCAATTAATGCTCACTAACAATTGAAATGTGTTATTTTCACCAAAAAAAAATAGCACAGAAAAAATTAACTTACCAAAATATCCCTGTTTCCAACATACACAGCACTGTACTGTGACAGACAGAGAGCACTGTGTGATTTGTTTAATAAATAGCGCTTATCCTATGAATATTCTAATTATGTTCAGAACTAGCACATTTCAAAAACTCAATGTCAGTTAAAGTCTAGTAGTCACGACTTTAAGAGATCAATCATGGTTCTTATGAAAAAAGAAATTATGAGGTAGCTGGTGAGAAAACACAGCCTCCACGTGCCATGACTAAAATTTCAAATTAAACCAAATCTCTGTCACTATACTCTCTGCAGAAACCCATGCTCTGAACAGGATCCTTTAATTAGGAAATGAAATGGTTTGAAAAAAGGCTCTTCCTCATTACAGCATGTGTTTTTTTTTGGGGTGGGGAATGGCTGAGAATTTTTTATACAAAAATGCAATTGGGTCAGCATATGAAATACATATACAGAGGAGTATCACTGATTTCAATGATTGGACCTTGTCTTTTTTTTCTTTTAGAATATATGACTATGAGGTATCTTAGTCCAAGATCCAAATCAAAATGAGATAAATGATGGCACCAATAATATGATCTATCAAGGAAATAACCCGAAATCTAAACAACAAACTTTTAATGTTTTACAAGGAACTAATACATACAGCCTGAATGTGATTTTATACATTATTTCAGATATTTTTTACATGAAGGACAATTTCATTTTAGAATTTTCCATTTGTGCTATCATGTTGGTACTTCAGACATTTCAGTATAAGCATTTTTAAATTGGGGGTTTTCAAACTAGGGATCATCAATTTGTATACTTTGCTCATATATATCTTGACCTCAAATAGAAATAATAAAACTCTAACAGGAGTATCATTAATCTGCTTTCCCTGCATAGCCTTTACTTTCCCCTGCTTCTAAAGAGATCTCTATGTTTTCATCATATTCTAATTGGAAAACCAGGGAAAGTCTTACAAACAGAATACATCAAACAGAAGAAAAAATATCAGGACTTAAAGTAGAAGAATTAGACCATACAAGCAAATAATGTGAAAAAAATATTAAAACTCACAAAAGGAAAATGCAGAAATTGTGGAACACCAGGCAAAAACCAGCTGAGTTATAGGCACAGATGAAGGAGAAGGGAGCTCAGGTCAATGGTATAGACCAGCTCTTCAGCATAGAAGAGAACTTCCCCAAACAAAGGAAAGACTCATCCATGAAGACACAAGGAGCACACAGAACTCCAAACAGTTAGAAGAAGAGAAAGCCCCCATGGTCTATCACAGTTAAATTACTAAACAGACAAACAAAGGACCACCATTGTCCTCTGATGGCCAAGTGTGAGTCTGGAACTCACACCAGGCTGTCCTATTTCTCAGACCTGGAAATGTGGGTTTTTAAGCAAAGTACTACTAATATCCAGGGGGGGGGGGAAGAATTTGAGGTGAATTATCTCAGGTGCAAGCATTCCATTAATTGTTAGACAGTTCCTGTTTCCAAAGCTAGATTTTGTGCCCCCCTCCCCCTTTTTTTTCTGAAATCTGATTTCCTTTGGATATGCTAAGCTGCCTTGCAAGCTTGTGAGTTCTTTTGTTGGCTTGTTTCACTTTCATGAATCAGAAGGAACTTTTGTGATAAACAGCTTGATAGAAAACTGACAAAATGTTGTTTGCTTAAAAGGATATTTTAATAATAAATGTAATATTTATTGTTCCAAGTTAATCAGAATTGTCATAAATATTAGGCTGGAAAATAACAAGAGAGAAAGGGCTGACAACAAAGCAGAAGAGGCAGAATAAGTACCCCAGCAACACCAATATTTCTTTGTTTTTAGTAACTAGCCTTAGGTGTCAGCTATCACATCAATACTACATTAAAGTCAAAATGCTTAGATCTTTAAATGAACTGGAGAAAGACGCATACATTGTGACCCTGCTTGAGGAGTATTTCATTTAGTTTCACTATGTTTTCCTACAGAAACATGGCTGACCAACCTTTTCTCAAGATGGTTGTGCTTCTGTATCTGCTCTAGGCTCTGTTGGGTCCCTCACACATTTATAGACTGCTGGGGGCAGAGATGGTGGTTACTGTGTGTCTGTCCAGAATAATTGTTCAGAATGTGCATGCTATTAACACTGTTGGCATTATTTTAGTTAGACACACACACACACACACACACACACACACACACAACACAACACACATTTAGTACCCAGCTAAGAGGTAACTATTATTATTTCACAATTTTAAAAGAATTGGAGATCTCATGAACCACGTTTATCCTCTCACATGGTCTAGTTCCTAATAAAACATTAATAGTATCTAGATTAAAATATTAAAACATTATTTTTACTATAATGCCTTTAGAAAAGAAACTCCATTCCCTTTCTTATAACTTTATACAATAGCATTGACAACTAGACTGTCAACATGTTTTAGTTACATAGGCCTTTTAAATTCCACAAGAACACACTTGATAGTTTGAGTCAGAATGGCCACCATATGCTCATAGGTTTGAATACTTGGTCCTCAGTTGATGGAATTATTTGGGTAGGATGAGGAGGTATGGCCTTGTTGGAGGAGGTGTGCCACTAAGGGCAAGCTTTGGGGTTTCCTAAGACTATTTTGTCATTCCAGTATGCTTTCTTTCTGCCTCACAAGTGTAAATACAGATGTGGTCTCTCAGTTATTCCTGTCACTATACCTTTGTTCCACCATCATTAGCTGTAACCTACTGAAACATAAACCCAGTTAAGTGCTTTCTTTTATAAGTGTCTTAGTCAAAGTGTTTTATCACAGTAATAGAAAAGTAGCGAAATCACCCAAACAATAAAAGCTGCAACACTCTTTAACAGTATTGAATTCAGAGTTTTCAAATTAAAGTTCATCAAGTTGTTCAATTCACTCTTATATCGTCAAGAACTAATCATATATAAGTTGATCTAAAGTAGAAAAAAACCAAAACACTCTAGCAGAAGTGTCGTGCATGTCTTTCCCTGAACGACTTTTACACTTCTCTTCTGCTAAAGAGATTTCCACAGTTCCATCACATACACAAACACTGTCATCTTTCTCTTTTTGGCCAAAGGAGACTAAATCTTCTATGACAAAATTCATGTGTATTTAAAATCTAATGTCCTTATATAAAGACATCATCCTACCTGACTTTGACGTGCAACCAACAAAAATCTTTAACTATCTTGAATAAAACCAGTATAAGAAGGAAAGCTTAAATGACGTTACAGGTGCCCACACAGTCACTGTGGTTCACGTAGTGCTAACAGTAGCAAAGGTGGTTCTGAGCAATTTAGCCAACAAAGTATTAAAAACACAGTCAATTTTGTCTTTTGGGATCCCAACTTCGAACATAAACACTTCGGACAACGTCCTTGTAGCATATCTTTAGGGTCAATTGCTACCCAGCTCAAACTCATCTGTTCCAGAATAAATGTGAACCGTGGTTATCAGATTACCTAAAATTGAAGAGAAACAAAAAGGACAGGTTTCCTGTGAAATCTCTCAAGTATCAACTTTGCACTTAATGCAAAGTGGGAAAGTTAATTAGGTATAAATTTAGACTGCCTGAATTTATATTTTAGCTTCATTGTTCATGTCATCTGTAAGCATTCTCTTTACTCATTTGAAAAAGTGAGATAGTAGCAACATTAACATCATAAGGGATGTATGAGAATTTCAGTGGGGTATAATGTGGTATTTGATAAATTACAAGCATTTAGTAAATATTAATAATTATTAATATATATAAAGAATATTGCAAAACCAAAATGTATCTTCTGTGGCATTTGTAGGTTACAAGTTTACATGTTAGATTTATAATTTTTTTCTAGTGTCTAGAAGTTAAACAACAATACAAAACTAACACCATAAGTTTTTCAAGGAAAACTTTCTACAGTATGCATCTCTAAAACATTAATTTTTCTTATTGTCTATCTATTGTTGGTGTAATATATAAAGTAGTCTAGCAGAAACTGGATTCTGCAGTGTAACTTACCCTTCACTGTCTATTACAAGTCCCGCATTTCAAAAGGCCAAGGTTAATCTTAACAAAAACCATGTGGTCTCAAATATTTCTGTGATATTACAAGGCAATATCCAGCAACCTATATTAAGAATTGGTGCCATATATATCAACTTGTCTCTGATATTGATTTTTCTGTAAACAAGAATCAGTGCCCATGAAGCCAGGTGTTTATGAGAATTCTGTGGGGTTCTGGTTGATGCATCATGCCTCTAAATCTAAATTGATGGCATCTTACATTGACCTTTATAAAATATTATTAAAATAAAAAGGAGTTACACCTCTGAAGTTTCCTTGTAAAAGTGAAAACCAAATTCCTCATCAATCAAAAAAGGATTTCCTTAACATGACAGTCCCCAGGAGAAATCGGAAACCTATCTCACTTCTATTTTAAGTTCAGCTTTCCCAGAAAAATCCCTTGAGGAATGTTATCTTTATTTCCTTCCTTTTGCCTTCAAAAATGCAAATAAGGACACTTCTGCAGGCTGCCTTTACTCGCGCAAAGGAAGGTGTTTATATATTTGTTATTCTAGATCACTTCATCTCAACTCTGACAAGGAAAATTCAAGTTCTAAAAAAAAAATGATGTTTATCTAAAACTGTTTGATGCTGATCTTAACTGGTGTACAGTCTGGCCCATTTATGATTTATTTTCAAAATTTCTCTTCCAAAAGGTTGTATGGGTGCATGAAGGATACAATTTACCCTCAATGTGGCAAGTTTCCAAAACAGGTAAATTCCTAATCCACTTGCCTAATCCAACACCAAATTGTAGGGGCCAGCCTGAAGAGGCAACCTTTTATTCCACATTATCTTCAAATAAAAGTCTAGATGCATGTGTGTACATGTGAAAGCATACAGGCAAACATGTAAGAAAGCTGTCATAAGCTGAGCAGACTACGCTTTATGTTGTTGTTACATATTCACTCTCCTACTAACTCCATGTCCTCCTTTAATCCCTCTAATTAACTTGTCAAACACTGACTCATTCACTGCTTGCTTTTGGCCTTCATTTGAGGATAAAACCTAAAAGGGCAGGTTACAGTCCACAGAGGATGATGTATAGTCAAGACATCACATACTATTTCAGAGTTGAAGATGAATAATAAATTCAATGATCCATGGCACACATGCAATTATTTCAAGTACGTAAAGGGTATTATGGAGTTCAATAATAAGTAGAAATAAATAACCAAATAAAAATTTAAAGATGAAGAGCCAATAAATAGAATGATAAATAGGCAATAAATATATGAGTACCACTATAGAGAAAGTTAATATACTTTTAAGGGTTTTCTAAACATTGTAAATGTATTGCTTCATAGGAAACTATCCATATTGAGGTATCTGGAGGAATCTAGGATAAACAATCTCATAATCGCAATTGCCATTATAGTCAACATTTCTGTCATTACTACTTGAATTTTAACAAACTGCTCCAGGTGTCCACAAAATAAAAAAAAAAAAAAAATCAAGCGTTCTTCTACAAAAAAACAAACAAACAAAAAATCATTGCATCACTTTAAGACCTACAGCTCTCCATGCACAATGCAATGCTTCTTGCTGAGCTTGTTAAATCCTTGCAAATACATGTGTTTTGTAATGTAAATTACGACCTATAAAGATGTTCTACAATGTTTGTCCATAGAGCAAGATCATTGAGAAAAATTCTGCATTTAATAATGGGGCTTTATTTATGAAAGCATAAATTAGAGAGCAAAATTGAGACATTAATGTAGGGAGAAGGGGCTGGCTAAAGAAATCCACCCTGACCCTGGAGCACAGAACTAGGGAAATATGGCTCAGATCAGGGCAGAAAGAAACACAATTTGGCTCAATCAGATCAGAGCCATCTCTGCCCCTGGCCAACTGACTTGTGAAACCAACCAATCACAGAGTAGCACCCTGGTCCTGGGCTCAGTGAGGTCAGAGCCATCTCTGCCCCTGGTGACCTGTGAAACCAACCAATCATAGAGCAGGAAGGTAGCACTCTGGCCCTAGGGCCCAGAATCAGGGAAAGAAACACAACCTGGGTTTGGCACCTGAGCCAGAGAAATGAACACTTTATCCCCAAACCCAGAACCAAGGAAACATGCCCTGATTTTGAAACTAGTACCAAAGTAACACTCTTGGTTCCTAGAATCAGAGTCAGTGAAAGAAATGTGCCCTGGCCTTAGAAGTAGCGTCAAAATGCCAAGAAAGGCCAGTGAAAGAAACACAGTTTGGCTCTGAAATCAGGGCCATCTCTGCCCCTAGCCCACAAAACTGACCAATCCCTGGGCAGAAAAAAAAAAAAAAAAAAACTAACCAATCACTGGTTGACTCTGCCCCCAAGACATCCTATATAAACCGCCCTGCCTGGTCAGTTCTGGACTGTTCTCTCCACCCTGGTAGAGGCAGCTACTCTCCTGGACTCTTCCTTCCCAAATAAATCTCTTTTTCAAAGGAGATTTATCTTTGGGTGTGAAGATCTTTGTTCACTGGTGAACAGAAGATCCTTGCTGAGATATTCCATAGTGGACAGAGCAAGGAGGAGCTGAATAGAAGATCCTTGCTGAGACATTCCTCAGGGACAGAGCAAGGGGGAGCTGAAAAAGTGACACTTTTCTCTGGAGCAGAGGAGATTGCTACATTTCTGCAGAGGTTTCCTCGTTTAGTTTGCAGAATGAAACAAAGGAAGCAATGTCTTAGGCCGGAGAAGCAGAGCTTTGTTAGGAAGCCCCCTTAAGCCGGGCCTGAGCAAAGCTTAGCTGGAGAGGCTCTCCAGGAGAGGAGCAAGATTACTATATCCTGTAGGGAGACCATACCCCGTCACACCAGGTATAGCCTGACTCTCCCGAACAGTCAGGATAACTTCCCCTCCAGGGCAGAGCTGCCCTAAGCACCTCCAGATATCCAGGATACCTCACCCTCCAACTGTCAGAGCTATCCAAAGCACCTGAGGTATCTGGAATACCTTGCCCTCCAGCTGTCAGCTGTTCTAAGCAGATACCTTGCCCTCCAGGGCTGCTGTCTCATTGAAGCTCCAGCCATTGCCTGACTCCCAAGTGGTCAGGATACCTCTCCCACAGAGTTGCAACAAATTTATTTACAATTTCTCCTTCAAGATTATAATTGAAATAAATAGAAAATTATATTTTCTGCTAATTCCATCTAAATTATCAACCTCAGATTGTAGCCTATTTGGGGGTGTTTCCTATAATTAATAAATGATCTTTTTCTTAAAGTAATGCCATTATCTCTAAAGAAAAGAAAAAAACTGAAACCAGTTGTTCTGGTCTGACTTCTGATGTCATAAAACATTGACCAAACAGAACTTAGGAAGGAAAGGGTACATTTTAGCATTCAGGATACAATCCAGTGAGGGATGCCAAGGCAGGAACTCAAGGCAGAAGCTTGAAGAAGAATCCATGGAGGGATGCTTCTTACTGGCCTGCAATCCTTGCCTTGCTCAGCTTGCTGATTTAGAGAGCTCAGACCCACCAGCCCAGGAATGGTGCTGCCTTCAGTGGGGTGGGAACCCCTACATCATTAGCAATCACCAAATGACACAGACCAGTCTGAAATAGGCAGCTTTTCACCTGAGGTTTCTTCCTTCCAGATGACTTTAGATTTGTGTACAGTTGAAAGCTAAAAGGGGCTATGACACTATGGAACAACAAATAGATCACCTGACCTGGTAATAAAAAGTTTATTGTTAGGTTTTTCTAAATACTTATTTCATTTACTATGTTAGGAAAATAATATCTTTTGTATGACAGTATTCTCAATCATCCTTTGCCTTGGCAACAAATTTGCATAACCTTAAAATAATATGTCTAGCCAATTATCTGAAAGCTTTATAATTATAAGCAATAGTAAATGTTATCAAATTGCTTGTAAAATTATAGATTTTTCTTCGTTCAAGCCAAACCAAGGAAGCAAAAGTGAAATAAGTATTTAGACAAATCTAACAATAAACTTATTATCAGGCCAGATGATCTATTTGTTACATAGCATACACTAAAGATTATATTCTCTGAATAGTTTTGTATTCAAACTCTCAAAGAAAATTCATATATTTTCAACATGTTAGAAGACATAAAAAATGAAATAATTTTAAAACAAGGATTATTAGACACCACTCTTTCTGATCATGGTGCAATAAAAATGAAAACAATATTAAGGATAGTTTAAAAATCCCCCTTATTACCAGGCATGGTGGCACATGCCTTTAATCCCAGTACAAAGAAGGCAGAGGTAAGCAGATCTCTGAGTTTGAGGCCAGCCTGGTTTACGGAAAAAATTCCAGGATAGCCAGGGCTACACAGAGAATCCCTTCCTCAAAAATATAAAATAAAATAAATAAACAAACAACAAAAATTTCCATTATCTGAAACTACGTGTCTTTTGAAACTACAAATCAAAACTTACTGAAAAGAAATCAAGAGTATCAGAGGAAAAAAAAACTTAGTAGTCATATCAATGAAAAAGGAAATAATTAAAAACCAGGGTAGAAAAAGAATAACAGCAACTTGCCTGAAAAAGACAATCCTGAAAATCAAAATGAAAAAAAAAAAAAGATGTTAGCATGATGAGGAAAAGCAAATCTTTCCTTGAATAGTCTAATCGAGAAAAGAATAGGGTGAGAAAGGATGGAAGCTGAATTTTTTTGTTGTTGTTGTTGTTTTTGTTTTTTGATTTTTGAGACAGGGTTTCTCTGTGTAGCTTTGTGCCTTTCCTGGAACTCGCTTTGTAGACCAGGCTAGCCTCGAACTCACAGAGATCTGCCTGCCTCTGCCTCCCCAGTGCTGGGATTAAAGGTATGCACCACCACCACCCGGCTGGAAGCTGAAATTTTTTTTTTTTGAGACAGGGTTTCTCTGTGTGGAAGCTGAAATTTTTAACATGAAAATATATATATATATATATATATATATATATATATATATATATATATATATATATATATATCTCCACACTAATTCCCCGCAGTCCCTGTCTGCACCTAATCTGTTTGGAATCGTTCCTTCTCAGAAACAGATATCCCATGTTCTCTTCTCTATCTCGAATATTCACTCTAAACTGATGCCCCTACTTTCTACTTCACTGAGAAAACCTTGCTACTCTTTTTGGAAAAATACCACAACTTTTCTCTTGAATTCACTCCCTCTACCAGTGAGGGCATGTTTATTTCCTTACATTTTTCTGTTTTATGAAACTCCTTGGAGCTTCTTCGAAATACCTGTTTCTAGTTGGCACATTTTCCCTTAAGCTCAACTGAACCTGTATTTTGTGCATCCTAATATACGGAAAATATGAAGGAAGATTTTAGTCTGTCAGGCTCTACACACACTGGAGATATGCTTAAGTAGAATTTAACATGGGCTTGGGAGTTTCTGATGTAAAATAGTCAGAACTTTCACTAAGATCACAGATTTCTATTACCTACAGAAACCAGATATGTCTAAGCAACTCCCCAATGGCCAAAACCATGCTAATCAAGGAATATATATATATATATATATATATATATATATATATATATATATATATATATATATATATATAATACTAGTAATGGTGTGGGTATCTGTTTATGCACAGAGTGAACTTCCCATACCATCGCTTCTGATCTGGGCCTTGGCAAATTGATTGTAAGGATAAGTGCTGCTGGCATCTAGCAGATTCACTGGAAATCATTGCATGGCTGGGCATTAACCCTTCTCTTCCCTGATGCTTCCTATCTCTTGACAGAAGCTACAGTTCTAGCTCTGTCATAGTTTGTGAAGGATCATGGAACCAACCCACAGACAAGATAAATAGTACGATGTAAAAAATGGAGAGTAGTATTTGTTTTACAGTCTATTGAGATTGGCCTGCTGCTATCTTATGGCAGTTTAATCTAGCAAAAAGTAATGGACACAGCCCTGTTAATGGGTGTCTAAACTAAGAAGTCAAAGATTTATAGGTCTCTAGTACCCAGACAACTGAGTGTGACATCCAATCAGAATAGCATGATTTTTCTTGTCGAAACTTTCCTTACTTAATTAAAATTCCATGGACACCTTGTGAAATCTCACTTATATTTAACCATTACTGGTTACTGTGTTTCACTCTCCACTTCATCACTAATTAGAAACTTAATTTATAAAAGACCTTTTCACTAAGGACCAAAAAGGGAAAATTTATTAATCTATCTATCTATCTATCTATCTATCTATCTATCTATCTATCTTTTTTTTTTTTTTTTTCGAGACAGGGTTTCTCTGTGTAGCTTTGCGCCTTTCCTGGGACTCACTTGGTAGTCCAGGCTGGCCTCGAACTCACAGAGATCCACCTGGCTCTGCCTCCCGAGTTATTTTTGTTTTTCAAGACAGGGTTTCTCTGTGTAACAGTCCTGGCTGTCCTGGAACTTGCTTTGAAGAGCAGGCTGGCCTCAAACTCACTGAGATCCACCTGCCTCTGCCTCCTAAGTGCTGGGATTAAAGGCATGGGCCACCACTGTCCAGCAGGAAATTTTATTATGTTCAATTTGATCAGACATTCACTTAACAAAGCAGCAACTTGGTTTTGTGCAGAAGCACAAGTTTAGTTGGTAAAGCTAAGCAAATAACACTAAAGAAATCAGACTGGGCTGTCCCAAGGCAAGAGCAAAAAAAAATAAAAAAATAAAAATAAAAATTATCCAATTTCATTGTAATTTAATCTTGCACATTGAAGTTAAGGGGATGCTTTTGTGTTGTTTTCTTGATTATCCCTATCTTTGCTATTGAAAGAACAGCCCACGGAGTGGTGAGGTGGCTCAGAGCATTAAGGTGCCTGCTACCAAGCCCTTTCTAGATAATCTGTTTCACAGATCTGGGACAGTCGAGCCAAGAATGTTTTTCCCTTTTCCTCTCTCCCTGTCTTTCTGTCTCTCTCCCCACCACCCCCTCCGCGTGCGTGTGTGTGTGTGTGTGTGTGTGTGTGTGTGTGTTGTTGCAGGTGATTCTGGCATTCAGATATTCACAGAATACCCTCTCAGAAAATTCAATGCCGGCTTCGCTGATGGCGCTGGAATCTCTGCTCTGCCATCGGCCCTGCGGTGCCAAATAGAAGCTGTTGCTTCGCAGTTTCGAGGTTTCCATCTGTGATGGAGATGTGACCTGAAAGGCTATCAATCAGGTTGTATGAGACAGCGTACAACACGTCTGAAGGATTAAAGAAATGAAGTCTCCAACCAATGAGAGGCTTCGTAAACATTTGTTGATTGATTAGTAAACGAATGTGTGAATGCATATTATGCAAATGCAATGCGGAAGTAAGAAGCAGCATGAAGAGATTGCCTTAGGAGACAATGCTAATGGCTGGCGTCCCTCTACTGGTTTGGGCAGCTGGCTTCTCTTTCTGCTGTTTAGAGTTTCATCTTTGTGTTTTAGTTTCTCTGCTTTACCCTAAGGAAAACACAAAAGGAAACCACCTAAAGACTGATTCGAAACATCTTTTTCACTAATTATGAATTTCACTCATAATAAATGTAAGGAATCTCCATGGTACAAAAGAATACAATGTAAATTCATTGTCAAAATATTCATTTGCTGAGAATTTATATGATGAGTGTCCTTTTCCTCTTTCGGCCAGATTTTTTTTTTTTTTCCGGTTACTTCTAGAATCTTAGTATAAGAAAAGAACATTTGCTCATACGTTTTCTTTAAGTCCTTCCCATTTCTCAATTTCTATTAAAAAATTTTTAATGTACATTATAATTTGTTCAATAATACTATGTCTAGATTTTCCTTACATTTCCGTAGATTAACTTTAAAATTATAGATTTATCTGACAAGAGAATATAAATGTTACATAAAAGAACAATTATAATTTATGGAATGAAAAAATGAAAAAAAAAATCTTGGCTCTTAAAACTGCTTTGAACAGCTGTGTGTTATAATACTCAGAGGATTATACAATGGATGTATGAAATAGAGGAGATTTATTTCTTAGACTTTTCAGTTTCTTCCTTTTATACTGTCGTCAGAAAAAGTTCTAACACCCAAGTCTTAGTTAGGGTTTCCGTTGCTGCAACGAAACACCATGACCAAAAAAGCAAGTTGGGGAGGAAAGGGTTTATTTGGCTTACACTTTCAGATCATAGTCCATCACTGAAGGAAGTCGGGACAGGAGCTCAGGCAGGGCTGGAACCTAGAGGCAGGAGCTGGTGCAGAAGCCATGAGGGTAGCCGCTTACTGGCTTGCTTCCCATGGCCTTTTCAGCTTGCCTTCTTATAGAACCTAGGACCACCAGCCCAGGGATCGCATCATCCACCATGGGCTGGGCCTTCCCCATTCATCACTACTTGAGAAAAATGCCTTACATCTGGATCTCACAGAGGCATTTCCTCACCTGAGGCTTCTTCCTCTCTGATGACTCTAGCTTGTGTCAAGTTGACATATAAAACCTGCTGGTACACACCTCAAGGCCTTCAAATAAGTATCACCAGATACTATTTACCAAAAGAATATGCAAGTATAGACTACAGTTATGTAAATATAAAAATGTGGCTTCATTATAGAGTGACAGAATTAGTTTGGAAATGAATGAATTGGCTTTTAACCCCAAACTCTATTAATAATATTATAATACTCATGATGATAAATTATTTGGAAACTGGGCAAGCAATATGATCTTTCCTCAGAATCAATTATTTTCTACACAACCCATGAAGTGTTTTATATACTATATGCAAGTGACTACAGTACAGTAAGAATAATACAGTAACAGTTCCATCACTAAACTTGAATAACTGGGTTCGTTTTACAGAATTTCCCCTTACAGAAATCACATTACTCATGGCAAGACAGAAAAATTTCATAACTCATGAAACATCAATGAACATCTGGAATAAATTTTGAAACAAGCACAGTGGGTATTTGCTAAATCAGTTAAGGCATGCTTAAAAAGAACCTGTCAAGTTCTGGTGACATGGTTAATTCACAATGTGAAATTTATTATTTTCTTGTGACCAACATTGTACTTCCACTTCCCAGTGAATTCCTGACTCACACTGGGAATGTCACACATACTTTATCATTGTAAGAAATAGTCCCACCTCTGGTAGGGCAGAATGACCTCAAAAGGTATGGCACATTCATTCCTGTAACTTGTGATTATATTGCAGTTTTGGCAAAGGGAAATGGAAATGTATCAATGGTATGAACCTTAGCAATGGAGAAGGTTTTTGGCTAATCACAGGAGCTCCAAAAAGGTGAAACATTTCTCAAAAGAAAAAGCTTCTCTTGGTTTCACTGATTCTGTGTTAAGATTTTTTATTTCCACTTTATTAATTTCTGTCCCAAACTTAATTGTTTCTTTCCACCTACTACTTTCAGGTTTGGTTTGATACTTCATTAATCTATTTGAGTGATCTGTCTATCAATCTATCTATCTATCTATCTATCTATCTATCTATCTATCTATCTATTTATCTGTCTGCCTGCCTGCTGCCTATCTATCTATCTATCTATCTATCTATCTATCTATCTATCTATCTATTTATCTATCTGTATGCATTTTCCTCTACAAACATTCCTATTAAGACTGCCTCCATTAGGCCCAATAGAGTTTGGCAAGTGATATTTACACTTTTATCCAGTTTTAGACTTTTTTCCCCCTTCTTGATTTCTTCAGTGATCCATTTATCATTCCAAAATGTATTGCTTAGACTTCCTGAGTTTGTGAACCTTAAGTGGTTCTTAGAGCCTATCCCGTGGGCCTCTAAGAAGAATGTATTCTTTAGTGCTTGGGTGGAATGTTCGGTAGATATGTCTGCTAAGTCCAAGTAATTTATGACATCATTTAACCTCAATGTTTATGCTTACTTTTTGTGTTGATGACCAGCCTATTGGTTAAAGTAGGGCATTGATACCACCTGTAATTACTATGTTTAGGTAAATGTGTGACTTTACAACTAGCTGTGCCTGTTTGATGAAATTTGGTGCACCTGTATTTAGTGCCTTTATATTTAAAGCTGTGGTATGTTCTGGGTGGATTAATGCCTTAGTGTGTATCAACTAGCCTTCTTCACCTCTTCTGAGGAGTTTTTGTTTGAAATCTATCTTGTCATGTATCAGAAAAGGTACCCACTTGTTTTCTAATTCTACTTGCTTGGAGTATCTTTTTTTCCATGCTTTTTTAATTCTAAGGTAGTGTCGGGGGTAATGAAAGAGAGATAGGAAGCCAGTGTGGACTCAACAGAGTGTTGCTGAGTTGCATACAAGTTGCATACACAAGAAATACTTAGGTAGCTAAGAGAAATCTCCTACCAATAGCCCACAAAGAAAATAGACATCATGTTTTTAACTGATGGGACTGAAGTCCACTAACAACCCAAAGGAGTTTGATATCATATAATAAGGTAGCCCCACTGATGCCTGGATTTGGGCTCTGTGAAACTCTGTGCAGAGAGTGTCAAACTGATCCAAGCCATACTTGAATTTCTTAGAGACACAAATTGTGAGGGAGAAAATGATTCCAGTCTTAGGCCACTCAATCTATGATCTCTTCCTACAACAGCAAAAGTAAGTAAAAGCATATCGCTTGCTTAGATCTTATGTTGCTGTATAAGTATTTCTATTCTCCATACTATGTTCAGCCTAAAAAAATTCAATGATTTTTAAAGATTATTCAAAATCAAAATAAGGATGTTGTTTACATTTTTCACAAAATAAGTTCTCGGACTACAGTTCAGCCTTCATTCTTTTGATAAAACAAGTAACTTCTGTGTGTGTGTGTCATATACTAGAGAACATATTAGTGGGGTTACCAACAATCTGTTATGCATATACTAAAAGATGTGAAGTCCGTGTTATTCCTACCAAACCTATTTAGTCTAACCACTGGAAGATATTGTTTAAAGGGAATTGATTTGGGGAGCATAAAAACAGTACACATAAATCCCTTTGGTGATAGAAAATAAAAAACAACAAAAACAAACTTCTGAGTCTTCACATGTGAAACTGTGAGGCACTAAAATGGCAGTCTTGGTCAAGAATATAGTCAACACATTTGTTTAAACATTGAGTTGTCTGTGTCAGCTGGTCCTGCTCCCCTGATTGCAATAGTCAGTATGTTCACATGTCAACATCACTGCCTCCACCAGCTACACAAATCTCCCTTGAAATTCCACTCCAACTTGAGAACCTCTTCCTGGAACACTGTCACCTTGGCCCTGTGCTAGTTGCTGAAAAATGCTTTCTTCTCTTCCATCCCAATTTCTCCTTTCAATCTGAACCCTATAATTAAAGGATGGCTCCCATCTGTTAGGGAAGATTGAAAGTCATATTACACCTTCTCACTGTATTTCTGTTTATCCTGATGCCAGTGGAAAATGCTCAAATCGGACGGCTCAGATTATTTCGTAATCTTTCTTGGCTATGAATGTACACCTAATTAATCCTTCAAAAATGAAGCAGAAGTATCTGTCACTGAGAATATTTTATAAATTGAAATTACAATCCCTTGTGTGTCTATATAATAATAGTAGTGTTTTAATTTATTATAGTTAATGATGGGTGATGTCATTCTGTATGCTGAGAGTATGTGTTGCTCTGTTTGGTTGATAAATAAAGCTATTTGGCCAATGATGAGGCATAATAAGGTGGGACATTCTAAAGAGAGGGAGAGAGGAAGAAAAAGAGAGAGAGAGAGAGAGCAGAGGAGAAACTGCTAGCCACCACCAGGAGAAGCAAGATGTAGGGTACTGGTAAGCCACAAGCCATGTGGCAAAATATAGATTTATATAAATGGGTTAATTTAAGATATAAAAACTAGCTAGGAAGAAGCTTACCATTGCCATAGTTTAAAAACAATATAAGCCTCTATGTGTTTACTTGGGTCTTAGAGGCTGTGGGACCGGCAAGTGAGAGAGATTTGTCCTGACAGTGGGCCAGGCAGAACACAGGAAAACTTCTGACTACAAGTTAAGAATGTAGTCCAGTTCTTAAGGATAATTTGTCATTTGTAAGACAATATATAATGTATAAGCAATATATATTATATTTGCATTTTATAAAAATTCATGTGTAATATTTTTCTAATATATAAGATGGCTAAAACCAAGTGTTTCTGATTATCACTGACTCCTAATTCTTAAATTCTTTCAGAGACATTGCATGTCAAAAGTGCAAATGGGCATACATTTTTTAGCTAAGCAAGTTGATCAAGCTGTAGAGATCTACTGTGCAACGTGCAGCACATAATTAAAAATGTATTCTGTGCTCAGAATTTGTTCAGAAGCCATGGTAAGTGCTTTTATAACAATGAAACCACAATTAATAAGACCCTCTGAGACCAGTAGAATGAGAATGAAAAGCATGTTTTTTTTTTTTCAGAGATTTTTTATCTTGCTAGGTGTGAAATTGAATTAGAGGGTTTAATCTCACAAGTCAATGAAGATGTAACATTTGCAAATGGCAACTAATATGTCGATCAACAGATGCTTCTTTTCATTGCAGTACACTGAGTTCTGTGCTCTCACTCATTAGCTGTCACTCTTCTGTCATTACTGCTTTTCGACTACATGTAAGCGTAAATATTGGCTTCATCATCAGTCACCTCAAATAAACTGAGCATTCTTCAAAGGGGAGGTAGTTTTCATTTGTGCTATTCACTTCTGTAGGCCCAGGACAGGCTCACGGGAAAAAGTAAATGCCCGTCTTTTTTTTTCCGTAGGTCAGCTAACTGCCTATAACATGTAGTTAGCCTCAGGTCAGAAATGTGAAATAGGAAAATAAATCAGTGAAGGCAGGAATGTAGTATCTGCCTTAGAGAAGGTGAAGCCATGGTGTTATGTCACTGCTGGGTCCATTTTCAGTGTCAGCTGAGCCTAACCTCTCCGTGATGTGGTGAGAAGGAAAGGCTCTCCCTGTCCTGTGGAGTGGTAATGGGACAGTGGCATGGGCTCTCCTTGTGCACATGAAGGGTCGGCTGACTATTTCTGGGCTTCCCCTGTGCCTGTGGAATGGTCCCGGGAAGCTAGCAGAGGCTTTCCCTGCACTCGTGGAATGGTGGGGTGACCAGGGCCGGCTCTCTCCCTTTGTATTTAGTATTCACAGTCTGATTTTCTCTTTCCCAAGACAAAACTTTTCAGACATCTCACAGTGGTTAACTGAAGATAAAACCAGCCTAAGCATTGTTACTAGCTTGGGAAGATATGGACCTAAATATAGAATCTCTTATAAGAGATGATATTGCATTTAAACATAAAAAGATTCATCTATTAATATTGAACATGACAGGATTAAGAAGTTCAGTCCTGTATTTTAAGTGATAAAGCAGAGGGGAAAAAAACTATATAAAGGGGAAAGAGAAAAGAGGCAGAGGAGAAATCTGGCTTTAATCTGACATAGTAGAATTAATCATTCATTTCCAGATTCGTATTTTGCAAACCCAATCTGTGAATTTTCAAAGGTAATTGTCAAAAACACAGCATAAAATGCAATTTCCAGACTAAATTATGTAATTGTCAACAAGTGCTGTGAGTGATTCTCATTTTCAAACATGTTTGGATAAATTTCTCTAGGTGATAGAGAACCATAGAAAAATATTTTAAAAAGATAAAGACATAATTTACGTACTACAAAATTGTTCTCTTTATATGGCCAATGTCATAATCTTATATATTTGTACTCTGTGTAATCCTCGCTACAGTCCACTTGGAAACGGCCCTGGTGTCCATTGGAGTTACTTGATTTGCATCCCGCTCCCAAATTAACCACTGCTACTCTCTTTGTTTTGTAGGTTTGCCTTTTCTAGATAGTTCATGAATGTAGATTTATTTTACATGATGTTTCTAGCTTCATTTCTGCTGTAATTCCAGTTGTTTGTAATTCCTGGTTGCCAAATAAAAGTTTGTTACACGTAAATATAATGTTTTAAAATCTCTTTACGATTTGAAAGATATCCATACTGTTTCTGTTAATTGGATGTTATAAACAATGCTTGTGAACATCTGTGGACCGACTATATATATATATATATATATATATATATATATATATATATATATATATATATAAACATGTATTTTCAATCTCTTTGTTAGAATTCCAGGGATGAAATGTATACATGATTATTATTTAAAGTAATTGTCAAATTGTTTTGGGTGATGGTCATGCCATAGTATATGCCCATTAGCAGTCTCTTAAAGGTCTGAGCTCCACACTAATGTTTTCATTGTCTTTTTAATTATAAATATGTTATATGACCATATGATCATATGAACATGATGTATGATATCATTGTACTTTTCATATGAAATACCTAATTACTGTACATGTTTATCATGTTTTCCTGTGCAAATTGAAATATAGATACTAAAATTAATACAATGCCTATTTGTGTTGGTTTGAATGAGAATGGCCCTCAAAGGCCAGTATAGTTGAATGCTCATTCACCAGTTAGTAGTACTGTTTGGGAAGGATTAGGAGATGTGTCCTTATTAAAGTAGGTGTGATTTTATTGGAGGAGGTATGTCACTGGGAGTACACTTGAAGGTTTCAGAAGCCCATGTCAGGCACAGTGTCTTCTCTTCTCTCTCTCTCTCTCTCTCTCTCTCTCTCTCTCTCTCTCTCTCTCTGCCTATTGCCTTTTGATCAGATTGTAAAGTTCTCAGCTGGTAGAGGATAATGAAGGGTACAATGACACACATGTGCAAAAATAATGAAACCCTTCATAGTGTGTGCTACATAAATATAGTCATAAAATATTAAACGGGAGCATGTCCCTGTGACTTATTTTTAAGTTTGACAGATAGTGGCAGTCAATGTTGATTTGGTTAAAAGGAACTAATCAAATTATTAATCTTTGGATAGAAAACATGTGACTCGGTTGGGGATTTAGCTCAGTGGTAGAGCACTTGTCTAGCAAGTGCAAGGCCCTGGGTTCAGTCCTCAGCTCCAAAAAAAAAAAAAAAATACAACATTCATTATGCCGGGCAGTGGTGGCTCATGCCTTTAATCCCAGCACTCAGGAGGCAGAGCCAGACGGACCTCTGTGAGTTCGAGGCCAGCCTGGACTACCAAGTGAGTTCCAGGAAAGGCACAAAGCTACACAGAGAAATTCTGTCTCAAAAAACCAAAAAAAAAAAAAAAAAAAAAAAAGAAAACATGTGACTCCTGAAATAATGAATTTTAACAAGTGTACTAAAATATTTGAAATTTCCTGTCTGAAACTCTGTGTACACATAAACACATGTTTTAGTGTCTATGACAAACACAAATTTTCTCTTTCAATTTTCATTTATTTTATTCTTTATATATATATATATTGGGTCTATTAGGTTTACTCAACCATATCGTTGTTATTACCTAATAGCTCAATTTTATTATCACAGTGTCCACATTCATTTCCAGATGTCTATTTTCTCATAAATTTTAAATTACTTATTTTACTATTAATTAGTGTGGTGGTTTAAAGGAGAACGGCCCCCGTAATGTCATATATTTTAATGTTTGCTTCCCAGTTGGTAAGAGGGTTAGGAAGGATTAAGAGGTGTAGCCTTGTTGAAGTAGGTGTGGCATTGTTGGAGAAGGTGTGCCACGGGGGTGGGTTTTGAGATTTCAAAAGCCCATGTCAGGCCCAGTCTCTCTGTCTCTCCATCTCTCTGTCTCTGTCTCTGTCTCTCTCACTCTCTCTGCTTCCTGTGGGTCAAGAGGTAAAGCTCTCAGCTACTGCTCCAGCACCATGCCTGTCTGCTTCCCACCATGATGATAATGGATTAACCCTCAGAAACTGTAAGCAAGCCCCAGTTAAATGCTTTCTTTTATAAAATTGCCTTGGTTGTGGTGTCTCTTCACAAATATAGTAACTAAGGCACTATTCAAATAGTTTATGCATTAAAGTAAATGGGATTGTCTTCATAATAATGATTTTTGGGCAGTGTTTATTTAGAATATGATTTTAGCTGATATGCTATTTAGAATCATTTTTTTCCTTCTTACCCTTAAGTTTTCTCATATTAAAAAAAAATTCTTTGTCTAATCTAAGATGTCAAAGACTTTCATAGGCCAAGCATGATGCCACATTTCTGTGGTATCAGTGGATCATGAGTGCAAAACAGGAAACCCTGTCTGTAAAAGCAAAATACAAAACAAACAAGAAAAGTAATACTTTCAATTACATGTATATGAGTATGTGCTTAAGTTAATTATTTGAGCAGTGTGTCATCGGTAGGACCTTAATTAATTTTATGCAAATATCCAATAACTTTATGATAATTTTTTGTAAAACCACATTGAATTGTGTTGTGATATTTTCTGGGTTGAATTGGCATAAGCCTAAGTATGGAAGTGAATTTCCACTGTTTCATGTTCTCCATTGATCTATATGTCTAATTCAAGCTGACTCAATTACTGCATTACTATTGGAAATCAGTAAGCCCAGTTTTACAGCTTTATTATGATTATTTTGAGTCATTTGTCTTTCTATTCTATTTTTAAAATCAAAGCATCTTTTACTACCAAAAAAAAAAAGGCCTGCTGATCCTCTCAAGGATCTGTGCACAACATATTAGACAATATTAGCTCATCTGACATGAGCATGACAGAGGACCCGGGACATGTCAGCATTAGGACAGTTGCCTGGTATAACCGGCATTGTTTCAAACCATAGCACTTCAGAAGACAAACAGTAAAGTTAATAATAACAATGTGTTTAGATCTTTAATGACTTTTATTAGTACTTCATAGCATTCTCTGCATACGTCTTAATAAGTTTTGTGAAAATCATTGTTAATTGTTTATCCTTCTTTACTCTAAATATTCACCAGTGATGGAGCCTGTAAATGGGCTTGTTTTAGTACATTTACTTGTGACCATCTTTTCATACACTACAGAAGTAAAATTAACTTTTATATATCCACCCAGTATCCCATGATCTTAGAGAATTTGTTAATTGCTTGTAGTGAATATTCTTTGTGGACGTGGAAGTATTTTGGCAAAGGGAGTAGCATAGCCAGATTTGCATTTTAAATAGATAACGCTGCAGCTGTAAAGACGAATTTGAGGGAGGAAATGCTGGAGAAAAGGCCATCATTTCCCAAGACTATTAGGACAGTTACTGGTATCCAGAATCTTAAATATAGCAAATATGCCAGGTCCAGGACAATTGTCCAGAAAATGAATAATGCAAAATAATTGCTTATTTTTCTCAGGAAAAAAATAATAACATTTAAGTCCCTTCTCCATTACTTACACATATTATGCTTATTAACGTTCAGAGACTTCTCTGGTAGTAGAAGATTGTACAATGTGGACCAATTCTATTGCTAAGGACAGCTATAAAGGTTGGGTACTTTGTAGTATTTATTTTTGAAACAAATAAAAAGATAAGAAAGCTTTCAGAATTTTGGAAATATGGGAAAATGAGGATTCAGTTCTACTGGCAGTCTGCATTCTCCCACGTTTTGTGTGTTTGTTTAATTTTAAATTTGTTTGCTTTATTTTATGTAATGAACATTTTGCCTGTGTATATGTTTGTACCACATTTTTGATGCCCACAGAGATCAGAAGAGGATATTAGATGCTTGGAACTGCAGTTGGGGATGGTTGTGTGCCATCCCGTGGGTGCTGGGAACAAAACCCTGGTCCTTTGAATAACGTTCAAGTGCTCTTAACACATGAGCTGTGTCTCCAGACTCATCCACCCAGGTTTAAAGGTGCTGGCTCCGCACCTTTGGCAGTTTTTGTCACTAAGGGAATTAGAACTGGGATCAAGTCCTGACCAGATGCAGGGGTCCCAGAGAATCTTCCCCATTTGGAGTGAGAGGAATAAAGACTGCAGCCTAGCCAGTCGGTGGTGGCACACGCCTTTAATCTCAGCACTCAGGAGGCAGAGCCAGGCAGATCTCCGTGAGTTTGAGGTCAGCCTGGTCTACAGAGCGAGATCCAGGACAGGCACAAAAACTACACAGAGAAACCCTGTCTCGAGAAAAAAAAAAAAAAAAAAAAAAAAAAAAAAAAAAAAAAAAAAAAGACTACAGCCTAAAAGTAACAGGGGTGTGACAGGGGTGTGGCTGAGCATCACACTTTCCTAGGCATCTGGCCAATTAAATAAATAATCCCTCTGGAGGAAAATAAGAACGCCCTAGCCCTGAAACGACTTCCACTAAGAATTTTGCAAATGAAATGACATCCACAAAATCCAAACCAAACATGGGCGATGACAAGACAGTATGGATGAGCTACACACCACAAGATGAAACCCATTATTAGAGCTCCCAGCGCTGAAAGACTTAATAACTGCTGGTAGTGTTCAGGGTGATAAAAATAAAACTGTAAAGCCAAACGAAATAAATGGGGATGGTGACTTGTGAAGGAAAAGACAGTGATCAAAATAAAGAGCCAGATAAATACATTTGATAACAAATCAGTCCAATTTAGAGAAAATAGTGAACAGAAAAAAAAAGCAAGTATAAAAATAAAATTCCAAATGAAGCAGAGAGAAAAATGGAAGGAAAACTACAGAAGATATAAGAGGAATCAAAGATAAAATAAGAAGGAGATAAGGCAAATACAGGTCTACAAGGAGATGAAAGAACATCACAGAAGCAACATTTTTTAAAAAGTAGTGTTTCCCCAAAATAATAAAAAAGCATTAAGGCACTACAACAGTAATACTTAAGATTATAAATAAACATAATTATGTACTTCTGGTGCATCTAAACTTCTTCAAAAGTTGTCTAAATGCCAAAACAAAACACACCCCAGTAATAACAGAACTTACCTTCAGAGGAAGAAAACTGATGACTACCTCCCCAATTAAAAAAAAAAAATTAAAATACAGTAAAATACAAAAATTCATGACCAAAATGATTGATAATCTAAACTTCTATATCACTGTAAACACTCCATATGTTTTAAAGATGGGATGAACAGAAATATTATAAATATTGCTATTTAGAGAATAAAAATGAATAGCAGACATTTTCTGAAAATCCCAAGTGAAAAAAATTACTCATCTGAAAACCTACACAGAAGAAAACACAAAAGTGGTTTTCATGTAGGTTAAAAGTGGTCCCAGATGAAAGATTTGAGATCCAGAAGAAATAATTAAAAGTGTAACTATGAAAATAAACCTAAAGGGCGATTACTCTATAACATTTTAATATTTACATATTGTGTAGGAAACACAAGAAAGAGAAGGGCATTTTCAAAAACCCACTGTGTTGAGGATGAACGCTTCAAAATATTCAAAATAATAGGCAAAACTTTAAACAATGTAGTATAATCTTTCCAGGGTAGAAGAGAGGAAAGTTTAATAAAGAGAATATATTCAATCCATTCCATGAAAATAAAAAAAAAATAAAATTATAAGCTGGGCGGTGGTGGCGCACGCCTTTAATCCCATCTCTTGGGAGGCAGAGCCAGGCGGATCTCTGTGAGTTCGAGGCCAGCCTGGACTACCAAGTGAGTTCCAGGAAAGGCGCAAAGCTACACAGAGAAACCCTGTCTCGAAAAACCAAAAAAAAAAAAAAAATTATAAAAGAATCATTGAACAGATAAGAAGGTAGAAATACTATGGATTGCATGTCAAACACAAGCATATATATATATATATATATATATATATATATATATATATATATATATATTTACAGTAAAAATAAAGATAGCAAATAACTTGAAAAAGTTTGGCAGACTACACAACAGTAAAATCCAGAAACTACTCTTTTAAAGAAGTATATATGTAATATTATATATATATGTACACAAACAAATCGAATATATAAATATATATGGTGTACAATTTAAGCATACAAAAACTGCTTTTACTAATTGTCCTAGTTACTATTCTACTGCTGGGAAGACACACTATGATCAAGGCAACTCCTTTAAAGGGAAGCATTTAATTGGTAACTTGTTCACAGTTTTAGAGGATTAGTCCATGGTCATCAAGGTGGGAAGCAGACTGGTATGGTGCTAGAGCAGTAGCTGAGAGCTTTAACTTCTGACCCACAGGAAGGAGAGAGAGAGAGACAGAGACAGAGACAGAGACAGAGACAGAGAGTGACAGAGAGAGACAGAGAGAGAAGATGGGGAGAGAGAGAGACTAAGCCTGACATGGGCTTTTGAAATCTCACCTGCTGTGGAATGTCGTTCTGTATATTGTGAATGTGTATTTCTCTGATTGGTTGATAAATAAAGCTGTCTGGCCAATGGTGAGGCAGAAAAGGGTTAGACAGGCCATTTCAACTAGTGAGAGAGGAAGGAGAAAGGCAGAGTTGAGAGAAGCTGCTAGCCGCTGCCAGTAGAAGCAAGATGTAACATCCCAGTAAGCCACAAGCCATGTGGCAAAGTACAGATTTATAGAAATGGGTTAATTTAAGATGTAAGAGCTAGGTACCAAGAAGCCTGAGCCATTCGGCCATACAGTTTAAAAATAATATAAGCCTCTGTGTGTTTATTTGTGTCTGAGCGACTGCAGGACTGGGCGGGACACAGGAAAACTTTCAGCTACACACACCACTAGTGACATACCTTCTCCAACAATGCCACACCTACTTCAACAAGGCTACACCTCCTAATCCTTCCTAAACACTCTATCAACTGGGAACCAAACATTAAAATATATGAGGCTATGGAGGCCATTCTCCTTTAAACCACCACACTAATTAATACTAAAATAAGTAATTTAAAATTTATGATAAAATAGATATCTGGAAATGAATATGGAGACTGTGAAAATAAAATTGAGCTAATAGGAAATAACAATAATAGGTTGAGTGAAACTAATAAACCCAAATTATAAACAAAGATAAATGAAAATTAAAAGAGAAGATCTGTATTTGTCATGGACACTAAAATCTGTGTTCATGTATACATAGGGTTTCAGATAGGAAATTTCAAATAAAATTACATTATATAAAGCATTACATTTAGTACAGTTGTCAAAATTTGTGATTTCAGGAGTCATATGTTTTCTATCCAAAGATTGTTAATTTGATTAGCTCCTTTTAACCAAATCAACATTGACTGCTACTGTCTGTCAAGCTTAAAAATGAGTCACAGGGACATGCTCCTTTGTAATATATTATGACCATGTTTAAGTAGCACACACTATGAAGGGTGTCATTATTTTCACACATGTGTATCATTGTCTCCTTCATTACCCTCCACCACACCCTTTTCCCATATTTCTGCTCCCCTTTCTTCATTCCTTCAACTTTCATGTCGTATGTACATATTTAAACCTAGATTTCCATATGAGAGAAAGCATGCAATACTTCTGCCCCCATATCCTCTCTTCCTCCTCCCTGCCCCGTTAGAGCCCATCCTCCACCTGAATTCTCACAAAAAAATAAATAAATAAAGTTATTAAAGAGTTACCACACGCCGGGCGGTGGTGGCACACGCCTTTAATCCCAGCACTCGGGAGGCAGAGCCAGGTGGATCTTTGTGAGTTCGAGGCCAGCCTGGGCTTCCAAGTGAGTTCCAGAAAAGGCACAAAGCTACACGGAGAAACCCTGTCTCGAAAAAACAAAAAACAAAACAAAACAAAAAAAGTTACCACACAAGCCTGGAGGTATCAATCTTCAGAAACCAGGTAAAGGAGGGAACCAAATCCTTACAAGTCTCCTCTGGACTCCACAGGTACTCATGTCCAATAAGCACACACACACACACACACACACACACACACACACACAAACGTCAATTTGGAGTTAGAAAAAACTCTTGCTAATTAGAATAGAGTTTACTTCTTTCTGTTATTAAAATATCATTAGTTAAAATCTTTTTCATGAAAACTTTTATTATTTTAAAAACTTGACCAATTAAAGATGTATTTATTCTACTAAACTTATAATGAGTATTATAAACCGTCAGGAGAACAGATCAAAACAAAACAACATTTGGAGCCAAATAATACATGTTTTAATCGACTCAATCTTCAAAGCAATCATTTGTCAAAAAGTAAAGATGGATAGGCTAGTAGTTGAGTACAATGGGGTGTAAACAGATTTTATTTTATTTTGATTTGAAAAATCCATGAGAACACACTTTAGCAATGTTGGTTATAATCTATTAGTGATGGAAGTATTCGTGATGTGGCAAAGTTTGTCTTGAGACAAGAAGATGGCATGTCGACCCTGGAGGCATGTCAAATTCATCACAGGAGGGGGATGAACAATGAAATCAGCAAAAGCCACTGCATTTTCAAAAAAAAAATTATAAATCCCTGTGCTACGCAGTAAAAATTAGGTAATGACCTCATATGGCTCCTAAGTGTCCCTATAATTTGCAGCACTTACAATGCCTTTAAAGTAGAAGCTGACACAAAAGGCATAGTTAGTGAATAAAAAATACTTATTGGACAGTCATAATTAAATTTACACAATGGAAATGTATAGCCTTTATAATGAGTGAAAATTTGCAAAATAAATGTAGAATTTTGGGAGCACAACAGAAGATCCTTGCACCCACCCATCTCTAGAGAAATCAGGAATGTTAAGCACAGGGAATTATCTTTCCGATGGGAAAGATGTAAAACCTGTTCTTCCATCCAGAAAGTAGGGAATTGGAAGTGATTAATAGCCTGGCAATCTGCTGGGCCTGGCCATATCAAGCTCCTACAACCAAGACGATAGGTGGCTAGTAATCTAAATGACCTTTACATTATTTGTATAGCCAGAGGCTTCTTCAAGCACCTACAACCAGGACCAGAGGTGGCTAACAACCCAAATGACTTCTATATTATCTGTATGATAAAGACCAGGATGGACCCTTCCTTAGTCCCCTAAGTTAGTACAGGTAGCCTATCTCTAGAACTCACTTTCTTAGAAGAAATGACATGTACTTTGAGTTGAGTTTCTATGTAATTATGCTTCCTTCTGCACAGAGGATTGTATTACACCAGGAAACATTTCCCAAATTGTACTGTGTTTTAAATATACTGACAATGAACCTCCTGGCATCAGACTCCCTGAAGTCTTGATCCAGGGTGATAAGGTCAATCTGAACCAAGTTTTCATCCTTACCTTGTTGGGATTTGCTTCCCTGCCTGCCTTGAACACTGGCAGGGTCCTCCTCAGTAGAAAATATTAGAGAGATAAAATTTCCTTTTTCATATGCCAGCAATGAGATATATCAGTTCAGTGGTTTTCTAGCATCATGAGATTTAATAAAATAGAAACTAACACTCAAGTATTAAACTTGTTATTTGAATTTTTTCCATATAACTCATGCTCTCTTGCTTATAAAAATGATCTAACAGGCCATAAAGTATGCCCAATTCATTAAAAAGGCAAATTCATTTCATCATAAATATAATGTAGAGTCCTTGCACAATTATTATCTTAAGTAGCTATGTTAACTCTAATCATCATTTACCATCTCATTAACAATGACAAAAAATTGCATTCTAAGAACTTAGGAACACCCACAGAGATTCTTTTGATGGCCAATGTCTCAAACATACTTTTGTGTCCAGTGAAGTTTAATCTTTCTTTTAACCTAGATGTACCACAATGAGAAGAAGGAGGTGGCTGAGAGTGAAAACAAATGTATGCCACTCATGGAATCCTAACAAACATTCACCACTGCGCAGCACTGAGCAAGTTTCTTAACCTCTGTACCTTGGTTTTACTATCTGTAAAAATGGAAACACAAAGCATGATCTTACTACAAATTTGTGAGCATAAATTAAGATGATACTTCAAAGTTATTTAGAAAGTCAACTGGATTCAGTAACCCACACACTCTCTTCTGATGCTCTCAGTGAAGAAATAAATCTCAAATAAAATTTTAGACAGATGTTTAAACTTTGCAACTATGCTTCGGCACACTATCTGTCCAACTAGATTTTTAAAATCCAGTTTAAACTTATGATCTCCTTCTAATTCAATAAAAGAACATAAAATGCAGTATGTCCTGTACTTCTACCTGACATAAATTCTCCACCTTCATCCTCAGTGCAGGTTCGTTCAAGCTTTGAGATCCTTCTGAGAACATGGGAGTATCATTGTCTCTTTTTACTCACATGACATTCAGGGACCTGTTTTCAATCACAACAGAGTCAGAGAACTTGGGGTGGAGGGCCGAACACAGTGTGATGGGTTCGATACCCTTGTCACCCTTGATCTGGGCATTCATAATGGAGCTTATGTAACCAATGGTCCTGTTCCCTGCTCCCTAGGAGTTCATTTGTAGCTTTCTCAAAGAACCCCTAGGTACATTCTTCTCCATTTCAGTTTGCTTTGTCTGTTCCCACTCTGGGAGTCAGTCCTCACATTAATCATTTTTGTTTCAATATAGAGGCTGTGCAAGTGATAGCCTACTACTATTCCGTGGGTTGAAGACAGCCCTAAAGAAGATCCCTTGTGAAGGCTCCATTTGGCATTTTAAGAGTCACCAACTTTGTAGTTAAATGAAAGACTAGAAGCCTGCTTCTAGCATGCTGAAGAACAAGGTCATCTTCAGCCTCTATTGGGCTTTTTGACTTTTGACTCTCTCTTCAGTCTCTGAAAGAAGCTCCTCAAGCTTTCTGAGTGCTTTCCTTGAAACTCTTCTTCTAAGTGGAATGGGAATTTCTCCATTGCCTATGGTGCATGAAGTGATACATAGCGCATACAAATCAAAAACTCTCTGAAATAATGAAGTCCCTCTTCCACTGTTTCATCTGAGTATTGCAGAGATGGAAAAAATAGACTGCAGTTGACAAGATTAAGAAATTTCGGCAGAAGAACAAGCTGAGAAATAGGTTTAGAGGGAAAAATGGGAGAAAGTGGTTGGTCTCTCAAGGAAAACTGAGTCTGAGGGTTGTTATTATATGGAACAGTTGAAGCAGTAGATTTGGATGCTACAAAGCTGTTCAGTTGGGAGCAAGATCAATTTGAAGTACTTGATATTATAGATAGAAAAACCTAACCAAAAGAGAATATAAAAGGAATGGTTGAAATACAGTTATACAAAGACAAATATGAATAGAGACAATTAGGAAGAATGTATAGGAAGTGAAGGAAAAGAATGACTCTAGGACAAAATGGTTATGAAGAATTAAGGGAAGGGGAATTTCCAAATGAAATGATTGATAGTCTTGCTCAATCATTCAGGGACATAAGAATAAGGAAGAATGACTATATTTGCAAATATCTGGTGGCAGAATGCCATGGTGGTTCTGGAGTGGCGGTGGTGGGGCGTTAAACCAAAAACCTTGAGCTGGCTAGGCAGGCGTACAATTGAGCGACATCCATAGTCCTGACAAGTGTACTTTTAGAACACTCATGAGAAAAACATAGTAGTAAGGCTTAGAGAAGTAAAATAACTAAGATATAAAATCTCCAAGTGAATACTACTTTGTTTAGCTGTGGAGGAAAAAAAAACTACACAGAGAAAAGTGTAATAATGGCTACAATATTGGCAGTTAGAAAAAATGAAGTCTTTGTGACAGACAATGGATACAACACTTTTAGTGTGTTGAATTAGTGTATACAACAAATGAGTCTGGCCAATCCAAATGTCATTTCAGCACAGTACAAAGGGATCTTGTGTGACACAAGGGACATATGCCCACAGTCACTATAGAAGGACTTGAGAAGACTATTAAGAGCATAATTAAGAATATGTTTAAAGGTTTACTTTTAATAGCATGGATGTGTGTGTGTGTGTGTGAAGCAGACTGTTAGGCACACAAGAGTGCAACTACCCCTGGAGGCCAAAAGAAGGCATTGGATAAGCCTGTAGCTGGAGTTACAAGCAGTTGTGAGCTACCTAATGCAGCTGATAGGAGCTATACTTGAGTCCTTTACATGCACAGCACAAGATGTATCTGCTGAGCCATTTCTCAGCCCTCAATAACATTTCTAATAGTAAAAATTATGGACCAGAGGACACCCAAAACTTGATTAAGACTGAACAAAGTGAACATTTCTAGTATTCCAAACTGGTCATAATCACTGAGTAAAACCACACTGCTAAGGTTGATTAAAGATGATAATGACCATGACAGTAATGATATTGAAACTAGAGCTCAATGTAGCATTTATTGAGGATATAGTATCTTGAGTACTTAATTCTTTAGCATGTTACAACTCATTTATTTCTCATAATGATCCAATGTAGCACTTTCTACCATTGGAATTCAGTACTTGGACCAAGGTTGATTGAGCTAGAAATTCCAAGGCAAAAAGATACCTAGATAGTTCATTTCCAGAACAGCAGTATCTTTAGAGCAAATCTGTCCCTCTGCAAATTTCCCCTAAATATTTTGCATTTTAAAATATTAAAGGAAAACCATTCTTTACATCCATAAGCAGCCTCCTCCTAACTGAATTCCTCATTGAGTTGTTCACCAATTATATGTCACTTTGAAAATAACAGCTGACATTTTTTAAAATTTTTCAGAAATACATTTATGTACCTCCTTGAAGCACTTCTCTCTCAGGAGTGAAAGGGTAATAGAGAATCAAAATAACCTGATTAAAAACCTTTTAGCTATATACAACTAATAAGTTTTAATTCAAATCTCTAACCTCTGGATAGAGTCCACAGTCTTGGCTGTTCTCAGCAAGCTACTAGTTATGACCATTCTTTCTCTGTGGTGTGCACATATTTATACTGTCTTTTGTAATTTGATAGCTTCACAATTCTATTTCAAATCCTTAAATACCAGTACATTATTTTCATAATGATTTTCCCTAGCTTGACAATGTCCTGGATGATGCTTGATTACACTTAGGGTAGACCAATTATGCTGGTTCTCTAATGTTTCAGCCCTCCCTTTCTTTGTTCATGCCATTTGCTATTGTTTTCCACCAAGTCTCTGGCCCTGACTAAAGGGCAATACAAAAATAAAAACAGAATCTTAAAAGGTGCTTTCTGCTCTGTTCTTCCTCCTGAGCCATGAGCAGGAGAACCTGTGGCACCAGCCTATCCTAGGATTTGACAAGCACAGAAATGAGTTGCTCCGGTATGCACAATCAAAGTCAACTAGAAACAGTCTGTAAAGAGGTGGTATACAGCTAATGGAATACTTTTGCAGCGTGAGTTAACTCGTTTAAGAGTGGCCAACCCAAGCCCAGATCAGCCAAACTCCACAAATCCACAGTTTTGAATTCTACTGAAATATTGTAGTGTTTGTTACCAAGAACTATTTAGGAAATAGATAACTAATACATCAGTTCTTGGGTAGTCTGGAGAGGTGTTGAAGATTAAGATGTGTTTCTGATGTCTTGAAGCTTAGGTTAGGAAGTAGGGGACACAGAGGTAACTCATTTTCCATACGGAAAAAAAAATGACAAAATAGTAAAACAGGAAATGCACTTAGAATTCAGAGCAGATTCAGGCAGGGGACAAAGTCATATTTAGACTTCACTGCTTTTGATGATGAACTGTTACACTGAGCTATGAAGGAAATAAACCCTTTTCTACACATGTTGCTTTTGGTCCTGGTGTTTCATCACAGCAATAGTGACACTAAGATAGCATAAAAGAAAAGCACTGGAAAGATAAGTTTGTTGCTGATATATAGGTAGTTCAGGTTTTTTTGAGGATACAATATGAAGCATTTATCAAATGGGAGATCTTAGGAGACATGGCAGAGAAATTTGGGGCCAGGTGCAGAAAAGAAAAGAGAGATCTGAGCCTTATTTAAGAGGAAAAGCAATATGGCTCCCCGATGAAGGAGATCAGAGATGAGGGACCAATAATCCTCTAAAAGGATTCTTAGGTTTTGTGTAAGAAACTAGAGCAGAATTGAGTGGAGTAGGAGGTAAAGGACGATTGAGAGTGGAAGGTTTTTAGTGGGAGTTTCTATAGACTAGTAAATTGGATCTGTACATTAGAAAGGCAGGTACATGGAGGTATAGCTGGAGACATCAAAGTGGAATGTGGAATGATGTGACATTATCAGCTCTTTTTAAACCCTGATACACTCCACAGAGCAATGGAATACACTATAAGGCAGATATTTACATGGTTAAGATTGTTGAAATATTGCTACATTTCTCCCCGAGAGATAAAAGAAGATGGAGTAACTAAAGCTAAACCCCAATTCCTACAGTGCCCCAAAGCCTTGTACAGTCAATTTAGAATACCTACATCATAAAATATGTGTCTGCTTTCAATTCTGCTTGCTGAAATAATTTCATTTTTATGTTACTATAGTAGTTTTCCATTTTATATGTTTTATTTCTGCCTCAAACCTCGTATTTATGGCAGTCACTTTCTCCCTGCACTTCAGGGTAAAATGTGAATATCACCAACAATACATTGCTTTCAAATATCCACAAAAATTTAAACACACCAATTAAAGAGCAGCAATCTACTACTTGCATGAAATATACACTCCTAAGAGTACAGGCTGGGCTATCAAATATTCATATTAGAAAAATAAGAGTGCCATCACTATGTTTAAGGACTGTAGACTTCTGGTGTGAATAGTAGTAAGATATGGATCGATAATTTTAAAATGTTAAATAATATAAAAATATGGCTATAACAATGTAATAGTTTACAATCACAATCCCTTCCTACAATTCCTAACAAATATATCCTGAACACTGGTATTTTATTCAAAGTCTATAGCAAAACTAGATCTTTTAATGATGAGACCATAGACTTTAATTTTTCCATGAAGTAGAAATATTTATAGTATTCTCCTCTGAAATATATTTGTGTGCTTAAATATATGTATTCTATACAGGCACAAAATTCTGAACTGCACAAGACAATCAGCCTAGGAGTGAGGCGTTTGTTGAGTGTGTGAACTGGACATGTGAGTTTTATGCTCTATGGCATCCTGTCTATAACTCCAGTGTTTAGAAAGGAAGAACAGGGTTGCTTGCGACTAGCCAGCAAGCCAGACTAACCACCTAGGCTATCACTAGGTTCAAGTGAGAGAGAATATACCTCGACACATAAGATGGAAAGCAGAGGAGTGAAGCTTCCAAAGACCATCTTGGGCTTGTATACTTGCAGCTTCACACACACACACACACACACACACACACACACACACACACACACGTGCTTTTTTGAACATGCATGCATATGCACACTCATATACATAAAAAAGAAAAAAGTACAACTAGACTAAAAGAGTTGTCATAACAAGTTACACATTAATATAATAAAAATAAAATATAAATTATTTGACATTATAATCTCAATAATTTAGTTATCTAGAATGGCTAGAAACGCTTTTTCACTCTTGTTCCCTGTATATACAGAAAGTACAATGGCCCTCTTTAATGAGACTCAGGAAAGCAAAACAGTCACCTTGTGTGATACAGGTAGGGAGGGTGTGATTTACTGTAGGACATTGCTTTACAAACACTTGTGACCAACTGAAGCCGTCTTCTACAAGAGTGAGAAAAGTGATAGTTTGAGAAATCGCCTTGTGAAGAACATGGTCAGTACTGAAATCTCTTTAAACAAAATAAATCATTCCAGGTGAAACATGGATAGATGCTTTGGGGAATTTGTCAACATATTCTGGGTGCTGAGATCAACAGGCGTTTTCAACATGTGAGAGTCACTTAAAAGCTTCTTCCCATTACAAACTGACTGAACTTGTGTAGGTCTAGAACAGGCATCATTTATAAGGGTTGGCGATTACCTATTGGGTAAGAGAGAGTGTGATCAGACCCATTCTGAGAGTGATAACTACCTCAGTGTGACGCAGAAGGTTAATAACATAGGTGGCTTCAGAGTTTTATTCACTTTATATAGTAGAAGGATACTTGTTACAAGATATCACTTCAAAATTTGCTAGTCTATTTTTTTAATAAAAAACAAAAACAGTATTTAAAACAAAATTTTAATTTATTGTGGAAAATTATTTAAAATGTTAGTCAAGCAGTGGTGGCACACGCCTTTAATCCCAGCACTGGGGAAGCAAAGGCAGGCAGATTCTGTGAGTTCAAGGCCAGCCTGGTCTACAGAGTGAGTCCTAGGACAACCAGAGCTACACAGAGAAACCCTGTCTCAAAAAAACAAAACAAACAAACAAAAAGTCATTTGTATTCTGTGCATTTTTTTCCTACAAAAGAGCAGTGTGATCACGAAACTCCCCAATCGGTTACTGATCCTTACCATTAACTCTGTAAACAAATATACTTGGAATCACTATTTTTTAATTTCTATTAATATTAAAAATTAACAGGAATGGATGTAAAAATAACTAACAACATTAGTTTGAAAGAGCCGTCTGCAGTTTGACTTTTGCTAATTTCCTTCTTTTATTTATTTATGCTTTTTTAATTTCTGAAAGAGTTTTGTGACATAGTCTAGGCTGGCCTTGAACACTTGATACTCTCTCTTCAAGTGCTGGGATTACAGATGTGAAACACCAAGGTTGGCAATTTCCAAAATGTTTTAAAAGTAAGAAGAAACTACTTTGAGACATTTCTTTTTTTAGTTTTTTTTTTTCATTTTACATATCAATCCCAGTTCCTCTCCTCTCCCCTTCTCCCGTCCCCCACCCCCAACCAATCCCCATCCCACCCTCTATCCACTCCTCAGAGAGGGTAAAGCCTCCCTTGGGAATCAACAAAGTCTGGCATACTAAGTTGAGGCAGGATCAAGTCCCTCCCTGCTGTGTCAAGGCTGAGCAAGGTATCCCACCCTAGGGAATGTTCCGAAAAGCCATTTCATGCACCCAGGATAAGTCTTGGTCCCACTGTCAGGTGCTCCGTCAAACAAATCTAGCCACATAACTGTCACCTGCATGATATTGGACACAAAGCAAAGGATAATTAGGCTACAATCTACAACCCCAGAGAAGCTAAGTAAAAAGGAGGACCCTAAGAAGGACAGGCATGGACCACCCCAGGAAGGGAAAATAGTTAAGATCTCCTGGGTAAACTGGGGGTGGGCAGTAGAAGGGAAGGGATGTGGGATGGGAACATGAGGAGGAACTGAGATGCTCTGAGTACTTTTGAGAAAAGATAATGTATGAATTTTTTTAAGTTAATCAAATATTGGGTATTTTTGAAAACAGGCAAATTAAATGTATTATAGAGTGAATTCCCCGACTTCTACCATTTCCAAAACAGACAGACCACACAGATGAAAACTGAAAATAAATATATTCAAAGTCATGACTGTGTTTAAAAGGTTAACTTTTTAAGGACAAGATTATCTATTATCCTTACATTATGGCTGATAAAGAAATGTTTTTCTATGTCCACCAAAACATGGAAATGAAATTTTCAATGAACAGAAGCTCAGTCACTAATTCTTTCATTCTACACACACACACACACACACACACACACACACACACACACACACACACACGAGTGCATGCAACGTGTGCACACCAGTACGCTATTAACTTTGTGTAAAGCAACTTTTGAAATACATTAGTAATTTATTATTAATTTTAATCCAGAGCACATATTATATATTCAGCATAAAAGTAGTTATAGAAGTGAACATGATGGAAATGTTGTTAAGAGCCTGTTCTGTTTTCCATTTTGAACAGGAAAACCTGTGCTACTGAAGCATACCTGGGGTAGGGCTGAATTCAGCTGTCTCTGGAGGGAATCTCTGTCATAGATGACATCCTGGAGTCTTTGCTGGGCAAGTGAGAGGCTTTCTTGGGTCTCTCGAAGTGTATCTAGTAGACGATCCCTTTCATCCAGCATGTTGACCATCAATTGCTCAAAATGGGAGTCCGAGTCGGAGCCACTGCTTTGGGACCCCCGTTGGCTCATTGGGGTGTCCTCATTAATCGTGGGCATCACTTCACACATCATTGCTTAAAGAAAAGAAAGGGAAATTTTTAGTAAACAAATTATTTTCAATAATGCCCGCCCCCTCCCGGCTTCCATCTCACTAAAGCCTTCACAGGTCATTAATCTCTTTTCCCAACTTCCTGCCTCCAGTCCAATCCAGAGGAGGGTGTGGACCTTAGTGAAGTACAATCTCTTTCCTGTTTGCAACCCACATGTGTTCACCTGTCATGGCAATTGATAGATGTCTCATGTACCGTACTTAACCTGTTTCCATTTGTTTTCCCTTTTCTTTTGCATAATTTATCACTCATGATTTGATTTACAGAAACACATCATTTGAATAACCACTCATCCCATTCTTTTCTACTTCTGCAAGCTAAAAAAAAGTATTATCATGAACATAGCTGTACCTTATTTGTCAACAGACAATGCAACTTTGTGCTTCAATGAGTAGAAACTATACAATTTTTGAATGATGGTCAGATAAGTGACCTAACATTCACTGTTTTAATCAGAAAACCCCAAGTAATTGGCTATTTTAGGTAATATACTGTTATTTTCTTACTTCAACAGATTTCCTCACAACAACTAATCCTTCTGAAGTGTTTTTTTTCATTTATTTATTTTCATCTTCTGCCTTTCAGAATTGTGCACAGACGTGCTAAATGATTCAGATTGAATTAGACATAAACTCTAGGAGTTAATTTGAGATACATGAATTTGTCTTGATTATTATACTGCTAATTACACTTAGCATTCCTCTTAGATGCATTGTCTGGTTTTCATCCAGACAATTACAAACTAGCACTCTTTCAAGTATTCCACAAAACAGATTGCAGTAAATTATATTACCACATTCAGTCACTTCATAACTCAGCTGCTAATCACAAACTCTTAGTCACGGAAGGATTGGACTGAATTCTTTTTGAAATTATTTATTAATTTGATTTAAAGTAGACAATACAGATGTTGACATGTAACATTGGCCTGTCACATGTGGTATCTTTAAAAATCAGAAACTGTCTCATTTCCCTTTTCATTCTCTCTCTTTCTGTCTCTCTGTCTCTATCTCTCTCTTTCTCTGCCTGTCTCTTTCTCTGTTTCTGTCTCTCTCTCTTTTTGTCTTTCTCTCTCTCCCTTTCTCTGTGTCTCTTTGTCTGTCTCTCTCTTTCTCCCTTTCTCTCTATCTCTCTCTGTCTCTGTCTCTTTCATGTGTGTAAGCGTGCGTGTGCGTGTGTGTGTATGTGTGTGTATGTGTGTGTGTGAGTGTGTGTGTGCGCGTGTGTGTGTGTATGTGTGTGTGTGAGTGTGTGTGTGTGTGTGAGTGTGTGTGTGTGTGTGTTTAAATGTCTAACTCATCTCAATTTCAGTTGTTGTGTGAGGGCCAGAAGATATTAGAAAGGCTGGTTTTGTAGAAAGCCTGATGTGAGATAAGCCCAGTTTGGTTGTGTGTCTCAAAGCTTTCTCATGACTTTATAATGAAAGGTCAATTCATTTTTTCTGTCCACATATATATCCTTAGGGAAACTATTTCTGGTGATATTTTGAAATAAAATGTCAAGATTTAACGGTTCAATATTTAATTACTTTTTATATGTTTCTTCATGTAAATTTGGTTGTTAAGGAGCAAAACTTAATTATATGTGAACTATTTGGTCATGACCCATTGGAAACTGACCAAAACTTTAAGAAAATGAAAGTAACTCATTTTATGACAAGTATTCTAGGTAAAGCAAAGAAAAAATTGGGAATTTCTAAAATAATTCAAAATACTTTGCAACTATGCCCATCACTCAAAATGCTGATCTATCTGAAGACAGAAACTTGACTTATTTATTTCATATTTATCCTAAAGTACATTGCAGAGCAGATCTATAGAATGTCTTTACATGTACACCTGCACAGACTTTCACAATTACTACTATCATTTGCTATTTAATGTATACTTTATGCTTTTACCATTCTGATTTTCATTCATGGACTATCCCAACGGTGAAAAATAACCCCCTTTAACTGCTATAAATTCTTTTTACACTAATTGAAAACAAAACAAAAACTTTTCAACACATTGGCTTACTTAAAAGGATTAGTTCACATGCCACGCATGACATTCACACATGGAACAACTGCGATGTCCTGAAAGGCATGACCATGAGCCTATGTGTTTATTTTTGACATTGAAGGTTAAGGCAAAGTACCAGAACAAATTGTGCCTTGAAATATAGTTATCTAAATGCTCTTCAATCTGCATTTTAAATCATACCCTTAGCAGAGGAAAGCTATTACTAACAACTTTAAATTCCAAGGAGAGTTTAACTTCCTTCATTACTCCAAGCATCTATTTCACACATGTGTTCAAATTCTTAATATTACCGAGAGACATTGGACAGTCACAAGCTTGAGATTTTCAGATCCGTGGAAAAGGTGGTCATGGATTTGGTCAGCCAAAAGATGCTATGATGAGACGCTTAGACAATCTATGCATTCTATACTTGGAGCAACTCAGTTCCATCCCACTCCTGAAGCATGTGAAATGGAGTAAGTTGGTTTGCCTTTCAAAACTTCATGTTCCCTTCCCCAAAGGAAGAATGATAATCAGTTTTTAAAGTGTATAAAATTTCTTTATAAAATAAACACAAAAAATTGTTTATAAAAATTCCCGATTTATGCATCCTGACAGACACATAGTGAATTATATAAAGGATTATTATAAAAAACCCAAACATGTTCTCTATTACAAACTGGTCACCATTTATCCTTACAGAAATTATATTGTACATTAAAACACCTGCTACTAGGCCTGTAGCTGTAATTCTAGCAGATACTTCTGAACTCTCAAAATTCAATTCGTGAAATTTCAAGTATGCAAAATTAATTAGACAATAAGATGGATGCATGCTACTTTCTTTAAAATCAATCTAAATGAGCAAATCTAGAGTCCTCCAAAATTTAAAAAGAAAAATTCTACAAATACCAAAGCTACTTTTAGTGGCTGGGTTAATTATTACCTTAGACCTCAGATTCTGGTATAAGCTGCAAAATAATTGCATGTCCCTCAAAACATAGTGTAACAGTTCCTAAATTCACAGCTGCACAGCTTGAGTGAACTAGAATAATTAAAAATCTATGAAGAATATTTTGTAGGATGAATATCTGGAACACGATACAGAAAGATATGGTCATCCAGTATTTTGTATATTGCACCCAGATATATTATATTTTGCTTTTAGAGTCATTTTTGGAACTAAAAATGCAAACATTACACCATCACTGAGAAACAAGCCAAAACACAGTTTGCTGAGGTATTTTCATCATCCCTCCCTCAAGTCAATGTGAAATATAATTTTATTAGCTTCATCTAGATATAGACGACTTGATCACTAAACTACTGAAGATTCCAGGACCCAGTTTCAGGCAATGCAAATTTTATTTTTAAGAGAGAAAAAAAAATAATAACCCTGATTGGTTTAATTATCTCAGTGCTTAAATTTAGCCCGAATAATTTTATACCAAGAAAACCAACTCCCATGCTGTCAGCATATAACCTTGACTGTCTTCTAAATCTCTCGGATTCCAAAATAAAAGTTTTGAATGCCCAGTGGAGTCATTCAGCAAGGATTTTGAGATCTAGTGTGTTCCTTAATACTATATGTTCTTACGAGCTATACGTATTCAGACAAGAATATTCCAAAAGACTTTTATTTCTGTAGGTCAATAACTTCATTTAATTGTGTGGCTAGAATTAATACACGACCACCGGCAAAGAAGCAGTCATTCTCTGTAATAAGTTTCTTCGGCAAAGGTTTAGTCTTCAGAACCCTCCCAGCTCCATCTCTGTTAACCCGCAAGGAGTAATTCAGTAAAAGAAAGCCTAGCCATTGTCTGATTACATTACACGAATATTCCTCCTCCTCTTTAACTCTTTGAAATCCCCTGTCCTCAGGAAATATTCCTACCACCTCTAATGGAAGCGTTTCCACTTTCTATACCCTCGTGCCTGTTCAGATGGCCGAACAGCGAGCTCACCCCACACTGCTGGACAAGTTACTGTTCAGCCACACCCCCACCACCCCGAAAGAAGTTGACTTCATAATTTCCACACTAAAATTGTTCATCTGCCCCAGGAGAGAGCCAGCTAGGCAGGAGGCAGAGACATCGGGGATGGAGAAGATGGGTGGAAAGCATCTTTGGAAAGCAAAGGTAACTAACAGAAACCCACAGGAGGACTTTGCATCTCCTCTTCCCTGGGGGCGGGGTGGGGCTGGGGAGGTGGTCAAAAAAAAAAAAAGGAGAAAAAAAAATGAAGCGGAAAAGAAACCATGCAACTCGAATACAGTTTCTGTACCTAATGTCTCTTATTTCAGGTCCTGTTTCTTCACTGGATCACTGACAACCGCAGTCTCGGCTGGAGGAGAGGTGAGGCTCACACCCAGCAGTCCTGGACCATTTCCCTAGCAACGGGAGGAGAAAGGCTGCTTAGACACTCGCGAGCCCCAGCGTTCTCCTGGAACGTGCCCCGGCTCCGTAGCGTGGCAGCCACACGGCATCTTCCCGTGGCTCCGTCAGCAGCCAAAAGGAGAAGGGTCCATCGGAAAAATGGCATATTACAAATTTTGCTTTGGGAAGCAGAGCTCGGTTCAGACCATTGTCAAAGGGAAGAGAGGGGGAGGCGGTTCTTAAAGCAGCCGCGGCCCCTTTGCCGCCCAGCAGCAGCAGCAGCAGCAGCAGCTCTGGAGCGTGCAGCGGAGCCCCCGGGGCGGAGAGCTGGTAATCCGGGACTGGATCTGACTTTCAGAAACTTAACCTAGCACAACTGCTCCCCGCGGTCTCCCGGGCCACCCAGCGGGTGAAGAAGCGTCCCTTCTAAAGGGGAACTTCGGGGTGAAGTGTGGGAAAGTACATCTCTGGAAGGGAAATTCTCCACCCAATAACCCACCCGGAGTCACAGTGGAGTTTATGGTAATTGCTGGGAGTTTGATGGTTAAAAGGAAGTGAGTCCCCAGGGATGCTAGAAGCAGGACAGGTCTTCTCTGGACACCCAGCCTACTTCTGTCCTAGGGTGTATCCTTTCACTTAGAGACGTTTATTTCCTGGGAAGGGAAGCAGACACACACACACACACACACACACACACACACACACACACACACGCACGCACGCACACGCACACCTCCCTCCTCCCTCCCCGGACTGCTCCTCACCCCTACCCCCTGAGAGGGCACCAATTTCCCCCTCCCAACCGCTCTGCAACTCCTCTGCTTGCATGGGTTGGCCGACAGAACCAACCTGCTGAGAACGGGTGAGGATGCTATAGCATCCTTGCCTCATGCAAGCGGCTGCTACTCCTCCTTCTGTGTCTCCTCCCCTCCTCCTCCTTGGCAGCCTCCACCTCCTCTTCCTCTGGAACAAGGGCTTCCCCTGGAAGCTGCTGCAGTGGTTTCCACCGGCCCTTAAATAAATTCTGAAGTAATCACGTTCTTTGCTCTCCTCCTCACGCACACACGCGCTTGTGGATACACTCGTCTCCCCCAAAGCTTCTCCAGGGCTGCCGAGGATAAAGCTGGTCCCAGTGCTCTCGATGATGACGAGGGCCACCACGGATGGGCAAAAGTGTAAAGGGGGGGTGGGGTCCTCTTTGCCCAGCCTGAGCTTCTGCTACACAGTCATCTTTATAGGAAAGCTTGTGTTGGCATGTGCTCCCGGGAACTGGAAACGTTCCTGCTCTGTGGCCTTAGGTACTTGTGACTTTCCGCAGCTTTCTTCCCTTGAACCAGAGGAAGGGTAGGCATACTTGTAGGAACCTGAGACAGTCTAGGGTGTGGCCGCGCCTGCCACTTTGCGTTACCTCTTCAGGTCTCCTCCATTCATTGCCTCGGAGATGAGGATCTCATGTTAAATGCTCCCTGCCTGCAGAACTAAATTTCAGCTTTTAACACTCTGACCTCTCTAAGAACATGTTCCAGACCCCATAAACCTGTCTCTGTCTTTCTTTCTGTTTCTGTGTCTGTCTGTCTGTCTCTCTGTGCCTGTCTGTCTGTCTCCGTCTCTGTCTCTCTGTCTCTGTATCTCTGTCTGTCTGTCTCTGTCTGTGTGTGTGTGTGTGTGTGTGTGTGTGTGTGTGTGTGTGTGTGTGTGAGTGTGTGTGTGTGTGGTACTTATTCATATAGATCAGGAGTAAGGAGGCATCAGTAGACAATACCAACATATACTTTAAGGAAATATTTGAGTGAGGAAGATGCTGATGCCCTAAGGGAATGAAAAAAGAATTAAACATCAAGTATACAGTGGATGTTATAGCAAGTGTCCACAGCAAGCAGTGTAAAGAAACTCAAAGGGATGCTTTACTTACGCTTAAAACAGAGTACAAATTTTACTAAGAAATGGTGCCCAAGGACTGAATCACTGAAGTGTCCGTGCAGAGCTCTTTCCTGTGGAAGAACTTAAATTAGTTGATAATTCTATAGTAAAATTTAAGATGAACCTTATGAATTTTACCTTTTCCTCTTCTAGACTGTTATTCAAGTTTTGAGTCTCAGTTTAAGAGTTTAGTACAAAGGCCAGGCGGTGGTGACACACACCTTTAATCCCAGCGCTTGGGAGGCAGAGGCAGGCAGATCTCTGTAAGTTCGAGTCCAGCCTGGTCTACAAAGCGAGTTCCAGGAAAGGTGCAAAGCTACATAGAGAAACCCTGTCTCGAAAAACCAAAAAGAAAAAAAGAGTTAAGTACAAAAATATTAAGCATAAACACATTAAATTTATTATAAGCTAAATGGAGCACTGCTTCTCAAATATCCTCACATGTGGGTCCTGTCATCTTGTAGATGCTGAAACTCTAAGGTTAGAGTGGACCTTGAGTGTCCA